>NC_140587.1:118174073-118774073 GCF_964204655.1 Triturus cristatus | reverse complement strand
GGGGAGGGTTTCTTGACAAGGGGGTTGACTTTGGCGTAATTCCAGTCATCAGTAAATGTGGTGGTCTCGAAGGAGTAGTTGATCATTCGAAGTAGCTAGTGTGCGATGGCTGTGGAAGCCCAGGGATCTGAGGGTGCTGCAAAGTGGATGCTCTTCATGGTCTTTAAGGTGTGTCCTATCCAGTGTGGGTTCCAGGTGAGTAGGGTCTGTTGGGTGGTGTAGCTGGGGGTGGGAATTGGGGCGGTGAAGAGTTCTTTGTTGTCAGTATAATGAAGCCAAGCCCTAATAGAGACCAAATAGGGATTTTGGTCCTGGTAAATGTGTTCTTTCACAAACTGGGATACATAAAAAACAGGCCACACTTGGAGCAAATAAACTCCCCATGGAAGTCCCATGGGTTTGCAAGTAAAGAGTATCATTGTACTGAAATAGGTTCCTTGTTAATGCCAAGTTCGCTAAACATAATATTAAAGATTTGTGGGTGTGAAAATCCCAATTCTCTGAAAAGAGGACATTTTCAAGATGTCTTTCTCTGGAGAATATTTGTATAAAGTGATTTGATATCCAATGAAATCATAAGATCTTCTTTTGGATCACAATCTAAGTCTGTTATCAGATTTATCACCTCTCTAGTGTCTTTTTATGTATTCTGGAATTCTCTGAACTAAGGGTCTGAGATAACAATCGCACAATTGTGATAGAGTTTCCAAGATGGAGTCTATCCCAGAGACTATAGTTCTCCCAGGGGAGCCTCATGATTTTATGTACTTTCTGAAGAGTAGAAAAGTATGAAAACTTAGGGGTTTCTTTGATTAGAAAGGCTGCCTCCTTTTGACTCATCCACCCATTAGCAAGTGCTTCTTCCAAAATGCTATTAATCTCTCTGCAATTGTGTAGTGGGGTCTCTTCTCAGAACTTCATACTTTCTCCTATCCCCGAAGAGGCGTAGACATTCAGTAATATAAGCCTGCATTTGGATAACAATGCTGGTTTTCCAGCGATGCGTTTGTCTTCCTTTAGCTCTATCATTGCTTTTTTCTCTACTTCTGTCAAATTGCTGAATGTCTTTTTCTGTTTTATTTCAGTGGAAATCTCAATTTCATATCTGACTACTTGTTCAAATACCTCTATTTCTGGTAGTACTTGTGCCAATGATAAAACAAAAGTAGACTTCCAATGGAGTCTCGTGTCTCCTCATTGTGTTATATTCTCTCTCTTAAGCTTCGGTGTACCTTACAGGTGTAAGGGTAGAGACTTGAGCACACCTCTAGGCAAAATCAATTGCTGCGATGTGACGCAAATAAGTCATCAAAAAGTAGTAAATTAAATATTCTGATTTTTAATTCAGATTTTTGATTCAGTCAGTGAGAAGGATCATATTTCATCATATGAATTCAGAATTCCATTCAATGAATAATTTCAAATGGTAGCAATGCAATCACAGGTGTCGAAATATATTCCATTCAGAATTTCAAAGGAAACCCCCCAATGCATTTCGAGCCATGGGCTCTTCTTCAGGGGGCATGAATCTAAAAAGAAACAGAGATGGAAGTCATGTAACAAGGAGCCTGAAATAGAATGGATCTGGATCTAGAATAGTGTGCAAGGTGATGGAATGTGACCGTCAAAAGTAAGGAGGCCAGAGAAACTAAGAAAGTGGTCGAAGGAATATGTGTAAAAAATAGAGAAAAGGAAAAGCCAAGAAATCTGTGTAAAAACAGCGCGGTGACAAACAGTGACAAAGCGGTGTGGGGACAGATAGAAATGACTTTGGAAAAGCTGTGTAAACGCCAAAGAACTAATGTGAAACGTGCTAGATAAAGCCACTGTCAAAAGAAAGAACCCCCGAGTTAATGAGACTATCGCTCAGCATAATATGGAATGTGATGGGTAAAAAGAGTGCGAAATGTGCAAAAACATACATACCAAGTGCCAAAACACAGTTGTTATCAAAGATCTGCTTGCGTGCAAATTATCGTAGAAAAAGATGCCAGTTGTGAGAAAAATCGAAAGAAATAAAAGAAGTCTAAGGAGGCTTACCGTGAACGAGATGTAGAAGAACATGGACAAACGCCGTGAAATCATTGCAGACAGTAGTGGGTAACCCGGTGAAGCATGAGCATGCATAATAAACGTTTAAAAGAACGTTTAAAAGAAGTAATAGAAAGAGGACTGTAAGTGTTGAAATGTGTGAGTCCACACATAAATAAAGTTACAAGGAAAGCTACGTGAACGAATGTGGAGAAAACAATAAAGTGAACAAAAAAACTGGTGAAAAAATGTTCAGACAATAGTTCAAAATAAAGAAAAAGAATGTGAAAAATGAAATGTGAGTGATGAGACCACAGAGATACATATGGAAGCTGATAACCGTAAAAAACGGGGTAACGAAGGGATGTGCTAAGTAAATAGGCAAAATGCTGGTTTAAAGGGTGGAAAATCCGAAAATAAACTGGAAAGAGAAACATAAAGAGAATAGATGTGAAAATAATAGTAAGAAAGAATGGTGATAAGCATGAACAACAAGAATAGAAAATGGGGAATGAAAAAGAGTGGCAAAATTTGGGAATGAATACACATAAATAACAAGGAAAAACATTGGAAAAGATGACGTGAGGCTGAAAAAAAACAAAAAAGTGAAACAGGTACTTTGGAAAAAAGTGCTTTTAAATAGATGTAAAAGAAAGGGTGGTGGAGAATGAAAACCAGGGAGAGAACAAGCACAGGGGTATGTAGCACAGGCATGAGGGTTCACAGGAAACTACTGCATTCAAGTCTCTCATTGAGTCCCATAGGATGGAGTGAGTTCAACTTGTGCATCCAATATAATTCTCGTTGTAAAAGAAATTTTCTGGGGTCTTTGCCTTCAATTCTCTTGACAACCTCCAGTATAAGAAACCAAATTTGACTGACGTTATGGGCTGCATTCACATAGTACACATGATTTTAAATTTTTAGTCCGAATGTTACTGCGATGATCCGTTAAATGAACCTTCATTTTCCTCTCAGTTTTCCCACATAGGGCAAGCCGTATGGGCATTTGAGTAAGTACACGACGTAGGCCGTGTCGCATGTGGCATTCACCTGCAGGTGAATGGGAGTACCTTGAGAAGGATGCATGATGGTGGTGCCCGGTATAATACTGTTACAGTTCCCACAGTTATCGCATGGGATTGTACCCTTAAATGTTGCAGGTTTAGTGATACGTGGTTTCTGCATTTGTTGAAGATTCTTTGAACACTGGTAGGTGAAGATTGGTTGATTCTGAAAAATGAGTCATTTGCAAGTTGTAACAGTTGCCAATGTTTGATGATTGATTGTTTAATTTTCTTACTATGAGTGGAATATTTTGAAACAAATGCACAATGTGTTTCAGTGTTGTCACTTTTGATTTTTTTGGTTAACAATTGTGAGCGTTCAATAGATTCAACTCTGTCTTCCGCTGTCTTAATAATGTTGTTGGGATATCCTCTTTGTAGAAATGTGTTGATAATTATGGAACTGTCGGTTTTGTAAGAGTCTTTGGAGGAAGCAATTCTTTTGGCTCGCAAGAGTTGCGAGTAAGGCAAATGCTTCTTTAGGCTCATTTGGTGAAAGCTGGTAAAGTGCAGGTAGTTATTTTGATCCGTGGGCTTCGTGTAGATCGATGTGTACAGTTTTAGATCCACAATTCTGATGTCAACATCTAAAAAAGATATCCTGGATGAACTTATGGTATGAGTGAATTGAATGCGTTCATTAACTTGATTGAGGTGGTCTATGGCTGTAGTGAGTTGTGTTTCAGAACCAGTCCACATGAGAAAAATGTCATCAATGTATCGATGGTAAATCTGAAGGTGCTCTTGCCATTCAGGGTTTGTCAAAATGTGTTCAGTTTCGTATTGATGCATGAACAGGTTGGCATATGCTGGGGCGGCGCAATTTCCCATGGCTACTCCCGAGAGTTGAACAAAGAATTTACCTGAACATTTAAAATAACTGTGGTGTAGGGTGAATTGCATCAATTCCAAAAGAAAAACTTGAAGGTTCAATGGTTTTTGGGTTTGCAAAAGAGAGAATTCCATGGCTTGTAATCCGAGGTTGTGGGGGATAGACGTGTATAATGAGTTGACGTTGATGGTGCAAAGCAGAGCTGGATGGTTAGGATCAATGAGAATGTTCTTAATTTTCATCAGAAAGTCGGTGGTGTCTTGGATGTAGCTAGGCATACTGGTAACACAATCTTGTAAGTGTTTGTCAATGTAAGTGCCAATCGGCTCATGGACAGAGTTGCGGGTGCTCACGATGGGTCTGAATGGGGGCCTGGAAGCATGTTTATGAATTTTTGGGACCATATACAAGTAGGGGATTTGCGGGTAATCTTTGAGATGGTATGTTTTGTCTCTTTCTGTAATGGTACCCAACTGTAAAGCGTGGTCAATGAAGGTTTGTAGAACACTTTTGAATTCCTTGGTGGGATCAGTATCAATTTCCATGTAAAGGTTAGGGTCTTGAAGATGAACTGTCACGCTGTTATTGTAGAAACTAGTGTCAAGGATGACAAGGGCACCACCCATGTCCGCCTTACAAATGGTGATATCCTCATTTGAAACTAATTGCGCTAGGGCTTGTCTTTCGTGTTTAGACAAATTTGACTTGTGGAGCTGGCGTTTTTGAAAAATGGTGTTGAGGTCCTTTTGGACAAGGACTTCAAAGGTGTCCAGAATTTTGTGACTTACTGGTGCAAGAAAGGAACTTATGGGTCATAAGTCCATGAGTGTGCCAGAATCTTCTCTAGTTTGTGATTCACATATATTGGTGAAGAAATGCTTGAGCCTCAGGTTTCGCATAAATTTGTAAAAACAAACTTGCGTATCTAATTCTTTGGCGATGTAGGTAGGAACGAAGGAGATGCCCTTTTGAGCGGCACTGATGTTTGTTTGAGAAATATTAATAACTAAGTTCTGTGGCTCCGTGTCGATTTTGCCACTGGTTGATGTGAGTCTGTTGAACTAAGTCCTCCTGGATCGCCGATTTGGTTGGTGCCTTGTCCTAATAAAGGAGCAGACATAGAAGAGGTAGCTGTGGTTTGATGTGTGAATGCAGATGTACTTGGTTGGCTTTCCATATTTCGGGGAGGTTGACGCTGGTTTTCCCGTGAGGGCCCGGATTGAGAAGAGTCATCTGATGAAAAGGCTTCCCCCTCTGTGGATCTATTAAAGTGAAGGCGTTGTTGTCTTCTGGCAGCGTAAATTTCGGCCAAATTATAAACTTTGCCAAGTTTATAGTCCACAGTGTCCCTTTTAAACTTTCTGAGTTTTCTTTCATTGATCTCTTTTGTGTATTTGTCAAGTTGGACATTAATATCTTCTAATGTGTTATTCAACTCTTCAACGGTTAGCTTGCCACTTAGTTCTTGCTTTAGTTTGGGTGACTTCATGATTCAGTTCTTCAAGCATTTTGGAAAGTTCTTCGATGATAAGGAGAATTAGATCGAGGGAACATTTATTTAAAATTCCGTACCATTTTTCAGTGAACATTGAATTGTTTTTACATAATGTAGATTTTAATGGAATGTGCAGTCCCCTAGGAATTCTTTGGACTTTATGGTAACGAATGAGGGTGCTGGCATGCATCCACTGGTTGATCTCTCTCTTGGCTGCAAAAAAGAGCTGTCGGATGTTTGATTGCACGGATCCTGTGCTAGATGAGATGCATTTGGGTTCTTCTCATTATCAAAGAAAACAACTTGATTGTTTGGAACAAAACCAAGGCCCTTATTCAGGACCATCTCTTGGTCTTTCATGAGTGTGATGTCCGTCAGGTTCCTAATCTAACTGTTTCTCTGCTGGAGCTCGGTAGGGCCTCTCTGGGCATGCTCCGAGTGACCCATTGATTCAGGTCCTCCCACTTGTAGTGCTAGAAATTTGACACAATAGAACACACCTGGACCCTGCACTCCCAAGAGGAGGCAAATGCACTACTGCACCTTTAAACAACACACGTAAAACAGCACTCCCAAAAGACGAGGCGATAAAACAAGACCCAGCACTCTCTTAAGGCGAGGCCAGAAAACAAATTCAGGTGCATTTTAAGTGACACAAACATGTTTAATAATTCAATATTTTAGAAAGGAATTGCAAAATATATAGGTTAATGCAGACTCCCAAATATCAAGTAACTCAAGCACAAAACCAGAATAAAATATGGCATATATACATGTAGCAAAGAGCAAAGCAACTTAGAAATTATGTATACAAAGTAAGGAACACTTCACAAATCGATCATGCAACATCCTTGCCAACTCAAGCTGGAGGAGCCCTTCGACAGCCCAAGAAGGAGTTCGATCGGGACTCAAGTCCTGTTTATCTTACAGCAGTATGTCTACTCTGTAAGTGAGCTCCTGCCCGCCCCAAAGACATTCAGCCTTTAATACCTTCACTCAGCATGAGGCGAAGGTTCTAGAAACCTCCCTCGCCCCCGTTCTTCTGTTGATAAAAAACAAGCTGACCGTTCGCCCTGACTCTTTGTGATCTGTGGTGGAGGAAGGACGAGAACACCCGACCGGAGAGGCCCATTCTGTTCTTCAAAATAAATTGGAGGTTGTCGTGATTGACAGTGTCAAAGGCAGAGGAAAGGTCAAGGAGGAATAGGAGGCAAGATTCATTATGGTCAAGCATTTTTAATATGACATCCATAACGTGAGTGAGAGCCGATTCAGTGCTGTGCCCACTCTGGAAGCCAGATTGATGCTGGTCCAGGAGATGGAAAGTCTCTATGTGAGCACAGAGTTGTGCTTGGACTAATTTTTCTAGGAGTTTGTCTAGGGTGGGGATCTTATAGATAGGGCGGAAGTTGTTAAGGTCAGCACTATATGCATTAGTTTATTTTAGTATAAGTGATACCTGAGTTGCTTTTAGGCAATTTGTGATCATGCCTTGTGACAGTGAAGCGTTGGCAATCTTTGTCCAGATGGGGATGACAACATTCTTGATTTCTTTGAAGATGGAAGGGGGCAACTGGTTGCTGAAGTGGTTAGATGGGTTGATATTCTGAAGAATCGTGTTAATGTCTCTTTCACTGAAGGGAGTAAAGGTGCCCCATGATGCATTGTTCTTGGTGCTCAGGCTGATAGGTTTGAGCTTCTCTAAGAGGGCAGGAGGTGGTGCAGACCCATAGAATGGCAGTAGAGCCTTCTTAGAAGCGAGTTCAATGTTGATGAGTCTTGATTTCTCAGTGAAGAAAGCAGCCAGTTCATTGCATGAGGGAGGGCTGACTGCAGAGTCAGAGTGGTTTGGAGCTTCCACCGATTGCTGTTTAACTGGTTCAAAAAGTTTCTTGAGGCAGTTAGCAGCTTTATCAAGTTGGGATCTGAAGTAGTCTGCCTTTTTGCTCTTGGTTTGTTTGTTGTAGGAGCTCCTAACCTCTCTAAGGAGTTTTAGTTGATCCGAGGAGGGTTTGGATCTCCAGGATTGTTCAACTGCCATAAGGTTGCGGCGTTCCTCGTTTAAATTGTCATTGAAACACAGTTTGGATATTTTTGTTGAAGCATTTTTTTGTTGGAGTGGTGCAATGTCATCCATGATGTTAGGGATGGTCGAGTTGTAAAAGTCAGTGAGTACCTGAACCTCAGACTTGTCAGCTTGGGTGGAGAGGGCAGATTTAAAGTGTGCTGCTAGTTCATCTGTAGTGATAGATCTGAGGTCCCTTTTCCAGATCTTCGATTTCGTTGGTTGAGCTTTCCTCATAGACACCTCCCTGTTAATATAGAAGAGGATGCAGTGGTGGTCGGACCAATCGCAAGGGTTAATGGTTTCCAATGTGATGGTGTGTCCTTTAGAGATGGTGAGGACTGGAATTTCTCCTTTAATGTGGTTTGAGCGGTCACAATGCTGAATCAACTCTTGATCATCTAAGAATAATTTAAGGCAAGTTACAGCATGGTTGTTTGGGTTAGACCAGTGAACGTTCAGAGCTCTGTCTAGACTAATTATGTCGTGTGTAGGGGGTACTAGGCGGTCTAGGATAGGAGTGGAGGTGGGATTTAGCCAAGTTACAGTGAGGATGATGATGTCTAACTCATTGTGTTGGAAGAGGTAAAAGATATCAGAGGCGAGTTTAATGGCTGACCTGCAGTTGAGTAGTACGCATTTAAGTCGTACCGGATTAAGGGGAGAAGGAGTCTGGATGATGCTCACTCTCGTGAGGTTGTCATTATTAATGACTCTAAGATTGTGAGGGGGTTCTCTGTTCAGATTGGAGTGGATGGCTTGGATTTGCCCCAGAGGGATCATGTTGGTGTCGAGCATAGGCGAATAAGAGTTGAGTAGGTCATCGATATCATTAGATGCCGGTAGGCCTTCAATCTCCTGGGGATGGAGGGGGCGTTAGGTAGGGGTATGGTTTTCGAGACAGAGGGGGGGGAGCTGGCCCATGCGAGCTCTAACCCTGGGGGGGCTCTGGGAAAATTCGAGGAGGAGAGGAAGGAGCTGATCAAGGGTATATGTTCATTTGAGAGGGTTTTCAATTCATGTAGTTCAACAGAGAGAAGGTGCAACTGGAGTATTGTCTAGGCGTGCCACCAAGTCTGATTGCTGGAAGAGGGGTACGAGATGTGTTGGTAGATCTGGCGGAGAAGGGGGGCCTTGATGTATGCCCAGGGGGTCTAAGGTAATGATGTGTAGTTCCGGAGGAGGGAGTTAACCATTAGGGACTAGCAGTGTTCCATGAGCTTTGGATAGAGAAGTTGGTGAAAGAGAGAGGGTGGGCTGGACGTTGAGCTGTGAGTGTGAGGTTGTTAAAAGAGAGAGGGTGGGCTGGTCATTGAGCTGTGAGTCTTGGAAAGACCAGTCAAGATTGAATGGGTTTGGCCAATCAAGGTCCGTGGAGGGCAATTGCCAGGTCTTCGGTCTAGTGGGTGTTGTGCAGAGAGGGATGAGGGGAGAGGGATTTTTCTTTGAGAACAATGGTAGTTTGTCACTAGGGAATCTCTCCGCTATGGAATGATTCAGTCTCGGATTGGAGAGATGTGAGCAGAGCGAACCTGTAATGTTGTTCACCTTCTGAGTTGGGGGTCTAGAGAGTTGGGCCCATAGGACAGGGGACAGAGAGACTCTGCGATCCTCTAAAGGGGAAGAGAGTGAGGACCTCCTGGCTGTGGTGGAGGGAGGGCTGGTTAGGTCCTGAGTAATGGTAGTGAGTGGGTAGGGGTCAATGGGTTTCGCTGAGACTGCTTTTTTGAGTGTAAGGAAGATATTGGCCATCTTAACTAGGTTGACATTGAAGGCTTGGATTAGGATGATTCCATAATTATAGAGGGTGATAGTGGCATTGGCGTTGAGAGTGAGCGAGGGAGCCGTCTCGGAATTGAACTACAGAATAAGCATATGCTATCTCGAGGCCTGCCTGCTGTTTGATGATTTTTAAAATATAACAAAAACGACATTTAATTTGATTTTAACCCCTTGCGTGCGGGTTTATTTCTCCCGCTGTGCGGGAGAAATAAACGGCGATCGGGAACACAACGTCTCCCGGCCGTCGTGCGCACACGCCCACCGTAATGCACGCAAGGGGTTAAAGCTGTGTGCTGTGTACTAAGTTTGGGGGAACATTGTGCATTCTTTTCCTAGCGAGCGGTGAGAGCGGTGAGAGTGCTCCAGTCATTTCTGCAAGATAGGGTTTTCTCGGAATTTGAAGGAGACTGCTCATAAAAGGCCATTCCGTTGACCTGTGGGGTGCCTCAGGGATCCTCCCTTAGCCCCACATTGTTAAACGTTTATATGAGTTCGCTGGCTGAGGCCATCCTACCCTTTGGGATACAGGTGGTCTCTTATGCCGACGATACTCAACTGATCGTCTCGTTGATTCAGCCAAATCACTCAGACCCCAATCTTGCAGCCTCCCTTCAGGTGGTCTTTGATTGGATGAGCAGCTCCTTCCTGAAGTTGAATGGCTCTGAAACCGAGCTAATGCTCTTCGGGAAAGCGGCTCCTTCTGACATTCCTCATCTTTGGCCTAGCTGCCTGGGTGCCCACCAGTCCCAAAGGGCTGCGTTAACAGCTCAGGGGTTTGGATGGATAATAACCTGGACTTTAAGGTACAATCGCGTAAAGTAGCAGCAAATTGTTACGGATTGCTTAGGAGATTCAGAAAGGTATTGCCATTGTTGCCTTTTCCGGCAAGACGTCTACTTGTACAAGCTATTTTATTGTCACGGCTGGATTATGCTAAGGTGATCTACCTTGGAGCCCCACTGGATACAATTAAAAGAGTCCAAATTGTACAGAACTGCGCAGCACGGATGCTGTTGAGCATCCCGAAACGGTCCAAGGCCAAGCCGGCCCTTGATTCTCTTCACTGGCTTCCTGTCCAGCAAAGAGTACAGTTCAAGGCACTTTGTATTATCCATTAATCCTTGGCAGGAAAGGGCCCGCCCCTGATACGCACTTGGAATCAACAATATGTCCCTAATCGTAATGTTAGGTCAGGGAGCAAAGGCTTAATTGTTGTACCGAAGATCAAACGTGCTCGCACTGGGGGCCGAATGTTTTCATATAATGGGGCCAAATTATGGAACAGTATTCCATTGCATCTACGCTCTGAACCAGATCATCTTACGTTCCGAAAATTGGTGAAAACCTTTATTTTTCAGTAATTCTCTCGTTTCCCGCCAAGTGTCTGTCAGCGCGGGGAAGCCTCCGGGTAACCATGCGCTTTATAAATACTCTCTCATTCATTCATTCATATGAGACCATGAGGTATTTTCCTGGTGCCCTGATATTCGAAGCATGGAGTTGAAAACATTCCACCAGCATGCTCTTTTTCTGGTGCAGAAGATGAGGTCATTAACTCTACTACCCTTGTTTGCACAGAAGTAGACATCTGAGATTAAAGTTTCGGGTCTAGCCTTGAGTATGTGATGTTTGTGTTTTTTGGCAGCATTTATAGAGAGGTTAGGTGGGTAATTGATGATGAAGGCGTTAGATCCTGAGGGAACTGGACTTATCTCCTTTTGATGGTGTGCCCTGGCGAGGGAGGGGCCCCAGTAAGGGGTTTATGGAGGTGAAGCCGGTTTTATTTCTCAATTCACGTCTAATTAGGCCGATAGAGGCCCTGGTGGGTAGGGGGAGTCAGTGTGGTATGGGTAGTTAGAGGTAGATTAGTTGGGGAGGGAGGCTGCCTAAGGAAGATAGGGGAAGATAGGGTTTAGCAGGGGAGTCACTCCTTGACTCCAAGGGAGATTCTTCAATCTTCCAGAGGTAGTGGAACGTCGAAGGTCCAGGATTCTTCTTCAGAGCATCGTCCAGGGATATCTAGTTTGCAATGCAAAGGGTTCACTAACTTAAACTAGAAGGGAGGGAGGGACTAGCTCTATGACCCCACCTATGGGAGGGTCAGGGGAGTGGGTGGCTACACCCACTTCCCTTTGTCCAGTTTTGCGCCAGAGCAGGGGCAGGTAGCCCCTGAGCCGTTTGAACTGGTGTATGCACAGCTCCCCCAGTGCAGGACTTCAAAGCACTCTAGGAGTGCACCCACCCAGCCCCAGTACACTAAACCCTGTCTGGGAGGTGACAACACCGCCCTGTGACAGGATGCCTATTGTTGGGCCTCCTCCACTGCGAGTTTCGGTCATCAGCAGGAGGGCAGCCCAGTGTCTGTGACTGGTAGCATCCATTTTGTGATGCCAGGGCTCTCCAGGATTCTACTGTGTTTCCACAGTAGGTACATGTCTATCCCTCTAGAAGGGTGGGATCATACTCCCACACCAGTTACTGGTATGGGGGTATGATTCCAAAGCGTTTGACACCAAACACGACATGTTTTGATGCGGCCATCCCAGAGTTAGCATTTACCGCGAGGTTATAATGCACTTAAGAGTATATGGTTTGACCGCATTCACAAACAGCCCCAGAGAATGGACTCTGAGAGCTGCAGAGGGGCCCTGCTCAGGCAGAGGCACCCCTCACATGGAAACCAAGTACCCTGCCCTCAGGATTGATAGGGCCTGCCTTAGGGGTGACTGATAGGTTTAAATGTGTGTGCAGGGAGAGATATAGTGAACCTATATCTCAGTGAGGAGTGCTAACACTACCTCACCCAGGCTGCAGTAGAAGACCTGTGGTGTCAGATTTAGTCTGCTTCCCAGGGGTGGCATAATACATGCTTCAGCCCCTGGTAGGCCTGTGAAGTACCTATGCCCTTGGTACTTAAGGTGCCATTTACTAGGGGCTCACAAGGGACCACTGTATCCAATCACTAGTGCACCTAATATGAACGCCAAGTTGTTTAGAGAGAACAGAGAGGCTGGGGCACCGATTAGTAGGGTCCCAGCCAGACTATAGCCAGAAACCAGTGTAAACATCAGAAAAAAGGGGGGGCAACATAAGGTGCGGATCCTACTCTCCTACACTTGCCAAGAAGAAGAGCTGGAGAAGCTGTGAGGAGAAGCTAGGACTTTGATGTGTTGGCCTGCATTAGCTGCTTCTGTATTGGGCAGAGAAACGTCTGGACTGGATTTTCTGCAACTTAATTTCCTGAGTGTCTCCAAGGACTTGAGGTAGAACTTGCCCCCAGTTCTAGAAGTCTCAGTAACAACAAAAACTTCAAGCTCATGTAAGGATAACTTCAGAATCCAGTACTATTAATTAAGTAGATTTATTGGCAGCACGGCATACATCCTATGTGTTGGTCTTCTGACTCCTCCTGGAATCCTACACTCCTAACCTCCCAAAATGGAACATGGAATGCCATACAAAAGATGCCTATGCACAAATACCCATACAGGTCAACTTTGCTTACATGCAATTAATTTATGCAATAACAGAATACAACATATCTCCCTTATCAACAAAATGATAACGCATATAAAAAAAATAGGTAAATAAACAACACATAAATAAATTCTCATTTTAAGAGATATGCGTAATAATCCTAGATTTATCATAACCTCTAACTTACACATAATCGCAAAATCTTTTTGGAACATTTTTTATACGATTATTACTTTTGACTCTTGATGATATGGTATCCATAAGATGCAATAAAGGTGAAGGGTTTAGATCATGACTGTCATCTCTATTAACAAGATTTTGACTAGAACACTGGATAGGGCATTTGGCCAGTCTTCTAACATTCCAGACCTTCCCATCTTGGGTAACCACACTGTTAGAAAAGATTTTTTTAATTTGAATGGCTTTACCAAACTTGCCAAGCTCCTTATTAACAAATCCAGATCTTAACACTCTAACCCAATCTCCAATCCTAAAATTGTGTGTTTTTACTTTCCATTTGTTATCATACCATCTTTTGGTCATAAGTTGTTTAACTCCCACTCTCTCCGCAGTGACATGCACACATTCATTACCCTTTGCCAAAACTTTACATTTATCCTTGAACCACCACGGACATAGACTGGATGCAGGATCCCTCCCTTTTAATAACTTAAACGGACTGATGCCAGTAGTAGTGTGTGGAGTTATTCTATACATCCACAACCGTTCTCTTAAAGCACCCAACCAATCCCTTCCATGTTTTAAAGAATCTACAACAAAAGATTTGAGCACTCTATTGAACCTTTCCACTTGCCCGTTTTCGTGCGGCTCATATAAGGAAGTAAACGTATGCTTAATCCCACAATTGTTAATAAAAGTATTCATTTCATGAGATGTAAGTTGTACACCATTGTCAGTCACTAAATTTGCAGGACACTCTTCACGTGCAAAAACTTCTTGAAAAAAACTAATTTCACCGCTGGTGGTGGCTTTTGGCACAAACTTGATCTCAGGCCATTTTGAATGATAGTCAACAATGACCAAAGCAAATCTGGAATTCTCAGATAAATTACCAAATGGTCCAGATATATCAAACGCAATTTTCTGCCACGGTTCTTTTGGCCAAGGTACAATCTTCATGGGCGGAACGTTTACCTTCAACATTCTCTCACTGGATATACACTCATTACACTCCCTGACCACACGATCAATGACACAATCCATACCGGGCCACCAAAAGTAATTTCTAATCAACCTTTTCATTGCGGAAATACCTGGATGAGTTTTGTGAGCTATTTTAAGAATCATTTCCTGAACCCTTCTGGTGGAGCACATTTTCCCCCTTTGAGAACTAAACTCCCTTCAATTTCTAATTGATCTGAGACGTTGTAGAATGGAATCAAATCTGGCCTTACTTGACCTTTGTTAGACCACCCGTCTAGAATACCTCTTCTTAGATCCTCCCATCTGTCATCTTCCTTTTCGAATTCAAACCAAAATTCCTCTGTGATGTCTTGGAACTGTGGAGCAACCAAATCATGTATGCTTAAAACAAAGTCTATCCCTTTGACAACATTGATATCATCATGATCACACGGTAAACGTGACAGGAAATCTGCAGGAACATTTTTTTTCCTGGCACATATTCAGTTTTGAAATTATACTCTTGAAGTCTTGACACTAATCTACAAATTCTGGCAGTTGAATTCCAACCTCCACCTGTAGACAGAATAGTGACTAAAGGTTTGTGATCTGTTCTGAGTAAGAACTTACTTCCCCACACATAAATCCTATAGTGTTCCACTGCCCATACACATGCAAGTAGTTCTTTTTCAATAACAGAATATTTACGTTCTGTCTCATTAACCCCTTCAGTGCCCATGACGAGATAGTCTCGTCATGGAGCGCGGTTGCGCTGTGCCCATGACGAGACTATCTCGTCATGAACCCCGCCCGCTAATTCAACGCCCGGCACAGGGCGGGGAAAGGGCGGGGCACAGAAGGGGTTAAAGTTCTCGATGCAAATGCGACATTCCATTCATGCATACCTTCCCTTTGAGATAATACACTCCCTAGATCATAGAGGCTGGCATCGACTGTAATGATGCATTCTTTTCTTATCCTGAAAGGTTTTAACGTGGGTGAATTGACTACATCTTTTTTTATATGCTCAAAAGCATTTTGCTGTTCATTTCCCCAAGAGAATGTGATATTTTGCCTTAGCAATTTTCGTAATGGTTCCATCTTGGTTGCAAACTTTTCAATGAATTTACTGTAATATTCGCACATTCCTGCGAATGATAACAACTGATCTTTGTTTACAGGGGTGGGAGCATTAATTATAGCATCAACATTGGACTTTTTTGGTACAACACCATCACCAGAGAGCGTATGCCCTAAATACTCCACCGATTGTTTAAAAAGTTTGCACTTATGGGCTTTTAAAGTTAGTCCCTGACTGTCCAATCTTTAACACACTTCATTTAAATGATGCTATTGTTCCTCAACATCCTTTGAAAAGATTAATATATCATCTTGGAAGCATTTAACATAACTATCTATGTCTCTAAAGATTTGAAACATAACTCGTTGGAACACAGATGCAGCCGACGCCAAACCAAATGGCATTCTGGTATATTGAAATAGGCCCTGTGGGGTAATAAATGCCGTTAATTTCTTTGACTCCTCGGTAAGTTCTATTTGGTGGTATGCAGATCTTAGATCTAACGTGGAAAAGATTTTTGCACCCTCCAACATAGATACCACCTCATTAATATTTGGAAGCGGATGACAATCTATAACAATATTTGTGTTCAAGACCCTCAAGTCCACACGTACTCTAAGTTTTTGGTCTGGTTTGCGTACCAAAACTATGGGCAAAACCCACTCAGATGACTCTATGGGTTCAATAATACCCTCGTCAGCTAGATCTTTCAACATTTCTCTTAATTCCTCTCTTATGTTAATGGAAACTCCTCTCAACTTTTGTTTAACAGGTATTGCATTGGCCTTTAAAACAATTTTGTGTGTAAAACTCTTCAATTTGCCCAACTTATCACAAAAAACCTTATCATAGGTTCCAATAATCTTTGTTTCTTTTTCCTTTAAACTATCTTTAGGATTGGTAATGGCAATAGTCTTAGCAACTTCCTCGCCTAAAGAAACTGGTTCTTCCGACCGTGGATTCAGGATTTTACCCAACCTCAACTGGTCATGCCATCCCAATACATTCACCCCTTTGACGGCAATGTAAAGTTTAATTTGAACCACCCTTCCTTTAAAACCTAGGGTAACATGCAGAAAACATTCAAAATCGATTTTAGAACCATCAAAACTCTCAGCATGAATATCAGACGATTGTAACTTATCATAATCACACACATCCCCCAACATCTCACCAAAATACTTCTTGGTAATAATTGTCCACGGTGTTCCTGAATCTACCATTAATTTTATATCAGTCTCCATGATGCTAAAAACGCATACAGGCGATTTCAGATTGGTGTCAAGATCTTGGTTTACAATCGACACCACAAAGCCTTTGTCTTGTTCTAGAGATTCGTTGACACTGGTGACTTTATGGAATTCAGAATTGTTGGGAATGTTACTGCGTGTACGATTTGGCAGTCGTTTCACATCCCTGCATACACTACTGAAATGACCAACCCTACCACAAACTCTGCATTCTTTGTTGACAGCCGGACATCCTGCAAATAATGCAATATGAAATTTGCTACCACATCTATAACAATAAGAGGATTCACTGCCATAGTCTGGTCTCCTGTTGGGATGATTCAGGGTTGGTTTTGACTTATATTCATGCGGATTTCCATTTTTTATGTCAACTTTCGACTTAATTGTACTATTCTCTTCCTCACTGGTTGAAGTATTGGATTTTTTATTCACAATATCCATCAATTTCTCCGACTGTTCAGTAGCTTTTGCTGTTGCTATCGCTTCTTCTAAAGTGGGATATCCCATGACCCATAATTTTTCTTGAGTTTTCTTATTTCGCACATGCACAATAACTTGATCCCGTATCATTTTGTCAGTGAACCCACCAAAATTGCAATGTAGACTTAAAGATCTCTGTGCAGTTAAAAAATCATCAAATGATTCTGCTTCCTTTTGTTCCCTAGTGTAAAACTTGAACCTGTTTAAAGCAATATTGGTAACTTTTTTGAACCTTTTTTCCATTCTCGTCAAGGCTTCCACATATACATTCATATTATCCCCACTTCCACAGTGCTCTGAATATCTCTTGTCCTTCCGACCCTAAACAATGTAAAAAAATGCTTTTTTTTCTTTCCGCACCCATGCGTTCGCCATCTATTGCCTTCATATAGTTTATACATTCTTCCTTCCACCTCGACCATGGAATGGGTGGGTCCCCTTTTGTTTGTAAAAATTTCGCTGGCGGATCAAATTGCATGTTGTACTAAATTATTATTTAAAAAAATAAAAATAAAATTATTTTATTAATCTAAGCAATACGTAGGTACCTGTATTCAACTCCAGAAGAATTGATAATATAAAAATTGAGTTGTAAAACATGCACTTACTTCTATTAATTATGGGCGTGTACTCTGTATTGAAATATTCAAGTAAATCCCAGGTAAAACCTTATAAAGATATAACAGGAAATGCAGTTGTAAGACCTGGGGTCACCAGGCCCTAAGGGGGTAACGTGACTTGAGCGGGTGGGCACCCGAAGGCTTAAGTGTAAAGCGACCATACAACACACACATCCCCTGAAGCCGGAAACGCACAGGGGGCGCACCGGGTCCTCCACGAGCCTCCCGGGGGAAGTGTTGAGTCCCAGGCCTCAGCACGGCCACGTTACCACCCAACCCCGGGGGTTACCTTGATCTCGACGTCCTCGGGCTGCTCTCGACTCTCCTGGGCTTCCGGCCGCTTCAGGGGCCCGCGCCCACAGTCGCCAATGGCAGTGCGGCCTGCGGGGGCGCGGCACGTCACTCAATCTCCTCAACGGCGAGGGCGGCGTCGCCCAGTCCGCCCCCATCACGGGGGGGTGGAGGGCGGCTTCACGGCCTCCCCAGGCCTTGCACGATATCCTGCTCAGGCTGCGACGGCAGCGACGGGGCCCCGGGCTTCTCCGCGGACCCCGGTTCGGTGGATACAGGCTTTTCGGCCCCGGGCCGCGGCGGTGAGTGCGCTTCTGGTCCCCGCGCCGGGGGGGGGTACAAATTAAGGGGTGGACGACGGTGAGCTCAGCGGTCGGGGAGCGCAGGGGTCACAGCGCTAGTACTTGGTTGATCCCCCAGCAGTCAGTCTCAGCTTGGGTTTCTGTGGTGAGTTTCAGCATTCAGTTTCAGCAGTCAGTTTTAGCATGAAGTTTCAGCAGTCTTAATGGCGCAGATGTCTCTGGCGCCCTTAGGGGTTCTGTTCCTTGGCGGGGGGGTCGAGTTGGTGACTAGTTCACTCCTAGTCAAGCTTGGCAGACGGCCCCTGGGTTCCCCTACCGCTGGGCAAGATCAGTGGGCTAGTTACAGGATCCCTCACTCACTTGAAAGGCAGCACCTAAGCCCTGTCACTTCCAGAGGCATAAGTCCCTGACTAGGCCCTACCGCCTAAAACTCCTGAGTGGGTTCCCCAGGTCTGCTTTACCCCAACTGCCTACAAAATGTTCCCTCCCTCTGTTAAGTAGCCCTAGGTCAGGTGGCCACTATCCAAGGCGGCAAAAGTAAAAACCCCACCACCCTTCTAGAAGGTTCCAGCACATTCCAGGAGCTTCCCCATTCTACCTATGGGACAAAAAAGGCGGGCTGGTGTTGCAACATTGTTGTGGGGTTCCAGCCAGCTCCAGGCAGCTAGGGTGCTACTACAAAGGCCACTCTGCACTGGCACCTTAGGCTCACTGTACAGGAGGCCATCCTCCCAATACACATGATACCCGCCCGTCTCCTGACTGGCCACATGGGCTTCGGCCTGTCGCCGCATGCCTTCAAGCGTGGGGCACGCCCTTTGTGCCTGACAAAATTCTTCCCGGGTAGGTCCTCCTTCCACATGCCAGTCAGCAAGGGTCGGCAAGTCCCCCACTGGAACGACATCCACCTCCGCGGACTCCGGGGGCACCTCTGCGGACTCCCTATCCACCTCACGGGGCGTGTCCTCTACCACCTTCTCCTCTCCACACTTGACGTTGGGTTGGGCCATGATTCCAGGCTCCAACCCGGGTTGAGTTCCATGCCGGGCAGCCATGGACCGCGTGACTACGCAAGTCCACCCTGGTAATCCCAGCATCTCGGTATGAGCTCGAAACTCGACATCTATCCACTTGGTGTGCTCCAGGTCGTTCCCTAGCAAGCACCCCACAGGCAAGGCAGAGCTCACCGCAACTCTCAGTAAGCCTTTGACTCCTCCCCACTCAAATGGAACACGAGCCACTGGATAGTGACTCACACTGCCGTCAGCCAATACGGCCGGATGGAACTCCTCGGGGACTACTTGGTCTGGGGACACCAGCCGCCTCACACCGGTGGTCATGCTGGCACCTGTGTCCCTCCGAGCCTCCACCTCCTCCCCGTTAACTTTCACCCTCTGCTGATATTTAGCAGTGTTCGGGGGCAGGGACACTATGGTGACCATCTCTCTATCCCCGAGTGAAACCAGGGTCAGGCCTGTCCACTCCCCTTCCCTATCTAAGGGCAGCTCCACCCCAAGCACTACACTACTTACCCCGGGGCTCTTCCAGCCCGTTGGGGCTGGGGGTCTCTTGCGACACTTGGGATCTCCTTTGTAGTGTCCAATTTCCCCACATTCGTAGCACCTCAAAATCCTTGGCTGCTGACTCCTGTCAGGGTAAGTGGGCTTTGGGGAATTGGACGGGGGTGGGGTTCCTACTCCCTTCTCAAACTTATTTTGGGGGCCTTTCGAGAACTCCACCTTTTTATCTCCCCCCTCTTTCTTCTGGGGGAAACCCTGTCCGCCTTTCGAGCCATCTCCCCCGGGGCCCTTGTGAAACACCCGGGTGCTCACCCAAATATCCGCCTCCTCCGCAAGCTCACGGGGATCCGTTAACTTGCGGTCCACCAGATGTTGGCGCAGCTCTGGAAAGCACTTATCCAAGAGGTGCTCCCTTAAAAAAAGATTGTACAACCCTTGGTAGTCCTGCACCTCGCTGCCACACACCCAACCATCTAGTGCCTTATGGGCATAGTCAAAAAAATCCACCCAATTCTGTGTGGACAGCTTATGGCTGCCACGGAACTTCTGCCTATACCTCTCGGGGTTGAGACCAAATTTCTTTAGTAAGGCCTCTTTCATCGGGGCATACCTTACCTGATCCGCCTTGGCTAAGTATAACAGGGTGTCCCTGACATTGGGAGGTATATAGCGATACAGGGGACCTCCCCAATTGCTCTCGGGTACCCCATGGGCTGTCAAGGCCACCTCGTATGCCTGCAACCACTTGGCAATATCATCCCCCACTGTGTAATTGGCAATGACTTCTTTGGACAAATAACATTTTGACTTTTGGGGATCTCTTGGTACGCTGCCACCATTGTCCTTATTGGACGCATTTAACTGGAGGGTGCGCAGCTCCAACTCCTTCAGCTGAAGCTTGTGCGCCAGCTTCTTTTCCTCCATTGCCCATCTCTTGTTTTCTCTCTCTTGTTCCAATTTGGCCAATTCCCTTTCTCTCTCTTGTTCCAACTTGGCCAGCTCCCACTTTAACTGCCTCTCCTCCCTCCTGTCCTCATACTCCTCTGGAGACGCGCTCCTCCTAGACCCTGTCCTACTGCTGGCCCCAGAACGTCTCCCTGGTGGCACATTTTCAGACACATCTACATTGAGTAGGTCTAGCTCCTCCTGGGCGCTCTCCTCCTGAGGTGCATCCTGCGCCTCCTGTCCCTCATCCTCTCTCCCCTCCGGATGGGCCTCTACCCATGCCCTTAAGGCAGTACGGAGTTCCGGTCCTTTGGCCCTCCGCACCCCAGGCACCCCCATCCCCTGCCCGAATTCTCTCAGCTGCATTACAGTGTACCCCTCAAGGTCGGCTAACCGGAACTCCATCGTGACAGGTGGGGACCTGGATATCAAGGAAGAAAAATTCTAGGATACGGGTGACAGTTGCAAGCTAACCAGGATTTTACACTCTCAGTCTGGACAGTGGAATGCAATCAGTGCAGTAATAAACAGTTGCAGAGCTTCAATACAATAGGCGTCTAATTGTGGCGCCCTCCGCTTCACGGGAGGGTGCTGTATGGTCACAGGTCCTAATCCCACCGCTGCCACCAATGTAAGACCTGGGGTCACCGGGCCCTAAGGGGGTAACGTGACTCGAGCGGGTGGGCACCCGAAGGCTTAAGTGTAAAGCGACTATACAACACACACATCCCCTGAAGCCGGAAATGCACACAATAATTGACACCACACAGTAGATTCAATGAAAATAAGTCAGTTTATCTAAACACGTTAGATGCAAACGCAGTTCATTAGGTTGCAATGGGCATCACTTGAATATATTAGAGTCAGATTCACCAGGATTTCATTAGGGTGCAATTGGCATTTACCTGAATACCTTAGCGTCAGATTCAAAAGCCATACATTATGATTCAATGGGTAATACCTGAAGACATTAGCGTCAGATTCAAAAGCCATACATTAGGGTTCACTTATTGATACCTGAATACATTAGCGTCAGATTCAAAAGCACTTCGTCATGGGTCCCTTGGTAATACCTGGTGATCCTGGGGGGAGCATTAAACACAGCAGTTAGCCATAGCGCTGCGCTCCTCCCACCACTAACGCTTTGCAATCTGACCTGGGCACCTAGCGCTGCATCTAGCACTCGATCAGCGCTGCTAGGTAGGACTTGAGAATAGAGCGCTACATGTGACAACCTCTTAGCGCGTCAGAACAGGACTAGAGTATAGAGCGCTACATGTGACAAACTCTTAGCGCTTCAGAACAGGACTTTAGGATAGAGCGCTACATGTGACAAACTCTTAGCGCTTCAGAACAGGACTTTCGCTGCCACAGTACTTAAATGCAGGGTCCCCTTTAACGGGATGGGTGTCTTCCCAGGCGGTGAGGAGTGCTCGGCAGTCTACCTTAGGGTGAGGGGACGATCCCACAAAGGGAGGCCAGAGTCTTGGCGGGGCAACGGGAAGCGGTGCGGTGCCGCTCCCGAGTGTCAGGGGGTGCACCGGGTCCTCCACGAGCCTCCCAGGGGAAGGGGTGAGTCCCAGGCCTCAGCACGGCCACGCTACCACCCAACCCCGGGGGTTACCTTGATCTCGACGTCCTCGGGCTGCTCTCGACTCTCCTGGGCTTCCAGCCGCTTCAGGGGCCCGCGCCCGCAGCCGCCAATGGCAGTGTGGCCTGCGGGGACGGGGCGCGTCACTCGATCTCCTCAACGGCGGGGGCGGCGTCGCGCAGTCCGCCCCCGTCACGGGGGGGTGGAGGGCGGGTTCACGGCCTCCCCAGGCCTTGCACGATATCCTGCTCAGGCTGCGACGGCAGCGGTGGGGCCCCGGGCTTCTCCGCGGGCCCCGGTTCGGTGGAGGCAGGCTTCTCAGCCCCGGGCCGCGGCGGTGAGTGCGCCTCTGGTCCCCGTGCCGGGGGGGGTACAAATTAAGGGGTGGACGACGGTGAGCTCAGCGCTCAGCGCCCGATGGGGGACTGACTCGGGGGGATCCCAGGTAAGGTCGGGGAGTGCAGGGGTCACAGCGCTAGTACCTGGTTGATCCCCCAGCAGTCAGTTTCAGCTTGGGTTTTAGTGGTGAGTTTCAGCATTCATTTTCAGCAGTCAGTTTTAGCATGAAGTTTCAGCAGTCTTAATGGCGCAGATGTCTCTGGCGCCATTAGGGGTTCTGTTTCTTGGGGGGGGGGTTGAGTTGGTGACTAGTTCACTCCTAGTCAAGCTTGGCAGATGGCCCCTGGGTTCCCCTACCACTGGGCAAGATCAGTGGGCTAGTTACAGGATCCCTCACTCACTTGAAAGGCAGCACCTAAGCCCTGTCACTTCCATAGGCATAAGTCCCTGACTAGGCCCTACCGCCTAAAACTCCAGCGTGGGTTCCCCAGGTCTGCTTTACCCCAACTGCCTACAAAATGTTCCCTCCCTCTGTTAAGTAGCCCTAGGTCAGGTGACCACTATCCAAGGCGGCAAAAGTAAAAACCCCACCTCCCTTCTAGAAGGTTCCAGCACATTCCAGGAGCTTCCCCATTCTACCTATGGGACAAAAAAGGCGGGCTGGTGTCGCAACATTGTTGTGGGGCTCCAGCCAGCTCCTGGCAGCTAGGGTGCTACTAGAAAGGCCACTCTGCAGTAGCAGGGGCCTGTGGCAGCCATCTTGGGAGAAGGGAGCACCTGCACCTTAACACTGGTTGGCAATGAATAGGCGCCTGGAGACCTAAGTCCAACATAAAAATGAGGGTGGAAAAAATGAGGCACGATCAAAAATAGAGGGGGAGACCACCCTAGGGCTGACAGGTCTAACAGCAGTGACTCAATAAAAACACTTCGTAGCAGAGACCCGATTGTTTTGCTCGTTGCCAAGGAGATGATCGTCCCCAATGACGTAGCACGCACGGTAGCGCTCTGTGCTAGAATCCTACACGCATGCGCATACGCACATAGTTGAAGGCGCACGCATTAGAACACCGGCGTCTTTGGATCGTCCTCGTGAACTATCTCGCAGTCTCGTGGTCAGTGAAATTTCGTTGCTTGTTTACTTTGTTTTGAAAAGAAAAATTTGACATCCACGTACCTTCCTTAAATATGTGTAGCTTCTTTTCGTTGCACTGAATGTCCCACACTCAATTGTAATCCAATATGGTTAAAATGAGGTTCTCTTACTCGAGCTGAAATCTTCAATTTGCGTGGTAAAATCTTCAATTTTTGCGTGGATTACCGCATTTACTCTGCTCCCGGGCTGCAATTTAGGCTAGAATAAGCGGTAGTCTTCACTTCGTCGCCATTGTAAGGATAACTCCAGAATCCAGTACTATTAATTAAGTAGATTTATTGGCAGCACGGCATACATCCTACGTGTTGGTCTTCAACACCGCATCTGACTTCTCCTGGAATCCTACACTCCTAATCTCCCAAAATGGAACATGGAATGTCATACAAAAGATGCCTATGCACAAATACCCATACAGGTCAACTTTGCTTACATGCAATTAATTTATGCAATAACAGAATACAACAGCTCATCTGCTACCATCACTGGGATCTCCGTGTTTTGTGCTGTGACAGAAGAAAAAGCAACCAATGCCATTAACAATACTGGTGTTGACTCTGTGACCTGTTGGTCCTGGTGGACAGTCCAAAGTGTTGGTTAGAGTAATGCTCGGGGAGGAAGGGGTCCCAGCGGAGGGTGGGGATCCACCAGAAATTACCCTTGTCTCACTGGGTTGATAGTGAGATGGTCCAGGGAAGCCAGGTGCTTGTGAACACTAAAACGTACAGTGCCTGGGTGACCATCAATGGGCAAAGAGTAGAGGGTTTCAGAGATACTGGAGCGAGTGTGGACTCGGTCCAGTGTCACCTGGTATATGAGGAGCTAATATTCCCTGGTGCATTCCACCAAGTAGTTGCTGTAGACAATTCAGAGTACCATTGTAAGGTGGCGCAGGTTTCCTTGGAGTGGGGGTGTCTCAAGCACCTTGACGGTGGTTGTGAGCCCTACCATGCCCGTAGATTATCTGCTAGGTATCGATCTGGTGCAGCTCTTGTGGAAGGATATACAGCTCAGGTTTCACTTTGAGATGCTTGGGTTGTCAAAGTTATTCAATAATAACAATGGGGTGACCCAGTCAATTGCAGAACGGTATATGGACGGTGATTCTGCCACGAAGAAGCCCGGTTTGTTTAGTACTGTGTCCTTCCAAATGTAGGAGCATCAATTAAAGATTTGTCAAAACACAACACTGACCATATATACAGACAAAAAAAAATCAACTAAATTAGAAAGTGTTATCTGATATATTAAAGACGATCATATATCATATGAAATTAGTGATAAACAACTGGACTAATACACAACATACACATACAACAAACACTATATACAATATTGGTGACATAAAAGGTGACTGTAAAGATATAATACATATATCAACAATACAACATTCCAAAATATATCACATATATAACACATAAAACATAAAAGTGGGCATGCACAATCACTCAGTCCAGTGCAGCTAGCGAGGGTGATCAGAGGAACCTGGAGCTTTAAACTGTGGCCAAGGTGCCTGCCAAGAGAAAGGGCAAGGGGCACAGGAAATCTGCTCTTGAAGTTCCCACAGTCTGGGAGGAGTCTGACTTCAAGGGGGATGCCATGACACCTACAGACAAATGGCTGAACTGGGGGACTTATCTGAGCTGATCCTTTGGTAGCAAGAGAGGGTCCTACCAGGGAAGAGTTCTGTAAGGTGCAGAGAGAATACCCTCATAGGGAGGGTTTGTGGCAGCAGGCCGCAAGCCATGCAGCTGGATATCAGTCTGAATCACATTGGATCTACTGGGAGAATAGTTTCATATACAGCGAGCCTAAGGTCTTCAAGCCAGGGTGATCCCATGTGCTGGTGGTACCCTAGAGCTTTAGGACCTTCCTACTGGGTCTGCCTCACAACGTGCCATTTAGCAGGACATTTGGGGCAAGATAAAACCTTGGACAGGATTTTCATCCACTTGTTGTGGCTCCAAATACAAAGGCAGTCTGATGCACGCTGTGCAAGGCAAGTGGTAAGAGTGGTAGGAAGTGTGAGGTAGTGTGAGGCTCCTCTCTAATCTTTTCTGGTTTTAGGCACCTCTTTCGAGGGGGTGGGGATGAACATTGTGGAGCCTCTGGACCTCAAGTCAACTATGAGCAACTGGTACCTCCTGGTCGTGGTGGACCATGCCATCCGGTACCTGGAGACTATCCCACTCAGGACGACATCACTCATGGTGGGCCAGGTTTTAATGAGTACCTTTTCCTGTAATGGTTCCTCAGAGAGGTGGTATCTGACCGGGGTACCAATTTTATATCCAAGTATATGACATCCCTGTACGAGGTGTGTAATGGTTTTTACAGGTTCACAACTCCTTACCACCCCCAAGGGAATGGGTTGGTGGAGAGATTCAACCAAACTCTGAAGGGATTGATGAAGGATCTGACCGAACCCATGAGGTGTATGTGAGACATCATCTTACCATGCCTTCTCTTTGCTTACAGGGAGATACCAAAGAAGTCATTTGAGTTTAGTTCCTTTGAGTTACTGTATGTCAGTATGAGTTCAGCTACATGTTGGTCTTTAAAAACCAGACTATGTGCTTGAGAAGACTCACTCAGGCAAACCTATGAGCCACCACCTATCTGGTGAACTTGCAGACTCTAAGAAACACTTTGTTGGTCCTCCACCTGAACAGCCCTAAAACTCACTTTGAGTGGTCTGAAGTAAACATGCTCTTGGTAACAGTTGATGGGTAGAAGAGGAGAGTGAACCTCTCCCTGTCCTCCTGTCTGTGAAGGAGCATGATGGGTCAGTGGAAGGTGTGAACGTCCCTGACCTCAGAGCAGCAGAGTAACTGTTGCTAGTTGTTGGGGCAGTTTTCCACACTGTTTTCCCTGACCCCAGGTGTCACCCACTGGTGTACCCATGATGTGGACACTGGGGACAGTTCTCTTGTGCCGGGTGCAGGGTGCAAATTCAGCATCAGGAGACCTATGCTTTTCAATGAGGATTGTGCCTTCGAAAAAAAGGCTGCAGGTATCACACTGGAGGCTGCAGGAGGGAGACCAATGACAACAGAGTTAACTAGAGGTGTTGGGGGTCATAGGGGCACCATCAATTCTTAAGGTGCATGGGTGCCTTTAGACATCATAGTCTTCTTTCCGGAACCAGTCGCGGTCAGGAGGAGCCTCTGGACTCAGGCTTCAGGTGTTGTTGAGGTGTCCAGGATGGGTCAGCCAATACTGTACTTGAGGTCAGGATCACTGGCGAAACTTCACTGGATAGGTGAGCTACTCATACTTGGGCAACAGGCGTAAGCTGCAGAGTGGGCAAGAGTCATGGCTCCCACTTAGTCCTGAACCTTTGTAGTTGGAGTCTTCTGGACACTGCCACTTTCCTCTGGAGATCTGGTCTTTGTTGAAGAGCAGGCAGTCTTTCTCTGGATTCTGGAAGTCTCTGGCCACAGGACAGGCATCATCTTCTTTGCAGAGTCTTTAAAGCTGATACAGGGCAGTAGGGCTGGGGCTAAATCAGTAGTCGTATTCAGACTTTGCAGCATGGTGTATACTCCATCCTTCTTCTTTGTATGTTGCAGGAATCTAGATCTAGTGAATCCACCAAAATACAAAATTTAGGGTGCGTTTTAGGGGAGTAGTAGGTAGGGCCAATGGGCACATTACCTGGGGTGACTACACCTACTATTATGCTATCCTTCTGTGGGAATGGGTATGGTCGTTACCCTGATTGGAGGAGTCCTCTCATCTTCAAGATGGAGGGGCTTAAAAGTGTGCTTAACTTCCCCTCCTCCACCTGATGGGTGGAGTTGGCAGAGGGGAGGGCACACATCCTGGTCTTTCTGGGTTACCCACCGGTTTTCCTGCCCAAAGTGGGGGATAAACTAGGGGCTGCCACCTGCTGCTAGCAGCGGAGGCTGGGCATCAGATTACAAAGGCAGCAGGCCTTTGAAGCTTCCCATTTCGAGCACTGGCCCATCGTGGAGGAGGAGGTGTGACACCTACACCCAAGATGTGCATTGTTTCTGGTCTGGAGAGCAGATGCTCCCCCCCCCCAGGAGTCCAGAAACATGCCTTTGTGTGACAGGCTGCCAAAACCCAGTCAGTGCCCAAACCTCACTTGGTAGGTTTTCAAGTGACACCTCTGAGCTGTCCTCTAAGAACAGGTTTTAATAAATCTATCACTGGCATCAGTTTGCATTTATTATAAGGAGCTATCCAGTACTAAACACTCCTGGTTTCAGTGAAGCTATCATGGTGCAGGAGAACGTGGGTTGTTGTGTTTCCAGCCCATGTACCTCTTATGGCTTCTCTGCAATTACAATATTTAGGAATGGACTTAATTATTGTAGAGGCATATCTACTCATGCAGATAGGCTCCCACCTGTAGTATAGTGCACCCTGCCGTAGGGCTTGAAGGCCTGCTAGAACAGGTGACTTACCTATACCTACAGACAGTGCTGGCTGGCATGGCACCCAGGCAGGGTGCTATGTTAATGTTGTTGTTTTTCCCCTCATAAGGGCATGCAAGGTGCAAGGACAGTGGCATGGTCCTAGTGAGGGGGGTTCCAGGGCACCCTCTTCAGCTTCCAAGCTATAGGTACCTAGGATATCACTTACTAGGACCTTGCATGGGGCAGAAGTCCTAACTTTGGATATGTTTTAAAGAAGACGCACTGGCAGAGGGGACATACTTGGAGGGGACCCTGTGGACTAAAATCAAAACCACATCAAATACCAGGCAAAAGTAAGTGGCTAACCATATCAAAAGAGGCACTTTATAACACTCATGTTCAAGTCAAAATGTACCATCGGCATTGATAAAGCTACACACACCCACACATCAGGAAAAGTAGGGTATTAGAGGTGTGATAATGCCCATAAAATGATAGGTAAAAAGAGACATCCACAACCACAAAGACCACTCCACTAAAATACTCACCTGAGGCACAGAGATGGGGGAGGATCAAACAACCCACAAATAAAACTCATGTGACCCATCTCCAATATTCACTGATTCCTAAAAATGATGTCCAAACTGGGGTCCTCATCCAGTACCCTGCCAAAGATTGTGCAAAGTGGAAGCACAGAAAAGCCCCCAAAAAGACAGGCACAAGAATTTTCGAAACCAAGTAATGATACATTTCTCTCTCTCTCCAACAAGCTAACCTACCACCCACAGCTCTGATCCAACAGGTCTGCAACAAAGCCGCAAGTGCACCACCTTTACTGGAACCTGAAACGTATTCAACAGCAACCTCCCAAGTCCCAACAAGGTCCAAGGGTTGCAGCCATAAAAGATCACATACTATTTTTAATGGACATTTTTTACAAATTGATTTTTTACACTGTCGCCAGCAAAGACAACCCTAGACTGCAGAACGCTGCAGATGATCCCTCCAGATGCCATACCAAGACCTGTAATGTTGCAAACGTTATGTAATATTTCATGTTTGTGCATCATCTGCTTAGCATGTTTGTGCCTGCCTCCTTCTGTAGCAAGAAATCTGCCTATTCACATGGAGCCTGCCTTGACATTTCTAACGTGCTTGCATGGAGACCTCTGATTTTCCAGAAAAGAGGTTCTTGGAGGTAGCAAGACCACTGCACCAATTCACAAACATATCTGTTCCCGCCTCTGTCTCTAGTGCCAGGGTGGCCTTAGAATATCTGGGTCAGTATTCCTTAATACCAAATGGACCCCTGGCATGGAGTTCCAGTGCAGGGGCATTTAACTCAATGATACCAGGGAAAATGAGTCTAGAAGGGAAGGGTTGAATGCCAGCATCGATCCCCCATGTCAGAAATACTTGGACACTGAGATAGATAGGTACACGCGGGTAGAAAAGAAGGGGCTACCCTTAATCATAGAGAAACGTACACTTTATTCCTTGAGTTTCAGAGGAACAAAACCGCTTGGCACCAATAAATTTTGTGAAGCAATACTGCATGTACCAGTTATTTAATGGGGCACCTCTGAGATAATGGATTCATACTGGCAGTGTGAGGAGTTTGCCTACACCCAGCTCCTCTCCAGATGGCGGAGATTCTGCATCCTCGTAACCATTCACAACCTGAGTCTGGTCATACCTGGAGAAGATCTGTCGAAGTTTCACCAACATCCGCTACAGAAGAAAACAACTCTACTGCATCAGGTTCAATAAAAAAGAACTGCTGGCTGTTTTAGGACGGCCAAACCAACATGCGCTCTTAGATATCTCCAGGCTGTTGCATTTGGAACAGGATGTACAGGCTCCTAAACCCTGTGGAAGCAAAACTCCAGCCCATTTCGCCAATCCTGGTGCTTCTTTCTTGCTGGATAATAATATTACCAGAATGAGAGAAGTGTCTGGATTGGTGCAAGGGAGTCTGGGATTATGTGCATCAGGTACAGAAGAGCACCAAGGCGGTGGGCAACAGCTAATTATTCTTTTATATTTATTGTTATTGTCCCCCGCGCTGCCCCACCATTTTTCTCTGCTAGCCACCATCCCTGCATATAGGGAAGTATAGATTCATTATTCCTAACCACACACCAAAATACCTTGAAGTTTTATGTGCTGCTTAGGTACATATATGTAGGGTGAGGTACAGAAAATAAACACTTCCCTATTGATTTATTTATTAAATATTTTGTCCTTGATATTCTGTCCCACTGACATTGTCGGTCTGATACACAGGGAGCATACCATGAGTGAATATTACACAGCAGAATACCACCACCTTCAGTATCTTAGATGGAAGGTCATTTTAGCGTAATGGTTTGAATTACATACATACATGTTTGAAAATTTTCTTCATGTACTTTAGTGGATTTTTATTCTTTGGATGACCATTTTATGGCAGTTTTTGCTAAATAAAGATTTCTTGATTGATTAGAAGAAAAAAGAAGGAAGTGAGTTGTTGTAATCTCCCGTGTTCCTTCCCCCCCCCTCCTGCCCTGGGAATTGGTACTGCCCTGCTTTAGAACCTTGGTAGAGAAGTTGACTGTAGAATGTTGGTGTGTGGAGGTTGAAGCAGGACGTAAGGATCCTACTTGAATAAACGCTTCATTTCTTCACTTTCCATTGGCGTTATATTCTTGTATACTTAACATGAGTGATAAGAAACTAAAGGCAAAAAGATAAGGAAAGGACGAAAAACAACATGTAAGAGTGAGATAAAGAAACACACGTATAGCTGGTAGTGGAAAGATTTATCAGAGGGAATCAAGACTAGGGATTCCTGGTATACAGCATTACCGGAACATGGAAGCACAGATGGTAGGCTCATAAGAAGAGCACAGATTAATTGTAATCCTGGCATTTATAAATTCAGCACATGCAATACACCTCTTACAAAATGTTGTCACTAGCTTATTAACATCTCCTTCTACTTCTCTCACAACCCCATTTCAATTTAATCCTCACCTCTCCATCACTCTCTCCATGCCTTCTCTATCTCAGCTCTCTCTACCCCTTACACCTCCCTTTCCCTAACTCACAACTCCCTCACGTCTCTCTCATTTCTCTTTCTACCTTATATCTGCCTTACTTTCTCACCTCCCTACAACCCACTGATCTCTCTATCACTACCTTACCTCTCACTTTACTCCAGCTTTACTTCAATAGCTCACCCTCTCCATCTTCTCTTCCTCTCATTCTACTTCTGTTCATTTTCTTCATCTTTCCAAATATCTGACTTCTTCTGTCTGCCACTGTTTATGTATCTCTACCACAGATCCTTAAGCCGTCACTTGCCACCCTTGCCTTCACCCTGACACTCTCAGGCAGTTGGTGGCAATACAAATAAAATGTAATATTTGTGTGTCATTCCTCCCTCCTTACTTCACCTCACCTCTACTGTCTCAACCCTCTCTCTCACACTCTATCTCCAGTTCTTCTAAGGTGTTCTAAGGATAATGCCATCAAGTTGCATTGAACTGTTCTTTATTGTTGAAATGCTGCCACATGCAGGAAAAGAGGTGAAGAAATGCACTCTGGGCAAGAACATTCAGTAACTGCCTCCAAGCATTTCAGAACCACACAGGGCTAAGAAGTGAAAATGGCTCACAGGACCCAAACCAATAATATAAGGCCTTCCTTTTTAAATGATTACAGGAAAACAGAAAAAATAATGGCCGACCAAGGTCAAGCACTTAATCCCAATTGTTTTTTATAGTGAGGTTATGTGCAACTACACCCAGCACCCGCCGTTGACAGGTGCTGGGCACTATGCCGTTTATTTAATTTGCTGTTTCCTACAACTTTAATAACTGGGATAGAATAATTTTTCTTTCCTACTTTAAGTGGAACTCCAGGACTTCATCATCTTCGTTGTCCATTCAAAACATAAGGATGGTGCATGAAAATTTGCACTAAACCAAGAATCAAAACCTTGATTGAATATTATTTCATCTCCATGTGACTACGATACCCGGAATACACAGATATTAAATATTGATTGCCACTATAACCAACCTACATCTCATTATAAGCCCTTATGAAGTTCCTTCTGCACAGGAACGAAACGCGTTGGCTGTGTGCAAGTTTTTAAATATTACTTTGGATAAAGAAGACTGGTGGACTGAACTTGTTCTTCTGAATGATTCTTTTGTGCCCCTTCCATTTTTTTTTTAAAGTACAGCTGGACTGTGTTTATACTCATCCTAACAGTGACTTGTCCCACCTCTTGATTGTGTCAAATGTTGCATGCATCAGGTGTGCTGCAAACGCTTGTGCAAAACGCAACTAAGAGTGAAATAAACATTTCATTAACTTATTATAAAGTTATTAGTTCTCTACATTCATCTTTATTTATTGCCTTTGGAAGTACACTTTTTTCTTTCAAAATGAGTCAGGCTACAGTTTCGATAGCTTTAGTCATCCATCACCTAGTGCGAGGAACCAAGGCACTGCAACACCCCTACACTGGAGCTTCACCCTCAAGAGAAACGAGACAAGGACATTCTAGTTTAATTGAGACATTTACCATTCCATTTTTATGATTTCAAAGAAATATACATTTGTAAGACAGACAGGAATACAGTGTTTCCTATAATCCTACTGCCACATCCTGGTGTTTGTCCCAAAACATTGTTCGTCTTTGACTACCAGTCTGTCCTTGTGTAAACAGAGAAGAACTATTCATTTGCAATTGCTTACGTTTCCTTAAAAATGGCCTAAGGGAACCGTTTTGGTTACTGACTTTGAATTCCAGGCTTCAAGGGTGGCCAACATGACTTACAAATTATAACCATGTAGTCCCAATTTACTAACGGTTTGCGCCGGGTTTGTGTTACCAGTGCAAAGTGTTATGATACGATTTACTACCCAACTTAAATCAGGATTTAGATTGCATAGTATCACAAAGCGAAGAAATATTACACTATGCACTGCCCTGCATTATTTTGCAGCAAAGGGGCATTCTATAGGTGGTACATGGGTGTTTCCAGGCAACAACGCATGCGTTTTGATGAATAATCCCTATCTGCAAACATTCATAGACAGGGATTTGCACCAATATCCTACACCTCCTCAAGGCAGTCATACAGAAAGAAATATTTTCGTTTCTCACTAGTTCTTCCTACTTTGCATGTATCCTGCATTGTAAAACACACATGCAAAGCGCAAGGGCCTTGTAAATAAGCCCCACAGTATCTAGTACCATGATTTCACCATTCTGATTAGCTACGCCAGCCTCTGACGTCCACACAGCCTGCTAGTGTAACACAGACCAGCCAACTCACATGGTACCTCTTTGTGTCACAGGATATCGGGGTCCTTTACAAGTTCACCTGATGAAGAGCCAACATCACATGGCTGCACATCTCATTAGAGATGCAAAGCTGGGCGTTAGGAATTCGTGCGCTAATGCAAAGTTTCACGCATTAGCGTGACCTTGCTAATTGAGCGATAAAATTATCGCCGCTTTTTGGCCGAAAACGGAATTAATATGGAAGAAATGTTCCCGTGCTAGTTGATTTTAAATGCTTGTATGTGGACAGGTAAACGTATATTTGCAATTTAGTAACAAAACATTTCTCTCAGTTGTAAACGTTTACGTTTTTAAATATGATTAGACCTATGTGTGTATATGAACTGTTTATATGACCTTTTTAGGCATGATATCAAACTCTTAATAAACTAAAACTGAAACTGACTCCCTCATGCCAGAAAATATCTCAATCGCCCCATACCTCTCCAACCTCCCCAACCTCTGCTCAGCTCTGGTTGTGTACTCATCTTCTCCATGTGTGCCATCCATTTAAATCAATCTTCATAAACTCATAGCTCCAGCACTTTCCTCTAAAGCTACCACTATTCTCTCCTTGTTCACCATTTACTGTCATCCAATATGATTAAAAAAAACTTCACTTCCTATACTCGCTTTTCCTTGAAAATACTGGAAAGCCCTTTGGGAATTAGCTTAGAGAGCTTCACTCGCACCCAACCACCACCTTTACACTCAAACAGTTACCCTATCCTGCACCATAATTACATTAATCATACTCTCTCTTGCTTGGTAACTTTATGACTTTAGAAACAGGAAACTTCAGCTCACCTTTCCAAGGACAGGATCTGCTCAGCTCTGGTTGTATGCTCATTTTCTCTGTCTACTCCATCCAATAATCTTTCTGAACCCAAAGTTCCAGTACTCCTCTCTGGAACTACCACTATTTTCTCTCCACCATTTACTGTCATCCAATCTGATAAAAAATAAAATAATTTCCCTTACACTCCTTTGCTTGCAAAACCTGAAAAGCCCTGTGGGAATTAGACAAGGAAGCTTTAATCTCACCCAATCCCCCCACCTTGAAACACAAATAGCAACCCTTCCCCGTACAATGATTAAATTGGGCATTACTTCATTTTCTACCTCTGCCTTTCTCAACAAGAAATTTCAGCACACCCATTCAAGAACAACTTGGTGAACAGTATCCTTCCCCTTAACATATTAAAAGGTGTAACCTCAGTCTCAACATTCTGTCAGCTGTGACTAGCCCACAGCAACCTCGTCCACACTTGCAACATTCTAATGTTTTAGCAAACAATTGCAAGATGTCCTTAATAACCATAGAACAATCCTGTGCACACATACAATTATGCAGTCATTGGTCAATACAGGTCAAAGCAATACAACAAAGAAAATGTTCGTCAAGGATTAGAAATTTCCCTTTTAATGACCATAACCAGCCGACACGTGTTTCATCGTGGGGAATGTAAACCACGAATCTTCAGGGCTGGAAAAAAACATACAAAACGGGTTGTACTTAGACCAGTGCCAAGAACAAGGCGACACTGTACAATAATGGTTACTACAAACAATATTAAAAATCAGTGCGGAAATGAACAGCAAGAAAACACCACAACTCCACGAAGGTGCTGAAGTAGTATTAAGGAAAGATATATCAGGAAATAATGAATAAAACTCCAATCAGTGTGAAGTCAAAAAAAGAAAAAGGAAGAAAGGAAGAAGCAAATAGAACTCACCCTGCACCCGAAAGTGTGAAGCAACTCAGAATATTGAGTCCCCAAAGTTTAAAGGAGTACCCAGTAAAATACCACAAAAATCATACCTGTAGCTAATGCCGAATAACAATGGAAGCTGAAAGGTGAAACAATATAAACCGCAAAAATAAGCAAGAGGTCTCAGACTAACTAATCAATGGAAAACAAGGAGTAAAACATATAATAGAAGCGAAATCTTACCCCACTACCGGTGATAATTCCAACCCGGTAGGGTCAATAAAGGGTCAGTCGGACTGCTCAGGAAAATGTAAAGTCTCTCTGTAAAAGAATTAATAAAATGCCTAATGTAGACATGAAATAGAAGCAAAGAAGAAATAATTATGGGGTAAGAAAGTTCAATGTTGCAAAAACCCAAAATCAAAACATACCTTCAAATAAAAACCGCCACGTATCAAAGAGTAACCTCGTACCGCCAGTTCCGTGAAATTCCAAAATATATAGGAATTGAGTCTTAATGGGAAGGACTCCCGAATTAGCAGTATTTCAACGTATTCGTCAAGTAAAATGAGTGAACTCCATAGTCTACAATATAAATCAAAAGGCAAGCGCATTAGGCGAACTCTTATATTGCCCATGTGTATACTAGAAAATCATGGCAATGTGAGAAGTAATTACACAAGTCCTGTACGAAACGCAAAATTAAGTCAAACTAGCTCAACGTATGCGTCAAGACAAATAAGTTTAAAAACAACAATAAATCACCACGGAAAACCGCGTTAAGCAAACTCGTAAATCATCCAAATATATACACGAGGATAATAACCATAGGAAAAGTAATCTTCAAAGCCTTATGTGTAACGCATAAAAATATCAACAGACTATATACTTACAAGGGAAACGAAGCGTCCGATCGGTCTGGCGGTAACAATTTAGTGTCTGTGTGTGTCCTGGGAGCCCGACCCGGAAGTGCTTAAGAAGCCGGAAAATACCGGATCACTAGACCGTCAACGTAAAGAGAAAAGTGCCCAAAGGAAGAAAGACTTCGCAGCGATCACGACGAAGTCCCAAGAATGAAAGTGCATATATCCAGAGTCTAGAGCAAACAGACTCGGAAAACCCTCGCTAAAAGAGGGAATTCATTGTCAAAATATTATCCATGCGTGACTATGTAAAACGCGAGTGATGTGTGTCAAAACCTGACGTAAGCAAGGTGTGCTAGACTGATAGTACTAAAAAAGTGAATGGAACACAAAATAAGTATGTATCCCCTGAAACGGGTATATATGGAAGAAAAATATTGGTATAGATCCCCTGCAACGGGTGTAAATAATAGAGCGACAGGGTGAGAGGAAAGGGAGCGACAGCGTAGTAAGAAGAAGAGGGGTAGGACAGTAAATACACATGACCATACTGTTAACGGGTAAATCCATAATTGCAACAAGGTGGAGTTTGATACAAAGGATCAGAAAATATTAGATATGTCCACTAGTCATCCTGATTATTACTGTACAAAAGTATTGTTAATGTGTATAGCACATCAGATCAGATAAAACAGGGCAACAGAAGCAGTCACAAAATCATATAGTGCAAATAATATGCACAAAACGTTACAAGCTCTCAACGAGTTAAAACGCCAACACAAAACATGGGTACTGTAAACAGAGCACTATAGAATTGTACAGCACTACTAATGTTACTTTCCTTGATATTGAACTTTTTGTAAAAAATGACAAATTGAACAGCCGCCTTTTTCGCAAAGGCACCTCGTGTAACTCTTTACTGCATGCACACAGCAATCACCCATCTCATCAGGTGAACGCAATTCCATATGGGGAATTTTTAAGAGCACGACGTAACTGTAGTGATGATTTGGAGTTTACTAACTGCATCAAGGATATGAAACATAGATTCCAAAAAAGAGGCTATCCACCTTCAATTCTCAAGAAATCAGAGAATAGAATAGCCAGGGTCAAACGTGCCAACACTTTACTTCCCAAGACCTCTAACAAGAAGACTACAGAACGCAACACACGCATGATCACCGAATACAATGCATTAAGTCCAGTCATGAGGAAAAGCCTTAATAAACACTGGGGTATTCTCCATACTGACTCCTCCCTTCGGGAATTTTTGACCAGCTACTCCCAGATTACGTATAGACGAGGCTTCAATCTTCGTAGTAGACTTAGTCCTACGGTCCCAAAAACACTAAGGAGAGAGTCCTGGTTTACACCATTGACATTGGGTTTCCATAAATGTGGATGTTGTGGAGTTTGTAGATGGGCGAAACATAAGACCACAACTTTCTCTGGACACAATGGTGACACTTACACCATCAAATCCAACATTAACTGCACTACCAAATTTGTGGTATACATTATAGAGTGTAGGTGTGGTAAACAGTATGTGGGTAGCACCATCAGAGCACTCAAGGAGAGAATTGGGGAACACACCAGGGCAATCCATCAAATGGATGCCAGATACCCGGTAGCACTCCACACTGCTAGCTGCTCTGCTCAGGACAGCCGAGTAGTTTTTGAATTCTTTGGGATAGAAACCATTGATGTGGGGGCACGAGGGGGCAACAGAGAACTCCGTCTAAGACAGTGTGAGGCCATGTGGATTATGCGCTTACAAACGGTTGAGCATGGGCTTAATTACGACTCAGAAATGCAATATTTCCTGTGTTGATATTTATAGGCTTCAATTTTGGATATATCAGTGATTCATTCTGTTGATTTTTTATTTTGCTCTCTGAGCCAGTGACTTACCTGCTTTGTGGATATCCTGTGTCACACGTATTATGATGCTGGTGTGGGTTGGATCATGCCCACTAGCTTTTTATACTTCTGCTAGTTGGTGTTCGGGACAATTACTGTATTCATATTTGTCCGGTCCCCACTTCATTATTCTTGCTTTTTCCATTGAGCATATAGTCTTGAAATGTTGAACCCTCATGTATGTGACTGTGAATAATGTATTCATTGAATATCATTTGTTATTTTCTTGTATTGCGATGATTTTTCAGATTTATGTATGTCGAATTCTATAGTGCTCTGTTTACAGTACCCATGTTTTGTGTTGGCGTTTTAACTCGTTGAGAGCTTGTAACGTTTTGTGCATATTATTTGCACTATATGATTTTGTGACTGCTTCTGTTGCCCTGTTTTATCTGATCTGATGTGCTATACACATTAACAATACTTTTGTACAGTAATAATCAGGATGACTAGTGGACATATCTAATATTTTCTGATCCTTTGTATCAAACTCCACCTTGTTGCAATTATGGATTTACCCGTTAACAGTATGGTCATGTGTATTTACTGTCCTACCCCTCTTCTTCTTACTACGCTGTCGCTCCCTTTCCTCTCACCCTGTCGCTCTATTATTTACACCCGTTGCAGGGGATCTATACCAATATTTTTCTTCCATATATACCCGTTTCAGGGGATACATACTTATTTTGTGTTCCATTCACTTTTTTAGTACTATCAGTCTAGCACACCTTGCTTACGTCAGGTTTTGACACACATCACTCGCGTTTTACATAGTCACGCATGGATAATATTTTGACAATGAATTCCCTCTTTTAGCGAGGGTTTTCCGAGTCTGTTTGCTCTAGACTCTGGATATATGCACTTTCATTCTTGGGACTTCGTCGTGATCGCTGCGAAGTCTTTCTTCCTTTGGGCACTTTTCTCTTTACGTTGACGGTCTAGTGATCCGGTATTTTCCGGCTTCTTAAGCACTTCCGGGTCGGGCTCCCAGGACACACACAGACACTAAATTGTTACCGCCAGACCGATCGGACGCTTCGTTTCCCTTGTAAGTATATAGTCTGTTGATATTTTTATGCGTTACACATAAGGCTTTGAAGATTACTTTTCCTATGGTTATTATCCTCGTGTATATATTTGGATGATTTACGAGTTTGCTTAACGCGGTTTTCCGTGGTGATTTATTGTTGTTTTTAAACTTATTTGTCTTGACGCATACGTTGAGCTAGTTTGACTTAATTTTGCGTTTCGTACAGGACTTGTGTAATTACTTCTCACATTGCCATGATTTTCTAGTATACACATGGGCAATATAAGAGTTCGCCTAATGCGCTTGCCTTTTGATTTATATTGTAGACTATGGAGTTCACTCATTTTACTTGACGAATACGTTGAAATACTGCTAATTCGGGAGTCCTTCCCATTAAGACTCAATTCCTATATATTTTGGAATTTCACGGAACTGGCGGTACGAGGTTACTCTTTGATACGTGGCGGTTTTTATTTGAAGGTATGTTTTGATTTTGGGTTTTTGCAACATTGAACTTTCTTACCCCATAATTATTTCTTCTTTGCTTCTATTTCATGTCTACATTAGGCATTTTATTAATTCTTTTACAGAGAGACTTTACATTTTCCTGAGCAGTCCGACTGACCCTTTATTGACCCTACCGGGTTGGAATTATCACCGGTAGTGGGGTAAGATTTCGCTTCTATTATATGTTTTACTCCTTGTTTTCCATTGATTAGTTAGTCTGAGACCTCTTGCTTATTTTTGCGGTTTATATTGTTTCACCTTTCAGCTTCCATTGTTATTCGGCATTAGCTACAGGTATGATTTTTGTGGTATTTTACTGGGTACTCCTTTAAACTTTGGGGACTCAATATTCTGAGTTGCTTCACACTTTCGGGTGCAGGGTGAGTTCTATTTGCTTCTTCCTTTCTTCCTTTTTCTTTTTTTGACTTCACACTGATTGGAGTTTTATTCATTATTTCCTGATATATCTTTCCTTAATACTACTTCAGCACCTTCGTGGAGTTGTGGTGTTTTCTTGCTGTTCATTTCCGCACTGATTTTTAATATTGTTTGTAGTAACCATTATTGTACAGTGTCGCCTTGTTCTTGGCACTGGTCTAAGTACAACCCGTTTTGTATGTTTTTTTCCAGCCCTGAAGATTCGTGGTTTACATTCCCCACGATGAAACACGTGTCGGCTGGTTATGGTCATTAAAAGGGAAATTTCTAATCCTTGACGAACATTTTCTTTGTTGTATTGCTTTGACCTGTATTGACCAATGACTGCATAATTGTATGTGTGCACAGGATTGTTCTTTGCTCAGTTTGAGGTCAATCTTGTTTGGCCTTTACAGTTTGAGGGGTTTAGGGGTTTCCCCTCCCTGTTCTGCACCATACGGATACATTAATCTAATACACTTACGTTTAACAGCAGAGCGCCAGTACTTCCTTACTTCTGAATACCCTGTTCTTTGAAGTCCTTAATAACCATGTTCCTCCTTTCTATAAGACCATTTAGATATTCCTTACATTCCCCTGATGTAAATTGTACCCTATTGTCCATTACTCTTCTATCTGGAACTCCCTCGCTGTCAAACAACCTATTGAATAAAGCTATTACCTTTGCACTGGTATCACAATGAACAAACTTGATGTCAGGCAATCTGGAAAAGTAATCGAGAACATCAATATGAGTGAACCAATAAAATCCTCCACAACTTAGCCCAAGGCTTGTCCGTGTCCTAATCCACAGGTCTCAGTTCAATGATCCGGGACGTGTCACTAATGGCACATGTCATTCAGTGCCTCACAGAGTTTTCCATGCACCTGTCTAACCCAGGCCACCATTACCTCCCTAACCCTCAGATTTTTTGCCTTCATGCACATGGGCTCGGTATCAAACCCTATGACACATATTAGACAGAACCTTCCAAGAGATCAGACCAACATAGCAAACCATCAATCACTGATAACGTCACAGAAATTTGGAGGTACAGTCTAACATCTCCATTGAAGTTCCTAGGTCCTGGTCAACATTTGATCACATACTCCATAACCTTTCCCACAACCTCATCCTCACTCAACGAAGCTAGCCCTATCAACTCTGAAATGGAATTCCTCCTAGCAGCGGATACCTAACAAACCAATACACTTGACTCCTCCTCTGTGTTCTTGACAAAAACAAAAGGTTGAATAGCTGGTAAACATGATAAACAATCAGCAGTGTTTATCTCTATCCTTGGGATATACTCCATCTGATAACAATACTCTTCCAATCTGAATTGCATTTTGCAGTTCTACAGATAGCCCTTCCAGGCCTCTTAGTAGTGAACAAAACACGTAGGAGTTTGTGATATACCCTTATCACAAATTGGGTACCCACAAATAGCTTTTGAAATGATAAACTCACCACCAAAAGCAAGGGCCTCCTGTTCAACCACCAAACATTTGAATTCTGTCCCTTTAAAATTTTAGCCACAACCTTCTTGACTGCAATAAAACAGCACCTAAGCTTTTTTGACTTGAGTCTGTCATATGTCTTGGGTATCAAATGGTTTAAGAGAAATCACAATAGCTATCTCCAGTCTGAGCTTTATGAATTCTTCTTCCATTTCCTTCCCCCACACAAATTATTTATTTTTGTTCAACAAATTGTGCATGTTAAGTGTGCTTTCCGCACACTTTGGAACAAATCAGACTAAAAATTCTAGCACTCCCAGAAAACATCTTAATCAGTCGAAACTCAGAAATAGCTTTGACTAAGTATTCTTACAAATCATAACTAAGATAATCCACACAGGCAATCTAGAATTTGCATTTTTTGGCCTTCAAAGTTTTGTTATGTTATGTGTATTCATAAAGCGCATTATCAGACACAAGGATATACTGGTGCTGAGTAGGTCTGTGCACCTAGCCCTGACAATCTGAGGTTGGTTAATTGAAAAGTCAGGGCTTCAGCTTCTTGGGGAATTCAAGAAGAGAGGAGGAGGCTCTGATATGGAGCGAGAGGACTCTGTACTTTAGGAGCAACATAAGAGCATGCCTGTCCTCATGATCTCGTTCTGTGCATGTGTGAGATGTGTGTGAGTAGGAGAGCTGCAGAGTGGAGGTGACTGGATGGTTGGTGGAAGGAGATTAGACTGTTAAGGAAAGTTGGGAGTAGATTGTGTAGTGCTTTGACTGTGAATGTGAGGAGTTTGGAATGAGTGGGTTTGTGTATTGGAAGGGTACAATGGCTGAACAAAAGACCTGGAGGTGAGGAAACTCTTTAACAGACATGCCACCAAATCATCAGAATCAGCAAGATTACCCCAAGGGGCTCAGCGAGCCGGAATGGCAGTCCATTGAGCCCCTAAAGTAGACATCAATTATTTCTTCTGAAAATCACTGCCAAAAATTGAAGATTATAGTTTAAAGGACAGTCTAGAGGGAAAGGTCAGGTGGGCACACCTTTCTGAAAACTGACTCAGTGGCAACCATAAGATAGTGAAGCTCTCTAAGGTGTGGTGTGATGCTCCCTTTCCTGCTGCTGCGGGCCCCGTGGCCCCTCCCCTTGCCTATTCCTGCTCTCGCCTCCCAAATGCTCTCCCTCCCTGACCCCTACTTAATGGCAGTCGCTGTAAAGGTGCGTTAAAGGTAAGCCAGTCTGTGCCTGTTCTTGATCTGACCGCAACCAGTGCCAGGGACCCTGGTCCTCCGACCCGACCCCCCACCTCGACGACTCAGAAACCCTCCACACACTCCACCCAGGAACAAACAACAACTGCCAGCCGTTGATGCCAAACACTACCCAAGGCCAGTTCTCCTTCACCCACCCACCTCCCGACCCCTACTTCTACCACCAACCCACCAGATTCCATGAGCCCACACCCCTGAGCTGTATCCTCCTCAGTGTACACTCCCTAAACAGACACACAGTAAAAATCTGAGACCTCCTCAACACCCTCTCACCCGATGTCGCCTTCCTCACTGAGACATAGACCAACGCAATCTCCGGACCCGACATTGCAACTGCCATCCTCAATGGGTGCAAGAGCCAGAAGAAAGACCACCCCAACCAACCTGGAGGTGGACTCTACATCGTACACAAATACTCCCTCCAACTCACAACGGCAAGCTCGAACGAATGCTCCCCCCCCCCCATGGAATACCTCCACTTCCAGATCCAGATCAATCCCAGAATGACTCTATGCGTAACTCTGGCCTATAGACTTCTTGGACCTCGTGCACTGTTCACCACTACCATCACAGACCTCATCGTGCCCCACACCCTCGCCTCCTTGGACTGCACACTTCTCGGAGATCTGAATTTCCACCTCAACAACCTCAGCGACCCCAACTCCACCAGCCTACTGTACAACTTTGACAACATCAGACAGAAGCAGGTCATCATCGTCCACACCCACAAGGCAGGACAGACCCTTGACTTCATACTCGCAGGATGAAACAACATTCGCTTCAGCCACACCACGCAACCCCTCTGGACAGACCACCACTGAGTCACTTCTCCTTCTCGAAACCCACTGCACACAAACCTACACCATGCCCCTCATGCAGAAACTGGAGCAAGATCACAGAAGAACACCTCAACTCTGCAGCCAACAAACTTTACAGATGGCTCACCGACTGCGCAAACATGCTCATCCCCCCCATCAAGATTTAATTGTTGATCAAGATCCCTCAGTTCATGGCCAGGATGAACTGGTTATGTGTTGGCCCTAGGTCTCAAGGTTACCAGGCGGAGGGCCAGAGAGAAGTGTCTTTTCCAAATATGAGCATTTGCATTTTTTCTAAGTTGTGTTTTAATCATTTAGTTTGCATCCAGTTTGTGACCTTGGGCATACAGCTGATAACATTTGCTTCAGTGTTTGAGGTGTCTTCTGCTGGGTATTGCTGGCATAAGAGACAATGTTGAGCGCATTAACTCGGTTGACACCTTCTGTGTTTTAGGCCTTGATATCACACCAAGCAGGCTATGCTCTGATATGTGTTTTACCCACAAGGTGTAGTTTTGTGATGATAGTCTGCAAATATCTTTGTATTGAAGGGCATTACCAGAACATATGCATTAAAGTGGCCTCCGTGGCATTCTATCCCAGACATAGATACTACATGTTAGGATGGCATGAAGGTTCTTTATGGGGGCATGGTTTTAAATGATACAAACATGCACTTGAGGTTTTTTTTGTGATTTATAAATATCAGTCAAGAGACTTGGTTGCGGTTAACAAATTTCAAATTGTTCAATCACAGAACAAACAAGATGAATCAATATAGGTCAAGTGTTTATTCACAAATAGAAAAACCCAAGACTGTTGAAGGTAGAACAATAATTAATAAAAAAATTATAATAATTTGAGCTCCATCAATGGAGAAATATCTGAGGCAGGAAAATTAAAGTGTAAAGTGAAGAGGTAGGAAAACGTAGGTTGGTAGAAGAAAATAAGAATAGTGTTCAAGAAAGGGGTGTGAGTAAAAAGAGAAGAACTGGGTAACAAAGACAAGAGAATACAAAATAGTGGAAGCATCCCAAGGGAAAACAACATTTACCAGGCAGTCACTATCAAATGTTATATTTATAATTATATGTATATTTATATTTATTAGGTCACAAATCATCCCAGAGGGGATCTCTTGGTGCAGAAGCCGTCAGATACAGGTCACAATTCCGTAAGAATGATGAAAAAGCAAAAAAACATGTTTTCAGGAGTTTCTTAAGTTAAATCTTAGCAAGAATGAAGAGGCAAGGGTAACTGATTTCAGTGTTTAGGAGCTAAAAAGGAAAAGGAGCAGCCACCATATCTGGCAGTACAGATACGTTTGGTGTGTAGCAATAGTAGCACACTGGATCTGAGCTTGCGTACAAGGATATATGGCTTCAGTGGTCCCTTCCCATGCAGTGATGTAATGATTAAAAACAGAACTTTAAAGAGCCTAGGATTGTATGGGAAGCCAATGAAGGGAACAAAATAAATATTCAGGTAGAGATCGCAGAGGAAGATTACAGACGAGGTCCGCTGTTGTGTTCTGTACCACCTGCAGTCTGGAAAATAGGCCTTCATTCTTTGTGACTACAAGGGAATTACCTTAGACGAGGTAGCTCACTATCAATGCCTGGACTAGGTTTTTCCTGGCATGCAGAGGAGCCCAGTGAAAAGCTTTCCTAATCATGCGCATTAGGTCAAACAGTTTTCAGAGATAGTTTTAACATGCTCGCTCATAGAGAGATTATTGTCTAGAAAGACACCCACAGTTTTTACCAGTTTTTTAGGCAACGGGGACAAACCAGGTTTGGATGGCCACCAGTCAGTAGACCAGACTGAGTGAGCTTTCTCAAAAAGTAAGACTTCCTTCTTACTAGCGCTGAATTGAAGGAAATTAGTTTTCATCTAGGATGCAATTTTTTTTCACATCAAATTTTATTGATTTTCAAGGTACCATATGGGCAAGGCCCAGTGAGCATCAAAGCATGTAAAGATACAAAATACACTAGCAAGGCACCGTATAACATCCCTAATGATATCTTCAGAACTGCAGACCCAAACCCCCACCCCCAACCACGCACCATACATCACTTAACTAACATTATACAAACATAGTGTGATCTTGCTTCTTCACCTCTGCACAACCCCATTAACCTATATTGGTGAATTGCTCGCAACCAGCCTATCAATTGGATCTCAGGGAGCCACTGACTCCAGAAGTGACAAGTCTATGCCACGGTACGTGGCCTGTCTGGCCCAAATCTTTTTGTGTTTTTGCGGACATCCCGAGCCTGAAATACTGCCACTTCAGTGGACAGGCACCTATCCATTGCTTTCTTCCAGGGGCCTATACTGGGTGAGAGTTAGGCCTGGGCGGTAAATTCCGTTCCGCTCGCGGAATTTGCGTAATTTCGCGTTCCGCGGAGAACGTGAAATTGCTAAAAAGTCTGCTTTCCGCGATTTCGCGAAATTTTTGCTTGTTCGCGATCTCAAAATGCGTGTTCGCGAGATATTTCTCCCCGAGCACGCAAACAGCAATTGTGAACAGGAAAAAAGCATCGCGAACAAGCAATTCCGCGTGTTCGCGGAATTTCTGCGTGTTCGCGGAGATTTTTTACCGTTTCGCGGAGATTTGCGTAACGCGATTCCGCAAATTCCGCCCACCCCTAGTGAGAGTGTCGCCTTCCAATGTTGAGCAATGTCGCGCTTAGCTAGTTCAAGCCCTAGAAACAATAAATGCCTTTTATATCTGTTCCTCCCAATGTCCTGTGTAGGAATATAAATCGAGGGTCTGCAGGAATGCACCATGCCAGCACTTGCCCCAAGCAGGACCTTATGCCCGACCAGAAATGTTGCAGTGCCGCACAAGTCCACACAGTGTGGAGGAAAGACCCCTCATCCGAATAACATCGGAGACACACTAAATAGCCTCCATCCTGTATAGGCGCAGACATGTAAAGTAAATCCTATGGAGATATTTGAACTGGATCAGTCGATATCGGGTGGAGACTGCAGAGTACCGAGGGCTAACCAGTGCCTCTGCCCAGTCATCATCTGTCAGTGTGGGCAAATCTGCTTCCCATGCCACCCGGGTCTGGGGTATAGTGGTTGTGGAATGTGTGATCAGTGTGTGATAGATTAGACAAATCTTGTGGGCACCGAGGTCCCCCATGAGCAACCAGCCCTCCAACGGGTGGAACTCCGGGATCCCAGTGAGGCCCTGTATCAGAGGGGATATAACGTGTCTGAGTTACAAATATCTGTGGAATTGCGTTTTATGGAGGCCGAAATCAGCTTGTAGCTGCTGAAAGGATTTGAATGTGGACCCCCGCATTACATCTTCCAACACAGAAATCCCAATGTCATCCCACCTACGGAAGCCCGCCAGAGCCGTGAGTGGCCTAAGGTGTGTGCAGTGTCAAAGGGGCGTAGCACTGGTGAGTTTGCTCCACCAACCCATCTGTCGGACCGCTCGCCTCCAGATCTGAATGGCCATCCCACATGCTGGGCGGAGTTCCGTCAGAGACGAGGAGCTATGCAAAAAGTCGAGTAATGGGGTTTCGGCCATGAAGAGTCATTCCACAGCGTCAGCTGGGTCCGATTGTGAGCAGTACCACCAGTCATTTATCACAAAGAGATGCGATGTCCGGTCATACGCCTGTACATCTGCCGCCGTTTTCCCACTGCGCCCCCCCCCCCCCGAGAAATCTATTGAGTAATGCATTAATTTGACGAAACCAGAATGGGGGGATTGGAAAGGGGTAATTTTGCAGCCTATAGAGCAGGCGAGGCAAAGACACAATTTTAAAGATGGCCGATCTACCATATAACGAAAGAGGGAGTTGTGACCATACCGTTTTGTCATCTCGAACTGTAGGCAGTAACGGCGCAATATTCCGTGACCATGCTTCAGTTGGGCACCGTGTAATAACCACCCCAAGGTATGGGAAGCCTGACTCAGCAATCACCAACTGCGAGGCCCAAGCTTTGGACCACTGGTCACCGCAGATCGGAAATAATATGGATTTGGATGGGTTAGCGCAGAGGCCGGAGGTCTACACGAAGACCCTCAGAATCTGCAGCACCCAGGGCCCAGAGACCCATGGATCCAACATAAAAAACAGGGTGTCATCAGCATAAAGCGCAATCCTATCTGTGCATTCCGGAGATCAATCCAAACCCCGTAGGCTAGAGTCTAGACGGACCCACGCTGCCAGGGGCTCAATAGCCAGTGCGAACAGCAGTGGGGAGAGCAGACAACCCAGAATAAGCTGCTCCGAGGTGTCATGAATCACCTCGAGCAAATGAGGTCCCAGAGACTCCAGATGAGGCCTCAGGAAGTCACATGGGAACCCGTTCGGGCCCGGCGCACGGCCAGGGTGGATGTTGGAGAGGTCCGACCGCAATTCCTCCAACAAAATAGGCTGCTCCAGGGCATCACGCCGCTCGTCCGATAGGTGGCAGGGAGGGATATCCACTAAAAAGGCATCTATGAGGGATTCGGAAATGACCTCCCGTTTTCCATACAACGCCGCATAAAAATCAGCGAAGTCCTGAACAACCACCTCAGGGGATGTACAGGCAACCCCTGCGGGGGACCGCAGAAGAGGTACCTGCGTCTGGGCTACCCTAGCCTGTCAGAGTTTATGAAGCATTTGACTAGACTTATCGCCCCACTGGTAAATCCTATGCTGGGTGGCCAGTCAGGCCTCTTCGGCGCAGTCTATGTGGGCTTGATGGAGCATTCGTTGCGCGTGCAGCAGATTCCGGTGGACCACGGGGTCTGAGCCTCCCACCACGAGGGATTGGAGTTTCTTCCTGCCTACTCTCCAGGTCATGTACCTGGGCAAGGCAGCAACGCTTTTCCCTGGTGCAATAGCTTATATCTGCACCCCGAAGTGTGGGCTTAAACGCTTCCCATAATATAACTGGGGACTGGCATGTGCCGACATTCTATCTGAAGTAATCGGTGATTGCCTGACTAAGCATCTCCCTGTATGCCTCATCACGGAGCAGCCAGGGGGACATGTGCCACCTATAGGGGGCCTTGTTAGTTAGCAGTCGTAATTTAAGCTGGATCGGCAAGTGGTCGACAGGCCACGGGGCAGAATGGATGCATGTGCCACCCTGTGCATAAAGCTATGTGGAAGGAATAAATAATCAAGACATGAGAGAGTGGGTTGAACCGATGACGCATATGAGAATCCAGCGTCGGCCGCGTGTAAGGCCCACCACATGTCCACCCATCCCAGAGTATGTGCGAGTACATTCACTTTGGATGTAGTGGGGGGGTGTATCTGGTTGTCGGGCTCGCCACCTATCTAATGGACCCATAATATCATTCCAATCGCCCCCCCCACACCATAAGGCCACCCAGAAGGTCCCCCAAAGCTGCGTAATTGTATCTACAAATGTCTGACCAAGAGGCAGAGGGGCATTTACGCTACCCAGTGTGATGTGTTTGCCGGCCAAGGTAACCAAGACCGCTGTGTATCGGCCCCCTGAATCCAACCAATGTTGTGTACCCTGGAGGGGCACCCTTCTGTGAATGAGTATGGCTGTACCTTGTGCCCCCATGTGAAGCTAAAGTGATATACTGTGGAGTAACCGTAACGGGCAAGGTATGGGGCCTTCGTGCCCAGGAGATGTGTTTCCTGGAGCAATAGAATATCTGCTGCATACCGCTTTGCCTGGTGGAGCACTGCCCCTCGTTTAACGTTACTAAGCAAGCCTCGCACATTCCAGGCAAGAACATTAAGCTCCCCGGAGGTGTGTTACCTGTTGTGTGAGCCATCCCTAGGTGTCCAACAAGGCAACTGCAACTGAGGCGTGCAAGGTGAAGCAATGTGACTTGTTAATGGTGCGGAAACATTCAATGAAGAAAAAAACAACTGAGAAACTGTTCCTCGTCCCCCCGCCCCCAACCCCCATACTCCCTGTAACACGGAGTATCTGTTGCGGTAGAAACCCACCCCAGGCCCCCAACAGGATGACCCTAGCAGTCCCTCCAATGGGTTCCCCCCACCCAACTTATCCAACATCACCCAAAACATTCAGGGCAAGCTATGTTCAGATCCCTCCAGGGCCTGTAGAAATACCCCCATCATTTTGGCCCAATCAAATTAGTGTGTGGCCACCGCCTGTAGGCAAAACCCGCCCCAGGAAGGGAACATAGGGAAAACAAGGCAATGAGTCCCAATGCAGTTCAGTCTCCAGAGCCCGTCAGCTCTGGGGCACACCAATTGGAGCAGGATCGATGACGCTGGGATGTTGCACCTCTGCCCTGTCGACCACTCTAATGCGAGCCCTGGGAGGAATCAGAGTCCACCGGAGGCGGTGTGTGAGGTTTAAGAATATGTCTCTCGTCAGTCCACGCAGAGACTTCCTCCGGTGTATCGAAGAAAAATGTTTTTGCATTGAACATCACCTTCATCCGGGCCAGAGATTTAGTTCACGTAGCCTTCTCTTGGCAGCAACAAAAGACTGACGCTGTTGCTGCACCAACTTGTTGTAATTAGGGAAAACCATGATGGGGTGTGAGTCGAAGACCAATTTATCTTTATGGAGCCTGGCATATCGAAGTACTGCGTCCCGATCCGCATAATTAAGGAGTCGGGCAATCACTGGCCTTGGGCGTTCCCCTGGTGGCGGTTTCTTAGCCGGAGCACAGTGAGCCCTCTCAACCACAAAACAGGAGGACATGGCTTCCTGGGGCAACAGTGTCTTTAGCCAGTCTGATATGAACTTGTCCATGGAACTCCCCTCACAGCCCTCTGGAAAGCCCACCAGGTGCAGATTGTTGTGGTCGGGCCGCCCCTCTGCATCTTCGACCCGTGCCGCTAGATCCTGTGATTGCTTGGTCAATTTGTCCACTTTTTGCTGTAGTCCCGTAACGGAGTCCTCGACAGTGGAGACCCTGGTCTCCGCTTCTGTGATACGGTCGACCACTTTTCACAGATCTTGGCGAAGGAAAGACACTTCTGTGCCCACGGCTCCGATCTGGGTCTCGAGGGCTGTCCGCGATTGTGTGATAGCATCCAGCAACTTCGCCGCATCTGATGATAATCATTCCGTGGACTCCTCCACTGGAAGGTTAGCAGAGGTGGTAAAGCGGTCCATAGTATCCTGCGTGGGGGCCACCACACCCTCTTTATCCCTGCCCATGGTGACCGGGAACAACCTGGCAGTCGATATAATAGTCACCTGCGAGCGGCAGCAAACACAAACAAGGGGCAGCCCGGGTCAGACTCCAACACAGGGCGGCGTCGCAGCTCAAAACGCCCACTGTAGACGGTTTCGTAGGGGCTCACCAGCTGCAGCGCTTTCTATATGGAGGATCCTTCGCAGGAGCAGCCAAGCACTATGTGGTAGTTCCAGATAGGGACGGAGTCACAGCCCAGTGCCACACCAGGGCGCCAGGACCGGGCAGTTTCATGAGCCGGGGCCTCTTCTCAGGTCAAAGCCATGACAAATTAAAAAATAAAAATAAATTGCCAGTTCCCGGGCACCCCTCACCTGAGTCAAGTGGGCACCGGGCTCCCCGTAGTGCCAGTGATGGGTTCTGCGGTGGTGCCGCACCGTCTCATCCGTGCCTCCAATCGGGTAATGCCAGCAGATCTCCCTGGAGGGCCTGTCACCAGGCTGAAAGTCCGCCGCACTCGTGCGGACACCCCGATGGCAGGACCCACTCGCGCCCCGCCCCGGGGTCGCAGGAGCCACGCAAGGCCACACCGGACTGCGATGCAGGACATGGGGGAGGGGCGCCGGCTATGGCGGCGCTGTGGGAACTCCCGGCTCTTCATCTCCCACTGATCGTCCCGCGGGGCTGCACTGCCACGACGACACCGCTCCGCTTCAGACTCCGATAGAGGCAGGAATGGCAGCCGCCTCTCTGACCACAGGGCCCTGCGCAGCCACAACCCCAAGTGTCCTGCCTTTCCCCTCGTGTGCGTCGGTGGCCGTCAAAACACGACTGCCGGGTCACGACAGGCACCGCAACCAGGCACCCTTCCAAGTCAGGCTCGGGTTTGAGGATCGTGTAGGATTAAGGTCCTTAGAGGGAATGAACTAAGGAGCTGAACGGACACGCATCCGTCATGTTTGGCTCCCCGGCCACACCCCCATGATGCAATTTTTATCATACCGTTTTTAAATTTGATTTTGGTAAGTTCCAGATTAGTATCTATGGTGATGAAAATATATCATCAGCGCATGAAATTGTATCAAAACCACATGACCTGATAAGCCTGGCCAAGGGAAACATATATATATATTAAAAAGAGTAGGGCTCAAAATCGATCTCAGTGGCACCCCATTATCTAAGACCATGGCTTTAGAATGATAGGGATCCATTTGTACTATGTGAGTTCACTTTGATAAAACTTTTTTCGCCCATTTCAGAGCTTTACCTCTGACATCAATCTCCTAAAATATCTGAATTACAATTCGGTGGGAAATGGTATCTTATGCAGATGATAGATCAAGAAGAATCAGCATTGCCGAATTCCCCTGATCTAAGGCAAATCTTATTTTGTCTGTAGCCTCCATTAACGCTGACTCCGTGCTCTAAGCCTGACTGGGAGAGATCTCACAAGGAGTTGGATTCTAAAAAAGACACCAATGACTCTGTAACTTTGGCAACGAAAGAGAGTAGTGATATATGCCTATAATTTTGCATTTCTGTAGGATCAGCCATAGTTTTTTTTAAGAATGGGTCTGATCAATGCAGTTTTACATTTAGATGGAAGAGTTGCCAGCTTAAACAAAATAATGCATGGGTCTGTAATGGAGGCAAGAAGTATTGGAGACAGAGTGGCAATAATGTGGGGGGGATGGGATTCAATTTGGATCTAGATTTGATGTTATTTAGCTGATTCAATACCTGATATGGGGTAGCAGAGTTAAAAACTACAATGTGGTGAACTGGGTGTTACCTAGGTTAGATTGGTAAATAATATAGAGCTTTAGTTGAAAATGTAATGCAAGATAATCACAGAGCATCTGAGATGCATGGATGGTAGAACTATAGATAATCGGCTTGGTGAATTCATTTGAAATTTTATAAAGCTCTTTTGAAGAATTCTTTGCAGAGTTTATTCTGTCAACAATGTGGGTTCTTCTTGCAGTATTGGTGTTTTTTAGATATTTTCTTAAAGCAGATGTATAAATGAGTTTATCCTCATCTGATTTAGACTTTCTCCTTTTGCGCTCATGTTTTCTACGTATGGATTCTTCCTTCTTTAGAGATTCAGTGTACCAAGGAGTGAGAATATTTTTTATTTTCATTTTACTCAGTTTCAGGGGGCAATAGAATCTAGGGCCAGCATAAATGAGTCCTCAAAAACCTTTAAAGCGAGATCCATATCTTTATATTCCCTCAAAGGAGCGGGGATAAAAACAGGGCAGAAAGAAAAAGGAACTACATTCCTCCAAGGTCTGATAGATTTGAAAACATTGGAATAGACAATACAAGGTTTCTGAAGTACCAAATGAAGATTTAGAGAGAAGTGGCCAGTCCACAACTCAACAACTGTGGGATCAACCACTAAGTCTGGGGCATTGGTAAATACTACATCCAGAGCATGTCCAGTGATATAGGTGGGACCTACTACCTTTTGATGAAGACCAGGGGATTCCAAACCTGCAAGAAGACAGATAGAATCAGGATCAGACCGATTGTCCACATGATAATTAAAATCTCCTAAGAGCAGGCAATTATCTGATGTAAGGATATATCCATTCCATGAGCTTGAAGCTAAAATCTTTCTTTCGCCAGGAGGGAGATAGACCAAAGCCCCCTTCCAGATTACATTTGTTGTCGTTTCTAGCTAGAAGACAATCATCTCCAACCAAGTAGTGGAACAGGAGTCTAAGAATGTAATCTTTATAGGGCTGTGTGCAGCAATGGCCACCCCACCCCCAATTCTCAATTGCCTGTCAAGTCTACTTAAATTATAATCATCAAGGAATGACACTGCAATAGATGGAGAGGCAGTAGAGTGAAGTGATATTTCAGTAATAAACCATAGATCTGGTTTGGTGGTGTCTAAAAGATCCCAGAGCTCCGAAGCAAGCTTCAGAATGGAGAGTGCATTAAGCTACAAGCTGTGTAACTGAGAGGAGGTACACCTAAGGATATCAAGAGAGATACTATATTACCTGTTGAAGGGCTATGCCCCACGGTATTGAAAAATAAAAATTTGGTCTGGGAAGGAGAGGGAGTACAAGTAAAATTGCAAATACTGAAGTGCCATGGACCTTCCTGATCCAATGATGGTAACGCCCCTAATCCGAAGGTACTATAATTTTGATTCCTTATCTTTATAAGATCAGATAAGTGGGACATAGTCTTACCCTGTAAAAAATAGCCTTTCTGACAGCGTCCAGGCACGGACAGGCGCAGATGGGCTTGCCTTTGGTGTGCCAGCAGCACGCCTGCTGCATGCATTTGCAGTGCATCCGTGTGAGGTCTACTATTATATAACTAAAGTAAGTCCGGGTAGGAGACGCATGTAAGAGCACTAGACTGCCCGAGATGGTGGCAGCCGACGATCTAATGATTAGGCTGTCTGGTAACTGCGCCCTCCTCTCAAACAACTCAGGCCACAGCAGTACAGAGAGTAGCATCGTAAAGGTAATGAGGTAGGCAGATTTTCTCTATAAAAAAGCCTTTTTGAAGCCACTGGCATCATCAGTGCCAAATTGGGTGAAATAATAAAAAATAAAGTCCCTCTTTTAATGTAGTTCTAAAACAACATTATAATAAGAGTGCTATCTTTAAAATGAACGGTGTAAAAGCATAACCTGCATTCGCTGCACTTACCATTACTATGCCCCACTGAAAAAAAGCTTTCCTTTAAAGTAGCTGGTGTAGAGCAGGATACCAGAAGTGAAAACAATGTCATACAAGACTTTAGGAGTAACCAGTATATGAGGAAGCCAGGGACTGGGCTAAGGTGAGTTCCAATAAGTGGAGATCACACCAAGTAAAAGAGAAGTTCAATAGCAACACCTCAACTGCAAGAGCAACAAGTCAACTGTAATTCAGAGTTCAATACCTTACCAACATGTATATCTGGTAATTTTAAGAACAAAGGATTTCTAGAACAAAGAAGAGAGGCAAGGGATTATAGGACTCAACATCCTTTTAATATAAATCGCACCTAAAGGACATCACTTAGTGTTGCTTAAAAAACCGTCACACACCCTAATGGTGTCTCGGGTCTCAGCCTAGTCATCCTGTCCCTAGCCAGCAGGAACCATATTGCAGGGATCATGTAGAATAATTTCTCCTGCTGGGTTCTATGCTAAAAAAAACTAGAAAACACCTAAGGTATCCCTTTTATTGGTGGTGTTTCTGGTATGATTAAAAATAAATTATAGGGAGTCTGAGGAAGTAATGATCATAAGCACTCTCTATGTTAAGCAACATGTTTCAGCTCCTGTTCTACTTAGCCAAAGGGTACAGAGCTATCATCAGTACTATGAAGAAGTGTTTCCATGCCCCAGGAACAGTCTATTTCTATTTATGTCTCAATTTCAGAAAATTAAATGACAAGCAAGACAGAGAACATGAATACATACAACCTGTCCTTAAAATACAGTGTTTACCTTTATTTAGTGCAGAATTCCTCACTTGGCTCCCGTCAACGGGGAGGTGAACATACTCTGACCAAGTAGATTGAGAAGGGGCATGTGTGACAGGACCATGCCCCACACTCCTCCATGTTCAGATAATTCTGTCTTCGTCCCTGCAGCATATATAAGGACTGTGGCACTGATAGGACAGCAGTGTTCAACGGGTAGTGAGAGACAATTGCTCACAGGACAAAATTGAATGGAACCTAACACAGATTGTCTCTGGATGCTGCAAATATTTTATATTACAGATTGGGCATTGCTGATTTTTTTTTTCATGGAGATGCACACTTATTTAAGCTTTTAATTATGCAATCATTTGGAATAAAAAATTAAACCTAGCTTAAAGTATTGGAAGCATAGAAGATTCTGTATTCTGGTTAGAATGATTTATTCTCTGATAAACATGGCATATTATACTGTATTTTTTATGGGTGATGACTGTCAGGATAGCATTGACTTCACTAGCACCTAGCACCTGTTTGATCTGTTCTTCATATCCAGAACTTGGGACCTCATCTTGCCTTCTGCCACATGTATGGCCACCTCTGAAGCTCCGTCTCACTCAAGCACCACAGCCTACTTCCTTTTTCCTGTCCATACCATCATTTGCATGGACTTCATGACTCTGGGAGGAACATAGATGTCCTTGATCTCATCACATAGGCATCCAATTCTCCACACGTGCATGGTTTGATTGTTGGTGTCAAAAATATATCCATTGAGAGACTCTCTATCTTGGGCGAATATGTTTAGTGAGACTTTACCTAGCTCTGTCCATATTGTGGTTTGAGCCAGCTGATTTACTGAATACCTAGGGTCTTCTACTTTATAATTTACCTTATGAGATCCATAATTCAAAGGTACAGAACTCCTTCAACCCGTAGTGCCACAATATCTAAACTGACTGCTCAGGAACTTTTGATGACTATTACTTTCAGACTTTGGACTTACATAATCCTCTCCCGCAAAGAGATGAGGAAATTCAAACCTGGCTCAAGTATCCTGTGAAACCCACTTTTGTGCTCTACTACTCAGAATTTCAGTTTCAAGACAATCAAAATGAAAGCGTTCATATGCATGTTGGAAGCCCATCTCAGTTGGGCTACAGGGGTCCATTCTTCAAGAAACCTGTGCTTGGATCTGCTGAGCAGGGTGGCCTGCACCCCGCACTTGGCAGCCCTCACTCAGCACAGTGTCAGTGTGTGTTACTGACATACATGTTAAGTAAGTGCTGGGGAAAGAGAAAGGGGTTTCAGCAACACTCTACTTTCTGGCAGACTACTCATTCAGTGTCTTGGCAGCATGGACGGTCAAGCAGCACTGCAGGTCTTGTGGAACAGATTATCAGGTTGGTAAAGATTGGGATACTCTTTAATGGTGAAAATGAACAGAAAGGTCACAGGTCCAGAGGGATGGGAACATTGAGTCAGGAGGAAGGCATATTAACAATGGGATGCTTCTCAGGGTGAATGTGTGGAACTAGTTTATGTCTTAGCCATGTTTTGCATTAGGTGGAAAAGATTGGATACCATCCAAAAGTTGTGATAGCACTGTTTGAATTTCATTGACAAAGCTCGGCAAAGTTGAAACTGGACAATGGTTGCAAATTGAGCCCAAGCATTTTCAAGCTTTCTGACCTACGGTTCTTAAAAAGGGTCCACATTGACTCAGGGAGTCCACAAGTGTGAAGCTGTGCGTTTGTTTAGTGGAAACACTCAGGAGAACCAATAAGTTAGCAAAAAACTTGTCAAACATTCAAATTATAATTGCCTTCTCTTTTCTTAAGTATTACTGTTGTATTTTTAATTTATTTTGCTCTCATAGTTAGAGTGTGTTATAAAATAAAAATGTATCCAAATTGACTATTTGTTTATTTAGAATTTACTTCATTTTCCCACTTTTGTTTCCTCTGATCTATATTTAATCTTTATGAATGTTATTTACTTTTTTACTTTCCTTTTTTAGAGTAACTCCACAAACTACCTATTCATTCTCAGAGATAAAAGTGTGCAAGTAAATGCATTAGGAAGCAAATAGTAGGGGCGAGTAGACTCGGAATTGCTGCACTGCGTTGCATGAATGGGAGAGTAAAATAACCCCATGTCTATTTAGATATGGTGCTTTTTTCCTCTCTGCCTGAGATTATGCACATTAGGCTCCCCTTGATGTTGTGTAAGGGATTGTGTGTGATGTCAAGCTTTAGTTTTTAATTTAAAGGTTAACCTTTCAGAACAAAATACTATGCATAGACATAGTTTAATGCTTCCCACTTTGCATGTGTGCTGTACAGTGCAAAACATATGCAAAGTTCAATAAGTTTGGAGAAATCGAAAAAAGCCTCCAAGTTAAGGTCATCCTTAAATAGGCGTTAGGTTTTGTTGAAAGCCCTGTCTACAAATGTAAGGAGACAGGGCTCTCTTTCCCAAAACATCGGTGGTTGCTTGGGAATGTGCATGTGCCACCTTGACGCAAAGCAACATAAAGCAATGCTACTTTGCATTATTTTAGGGCTGCATTCCGGCACAAATGAAGTTTTGACCTGCAAAGTAAATCACAAATCAGCAGTGACTGCTCGCTTGTGTCACTTTTCAGACGCAAACTCAGTTATGTTATATTATGTTATGTTAAGGTATGTTATGTTATGTTATAAGGAACATCTATATTGTGCGTTCACCATAGGTTTCATGGCTCTGGGAACATTAACAACAGGGCTGAGATATGGTTTAATCATAGGCTCGTCTAAAGAACTATCTGGCACATGCATCAACGTCGGCTTTTGCGATTCCTTAATTGCGATTATTAAGGAATCGCAATTAAGGAATTGCAAAAGCCTATGCATGTAGGAATCGCTATAAAAATAGCGATTCCTACACATTCCTTATTTGCGACTCGCAAATTGCGAGTCGCAATTAAGGAATGCCGTACCATTCATTCCTATGGGCCTCCAGGCCCATAGGAATGAATTGGAGATTGCATGAGCAATTTGCGAGTACCAGTAGGTTTCTCAGTTTAGTAGTAGTAAAGTTGGGAGTCCTAACTTTAGAACTCCTAAACTGAGAAAAATCCTAATTTTAAGACTTTCGGTATTCACAGAAGGCATTTAGGAGTCCTAAAGTTAGAACTCCTAACTTCTGTGAATACCGAAGTGAGTAAGTGTCTTCTGTGAATACCAAAATGACTATCTTGCAAACAATTGCAAGATGTCCTTAATAACCATGTTCCTCCTTTCTATAAGACCATTTAGATATTCCTTACATTCCCCTGATGTAAATTGTACCCTATTGTCCATTACTCTTCTATCTGGAACTCCCTCGCTGTCAAACAACCTATTGAATAAAGCTATTACCTTTGCACTGGTATCACAATGAACAAACTTGATGTCAGGCAATCTGGAAAAGTAATCGACAACATCAATATGAGTGAACCAATAAAATCCTCCACAACTTAGCCCAAGGCTTGTCCGTGTCCTAATCCACAGGTCTCAGTTCAATGATCCGGGACGTGTCACTAATGGCACATGTCATTCAGTGCCTCACAGAGTTTTCCATGCACCTGTCTAACCCAGGCCACCATTACCTCCCTAACCCTCAGATTTTTTGCCTTCATGCACATGGGCTCGGTATCAAACCCTATGACACATATTAGACAGAACCTTCCAAGAGATCAGACCAACATAGCAAACCATCAATCACTGATAACGTCACAGAAATTTGGAGGTACAGTCTAACATCTCCATTGAAGTTCCTAGGTCCTGGTCAACATTTGATCACATACTCCATAACCTTTCCCACAACCTCATCCTCACTCAACGAAGCTAGCCCTATCAACTCTGAAATGGAATTCCTCCTAGCAGCGGATACCTAACAAACCAATACACTTGACTCCTCCTCTGTGTTCTTGACAAAAACAAAAGGTTGAATAGCTGGTAAACATGATAAACAATCAGCAGTGTTTATCTCTATCCTTGGGATATACTCCATCTGATAACAATACTCTTCCAATCTGAATTGCATTTTGCAGTTCTACAGATAGCCCTTCCAGGCCTCTTAGTAGTGAACAAAACACGTAGGAGTTTGTGATATACCCTTATCACAAATTGGGTACCCACAAATAGCTTTTGAAATGATAAACTCACCACCAAAAGCAAGGGCCTCCTGTTCAACCACCAAACATTTGAATTCTGTCCCTTTCAAATTTTAGCCACAACCTTCTTGACTGCAATAAAACAGCACCTAAGCTTTTTTGACTTGAGTCTGTCATATGTCTTGGGTATCAAATGGTTTAAGAGAAATCACAATAGCTATCTCCAGTCTGAGCTTTATGAATTCTTCTTCCATTTCCTTCCCCCACACAAATTATTTATTTTTGTTCAACAAATTGTGCATGTTAAGTGTGCTTTCCGCACACTTTGGAACAAATCAGACTAAAAATTCTAGCACTCCCAGAAAACATCTTAATCAGTCGAAACTCAGAAATAGCTTTGACTAAGTATTCTTACAAATCATAACTAAGATAATCCACACAGGCAATCTAGAATTTGCATTTTTTGGCCTTCAAAGTTTTGTTATGTTATGTGTATTCATAAAGCGCATTATCAGACACAAGGATATACTGGTGCTGAGTAGGTCTGTGCACCTAGCCCTGACAATCTGAGGTTGGTTAATTGAAAAGTCAGGGCTTCAGCTTCTTGGGGAATTCAAGAAGAGAGGAGGAGGCTCTGATATGGAGCGAGAGGACTCTGTACTTTAGGAGCAACATAAGAGCATGCCTGTCCTCATGATCTCGTTCTGTGCATGTGTGAGATGTGTGTGAGTAGGAGAGCTGCAGAGTGGAGGTGACTGGATGGTTGGTGGAAGGAGATTAGACTGTTAAGGAAAGTTGGGAGTAGATTGTGTAGTGCTTTGACTGTGAATGTGAGGAGTTTGGAATGAGTGGGTTTGTGTATTGGAAGGGTACAATGGCTGAACAAAAGACCTGGAGGTGAGGAAACTCTTTAACAGACATGCCACCAAATCATCAGAATCAGCAAGATTACCCCAAGGGGCTCAGCGAGCCGGAATGGCAGTCCATTGAGCCCCTAAAGTAGACATCAATTATTTCTTCTGAAAATCACTGCCAAAAATTGAAGATTATAGTTTAAAGGACAGTCTAGAGGGAAAGGTCAGGTGGGCACACCTTTCTGAAAACTGACTCAGTGGCAACCATAAGATAGTGAAGCTCTCTAAGGTGTGGTGTGATGCTCCCTTTCCTGCTGCTGCGGGCCCCGTGGCCCCTCCCCTTGCCTATTCCTGCTCTCGCCTCCCAAATGCTCTCCCTCCCTGACCCCTACTTAATGGCAGTCGCTGTAAAGGTGCGTTAAAGGTAAGCCAGTCTGTGCCTGTTCTTGATCTGACCGCAACCAGTGCCAGGGACCCTGGTCCTCCGACCCCGACCCCCCACCTCGACGACTCAGAAACCCTCCACACACTCCACCCAGGAACAAACAACAACTGCCAGCCGTTGATGCCAAACACTACCCAAGGCCAGTTCTCCTTCACCCACCCACCTCCCGACTCCTACTTCTACCACCAACCCACCAGATTCCATGAGCCCACACCCCTGAGCTGTATCCTCCTCAGTGTACACTCCCTAAACAGACACACAGTAGAAATCTGAGACCTCCTCAACACCCTCTCACCCGATGTCGCCTTCCTCACTGAGACATAGACCAACGCAATCTCCGGACCCGACATTGCAACTGCCATCCTCAATGGGTGCAAGAGCCAGAAGAAAGACCACCCCAACCAACCTGGAGGTGGACTCTACATCGTACACAAATACTCCCTCCAACTCACAACGGCAAGCTCGAACGAATGCTCCCCCCCCCCATGGAATACCTCCACTTCCAGATCCAGATCAATCCCAGAATGACTCTATGCGTAACTCTGGCCTATAGACTTCTTGGACCTCGTGCACTGTTCACCACTACCATCACAGACCTCATCGTGCCCCACACCCTCGCCTCCTTGGACTGCACACTTCTCGGAGATCTGAATTTCCACCTCAACAACCTCAGCGACCCCAACTCCACCAGCCTACTGTACAACTTTGACAACATCAGACAGAAGCAGGTCATCATCGTCCACACCCACAAGGCAGGACAGACCCTTGACTTCATACTCGCAGGATGAAACAACATTCGCTTCAGCCACACCACGCAACCCCTCTGGACAGACCACCACTGAGTCACTTCTCCTTCTCGAAACCCACTGCACACAAACCTACACCACGCCCCTCATGCAGAAACTGGAGCAAGATCACAGAAGAACACCTCAACTCTGCAGCCAACAAACTTTACAGATGGCTCACCGACTGCGCAAACATGCTCATCCCCCCCATCAAGATTTAATTGTTGATCAAGATCCCTCAGTTCATGGCCAGGATGAACTGGTTATGTGTTGGCCCTAGGTCTCAAGGTTACCAGGCGGAGGGCCAGAGAGAAGTGTCTTTTCCAAATATGAGCATTTGCATTTTTTCTAAGTTGTGTTTTAATCATTTAGTTTGCATCCAGTTTGTGACCTTGGGCATACAGCTGATAACATTTGCTTCAGTGTTTGAGGTGTCTTCTGCTGGGTATTGCTGGCATAAGAGACAATGTTGAGCGCATTAACTCGGTTGACACCTTCTGTGTTTTAGGCCTTGATATCACACCAAGCAGGCTATGCTCTGATATGTGTTTTACCCACAAGGTGTAGTTTTGTGATGATAGTCTGCAAATATCTTTGTATTGAAGGGCATTACCAGAACATATGCATTAAAGTGGCCTCCGTGGCATTCTATCCCAGACATAGATACTACATGTTAGGATGGCATGAAGGTTCTTTATGGGGGCATGGTTTTAAATGATACAAACATGCACTTGAGGTTTTTTTTGTGATTTATAAATATCAGTCAAGAGACTTGGTTGCGGTTAACAAATTTCAAATTGTTCAATCACAGAACAAACAAGATGAATCAATATAGGTCAAGTGTTTATTCACAAATAGAAAAACCCAAGACTGTTGAAGGTAGAACAATAATTAATAAAAAAATTATAATAATTTGAGCTCCATCAATGGAGAAATATCTGAGGCAGGAAAATTAAAGTGTAAAGTGAAGAGGTAGGAAAACGTAGGTTGGTAGAAGAAAATAAGAATAGTGTTCAAGAAAGGGGTGTGAGTAAAAAGAGAAGAACTGGGTAACAAAGACAAGAGAATACAAAATAGTGGAAGCATCCCAAGGGAAAACAACATTTACCAGGCAGTCACTATCAAATGTTATATTTATAATTATATGTATATTTATATTTATTAGGTCACAAATCATCCCAGAGGGGATCTCTTGGTGCAGAAGCCGTCAGATACAGGTCACAATTCCGTAAGAATGATGAAAAAGCAAAAAAACATGTTTTCAGGAGTTTCTTAAGTTAAATCTTAGCAAGAATGAAGAGGCAAGGGTAGCTGATTTCAGTGTTTAGGAGCTAAAAAGGAAAAGGAGCAGCCACCATATCTGGCAGTACAGATACGTTTGGTGTGTAGCAATAGTAGCACACTGGATCTGAGCTTGCGTACAAGGATATATGGCTTCAGTGGTCCCTTCCCATGCAGTGATGTAATGATTAAAAACAGAACTTTAAAGAGCCTAGGATTGTATGGGAAGCCAATGAAGGGAACAAAATAAATATTCAGGTAGAGATCGCAGAGGAAGATTACAGACGAGGTCCGCTGTTGTGTTCTGTACCACCTGCAGTCTGGAAAATAGGCCTTCATTCTTTGTGACTACAAGGGAATTACCTTAGACGAGGTAGCTCACTATCAATGCCTGGACTAGGTTTTTCCTGGCATGCAGAGGAGCCCAGTGAAAAGCTTTCCTAATCATGCGCATTAGGTCAAACAGTTTTCAGAGATAGTTTTAACATGCTCGCTCATAGAGAGATTATTGTCTAGAAAGACACCCACAGTTTTTACCAGTTTTTTAGGCAACGGGGACAAACCAGGTTCGGATGGCCACCAGTCAGTAGACCAGACTGAGTGAGCTTTCTCAAAAAGTAAGACTTCCTTCTTACTAGCGCTGAATTGAAGGAAATTAGTTTTCATCTAGGATGCAATTTTTTTTCACATCAAATTTTATTGATTTTCAAGGTACCATATGGGCAAGGCCCAGTGAGCATCAAAGCATGTAAAGATACAAAATACACTAGCAAGGCACCGTATAACATCCCTAATGATATCTTCAGAACTGCAGACCCAAACCCCCACCCCCAACCACGCACCATACATCACTTAACTAACATTATACAAACATAGTGTGATCTTGCTTCTTCACCTCTGCACAACCCCATTAACCTATATTGGTGAATTGCTCGCAACCAGCCTATCAATTGGATCTCAGGGAGCCACTGACTCCAGAAGTGACAAGTCTATGCCACGGTACGTGGCCTGTCTGGCCCAAATCTTTTTGTGTTTTTGCGGACATCCCGAGCCTGAAATACTGCCACTTCAGTGGACAGGCACCTATCCATTGCTTTCTTCCAGGGGCCTATACTGGGTGAGAGTTAGGCCTGGGCGGTAAATTCCGTTCCGCTCGCGGAATTTGCGTAATTTCGCGTTCCGCGGAGAACGTGAAATTGCTAAAAAGTCTGCTTTCCGCGATTTCGCGAAAGTTTTGCTTGTTCGCGATCTCAAAATGCGTGTTCGCGAGATATTTCTCCCCGACACGCAAACAGCAATTGTGAACAGGAAAAAAGCATCGCGAACAAGCAATTCCGCGTGTTCGCGGAATTTCTGCGTGTTCGCGGAGATTTTTTACCGTTTCGCGGAGATTTGCGTAACGCAATTTGGCAAATTCCGCCCACCCCTAGTGAGAGTGTCGCCTTCCAATGTTGAGCAATGTCGCGCTTAGCTAGTTCAAGCCCTAGAAACAATAAATGCCTTTTATATCTGTTCCTCCCAATGTCCTGTGTAGGAATATAAATCGAGGGTCTGCAGGAATGCACCATGCCAGCACTTGCCCCAAGCAGGACCTTATGCCCGACCAGAAATGTTGCAGTGCCGCACAAGTCCACACAGTGTGGAGGAAAGACCCCTCATCCGAATAACATCGGAGACACACTGAATAGCCTCCATCCTGTATAGGCGCAGACATGTAAAGTAAATCCTATGGAGATATTTGAACTGGATCAGTCGATATCGGGTGGAGACTGCAGAGTACCGAGGGCTAACCAGTGCCTCTGCCCAGTCATCATCTGTCAGTGTGGGCAAATCTGCTTCCCATGCCACCCGGGTCTGGGGTATAGTGGTTGTGGAATGTGTGATCAGTGTGTGATAGATTAGACAAATCTTGTGGGCACCGAGGTCCCCCATGAGCAACCAGCCCTCCAACGGGTGGAACTCCGGGATCCCAGTGAGGCCCTGTATCAGAGGGGATATAACGTGTCTGAGTTACAAATATCTGTGGAATTGCGTTTTATGGAGGCCGAAATCAGCCTGTAGCTGCTGAAAGGATTTGAATGTGGACCCCCGCATTACATCTTCCCAACACAGAAATCCCAATGTCATCCCACCTACGGAAGCCCGCCAGAGCCGTGAGTGGCCTAAGGTGTGTGCAGTGTCAAAGGGGCGTAGCACTGGTGAGTTTGCTCCACCAACCCATCTGTCGGACCGCTCGCCTCCAGATCTGAATGGCCATCCCACATGCTGGGCGGAGTTCCGTCAGAGACGAGGAGCTATGCAAAAAGTCGAGTAATGGGGTTTCGGCCATGAAGAGTCATTCCACAGCGTCAGCTGGGTCCGATTGTGAGCAGTACCACCAGTCATTTATCACAAAGAGATGCGATGTCCGGTCATACGCCTGTACATCTGCCGCCGTTTTCCCACTGCAATAGATAGATTGGATACAGGTCGCAAGCGCCACCCGAACTGCTTCGCCCCCCCCCGAGAAATCTATTGAGTAATGCATTAATTTGACGAAACCAGAATGGGGGGATTGGAAAGGGGTAATTTTGCAGCCTATAGAGCAGGCGAGGCAAAGACACAATTTTAAAGATGGCCGATCTACCATATAACGAAAGAGGGAGTTGTGACCATACCGTTTTGTCATCTCGAACTGTAGGCAGTAACGGCGCAATATTCCGTGACCATGCTTCAGTTGGGCACCGTGTAATAACCACCCCAAGGTATGGGAAGCCTGACTCAGCAATCACCAACTGCGAGGCCCAAGCTTTGGACCACTGGTCACCGCAGATCGGAAATAATATGGATTTGGATGGGTTAGCGCAGAGGCCGGAGGTCTACCCGAAGACCCTCAGAATCTGCAGCACCCAGGGCCCAGAGACCCATGGATCCAACATAAAAAACAGGGTGTCATCAGCATAAAGCGCAATCCTATCTGAGCATTCCGGAGATCAATCCAAACCCCGTAGGCTAGAGTCTAGACGGACCCACGCTGCCAGGGGCTCAATAGCCAGTGCGAACAGCAGTGGGGAGAGCAGACAACCCAGAATATGCTGCTCCGAGGTGTCATGAATCACCTCGAGCAAATGAGGTCCCAGAGACTCCAGATGAGGCCTCAGGAAGTCACATGGGAACCCGTTCGGGCCCGGTGCACGGCCAGGGTGGATGTTGGAGAGGTCCGACCGCAATTCCTCCAACAAAATAGGCTGCTCCAGGGCATCACGCCGCTCGTCCGATAGGTGGCAGGGAGGGATATCCACTAAAAAGGCATCTATGAGGGATTCGGAAATGACCTCCCGTTTTCCATACAACGCCGCATAAAAATCAGCGAAGTCCTGAACAACCACCTCAGGGGATGTACAGGCAACCCCTGCGGGGGACCGCAGAAGAGGTACCTGCGTCTGGGCTACCCTAGCCTGTCAGAGTTTATGAAGCATTTGACTAGACTTATCGCCCCACTGGTAAATCCTATGCTGGGTGGCCAGTCAGGCCTCTTCGGCGCAGTCTATGTGGGCTTGATGGAGCATTCGTTGCGCGTGCAGCAGATTCCGGTGGACCACGGGGTCTGAGTCTCCCACCACGAGGGATTGGAGTTTCTTCCTGCCTACTCTCCAGGTCAAGTACCTGGGCAAGGCAGCAACGCTTTTCCCTGGTGCAATAGCTTATATCTGCACCCCGAAGTGTGGGCTTAAACGCTTCCCATAATATAACTGGGGACTGGCATGTGCCGACATTCTATCTGAAGTAATCGGTGATTGCCTGACTAATCATCTCCCTGTATGCCTCATCACGGAGCAGCCAGGGGGACATGTGCCACCTATAGGGGGCCTTGTTAGTTAGCAGTCGTAATTTAAGCTGGATCGGCAAGTGGTCGACAGGCCACGGGGCAGAATGGATGCATGTGCCACCCTGTGCATAAAGCTATGTGGAAGGAATAAATAATCAAGACATGAGAGAGTGGGTTGAACCGATGACGCATATGAGAATCCAGCGTCGGCCGCGTGTAAGGCCCACCACATGTCCACCCATCCCAGAGTATGTGCGAGTACATTCACTTTGGATGTAGTGGGGGGGTGTATCTGGTTGTCGGGCTCGCCACCTATCTAATGGACCCATAATATCATTCCAATCGCCCCCCCCCCACACCATAAGGCCACCCAGAAGGTCCCCCAAAGCTGCGTAATTGTATCTACAAATGTCTGACCAAGAGGCAGAGGGGCATTTACGCTACCCAGTGTGATGTGTTTGCCGGCCAAGGTAACCAAGACCGCTGTGTATCGGCCCCCTGAATCCAACCAATGTTGTGTACCCTGGAGGGGCACCCTTCTGTGAATGAGTATGGCTGTACCTTGTGCCCCCATGTGAAGCTAAAGTGATATACTGTGGAGTAACCGTAACGGGCAAGGTATGGGGCCTTCGTGCCCAGGAGATGTGTTTCCTGGAGCAATAGAACATCTGCTGCATACCGCTTTGCCTGGTGGAGCACTGCCCCTCGTTTAACGTTACTAAGCAAGCCTCGCACATTCCAGGCAAGAACATTAAGCTCCCCGGAGGTGTGTTACCTGTTGTGTGAGCCATCCCTAGGTGTCCAACAAGGCAACTGCAACTGAGGCGTGCAAGGTGAAGCAATGTGACTTGTTAATGGTGCGGAAACATTCAATGAAGAAAAAAACAACTGAGAAACTGTTCCTCGTCCCCCCGCCCCCAACCCCCATACTCCCTGTAACACGGAGTATCTGTTGCGGTAGAAACCCACCCCAGGCCCCCAACAGGATGACCCTAGCAGTCCCTCCAATGGGTTCCCCCCACCCAACTTATCCAACATCACCCAAAACATTCAGGGCAAGCTATGTTCAGATCCCTCCAGGGCCTGTAGAAATACCCCCATCATTTTGGCCCAATCAAATTAGTGTGTGGCCACCGCCTGTAGGCAAAACCCGCCCCAGGAAGGGAACATAGGGAAAACAAGGCAATGAGTCCCAATGCAGTTCAGTCTCCAGAGCCCGTCAGCTCTGGGGCACACCAATTGGAGCAGGATCGATGACGCTGGGATGTTGCACCTCTGCCCTGTCGACCACTCTAATGCGAGCCCTGGGAGGAATCAGAGTCCACCGGAGGCGGTGTGTGAGGTTTAAGAATATGTCTCTCGTCAGTCCACGCAGAGACTTCCTCCGGTGTATCGAAGAAAAATGTTTTTGCATTGAACATCACCTTCATCCGGGCCAGAGATTTAGTTCACGTAGCCTTCTCTTGGCAGCAACAAAAGACTGACGCTGTTGCTGCACCAACTTGTTGTAATTAGGGAAAACCATGATGGGGTGTGAGTCGAAGACCAATTTATCTTTATGGAGCCTGGCATATCGAAGTACTGCGTCCCGATCCGCATAATTAAGGAGTCGGGCAATCACTGGCCTTGGGCGTTCCCCTGGTGGCGGTTTCTTAGCCGGAGCACAGTGAGCCCTCTCAACCACAAAACAGGAGGACATGGCTTCCTGGGGCAACAGTGTCTTTAGCCAGTCTGATATGAACTTGTCCATGGAACTCCCCTCACAGCCCTCTGGAAAGCCCACCAGGTGCAGATTGTTGTGGTCGGGCCGCCCCTCTGCATCTTCGACCCGTGCCGCTAGATCCTGTGATTGCTTGGTCAATTTGTCCACTTTTTGCTGTAGTCCCGTGACGGAGTCCTCGACAGTGGAGACCCTGGTCTCCGCTTCTGTGATACGGTCGACCACTTTTCACAGATCTTGGCGAAGGAAAGACACTTCTGTGCCCACGGCTCCGATCTGGGTCTCGAGGGCTGTCCGCGATTGTGTGATAGCATCCAGCAACTTCGCCGCATCTGATGATAATCATTCCGTGGACTCCTCCACTGGAAGGTTAGCAGAGGTGGTAAAGCGGTCCATAGTATCCTGCGTGGGGGCCACCACACCCTCTTTATCCCTGCCCATGGTGACCGGGAACAACCTGGCAGTCGATATAGTAGTCACCTGCGAGCGGCAGCAAACACAAACAAGGGGCAGCCCGGGTCAGACTCCAACACAGGGCGGCGTCGCAGCTCAAAACGCCCACTGTAGACGGTTTCGTAGGGGCTCACCAGCTGCAGCGCTTTCTATATGGAGGATCCTTCGCAGGAGCAGCCAAGCACTATGTGGTAGTTCCAGATAGGGACGGAGTCACAGCCCAGTGCCACACCAGGGCGCCAGGACCGGGCAGTTTCATGAGCCGGGGCCTCTTCTCAGGTCAAAGCCATGACAAATTAAAAAATAAAAATAAATTGCCAGTTCCCGGGCACCCCTCACCTGAGTCAAGTGGGCACCGGGCTCCCCGTAGTGCCAGTGATGGGTTCTGCGGTGGTGCCGCACCGTCTCATCAGTGCCTCCAATCGGGTAATGCCAGCAGATCTCCCTGGAGGGCCTGTCACCAGGCTGAAGGTCCGCCGCACTCGTGCGGACACCCCGATGGCAGGACCCACTCGCGCCCCGCCCCGGGGTCGCAGGAGCCACGCAAGGCCACACCGGACTGCGATGCAGGACATGGGGGAGGGGCGCCGGCTATGGCGGCGCTGTGGGAACTCCCGGCTCTTCATCTCCCACTGATCGTCCCGCGGGGCTGCACTGCCACGACGACACCGCTCCGCTTCAGATTCCGATAGAGGCAGGAATGGCAGCCGCCTCTCTGACCACAGGGCCCTGCGCAGCCACAACCCCAAGTGTCCTGCCTTTCCCCTCGTGTGCGTCGGTGGCCGTCAAAACACGACTGCCGGGTCACGACAGGCACCGCAACCAGGCACCCTTCCAAGTCAGGCTCGGGGTTGAGGATCGTGTAGGATTAAGGTCCTTAGAGGGAATGAACTAAGGAGCTGAACGGACACGCATCCGTCATGTTTGGCTCCCCGGCCACACCCCCATGATGCAATTTTTATCATACCGTTTTTAAATTTGATTTTGGTAAGTTCCAGATTAGTATCTATGGTGATGAAAATATATCATCAGCGCATGAAATTGTATCAAAACCACATGACCTGATAAGCCTGGCCAAGGGAAACATATATATATTAAAAAGAGTAGGGCTCAAAATCGATCTCAGTGGCACCCCATTATCTAAGACCATGGCTTTAGAATGATAGGGATCCATTTATACTATGTGAGTTCACTTTGATAAAACTTTTTTCGCCCATTTCAGAGCTTTACCTCTGACATCAATCTCCTAAAATATCTGAATTACAATTCGGTGGGAAATGGTATCTTATGCAGATGATAGATCAAGAAGAATCAGCATTGCCGAATTCCCCTGATCTAAGGCAAATCTTATTTTGTCTGTAGCCTCCATTAACGCTGACTCCGTGCTCTAAGCCTGACTGGGAGAGATCTCACAAGGAGTTGGATTCTAAAAAAGACACCAATGACTCTGTAACTTTGGCAACGAAAGAGAGTAGTGATATATGCCTATAATTTTGCATTTCTGTAGGATCAGCCATAGTTTTTTTTAAGAATGGGTCTGATCAATGCAGTTTTACATTTAGATGGAAGAGTTGCCAGCTTAAACAAAATAATGCATGGGTCTGTAATGGGGGCAAGAAGTATTGGAGACAGAGTGGCAATAATGTGGGGGGGATGGGATTCAATTTGGATCTAGATTTGATGTTATTTAGCTGATTCAATACCTGATATGGGGTAGCAGAGTTAAAAACTACAATGTGGTGAACTGGGTGTTACCTAGGTTAGATTGGTAAATAATATAGAGCTTTAGTTGAAAATGTAATGCAAGATAATCACAGAGCATCTGAGATGCATGGATGGTAGAACTATAGATAATCGGCTTGGTGAATTCATTTGAAATTTTATAAAGCTCTTTTGAAGAATTCTTTGCAGAGTTTATTCTGTCAACAATGTGGGTTCTTCTTGCAGTATTGGTGTTTTTTAGATATTTTCTTAAAGCAGATGTATAAATGAGTTTATCCTCATCTGATTTAGACTTTCTCCTTTTGCGCTCATGTTTTCTACGTATGGATTCTTCCTTCTTTAGAGATTCAGTGTACCAAGGAGTGAGAATATTTTTTATTTTCATTTTACTCAGTTTCAGGGGGCAATAGAATCTAGGGCCAGCATAAATGAGTCCTCAAAAACCTTTAAAGCGAGATCCATATCTTTATATTCCCTCAAAGGAGCGGGGATAAAAACAGGGCAGAAAGAAAAAGGAACTACATTCCTCCAAGGTCTGATAGATTTGAAAACATTGGAATAGACAATACAAGGTTTCTGAAGTACCAAATGAAGATTTAGAGAGAAGTGGCCAGTCCACAACTCAACAACTGTGGGATCAACCACTAAGTCTGGGGCATTGGTAAATACTACATCCAGAGCATGTCCAGTGATATAGGTGGGACCTACTACCTTTTGATGAAGACCAGGGGATTCCAAACCTGCAAGAAGACAGATAGAATCAGGATCAGACCGATTGTCCACATGATAATTAAAATCTCCTAAGAGCAGGCAATTATCTGATGTAAGGATATATCCATTCCATGAGCTTGAAGCTAAAATCTTTCTTTCGCCAGGAGGGAGATAGACCAAAGCCCCCTTCCAGATTACATTTGTTGTCGTTTCTAGCTGGAAGACAATCATCTCCAACCAAGTAGTGGAACAGGAGTCTAAGAATGTAATCTTTATAGGGCTGTGTGCAGCAATGGCCACCCCACCCCCAATTCTCAATTGCCTGTCAAGTCTACTTAAATTATAATCATCAAGGAATGACACTGCAATAGATGGAGAGGCAGTAGAGTGAAGTGATATTTCAGTAATAAACCATAGATCTGGTTTGGTGGTGTCTAAAAGATCCCAGAGCTCCGAAGCAAGCTTCAGAATGGAGAGTGCATTAAGCTACAAGCTGTGTAACTGAGAGGAGGTACACCTAAGGATATCAAGAGAGATACTATATTACCTGTTGAAGGGCTATGCCCCACGGTATTGAAAAATAAAAATTTGGTCTGGGAAGGAGAGGGAGTACAAGTAAAATTGCAAATACTGAAGTGCCATGGACCTTCCTGATCCAATGATGGTAACGCCCCTAATCCGAAGGTACTATAATTTTGATTCCTTATCTTTATAAGATCAGATAAGTGGGACATAGTCTTACCCTGTAAAAAATAGCCTTTCTGACAGCGTCCAGGCACGGACAGGCGCAGATGGGCTTGCCTTTGGTGTGCCAGCAGCACGCCTGCTGCATGCATTTGCAGTGCATCCGTGTGAGGTCTACTATTATATAACTAAAGTAAGTCCGGGTAGGAGACGCATGTAAGAGCACTAGACTGCCCGAGATGGTGGCAGCCGACTATCTAATGATTAGGCTGTCTGGTAACTGCGCCCTCCTCTCAAACAACTCAGGCCACAGCAGTACAGAGAGTAGCATCGTAAAGGTAATGAGGTAGGCAGATTTTCTCTATAAAAAAGCCTTTTTGAAGCCACTGGCATCATCAGTGCCAAATTGGGTGAAATAATAAAAAATAAAGTCCCTCTTTTAATGTAGTTCTAAAACAACATTATAATAAGAGTGCTATCTTTAAAATGAACGGTGTAAAAGCATAACCTGCATTCGCTGCACTTACCATTACTATGCCCCACTGAAAAAAAGCTTTCCTTTAAAGTAGCTGGTGTAGAGCAGGATACCAGAAGTGAAAACAATGTCATACAAGACTTTAGGAGTAACCAGTATATGAGGAAGCCAGGGACTGGGCTAAGGTGAGTTCCAATAAGTGGAGATCACACCAAGTAAAAGAGAAGTTCAATAGCAACACCTCAACTGCAAGAGCAACAAGTCAACTGTAATTCAGAGTTCAATACCTTACCAACATGTATATCTAGTAATTTTAAGAACAAAGGATTTCTAGAACAAAGAAGAGAGGCAAGGGATTATAGGACTCAACATCCTTTTAATATAAATCGCACCTAAAGGACATCACTTAGTGTTGCTTAAAAAACCGTCACACACCCTAATGGTGTCTCGGGTCTCAGCCTAGTCATCCTGTCCCTAGCCAGCAGGAACCATATTGCAGGGATCATGTAGAATAATTTCTCCTGCTGGGTTCTATGCTAAAAAAAACTAGAAAACACCTAAGGTATCCCTTTTATTGGTGGTGTTTCTGGTATGATTAAAAATAAATTATAGGGAGTCTGAGGAAGTAATGATCATAAGCACTCTCTATGTTAAGCAACATGTTTCAGCTCCTGTTCTACTTAGCCAAAGGGTACAGAGCTTTCATCAGTACTATGAAGAAGTGTTTCCATGCCCCAGGAACAGTCTATTTCTATTTATGTCTCAATTTCAGAAAATTAAATGACAAGCAAGACAGAGAACATGAATACATACAACCTGTCCTTAAAATACAGTGTTTACCTTTATTTAGTGCAGAATTCCTCACTTGGCTCCCGTCAACGGGGAGGTGAACATACTCTGACCAAGTAGATTGAGAAGGGGCATGTGTGACAGGGCCATGCCCCACACTCCTCCATGTTCAGATAATTCTGTCTTCGTCCCTGCAGCATATATAAGGACTGTGGCACTGATAGGTCAGCAGTGTTCAACTGGTAGTGAGAGACAATTGCTCACAGGACAAAATTGAATGGAACCTAACACAGATTGTCTCTGGATGCTGCAAATATTTTATATTACAGATTGGGCATTGCTGATTTTTTTTTTCATGGAGATGCACACTTATTTAAGCTTTTAATTATGCAATCATTTGGAATAAAAAATTAAACCTAGCTTAAAGTATTGGAAGCATAGAAGATTCTGTATTCTGGTTAGAATGATTTATTCTCTGATAAACATGGCATATTATACTGTATTTTTTATGGGTGATGACTGTCAGGATAGCATTGACTTCACTAGCACCTAGCACCTGTTTGATCTGTTCTTCATATCCAGAACTTGGGACCTCATCTTGCCTTCTGCCACATTTATGGCCACCTCTGAAGCTCCGTCTCACTCAAGCACCACAGCCTACTTCCTTTTTCCTGTCCATACCATCATTTGCATGGACTTCATGACTCTGGGAGGAACATAGATGTCCTTGATCTCATCACATAGGCATCCAATTCTCCACACGTGCATGGTTTGATTGTTGGTGTCAAAAATATATCCATTGAGAGACTCTCTATCTTGGGCGAATATGTTTAGTGAGACTTTACCTAGCTCTGTCCATATTGTGGTTTGAGCCAGCTGATTTACTGAATACCTAGGGTCTTCTACTTTATAATTTACCTTATGAGATCCATAATTCAAAGGTACAGAACTCCTTCAACCCGTAGTGCCACAATATCTAAACTGACTGCTCAGGAACTTTTGATGACTATTACTTTCAGACTTTGGACTTACATAATCCTCTCCCGCAAAGAGATGAGGAAATTCAAACCTGGCTCAAGTATCCTGTGAAACCCACTTTTGTGCTCTACTACTCAGAATTTCAGTTTCAAGACAATCAAAATGAAAGCGTTCATATGCATGTTGGAAGCCCATCTCAGTTGGGCTACAGGGGTCCATTCTTCAAGAAACCTGTGCTTGGATCTGCTGAGCAGGGTGGCCTGCACCCCGCACTTGGCAGCCCTCAGCACAGTGTCAGTGTGTGTTACTGACATGCATGTTAAGTAAGTGCTGGGGAAAGAGAAAGGGGTTTCAGCAACACTCTACTTTCTGGCAGACTACTCATTCAGTGTCTTGGCAGCATGGACGGTCAAGCAGCACTGCAGGTCTTGTGGAACAGATTATCAGGTTTATAAAGATTGGGATACTCTTTAATGGTGAAAATGAACAGAAAGGTCACAGGTCCAGAGGGATGGGAAAATTGAGTCAGGAGGAAGGCATATTAACAATGGGATGCTTCTCAGGGTGAATGTGTGGAACTAGTTTATGTCTTAGCCATGTTTTGCATTAGGTGGAAAAGATTGGATACCATCCAAAAGTTGTGATAGCACTGTTTGAATTTCATTGACAAAGCTCGGCAAAGTTGAAACTGGACAATGGTTGCAAATTGAGCCCAAGCATTTTCAAGCTTTCTGACCTACGGTTCTTGAAAAGGGTCCACATTGACTCAGGGAGTCCACAAGTGTGAAGCTGTGCGTTTGTTTAGTGGAAACACTCAGGAGAACCAATAAGTTAGCACAAAACTTGTCAAACATTCAAATTATAATTGCCTTCTCTTTTCTTAAGTATTACTGTTGTATTTTTAATTTATTTTGCTCTCATAGTTAGAGTGTGTTATAAAATAAAAATGTATCCAAATTGACTATTTGTTTATTTAGAATTTACTTCATTTTCCCACTTTTGTTTCCTCTGATCTATATTTAATCTTTATGAATGTTATTTACTTTTTTACTTTCCTTTTTTAGAGTAACTCCACAAACTACCTATTCATTCTCAGAGATAAAAGTGTGCAAGTAAATGCATTAGGAAGCAAATAGTAGGGGCGAGTAGACTCGGAATTGCTGCACTGCGTTGCATGAATGGGAGAGTAAAACAACCCCATGTCTACTTAGATATGGTGCTTTTTTCCTCTCTGCCTGAGATTATGCACATTAGGCTCCCCTTGATGTTGTGTAAGGGATTGTGTGTGATGTCAAGCTTTAGTTTTTAATTAAAAGGTTAACCTTTCAGAACAAAATACTATGCATAGACATAGTTTAATGCTTCCCACTTTGCATGTGTGCTGTACAGTGCAAAACATATGCAAAGTTCAATAAGTTTGGAGAAATCGAAAAAAGCCTCCAAGTTAAGGTCATCCTTAAATAGGCGTTAGGTTTTGTTGAAAGCCCTGTCTACAAATGTAAGGAGACAGGGCTCTCTTTCCCAAAACATCGGTGGTTGCTTGGGAATGTGCATGTGCCACCTTGACGCAAAGCAACATAAAGCAATGCTACTTTGCATTATTTTAGGGCTGCATTCCGGCACAAATGAAGTTTTGACCTGCAAAGTAAATCACAAATCAGCAGTGACTGCTCGCTTGTGTCACTTTTCAGACGCAAACTCAGTTATGTTATATTATGTTATGTTAAGGTATGTTATGTTATGTTATAAGGAACATCTATATTGTGCGTTCACCATAGGTTTCATGGCTCTGGGAACATTAACAACAGGGCTGAGATATGGTTTAATCATAGGCTCGTCTAAAGAACTATCTGGCACATGCATCAACGTCGGCTTTTGCGATTCCTTAATTGCGATTATTAAGGAATCGCAATTAAGGAATTGCAAAAGCCTATGCATGTAGGAATCGCTATAAAAATAGCGATTCCTACACATTCCTTATTTGCGACTTGCAAATTGCGAGTCGCAATTAAGGAATGCCGTACCATTCATTCCTATGGGCCTCCAGGCCCTTAGGAATGAATTGGAGATTGCATGAGCAATTTGCGAGTACCAGTAGGTTTCTCAGTTTAGTAGTAGTAAAGTTGGGAGTCCTAACTTTAGAACTCCTAAACTGAGAAAAATCCTAATTTTAAGACTTTCGGTATTCACAGAAGGCATTTAGGAGTCCTAAAGTTAGAACTCCTAACTTCTGTGAATACCGAAGTGAGTAAGTGTCTTCTGTGAATACCAAAATGAGTAAGTGCCTTCTGTGAATACAAAAATGGTAGTAAGTTTAGGATTTTGTCTTAAGTTAGTTCTGTGAATCGCGCCCTTTGTGTTTCCAATTTATAATATTTAAAAACAGTGCAACATTTAAAAGTGAAAATTGCTAGTAAATATGCCCCGAGGTGTTGAAATAATATCCTCAGAGATGGTATACCACAACCAATATGAGAGAGACGGGTCCCGGCCGCTTCACTCGCCTCCACCTCCTCCCATGCTGTGCACTAATTTTCTGGTTCCAGCTGTCGGCGGATGAGCTCTGAGCTACACAGCGGAGAATCAACTGTTGCACATGGATCTAGGGGGCAGGCTGAGGCTCTAAGTGAAGCTGAAAGACCTTACTTGGCAGTACCAGGGGCCTGATATAATCGTCGGTCTTTCCAATGGCTAATCTTTTCTCCGCTTCTCCATGTTTGCTGTGTTTAACAGTCCAAAATACTGCTTTGGCCTAAATCCTGATCCATTAGAAAACAGTCTTACAACAAGGGTACAGACGACTCAGTATCACAGTCACAGGACCCCAGCTTTGGAGTCCCAAGCTATTTTTTAACCACAAATCACTGTTTATGATTGTGTTGGTTCAACTGAGCTCGACCAACACTGCAACCCTAGGATGTAAGTGTGAGGATGTACCAAAGCTCCATTAGGTAGGCTTGAGAAGTATTCCCATGGGTCCCCACAACCTTGTCCCCCAGCCGATATCAAAATTTTCTTCCCTCAATCAATCAGGTGTTTGTTAAGCGCGACTACTCACCCGTAAGGGTCTAAAGGCGGGGGGTGAGGGGGGTCGCAGGTTCTAGTCCATTAAGGAGGGGGTTTGTCGAAGAGCCAGGTTTTGAGGTTTCTTGCGAAGATGGGGAGCGATGTTGTCTGTCGGAGGTGGAGCGGAAGGTCGTTCCAGGCTCTGACCACATGGAAAGAGAAGGAGTGGCCTCCCGATCTGGTCTTTCTGGTGTGGGGACCACGGCATAGGAGAACTGGGCTGATTGTAGGGTCCTTTGGGGTGCGTGGAATTTGAGTCGGCTGTTCAGGTATGCTGGTCCGGTGTCGTGGAGGGCCTTGTGAGTGTGGGTTAGCATCTTGAAGGTTACTCTAGCTTCGATGGGGAGCCAGTGGACTGTGCACAGATGCTGGGAGATGTGGCATTGTCTTGGCAGGTTGAGGACTAGTCTTGCGGTGGCGTTTTGGATGTTCTGTAGTTTGGGGGTGAGTTTTTTTTTTATTCCAGCATAGAATGCGTTGCCGTAGTCGAGCGTGCTGGTGACCAGGGCGTGATTGATGGTCTTTCTGTGTTTGAGGGGGATCCATTTGAAGGTATTACGTAGGAGACTGAGTTGATCTGGCGGTCCATTTTGAGCTCTGAGTCCAGGATGATTCCCAGGTTGCGTGCCGCTGAGAGGTCGAGGAGGATGAGGGCTGCTGTTTCTCCTTTGTCTAGTAAGGTGCGGATGTCTTCTGTTGCGGTGAGGAGGGGGGTTTCCGTACTGTGTTTTTTTCTGAAGCCGGATTGGGAGGAGTCGAGGATGTTGTGCTCTTCGATGAATGTGGCGAGTTGGCTGTCGATGGCTTTCTTGGTGACTTTCGCTGGGAACGGGAGCAGGGAGATGGGTCTGTAATTTTTTAGGTCGGTGGGGTCCGCTGAGGGTTTCTTCAGGAGGGGTTTGATCTCGGCATGTTTCCAGTCATCGGGGAATGAGGCGGTTGCCATGGATTGGTTGATGGTGTGGCAGAGCATGGGTGCAATGGTGTCGGCCGCTCTGTTGAAAATGTGGTGGGGGCAGGGGTCCGTGGGGACCCCGGAGTCCCTAAAAAAGCTCCCAAACAGGCAGGAATTGTCCTAATAATCTCCCAAATCCACATACACAGAGGGGCACCATAGCTCCTAAGAACAAAACCCGATTGGAAGAATCACCTCCCATAGCACTTAAGGGTCAGAGAAGTGAAGAGACAGAAGATGGGGCGAAGTCGGAGTGGAAGTACAACCGGTGATAAGATTTCCCCCAGCCTCTTGCCCATATGTGATCATCCTTGCTGGCGTTCCTGGCCTAAGGAAGAGTCAAAATTAGTTATGTGAGCAGTTATTTAACAAGACTGTGAACCGGTAGGGCCGCTACAGAAGAGTTCCACCTAGATTGTCCAATAACATCTTGATGTTAAGGCGGGTGGGGTGGATCGGCCCTAGGAAGTTAGATATACAAGTAGATTGCATTATTGTTAATTTTAATACTCATCATTTGGCTTAAAGCTTATTACTTGGGAATTTGAGTACCGATGCAGACATTGTTTTATTGCCTTTGGGTTATTTTTATAAACAAACGATCAAACTGAGTTTGGCACCTAATGTACCTAGGGGGGGCACATATGTAACCTCAACAGTAAAGGTAGGTTGGCCCGGTGAGCATGTACAGCTTTTCTGCTATACCTACATATCACCACTTCGATACCCTTGCAGATGTAGATTGACTTTCCAGAGAAGAGAATGGTCCCCCTCTGCATGATCCCAGAGAGTAGCTGAATTTGTGTGTTAATGACATAACAGGGAGAGTGACTGGGGAAGAAGTAATCTTGAACACTACAAAAAGTAATTTGTCCATACTAAGGGGTCAATTAGAATGCAGTGCGGAAACTCTTCCAACCAAACTGTTTCAAAGAAGTTTCAGATCAACTCGGGTTCTGCGAGTCCCACCAAACGATTATGACATTGTTCGGTCGGACTCGCATCAACTTCAATGGGAACCTGTATTCCGAACGAGAACACAGGCTACCATTGCAAAAAGGGGTGGTTTGGGAAAACCATGCACCGTACGATGGGCACCCCATGGTGATTGCCACACTGGTCATGCTTGGTAAGAGAGGTCAGTTGGGTACCCCCACGGGCCCCAACTGGAGGCCTATGGGTGATCGGGGCCTGCTACAGGCCCCCAAAGTCAAATTTCGACAGCCATTTGGTGTCGGCAGACTGAATCGGGAAGGCTGTCCAAATTGGTCATCGTAATCGCTCATTCATAAACCGTGTCTATAGGGCTGTATGATTCGGCTTCAAATGACTCGGGCTGTTTGAATGCTGTTCGGAACCGATTTGGACAGCCCAAACAGTTTCCTTGCATTGTAATTGGTCGTTCGGAAAAATGTGCGATTCGGTCGGAAACATAGGTTCCGTATCCAATTAACCTGAATCCCGTTTGGAGCCTTTCCGGACGGCATCGTAATCGACCCCTTAGTTGGAACATTTCAGGGTTAAGCTCACTATTAGCAGATAAACAGGGGTGGACCTATGCAAAAAATATGGGATAATGTGTTTACAAGAAACTTGGGACATAGAAGGGATTTTGTTTGTGGATGGGTTTATTGCCTTTCGGGCTAAAGCCAAGGCCTCCTTCATAAGTTTAAGATTAGATTGCACTACAGAACTAATAGCACTTGATTCTGGAATTATCTTGGGAGTGCTACTATATTTTCCCCACAACATTAGGGTGCTGATAATCAGTATTTATAATTTACCATCTACAGAGCTAGCACTCGATGTAGAACTTAGAAGATTCGACAAAAAACATTGCTAGAGTGGTCCTTCCAACCAATAGTCCTGCTGGTAAGGGATTTTAACTTACATCCTTGCAAGACATGTGTTGAGAAAAGAAGGGATCAGGGACATATGGAAATTGCAGATTATATTGATAGCATGCACTCAGGTCAGGGTGATAATCTTAACCATATGGTCTCAGAGTTAATCATTATTCATCTTTTATCTAAAGAAGAGTTTGACTCCCCCACAACTGTCCAGACTTTCAAGTGTAGCGGTAACAATACAACTATTGACAATATTTTTATATTTGCATGCTTGATTCAGTTTCCATTAAAATTTTAAATTGTATGGAGTACCTTTAGCGACCACAATCCAATTACAGCAGAATTTGGCTAGTGGGACTTTGCTGCCAAGACTTCCCTCATCTACAAAAACTCGCTTACGCTTAAAACTCAAGGGAGGAGTATTATTTGGGGGAACGTTACACAGGAGGACTTTTGACACATAAATTACATATTGACACACATGAACGTGCCACTGTAGATTCATTTTCTACCATTTGTTCTGAGGTCCGACGAGCCCTGACTAGACATGACACCAAGGCAATTAGCCTATGTCCTAAATGGTTCAATAAGAATTGTACAAGGGCCTATAAATATCAAAAGGTTGCCTTAAAATCAAAACCAGGGCAGACATGCGCTGTTAAAGTGGCTAGGAGAGCATATATGTTAGCTAGTAGGGATAGATTAAGTGCCCTGCTGAGAGAAGCTTGGGATAAGCTTAAGGAGGCTTGTAATACAAGAAATAGTGCAGCCTTCCGGAAAGTCTTTAACCAGCTACTATTTAATGAGGAAGGCACACCGGATCTGAGTGTAACCATAACTGCGCAATAGTGGGTAGATAATTTTGGTTGTATATATGTGGGTGACAGTGATTCTAATCATATTGCACATCCGGCCAAAGGAACCAATGTCTATTTTGAATTGGAATAGGTAAGGGAAAGAATATTGGAATAGTCACCTGGGAAGGTTCCGGGTCCAGATGGGGTTCAGGTGACCTTTTTGAATCATGTGGAGATCTGTGGACCCCATTAATTACAAAACATCTGAATGTAGCAGCACGAGGCTACATTCCCTCTTCATGGAAGCAATCAGTTATAGTACCCTTCATCAAAAAAGGAAAGAAGCAGATCCAGCATGCTACCGTCCAATCTCTTTAATACATGCAGAAGCAAAAGTGTTGGGTAGGGTCTTCCTGAAGCGATTAACAGACTAGGCTAATAACAAGCATATCTTGTCAGAAATTCAATACAGATTTAGGCCGGGTCGAAACACTATAAAACAGAATTTGAATTTATACATTTTAGTCAGAACATACACTGTGGTTAAAAGGTAAAGTATACATCTAGCCTTCATAGACCTCAGCCCACTTTTTGACACAGTGTTTCGATGTAAATTGTGGTCTGTGCTGAGGGACATGGGGGTGGATGAGGCCTCAGTGGCGTTGTTGCATGACTTGCACATGGGGCTCGAAGCCTTGGTAAAATACAACCCATCAGGGGAAGGAACTGTGCACTTTCAGTTAGGGAAGGGGGTCCGGCAGGGTTGTATTTTAGCACTCATGCTTTTTATCTTATAATCAATTAGATCAGTTTTTAAGGGAACATTGCAAAGATGTTCTGAATGTAGGACATAGAATGGTCCCCACCTAGCTGTATGGGGATGATTTCATTCTTATCTCCCATACAGCTACTTGTTTACAACTGTTTTTATCCCAATTTTATGATTTTTATGGAAAGTCTGGGCCTAATAATCAATTACTCTAAATCGTATTACCCTGGGACCCAGGAATACCAAGACTATATACTAAAGGATCATAATATAGGCAAGGTAGAAAAGTTCTGCTGTTTAGGCATCTTGCTGGATGATAAATTATCCTGGGACCCTTAATTGAAATCACATATTTGATCTTTTAATAAGGTCGCTCTTAGTATTAATGCCTTTCCCAGGTGTCTAGGCTACAGTCATATAAAGTCTGTATTACACATCTATAATGCTAAGTGTGTTCCAACTGTAGCCCTTCAGAGTGGAGATCTGGGCACATAAATCCTCCAATACTATACAAAAGGAAGAAAATAATTTTTGGGGAAAACTGTTGCGAATTCAGCAGAATCTCCCTGCAGAAATAGTACACAATGAGGTAGGTGCAGGCTTTATTGCTGACTATATACATGTGTGCCCTATTCTTTTGTGGTGTTCAACATGGGCAAAAAACGAGTTCGAATTCAACAGATTGATATTGAGATTGTCTAAATATGGACTATATCCTGCGCATACCCTGGTTGAATTATATAAAAACAACCCTGGCAAATGTGGGTAAACAACATCTTTTTAATTCACCAGTGTTAATTTCTAAATCAGATATTGTATGGGTTAAGTAAGCATTTAAGATGTATACCCAAGAAACTAGAAACTTAGACTCACAGCACAAACGTTGCTATACAAACTATTTTATGGTGAAATATATTATTATTATTCACAGAAGATTTTTAACATACTTTCGCCTGAACCTGTTCCCCAAATACTATCGGGCTGGCAGAAGCCATCGGACTCTCCCATTTGCACATGTGATGCGTTCTCTGCACTAAATTCTTTATACATTGTTTTATTTTTGCCCTAAATGAGACAATCTGTGACATAAACATATTGGCCCATTACTCGTGCCCTTGAATTTTATGCAAGCAAGACCTATGCTTTTATATTTACAAATGATAGAAAATGTTCATGTTTGCTGATATTTAGCTGGATTTTTATGCATGACACTGTATTTTTTTAAATTTTATGTTATGGACTTGAAATGTATTGATTTTTTTGTACTTTTATGATTGTTGATGCTAATCGAGATACAGTAAATACTGACTGATATGAAGATTTCAAGTTCATGGTGTAAAAGTAAGGTGAGACAAACTTCCAATTGATTGGCTGGATTCCAATTTCTCAATTGTTCAATTTGTGAACAGATTACTTCCAGTCTACTTGGCTACCTAATTTCCAGAAGGTGATCAAAAACATGACCTGGCAATGGATATATTTATGACAGGAAGCCAAACTGGAGAACCGTAGGTCAAAGCTGGAGCTACCAGAGCGGTGTACGGGGGTTTCCAATGCAAACCTCCACACCAACCTTGGGATCCCATAAGGACATAATATCAAATGATATTGGAGCTCCCTTTGGCATCAAGCATCAAGCCCACCTGAGGCCATGACCAAAGGTGATGTCTTATTGTGGGATGGAAAAAAATATAGGCGCTTGTCATCAAGCATCTGGGACTCGCTGAGTCACTTCAGTTTGTTTGCAATTGATCAGTAATTTGCTGCTATGTTATGGTGCAAGGGTAACCAATGCAGGTTCAGCAGCAGACCAGATACTGCTAGGTGCGCAGTACGGTGCTCCGTACAAGATTGTTTGGGATGATTGAACACTTCTGTTCCTCATGTATAACCCAATCTGAGCTGAGTGTCTCTTACATACTCGATAAAATTCGTATTGCTCCAATTCTCTTGTGGCATTCAGTCTGGAGGAAAGAAACATTGACCCTGACAAGACATACCCTCACAGACCATTTGAACGTAGATGCTGTAATCAAATTAAGGCCCGCATGCATCAAAGCAAAAACCGGTCGCAAACGGGCAGATTCTCAGAATCTTCCCCTTTGCGACCGGTATTTTTGCATTTGGGATGCATCATCCCAAATGCAAAAATCGCAATTTAAGGAATCTCTAAATTGCGATTACTTAAATTGCGATTGCATTTAAGGAATCTCAAATTGAGATTCCTTAAATGCAATGCATTAAAGTAAAAAAAAATGGGATTTCGCTAATAAGGGGAGCAAATTACCATGAAGTTGGACTTCATGGTACTTTGCAAAAACTTTGAAAAATGCACTTTTGTGCAATTTTTCAAAGTTTCATGTTGCGCCCCCACATGCCCTTAGGGCATGTGTGTGTTCACAGATCAATTTCAGGGGTGCAATAGGATGTCATTTTGACACCCTTGCACCCTTGAAATTGCATGAGCAATTTGCGAGTAGCTACTGGTACTCGCAAATAGCTCATGCAATCTCCAATTCATTCCTAAGGGCCTGGAGGCCCATAGGAATGAATTGGACGGCTTAGGGCATGTGTGTGTTCACAGATCAATTTCAGGGGTGCAATAGGATGTCATTTTGACACCCTTGCACCCTTGAAATTGCATGAGCAATTTGCGCGTAGCTACTGGTACTCGCAAATTGCTCATGCAATCTCCAATTCATTCCTATGGGCCTGGAGGCCCAATGGAATGAATTGGACGGCATTCCTTAATTGCGACTCGCAATTTGCGAGTCGCAATTAAGGAATGTGTAGGAATCGCTATTTTGTAAGCGATTTCTACATGCATAGCCTTTTGCTATTCCTTATTAGCGAATCCTTATTTTTCGCTAATAAGGAATCGCAAATGGCATTGTTGATGCATGTGCCAGACTATGGTTAAAATATAGTGAGACAAACCTACAGGCAATCGGTTTACCCACCCTCTACGAGGACCCGAATTCCTGGCTGAAAATTACCAAAAAAAGAACTGAAGTTGCATCTACTGGATTATTTTGCTACAAAGAGGTATGAATCTAATGGTAACTGAACTACTGTAAGACATTATCTTTCGGCTCCGCGTATAAATAATATTTTAATTTCATACCAGACATTTGTAATGAATCTCCATCACAGATACATATTATTAAGATTTTGATTACAATATATTCCACTCATGTTGTGTTTTCCTCCCAGAACTTATTCCTTCGATGCCCTTTCTTTATGTCCATGCGATATTCATTCAGTACAGAATGATTTACACATTGTTTTCTTTTGAAAATTTTACACGAATAAAAGGAACAGATTTATTCTTCCCCTTATACGCAAGCTAGGAATCAGACAATGCCGCACAGCACTTTATTACTTACAGCAATTACCGGATCCCTGGGTATGCCTCTCTCTTGGCTTGTTCTTTTTATCCGCACTAAAGATAAAAAGACTATGAACAATCAGGTTTTGTCAAGGGCCGTCTCTCATCTGACAATTCCCGTTTTTTTCTTAATATTCTTAGTAAAGCTTCCTCTATGTCGCTCCCCTTCGCCGCTATTTCTTTAGACGCAGAGAAGGCCTTTGACAGGATTGGGTGGGACTTTATGTTTCAAGCCTTACGCTGGATCGGCTTTTCTTCCAAATTCATCTCTATCATTTCTTTACTCTATTCTAATCCCCAGGCTTCCATTTTTGTCAATGGAATGACTTCGGATTATTTTTCGTTACATAGAGCAGTCCGACAGGGATGTTCCCTATCCCCCTTACTTTTTGTTTTAGCCTTGGAACCCTTTCTTACCAAAATTCGTCTGGACAACAGTATTTCTGGCTTTGGATTTGGTTCTCGTCAGGTTAAGCTCTCGGTTTATGCTGACGATATTCTTTTTTACTGCTCTGACCCTGCCTCCTCTATTCCCTCTTTTCTTCTCCGCGGTCTCTGGTTATCGCCTAAATGCTGATAAATGTGAGATTCTACCCTTAAACCCTGTTTGTCAAAAACACCTTTTTTCCCAAACAGGTTTCTCATGGCAACCATCAAAGATCAAATATCTGGGTGTTTGGTTCGCTCCTCTCTTGTCCGATACGCTTAAATTTAATTTTGATTACGTCTACAAGAAAATGGACACGGCTATTTAACGGTGGAACCCGCTTTTTCTGTCCTGGTGGGGTCGGTTCAATTCTATAAAAATGATGTTATCCCCCCTTCTGCTATATACCATTTCCATGCTTCCAGTACACATTCCAGTTTCTTTCTTTAAACGGATTGATTCTCTGCTGCTGAAATTCTTATGGAATAGCAAGCGGTCTCGGATAGCTTTGGCATCATTACGCAAGGATAAGGCCCAATCTGGTGTACGCTCTCCGGATTTCAGAGAATATCATCGAGCTTTCTCTTTGAAACAATCGACCCGTTGGTTCTCTTCTGATCTCCCGCACTATCCGCCTATCTGGTAAAGTATGGAATCTTCCTTTCTATCCCCCTTTAACTTTCGCGAGTTCCTATCCTTCTCGTCTTCTTTAGTTCGTCTTCGTACGCCTGTTATATCTCATTCCCGTACTCTTCTTCTCCCTTACATGAAATCATCTTATCCCTCCCTCCTTTCCATTCATGACCAACCAATATGGCACAACTCTCTTCTCAAAATCCGTAATCGCACCATATTTTGGAAGACGTGGCACTCTCGAGGATTATGTTGGATTTCTCAATTAATTTCCCAGGAGACCCCACTTTCCTTCCAGGAACTTCAGTCCGCTTTCTCATTGCCCTCTTCTGCTCGATCGCAATATCTTGCCCTTCTCCCAGTTCTGATCTCATACCTCCGCTCCTTAGTGCCTTCTACCGGTATTCCTTCGGACCGCAAAGCTACTTCTTTATTATTGGAGGCGTCTCCCTCAGCTTCTACCATTTATAACTCTTTCCGTTATTCCACTGACAGACTAAAATCTAAACTTGAGACTACATGGGAATTGGATCTTTCTCAAGACTGGCCAACATCCCTTTGGGACAAATTATGGGCTAAACTTCATAAAACCTCTAGAGCTGCTAATACTACTCAAACCTTAAATTTAATTTATAATAGAACTTTATGTACCCCACTTGCTTTATCCCGTTTTTCATCAAACGCATCCCCTATTTGTTGGTCCTGTTCTTGCCCTATTGCAGATCTCAAACACATGCTGTCTGAATGCCCTCCTATCTCCAAGTTTTGGCACCTAGTATGGACGCAAATACAAAAGATATTCCAATTTCAAATCCCCCTTTCCCCTCCGCAAGTTTTTCTAGGTTCCCTATCACCATCCCTCCCACAATCTCCCTCCCATTATCTGTCACTTGACCTTCTACTTGCTGTGGCTTTCCATATCATTACTTCTAATTGGAAGCAGGCTGCAAATGTCTCCTATCAATCTTGGTGGAATACAGTTTGCTTCCATCATCGCCTAGATACGAATTACGTATCCCCCATTTCCCTAGCAATCAAACGCGACCTGATTTGGCTTCCTTTGGTATCTTATCTCTCCTCCTTTGCTCCAACAACCATCTCTCCAGATCCTGGCACGGTTGAGGTGCGTAAACCACCATGATTTCATTGTTTCTTTATTGACCTTTTTGATATGGTATTGCGCTCTACTATGTTATATGGTATTTTCTGTTCTCTACGAAGTTTTGGTTATGTAGACTTCATGCTTGTTATATTTGCCTTTAATGAGAGTTTTTATTGAACTGCTTATTCTTTGTACATGCTTATCACGATGTCTTTACCCCTTTCCCTCCCCCCTCCTTTCCTTCTTTATTTCTTCAATAAACTCAAACTAAAAAAAAAAAAAAAAGACGTATTCCTTAGCTCGAATTTCATAACTGAGAGTAGGCTCAATATGACTAACTCCTGCTTTATTCCTTTTTTCCTGTTAATTGATGAATTCTTTGTATTTATTATGACTTTCTACTCTTTTTATATTGTATAATAACTTTGAGTGCTAATAGATTATTTTTTATCTGTAATGTTTTTATTGTAGCATATTTTTATGCAGTTACTTTATCGGTATTATGATGATGATGATGACATTATATCAAATGGTATTGGAACTACCTTTGGCATAAAACACCGAGCCCACCTGAAGGCTAATATCAAAGGTGATGTCTAATTGTGGGATGGAAGAAGATGATTATAGGCGCTTGTCATCAAACATCTGGGACTCACTGATTTGTTTGCAATTTATCAATAATTTGCTGCTATGCTATGTTGCAAGGGTAACTGATGCAGGTCCAGCAATAGACCAGATACTGCTGGGTGCCAAGTATGGTGTGCAGTACCTGCTTGTTCGTGATGATTGAACTTCATTGAAATATATTTAAAAAAACACTTACAAAAATAAGAGTCAAGGTTGCATTCGTGGTCCTCTCATGCACCACTGAAAATGCATTTTTTTAAATATCAGATATTAGTTCATTCCAATTTCTTATTGAAATGAGTTTTTATTAATTTGTACCAAAAAATAGTCAGTCTAAGCTCTTAGCGACATAAAGAGGGATGTTGCTTTTCAGTCTACAGCCACCAAGTAAGGTCAAAAACAGAACTTTTCGGAGAGTTGAGTGTCCTTCCCTGAAAACAATTTGTAAGGCTGGAACAATACCCTTATTAATAACCCAGGAAGTGATCATTTACAACATATGGCAGTTGCCTGGACCTGTCTTGGTTCATCATTAAATGTTGGTGCTGTTCATTGCCCTCCCCAAATTTAAAACATTTAGACAGATGGTGAAGTATTTTCAAGCAGTATGACCTGGCTTTTGATGTTGGATGGACCTGAGTCCGTCCGACATCGATCTGCAACTGGGACTGACTGACCTCCTGTCAGCGGTCCCTAACCAGCAATTAGAATGCGATCGCAATCCTATACTTTACAATGGGAGTATGCATTCTGACCGGAATGCATGCTCTCATTGTAAAGAGCTGAGGTGCAGTTCATCTCTGCACCCCGTGGCAGGCACATTAATGTGCCTGTCACAGGGATCAACAGGAGAACACCATAGGTGCCCCCTAGGCCTTACACTCATGTGGGACCTCCTGGGGGCCCCAAAAGTCAGATTCCCACATTTTTCTGTGTCGGAAAGGCCGGCACATAAAGGCTGTAAAGATTTGCCATCATAATCCTTCGGGCAGAAAGAGACGTTCTTGGAATTACAGGCCCTTTTTCAAATGTCAGACCGGCTCTCTGAGCCCATCCTAAGCCATTCGGAAATCCTGTTTGGATTAATTTTTTGACCAACTCCATCAAAATGGGTCGGTCAGAAATTTATCCAAAAAGGAGATTAGTATGCTATAGGAACGGCTTCGACCAAGGGTCAGAGCCATTTCCTACGGCATCATAATTAGCCCCTAAGTTGGAATGTTTAGTGGTCCAGCCTTCTTGGCCAATCACAGTAGAAGACTTGCACTCTTTTATGGAGGCAGTGATACTTTCAGTGGTAGTGGTAGTGATCCTTTTATGACAGTTTCACTTTCCTGCTAGCATGAGAGAGACATAGTCTGACCAGTTGGAATTGACAATGAATGCAATAACACTGGTGCAGAAGACTCCGAGCACCACCGTGAAGGCCTGGAATTTAGTGATGGACCTTTAATTAACCTGTTGCAAACGTTTTAAAGCCATATGAAAAGAGCAATTCCCCATGAATGTTTGTCTAAGTGATTATAAAATGAAGAAAACTATAATGGCCCTTGATTTATAGCCAGTAGTGCCATTTTTAACAAGAGAGTCAGACATTTGTCATGGTGGTTTTATTTACATTCAGCATCTTCTTCCAATGTGTGTTTGCTTCCAGTTGTATTTATCTGAGGGCTTTTCAACATCACTTGTGCATCTCAATGTGAGCCCTTTGAAGCTGCGCTCTGAAAGATGCTGAGGAGGAGCCCGCTCCTCGCCCAGTCATGCTGCATTATGAGGGATTCTGGAGAATGCTTGCCTTCATTCTAAATGTCTTCACAAAGGCCTCAGTCTTTGAGGCTTCAGTCCTAGACGGAGCTGTGCACTTTAGCTCCTGATTCTATTGTACATTATGTTCTGTCGCACGAATTAAAGTTATACATTTCCAGGGGCAAATATCTAATTAATGTATCTCCTGGTGGACTTTAAGCACAATGTAGGACAATTTGGAAATTTATGGCAACTTATTTATTGCTCGTATGGCTAGCTTCTATAAAGACGGTATTACACTTTGCGCAAATACTCTTGACTTAATCCATACTTACCTGCCCCGGCCATCAAGGCTTCAGCCAGCAGCAGGGCACAATTCATTTTCATTTCTTCAGCTTGATTTATCCACTCCAAGGACAGGACGTGGGATGGCTTTATATACAGAAGTAGTGAAAAAACTCAGAGAGGCAGGTCTTGTGGCTCTAGGGTACTTTTAAGAGAAGGTCATTTCACTTGTGTGTATTTTGGAGGACGGAAAAGACTTTACAGTGTGTTAGACAGTGATGAATGGCCTACCGTGATGGGAGTGGTGAGAGGTAGGAGTTCCACTTCACTTAAGTGGAAGAAAGCACTGAAGTAAAGGCAAACACAAGTCTAAGTGCCATCCCACACAGGGCAGGGCTCTGCAAACATGCTGCCCTGTGGGCCCTCAGCAGAGGTTGGTGAGAAGCCCTGCTCTGAGTTTCCCTTCTTTTACTAAGTTATAGTTTTTTATATTTCAGTCATCACTTTGGGTAGAAAAAACCTTTGTCAATGCACATAAAGTTAAACCTGAATGCATTTGGGCAAGCCAACGCAAACACAACAGGCAGTACTATTCAGTGCACAAGGCCGCCTTATTGATTACAGACACACGCCCTAAAACATTCTCGGACGTACTGCCTGCCTTACAAGTTATCAAAACACATCACAACCTAATTGCACTAACTACCCCAGCCTTACATTTCTTTTTTTCCAAACATTTTCTTACACTTAAGAGCCTTACATCTCTCTTTGCTCCTCTGTCTTCTCTCTCCCACAGCTGGCTCGTTTGTCCAGGAAATATGGCCAGTCCTTGTATCACCATATGCCCCTAACACTACCAGAGCGGAAAACCTTCCCAATGGCACTTTTCTGACCCCTATTTCAACAAATGCAATTTGTGAGAAACCAGGGCTTTTTGCAGGCTCCCCCACTTTTTGCCCCAACGTTTGAACTACTAGGTGCTGGTATTCTGACTCTAATAGTGACTTGGGCTCTGCTAACCAGACCCAGGACTTGTGCTCTAAACAAACGTACATGGTAATTAGTTCTAATTGTGATTGGTACTGACAGCCTGCCTGTAGGTCCCTAGTATATTGTAGGGCATGAAGTTTCAGAGACTCAGCAGAAATTATATGCAAATTCCACTTTGGAATTGAAGGAATTTCCAAAGTTTTAAACTATTTTATATCTACATATAAGTCACCACAATGGTCTACCCTAGGGGGCCCATTAGGATGGCGAGTGGATCAGCCCCGCTAGGCCAGCGGTAGCCACCGCTGGCTCGGCGGGGGCGATCCGCCCGCCATCCTTGCCTGAATGACCCCCGCCATATTTGTATGGCTGGGGGGTGCGCGGCAGATGGAAAGACCGTCCGCCGCTTTTCCGCCAGTCGACTCATCGACCGTGCGGAAAAAGGACATAACATGATGGCGGTGTCTGCAAGACACCGCCATCCATAATATGATTAGGGGGAAGATGAGCCTTTCCATGGCGGCAACGGCGCCATGTAAAGGCATGCGGTTTCTGCATGTGGGGGCCTGTTGCGGGTCCCCTGAGTGTTGGAGGTGGGAGGTGCACTTGGGGGTACCTGTGGTACCCCCCTACATTGGCATGGACAAGGTGGCAGACAATGGGAATGGGGTATGCCACCGCCACGGTGGCATCCTAATTGCAGGTGCGGCCCCACATTCCATCGTAATGGTACCCTAGGTGTCCACAGGGTAGGATGCCATGTAAAAATAAGCATGGACATTTTAAAATATATTTTGTATGAACTAGGAATACCTGCAAATTTTGTTTTTCCCATTGTATCACATTGGCTCTACAGGCTAACATGGGAATAATTTAATAAATATATCTTTTGACAGGAGTGAGCCAAATATATTCTTCAAAGTATTACGATGATAGATAGAATAAATCCAACAACTTGCCAATATTAGATTTATTGTAAATATCCCAGAAAATAAGTTATAGAACTTGTTTTTCCAGATGCCAAAATTCAGTTCTCCACTGATCTGCAAAAGAAAGAAAAGTGCTACGAGGGCTACCTGCAACATCAACAATGGAGGCAACTAACTCCAGCTCCCAAACTTCACGGTATTACACCTTGTGCAAATACTCTTGACTTAATCCAGACTTACCTGCCCCGGCCATCAAGGCTGCAGCCAGCAGCAGGGCACAATTCATTTTCATTTCTTCAGCTTGATTTATCCACTCCAAGGACAGGACGTGGGATGGCTTTATATACAGAAGTAGTGAAAAAACTCAGAGAGGCAGGTCTTGTGGCGCTAGGGTACTTTTAAGAGGAGGTAATTTCACTTGTGTGTATTTTGGAGGACGGAAAAGACTTTACAGTGTGTTAGACAGTGATGAATGGCCTACCGTGATGGGAGTGGTGAGAGGTAGGAGTTCCACTTCACTTAAGTGGAAGAAAGCACTGAAGTAAAGACAAACACAAGTCCAAGTGACATCCCACACAGGGCAGGGCTCTGCAAACATGCTGCACTGTGGGCCCTCAGCCGAGGTTGGTGAGAAACCCTGCTCTAATAGTGACTTGGGCTCTGCTAACCAGACCCAGGGCTTGTGCTCTAAACAAACGTACATGGTAATTAGTTCTAATTGTGATTGGTACTGACAGCCTGTCTGTAGGTCCCTAGTATATTGTAGGGCATGAAGTTTCAGAGACTCAGCAGAAATTATATGCAAATTCCACTTTGGAATTGAAGGAATTTCCAAAGTTTTAAACTATTTTATATCTACATATAAGTCACCACAATGGTCTACCCTAGGGGGCCCATTAGGATGGTGAGTGGATCGGCCCCGCCAGGCCAGCGGTAGCCACCGCTGGCTCGGCGGGGGCGATCCGCCCGCCATCCTTGCCTGAATGACCCCCGCCATACTTGTATGGCTGGGGGGTCCGCGGGCGATGGAAAGACCGTCCGCCGCTTTTCCGCCAGTCGACTCATCGACCGCGCAGAAAAAGGACATAATATGATGGCGGTGGCTTCAAGACACTGCCATCCATAATATGATTAGGGCGGAGATGAGCCTTTCCATGGCGGCAACGCCGCCATGTAAAGGCATGCGGTTTCCACATGTGGGGGCCTGTTGCGGGTCCCCTGAGTGTTGGAGGTGGGAGGTGCACTTGGGGGTACCTGTGGTACCCCCCTACATTGGCATGGACAAGGTGGCAGGCAATGGGAATGGGGTATGCCACCTCCACGGTGGCATCCTAACTGCAGGTGCGGGACCACCGCACCCCTGGTGGACGGCCCCACATTCCATCGTAATGGTACCCTAGGTGTCCACAGGGTAGGATGCCATGTAAAAATAAGCATGGACATTTTAAAATATATTTTGTATGAACTAGGAATACCTGCAAATTTTGTTTTTCCCATTGTATCACATTGGCTCTATAGGCTAACATGGGAATAATTTAATAAATATAACTTTTGACAGGAGTGAGCCAAAAATATTCTTCAAAGTATTACGATGATAGATAGAATAAATCTAACAACTTGCCAATATTAGATTTATTGTAAATATCCCAGAAAATAAGTTATAGAACTTGTTTTTCCAGATGCCAAAATTCAGTCTTCCACTGATCTGCAAAAGAAAGAAAAGTGCTATGAGAGCTACCTGCAACATCAACAATGGAGGCAACTAACTTCAGCTGACAAACTTCACGTGGAATTTACTTGGATTGACCAGGTGCATTGTGGGAGTTCTAGTCTCAGACACTAAAAGGCAAACCAGAGTGTATGACTCCATAGGTAGTGCAGTGGACTATTTTCCTGCATCAAGGAACACTTCTGAAAGTATGAAAGTATGTGTAAAAGTGTTACATCACTTGCGGCCTGGCTCTTCACTTGGTCCTGGTCCATCGCAACCTTTTTTAACCCTTGAACTTTAAAAATTCATATCTCTGTTTCCTACAATGGATTTTGTTTGTTTTCGCGTTATGTTACCATTAAAAATATGACCTATTTTTATAAACTAGTGAGGGACTTTTATTGTGTATTCTGTATCGGCTTGCAGCAGATTCACTGACAGAATATTTAGGAAACAAATTTAGAAGAAACAAATATTGAGGAAAAAATATAGAACACAAACATATCGACTCCCTATACTTAAAAATGTATATAATTTAAAGTATTACAAGAAACATATATTAAATACAAACATTAATTTATAAAAATAAAATATATATTTAAATGTATATTTTTAGAAACATAACAAATAAACTTACTTTTAAAAATGTAAACACACACACATATATATATATGAAGAGACAAATATAAATAAACTAATATTTTATATAATATAATTTAAAAAATTGTAAATAATTCAATATCATCAAAATATATGTATACATATTTAAATAGACCAAAAACATAAAATAGAAAAAAAATTGAATTTAAAGTAAAATGTAGATACATATTTTCTAAACCTTTAATTATAAATAATTACATATTGATGTTTTTAAATATTATTAGTATAATAATAATTCGAACAGTTAGGAGCCGATTACGATGTCGGACGAAAAGCCTCCGACCGAAAGTCGGAATCTCCTTGACCGTGTTGGAAACCTTCCAACCGACTGAATGTAAACCGCTCAGTTATTCCGAATTGTTTCCGACTAGCTTTCGGATTCCGTGTCGGTTGGAACTGCATCATACACCTCCAGGGACTGCGTTTCCGACTTCGCGATTACGATGCCTATTTCCAACAACCTTTCCGAGGCGGCCAGTCCGACTCGAAAAGGCTTTTAGAAAGTGACTAGTCCCTAGAAGCCCCCCCGTCTTTCTGCGACCTCTGGTTTTGGGCCGAATGGGGAACCTAAGGGCCCCCGTGTAACATACCCCATTTTTCCATAGGAGCCGATTGTCGGAACACCGGCTCCCATAGGAAACAATGTGATTCTGACTGAACAAAGTTCGATTGCATGATAATCGGTCGGGCGGAACTGCCAACCGCGAGTCTGTCAGTTCCGAGAGAGAAAGTTTCCGCAGAGCATAATAATGAGCCCTTTGAGGACTGAGTACGATGTGGATCAGAAAGCCTCTGACCGCTAGTCGGAATATTTCCGACAGTAGTGGAGGCTTTTGAAGTCTCACTGACTAATTATGATATTGGCGGTCAGAAAGTAAACCAGACCAGCACTTGGAGTCATCCTGTCGTACCGTAATCCCCTATGGGTGGAGTTTCCGTCATCGGGATTATGATGTCAGTTTCTCCCAGCCTTTACAGGTTGGCCTTTCCGACACGGAAATGCTGTCAGAAAGTGACTTTGTGGGTCCCTAGCAGGGCCCCCTTGTCTTCAAGGGCTACGCTTGGTGGTCGAGGGGTTGCCTAGGGTACCTCCTTGTAAAACCCTGCACTCTGTGGCAGGCACCATGGGCAGCCTGCCACAGGGTGCAGGGTTTTACACACACCCATTTCTCTATCAGAGCCTGTATTACAGCTGCTTCACGTCTGTGACACAACCTCCTATAGGGAACATTGGGAATCTGACCTAGCAGTGTTTGCCCACATTATATTCAGGCAGTCCGAACCGCGTACCACAGTTCGGTCGGTTCCGAGTCCGAGGTGATGTCGATCGGAGGCAACTCTGACCTACATCGTTATATGCCCCTTAATTATCTAAATAACAGCAACATAAAATAAATGATTAAACATTAAAATAAATGCATATACATTTCCTACTAAATAAATATAAAAATAAGTACTCCCACCTAACACAACACAACGTAATATTTTTTTTTACATCACAGAAACAAAATATTTACTATTCTAACTATAACCAATATCAAATACATTAAAACATTGGAAAATTGTACTATTCCCAGTACAATGAACACAACAATGAATATCATAATTAACAAAAAAGAATAATAATAATAATATTCCCACTCCAAATTTACTATTTCCACTGCAGTCAATGGAACAGTAGGGATAGTGTGTGGATTGCGGAGGGGAAAAATGTAATATTTCCACTCCAGTAGGGGAGAAAATTCATATTTCTATTCCAATCAGTGCAACTTTATGAAAAGTGTAGGATTGTGGAGGGGTAAAATTGACTATTCACACTCCAATCAGTGCAATAGGTGGGAAAGTATTGGATTGAGGAGGGGGAAACATTTATTATTCCCACTCCAGTCAGTGCAACAGTAGGGAAAGTGTTGGATTGTGGAGGGGTAAAATGTACTATTCTCACTCCAGTCAACGCAACAGTAGGGAAAGTATTGGATTGCAGAGGAGTAAAATGTACTATTCTCAATCCAGTCAGTGCACTTTTAGTGACCACATGTCTTGGAAGCCTCACCTTGTTAAAGCTACCTTAAAATGTAAGCACCTAATGGGGCAGTTCACAAACAGTACCAAACCTTCCACACAAAACCCATGAGGCCTGCCCTTCTTTTATATGAGACTAGGACTTTGGGGTCAGCTTTTTGTGGGGCTGAGTTATGGACACACACAAATATTAATGCTCTTTCTACCACTGAAAATAAATTCTTTTATAAACTGATTTCCCTTCCTCTTAGCATTCCTCTGGCACCACTATTTTTGGACCTGGGTGCAAAACGCCTTAATGACAAAGCTAGACTCCATCCCCTGCTATACTGGAGGCAGATATGGTCCACCTCAGAACTTACACATTACGCCTCTGCCCTGCAGGCCATTCCTTTAAAATTCCTTGTCTGGCTCTTACACATCAAAGAGACTTTGCACTGCATTGGGGCCCCTGAACTTTGGCTCCATGCAGTTGCCACTTCCTTTCCATCAAAAACTGGCCTTAAAAAGCTTTACTGGTCAGCGATTGAGGAAAAGGTTCTAAGAAGAGCTGATCTTTCTAAATAGGCCGGAGAATTCCTCGATTGTGAAACTTTTATTGGCTACGGGCACTAAAGGGACCAACTGACCATATCCAGTGAAAGAAAGTTGTATTTTCAGTTTAAAGCAGGCACTCTCCCACTGAGAGCCTTTTTAAAGAGTTGGTCTGATGGGGCTAGTGACTCGTGCCCTTTATGTCCCCCCATATTTGAGAGTGTGTCCATGTCTATTCTGTTTTCTCCGCTTACGGTTGTCTCCGCAAATATTGTTTGGCCCCTACTTGTAGGCGTATATGTCAGCGCAGCCAATCAGTCGCATTTCGCATTCTGAGGTCTGACTGTAGCTTAACCCTTGCTATAACTGTTACCAAGTTTCTCGGGCCATGTTGACGCAACCCAGTCCTTCTTAGCCTCTTGGATACTTCGTTTTATAGAGTTTAGAATGCAGATGTATTACATGTTTTACTCACTTCGTTATATCTCATGTTTTCACCATTTATTGGAGAGATTTTATAACAAATTGCACTGTACTGTTATATTTTCTTATACATTTGTATACTAGGGGGCCAATTCCGATCCTGTATTTTTTTCCCCTGTACGACTCGTATCTGTAAATTTTTCCATACGAATCGCACGAGTCCCGTCTGACCATGAAGTACGATTCGTATGTGAAAAATACATACGGATCTGCCCTATCCGTACGAATCAGATCGGGAAAAGTTGTACGAGACGGACCCGGACACTTCTCCGTACAAATCGTAAAAATGAAGCGCGACTGTACTAGTACGATCCGGACCGGCTTACCGCTTTACGATTTGTACGCAAAACGTCCCGTACACGGGGAATGCCATTACCCGCTACGAAGCGAACTTTGTACGACTCGTATCCCCGGAAAAGTTGTTCCCGGGGTGCGAGTCGTACAGGGGTACGAGTCGTACAGGCATACACCCCGTGCGTTGTGTATGTATGGTGCGTACCCCCAACATCGCGTATGTACGGCGGATGTTGCTGGTATGCACCGTACATACGCGATGTTGCGGGTACGCACCGTACATATGTGATGTTGGGGGGACGCACCGTACATACGCGATGTTGCTGGTGCGCACCGTACATGCGCGATGTTGGAGGTAAGTACCGTACATATGTGATGTTGGGGGTACGCACCGTACATACGCGATGTTGGGAGTACGCACCGTACATACGCGATGTTGCGGGTACGCACCGTACATACGCAATGTTGGGTGTACACACCGTACGTACGCGATGTTGCGGGTACGCACCGTACATACGCGATGTTGCGGGTACGCACTGTACATACGTGATGTTGGGGGTATGCACCGTACATACACGATGTTGCGGGTAAGCACCGTACATCGCGATGTTGGGTGTACGCACCGTACATAAGCAATGGCGGTGTACGCACCCACACCATACATAGGCATTAGGGTGTACGCACCATACATAGCAATGTCCGTGTACGCGCCGTACATCCACAACGCATGGGGGTGTGTGGCTGTACGACTCGTACCCCTGTACCGTACTGAACCACGGACACAGTAAAACAGCACAAGGAGGGCCTATTCGACTCGCACAACACCACAAAACATGTCTACACTGCACAAAAAATGGAAAGGACTGACCTGGACACATCCAAACAGGCAAACAGAGGGGCAAACTCACAACCACCCCATATAACACACCCACCAAAAATTCAAACAGAGCCCCACCCACAAATGGACCAATAAAAAGGGCCCACACACACAAACCATGAGCCTTTGCAACAGACTCACTGCAGCTAGAGAGCACACACAAACAACTGCACCCATCCACCGTAACATATACACCTTCACACACCCTCCTTCACACATACCCCCTCAACACATTCAGACACACACCGTCACATTCAGACCCACACACCCACAACCATCCACACCCTCAACCCACACCATGCCCACAGACAAGAATCCAAAGTTCACAAGGGAGGAGCTAGAGATCCTTGTCAATGAAGTCATCAGAGTCGAGCCACATCTGTTTGGAACATTGGTCAGACAGACCAGCATAGCTGAAAAATCACGCCTGTGGCAGAGGATCGTCGATAGGGTCAATGCTGTTGCACTCATCAGAAGGACCAGGACCGAATGCCAAGCCAGGTTGTACGATCTGCAGAGGGCGGTCAAGAGAAAAATGAATGAAGACCACGCCCAGAGCAACATCACTGGAGGTGGTGCGCCCCGCAGACCAGTACATTACCATCCCTGGGAGGAGAAGGTGATGGCCATGCTTCCGCCGGTGGGAGTACATGGACTTCAAGGACTTCCAGAGCCTGGTGAGTACACAAACAACTTATGTAACATGGGGGTAAGGCATCCACACCCCAACTACACCAAATGCACGCAACTACCCCCAAGCCATCACCGGCCAGAACCACAGTCAAAAACAAAGCTAATGCCAATAACATGTGTATGCCCCATTGAGAAAGCAAGGCCATGCCATGTCACATGCTACACGAAGCACCAACCCAAAAATGGATGTCCAGTATGCTTGGAGGATGGGTGCCACAAAACGCATTGGTGAACTCCAAATCAGACATAATTGCCCTGATCCCATATGGCCCAACTACATACCCATGCACCATGTGCAATGCACAGGGATTGGGAAAGTACTGACAAGATAGCTCACACTTGGCCCTGGTGTAGGCAGCACAAGGCCCTCCTGTGACCAGTGCAAACACAAACACCAAGACAACAATGTCAGATAGCTAGAACAGTAACTCACACTCACTGTCATGGCAGCATGCTCCATGGGGGGACAGCTACATCACCTGGGAGCCCCAGTGCCAAATCACACTACACCCACCAGCAGGCCTGTCACACACACCCCTTACACAAGCAGACACCACCAGGACAGGCAATGGATTTACCCACTGTCACAATGGACATGCAACACAACAAGACCAATACATAGCCGAAGAAGCACCCAAGCTACACATGGGCATGTCAAAGACTCAGGAGAACATATCAATCTGTACCCCGCAACATACCCATCCACAAGTGAACATTGAGGAGAATGCTAGGCACATATAACTACCTGGAGGAACAGTGCCAACTTGAATGTGTATGAAACATGCATGTTGCATGAAACAGCATTAACATTGTCTGTCTCTCACACACAGGGCAACGTGATGAATATCCCCCCAACCTGATCCCACCGGCAGCGACGCCTCTCAACACTCCGCAGATGACCCCGACCGACCTGGACCCTCTGGTGTCCAAGCCCCTGCAGAACCTGGTTCAGGAACATCTGTGCCAACCACCACCCCCATTCCTGCCACATCCCAGGAAACACCGAGGAGCCCTGCCCGCAGTGAACAACTGAGCCAGTCTGACCAGGAGGGACAAGGTGCGGCGGGCACCCAGGAGGAGGCAGACAACACCGCCACTGCCATCCCTCAGGGGTCCCGTAGACCCGATGTGCCCACAACGGCAGGCCAAGCTCGTGTGGGCAGGGGTGGTTGGAGTGGAGGCAGGCAGAGGCGAGAACCTGACCAGCTAGCTGAAGGGACCAGTATGTCAAACATACACAACATCATGGATGCATACCGGCGTGACACCAGGGAGATCAGCCAGGTAGTGGTGACCCTCACAGAGATCAAGAACCAGCAGGCCGAGCAACACGCCAGTCAACAACAACACCAAGGACGGATGGAAGCAAGACTGGCTGAGCTCCTGGCAGCGCAAAGGGACATAAGCCATTCACTCCGTCGGATCGCCGACAAAATGGGCAACCCTCCCAGGCGCAGACCAGCACCAGCCACAGGGAGGGAGGAGGAGAAGGGTTCGTCCGACTGAGCATCCCAAGCATCGTCAAGACCTGCATCTGAGGGTCCCACGAGGAAGGTGGGTCATCCACGGAAAAGACCGTGAGAGGCAGCGGCCCATCCACATCTCCCAGGTCACCTGGCCTGGCACCTGGCCTTCATGTGCGACAGCATCACCTCATTGACTGACATCATCTGCCACATGGATTTGCTGGTCACAGTCTGACCAATGATGCCAAACACTGTGGGCTGGACTCTGATGACTTCAAATGCCAAGGATCACATCTCCCCCTGTGAACTTTGGATTCTATGGTCCCTGCATTGCTCCTTTTTCTGTGCACAAATCACGCCCCAGAGCTAGAAATAGAAAAAAAAATAATTGAAATTTTATGTTTCTGTCATTGAGCATTAGTCCATAACATACGTGTGGGGATATGTCGAAGTATGCCTGAGAGTGGAACTAACTCCAGCCATCCATACACTTGGATCTGAGTCCGGTCAAGGACACACATGGGTCACAATGTATCACAAAATACAGACATGGAGCCCAAAACTCACCCATGATGGCCTCAAGCTGCTGAGGGGGGGCTTGCAATACTGCCCAGACAGACCAATTTGGAAGAGTCACTTGAAGGTGTAGAGGCCATGGGTCATATTGATGTGCCCGGGGAGGGAGTCCCAGGTCTGTTTGACGAGGTGGGAGAACTATCTCCTGCCTGCATTTTTTATGTGGATGTGATGAATGGTGGCCAGGGCAAAGGTGGGCTGCATGGAGTTGGGCCAACGGGGTGTTGGATGACACACGTCCAAGGTTGGTTTGGGTCTGGGGTTGTGGACTGCCTCCTGAGTGTGGTTGAGGAGTCTGAAGGTGATCCTGTAGCACACAGTGAGCCATTGTACCTATCTCAGGTGGAGGGTGATGTGGCTGGGGCGGGGGATGTTGCAGATGAGGTGTGTGGATGCACCCTGGATGTGGACAAGTTCTCCTGCAGTTTTGCTGTTGTTCTCCGTGGAGGCCGGTGCTGTATTTGAGCCGGCTGGTGTCGTGGACCAGGGGGACGGTCTGTCTTGCCTTGGAGTGCATCTATCTGTGGGTAATTTGCAGCATGTGGAGGGTGTTGCAGCATGAGGTACAGATGGTGGTGAGTTGCATGGTAATTGTGAGCGATGGGTCCATGATGAACACCAGCTTGCGTGCGTGGCCACTGGCTGCTGGTGCGGTGCACAGACCAGTGGGACACAAGGAGTTGACCCAGCCATAAGGGGACAATCCTCAGATGATGACCTCTGTCCTGTCCAAGTCCAGCCTCAGGTGGCTGATGTTCAGCCATTCATCAATGGATCTCATGCCTTCTTGAAGTTTGGATCTGGCAATGGCTGGCTCTTTGGTGAGTTTGAGGAGCAGCTGGGTGTCTATGGCATACGAGATGATGATGAGGTTGTGTGCGCATGTGATGTTGGAGAGGGGGGTCATGGAGACATTGAAGATCGTCATGCTGAGAGAAGAGCCCTGTGGCATGGGCCAGATGACCCCAGTGTACTACATGTTGCAGGGTGAAGGCAGACTCCCGGGCCTTGCTGGTGAGCTACTTTCTGATTTAATCCTGGACCCTCCTCTGGATACCAGTGTTGGAGATGTGTGAGCTGACAGTGTGGTAGCACATAGTGTAGAATGCCATTGAGAGGTCAAGGGTGGTGGCCTCACCATTGTTGAGCAGGGCAAAGTTGTCGTTGCTGGTGGCAATGATGACGGTTGCAGTGGTGTGATTACTGTGGAAGAGGGCCTGGTGCAGGTTGCCTGGAGCTGGTTGCATGGATGAAATGTGTCAGTTGCTTGTTGAGTGTCTTCCTGATGACATTTGCTGGGTAGGGAAGCAGGGTGATGTACCAGGAGATCCTGCGGTACTGCCGTCCACTGTTTAAGAAGGGCCTGGGGCTCTGCATGCCGCCTGCACCCATGGAATGTGGAAAACCCTAAGGAGACATTCATGATGCGCTGGACGTGAGCTTCAAGGATGTGGAATGATGTGGTCTAGATGTTGTGTGGGAAGGGGCCTGATGGAGAGCCAGAGTGTATGTTGCACATGAGCCAGGTTGTGTACTTGCTGCTGACGGGAGTCCAGAACCTGATGGGGGTTTGTCCTGCGGATAATAGTGCTGTCTGCCTCTGTGTGCCAAGGCTGTCGTGTATGGCCATGAGCTTGCAGTGTTACAAAGTTGCAAGGGATGGGATCTGCCTTGCAAGGGTCGGGTGTCTTGGATGGAGATATGCTGTCACTTCACTCACAATGCTGATGAGCTCCTCGATGTCGTGTGTTTGGGGGTCTCGGCACTATCTGAAGGATCTCTACTTGTCCTTGCTGATGATATGGTGATGGCTGTGTGTGCAGAGGCGTAGCTAGAGCTTGTGGCGCCCGGGGCTATCCCTCAGATTGCCGCCCCTGGGGGGAGAGGGTGGCTGAGAAAAAGGATGGTAAGCACTTGAAAGAGGTCCGAGAGACACGCAGTATCGCCGCTAATAGTTACCTCGATCATGCAAGTTACATGCACATACATGACACGGTCCAAGGCTACACAGTTGAATACACCGGTGACTGGCAGTACAAAGGAGCAAACACAGACTGCATGATATATCTGGGGACTCAGAAAAAACGCATGTGACATCCATCAGAGAGCTGCGTGAACGAATACCTGGTAATCCCCTCAGCACAATGCAAACATGCACATACATGACACTGTTCGGGGATCCATCATCTACAGCTGACATTAAATGACCAAATATCATGGTCCCCCCAATTAACTGGCTTCATTTTTGGATGTTCAAACCTTGCCTCTTGCTCAACCCACCAAGACTGAATTCCTTTTATTTGCCAAGAACAGCAAGAAACAAGCAGCGAAAATCTTGCACAGTGATATGAACCTTGATGGCTTCAAATCCCAAATTCTACCCATCTCCAAGCCACTTGGATTCAACCTGGAACTGCTGTTCGAGCTCTCACATGCTTGCACCAGGATGGTACCTATGCCCTGCTCCGTGGCCTCCCAGACTGCCAACTGCACCCCTTTAAGGGCATCCTACATGCAGCATAATGCCTCATCCAGGGCCGGAAGAATTCTGTTCACATCACTCCCTCATCCTGATGGAACTCCATGTCAGCCTGCACCATCTTCAAAACCCGCTGCATCATTTACCAAGCTGTGGTAGCCAGCACCCTTGCATAGTTCGCCATCTCTGCTGGCGCTATGCACATAATCAGTCAGACACCACCAAAACGGATGCAAAGGAGTCTGAAAAACAAGAAAACAAGGCAACAAGCCTTCATCTATGTATCCAGGATTTTGAACAACATCGCCATTTCCATCAGGAAAGACCCACTCATGCTCTAGTTTAGGAAATCGTCTAACACAATCCTCTTTAAAGAACATTACATCACAAGAGAGTGACAGTGCACTTCTGCACCCAGAACCCCGCTACCTCTCTAATCACTTGCTCGTTGTATTTTTATTTTGAGCCTTCATAGTCCTCCACTGCCTTTTGGTTAGATTTGCACTATACAGTTACCAAATACATTTGCACATACATACCTCTCAGGGCCAGAAGGTAATTTTATTCTAAATTCTCCCAAATTACGGATGGCCTTTCCACAGAGACAGCTAGCAGCCACTTGAGGTGACAAATTAAGGGGATGCCAAGTTCAATGAAAAATTCTAATTGAAACAAACATAAAGAAAAATCTTTTGAGATCACTGATTGCCAGGTTTACCTACTGTGACAATTGCTTCCAGATTGCCTGGGCCTGTCATGAGCAAAGGGAACATTTGAGAGAAAGTTACACTTGGATAATGACAGAACCTAAAATATTTTTCATTAGCAGCCTACAACCTCAATTCACAAAGTTAATTTCAACTAGGGATGGGTGGAATTGGCACAATTTGATTCTGCGGAATTCTGTGGAATTACATAAAAATTCTGTGAGATTCCACGAAATTCCACGACTGGGCAGAGTGGACATTTGGTGCTATTTTTTAGTGCAAAATGCACCCTTGCATCCAAAAACGGATGCATTATGCAATAACAAAATAGCGCGGCCAAACACCACTCGCCACCCATACATACTCTGCAGTGATTACTGCAGAGTATGTAACGACATACTAAACTTTAGAAATCACTGCATATCACTTTGCAGTGCATACCCCTTGCTGCCCTTACATAATCTACAGTAATTACTGCAGAGTATGTAAGGGCGCTGTGGGGTATGCTCTGCAGTGGTTTCTAAACAGGGCCTCAAGAGAGAGCAGTCACTCTAAATAAAAAATGTTTTAAAACACTGCAGATTAAACTTTCATCTGTAGTGATTTTTAAACTTAGATGGACTGCTCACTCTTTAGAATTTACTGCAGATTAATTCTGCCGGTGGAGCGATGCCATTTATAAGTAATTCCACGTTACAAGACTAACTCGAAATTACCAAATTCTTCCAATTCCACTCGCGGAATTAATAATTCTGCCCAGGCCTAATTTCAACATGCTTGCTGCATTTCCACAGTGCGTAATTGTACATGGTGTAGAATTATGATTTGGGAAATGGGAGCCTCGCAAACATGTAACATGATGTTCACCGTAGGATACCTGGAAACGTTCACCAGGCACAACTTTCAAGTCATAACACTGAGAATGTTTCTGAATTCCCAAAAGTGGTAAATCTGCCCTTGTTTGTGGTACTACTGCAAGTGAAGATCTAACTTTTTTTGCTGTGTTTTGGGTCAATTGTTTGGCCTTCTGTGCGGCTTGCAATGTACGGAAGTGCAACTGGGATCCGAAAACCATGATGATAATATACTGTAATATGAACAGACCTGTTTCCTTCTCCTAGCACATATTATGAGCCTGGTTGTTTTTTTAGCAAATTGAATAGCCACCAGGTGTGTTAGGTTTCCTTGGGTAATGTCTCTGAGTGATGCAGCCACAGAGGCCTTTATTTTCACAATCCCCAGGAGGCATGCCTTTGATTAAAAGCTCATTCCAGAGACTGAATTTTTTGGCAAAATGTCATTGCAGAAAACAGTGCCCAATTCTGATTGTCATGGAAATCCTGATTCAAGCTTAAATGTAGGTTTCCACCTAAATTGAGAACCCAAGCTTTGCAGTAATTACCACATAATGAATTGTGTTTCTGGGCTTTTTGCAACAAGAAATCTCCAAAAATAAAAGAAAATAGGAAAAAAAGAAAAATATTCAGTTAATATGTGTACTAACACCAATGCTATATGTTGTAACTCACTCTGACTGTCAAACCTCAAGATAGGTAGGTAAAACCGCACCTGGTAAATATTGCACACTGTGGTAGTGAAATGTACCACATTTGGTATTACCACCAAAAGTACAGCCACAATAAATCGAGGACCTATACTTTCTTTTGTTGTTTAATGACGCTGTGCATAGAAATTGTACTCAAAAAGTACTCTTGGAGGGAGAATTTAGTCGCACTTTTTTTGGCTTAGCTGGGTTAGGTATAGGTACATTAACTTGCAAAACAATGTGCATAACCTAACAATGTACAAAAAAAATCTGAGTTGAAAAAATCAGAAACTTTGTCAGGGTAAAAAATACTTTGCTTACCCCCAGTATGTGTGTCCCAAAACCTACGAACAACCAATTGACCTGAAATGAAGTTAGGACTGACTGAGATTTTCCACAAATCACCGCAGCCTTGCAGCCGTGAGTGAAAGATCTGGACGAGGGAAACTGGGGGGAGGGGTGGGTGCAAAAGAGGAAAAGAGGAAGAGATAGGATGAGTAAACCTTATTGGTCCAGTAATGCAAACAACATGTATAACCTCTGTGCACCCCCCTTCCGGCTATGTACCCCAAAACAAAATAATTGCTCCCCCGTGCCACTTCTAGGAATAATACATACCTCCACTTTCCTGGTGATTGAGAAGGCTTTTCTCCGACTCCTTTCTTAGAAAGCATGAAAAGATGGCTTGAGTCCGTGAGCACTATTTGTATCCCCCCCCCCACGAAGCGCGGTGAGCGCGTAAGCTAATGCGGTGGAAAGTTTGATGGTGTAACTACAGTCTGCTCCCCGGATGACCCTGAGACAGAGTCATCCTTTCTCTCTGTTGATGATTTCCCCTGTTCCCCCGAAATTCAGAGGGCCTCTGATGTCACCTCGGTCGCGGCGCGTGCCCGACCACACGCTAGGTGGTTGTGCGTGCGCTGCAGGCAGCAGTTGCGTCCGTGCACTTCAAAAAATGGGGCTGCACGCACTCAGCGCGGCACTGGTGGCCCGTTGTATTGTATTGTATTGTATGCGATATTAGTAGAGCGCGACTATCACCCAACGGGTATCTTGGCGCTATAGTACATAGCTATGGCCGGTGTGCCCGCAAAGCAAAGTTTTTTGTTTTTCAAAAACAAACTTGCAAAGTGGGAGATTGTTTTTGAAAAACAATATTAAAAGGTCACTGTGAGGTGAAATCCCTGACAAGCTTTCCAAGAAGGTCCCAAACAGGAAAAAACTATTTTGGAACGCCCACCGTAAATAAAGGAGTACAGTCTTCTGCACTCTGACCTTCTGCTTGCGGTCACTTTGGTGGCTAGTCAAAGGTTTTATTTGGCTGAGCCTCGGTTGGTGGAGCCAGCAGAAGCTCAGCAGTTGGAAGCATGACTATTTGGCTGACTGAATACAGAAGGCAAACTGAGAGATTTGCAGACAACGAGTAAGTACCCAGTCCACCAAATGCTAAATAACACTATGTTCTCCCAGAAAGGTGAAGAGCTGTGCGATGTCTGATCTTCCGATGAGTACGTAAGAAAGGCCTACAAGGTATTGTCTATGGTTGGATGGGTCTATCTTGTCGAAGACTTGTACCTTAAGGATGTTTAGATCGAAGTCAGCTTGAAAAGTGCCAGAAGAGAGGTACTGGCTGACAATGGCCCCGAGAGGGTTTGCTAGTACAGTGTAGCAGTCTCTGTCAAACCCCTTTCAGTTCGAACTGTGCAGCTTCCTCAGCATTGAGTATGGTGCCCTTCTCTTATGAGCAGTAGCGTAGCAAGGATTTCCTGGGCCCTGGTAAAAGCAAGGGACATGGCCTCTTTAACTATTGGGGTTCGTGAAATACGGCATTGTTATGGTTTAAATGGCCCAGGTGCCACTGAACCTGCTGCACCAAATGGTAGCCATGTCCCTGCTTATGAGACAACATCATGCATTCAGACAGTATTGACCAACATCCCCAGCAGGGGGTAGTGTGCAGCTCCAAACCAGCCAGAAGTGTGCAGACACGACTGTGCCAGCCCATCCGCCAGAGCTGTGCATCATTACAGCGAGTGTGGTGGCGCACTTCTCCATCAACCGGTTTTGTACAGCAGCTTCGTCGCCAGGTCGCACTGCACCGTTTCTGCCGTCCCAGACTGGTTTCGAGCCCTCTTCCACAGTCACAGTTTTATTCAGCCTGTCCGAACCAGTGAGCACTGTTCACCCCCCCCCCCCCCATGAGTTTACTGTCCCATACCCATCCAGCAGGCCCATTTTCAAAGTTGCACCACGAGCTCTGTCACACCCAAACTGAGTTTATCGCGCTTGCTTTTGAGCAGTCCGTGCTCACTAATCCATTATCGCGCGACCCTTAACCCCTGGCGCTCGTGTGCGTTTTCCAAATGCCCTGGATTCTTCTCAAAATTGTCACTTCCTCCCCTAGTCGCGCACAGGTTGCTTTTCTCCCCTCCGTTAAGCCTCACGCCCTTTTCCGTTGCGGCGGACTTTATTATTTATATGGGGACACTTACAGTAGTGTCAGTGAGTGTCCCCAAATAAATTATAAAGGCCGTCGCAACGGGCCACCAGTGCCGCGCGGCCGCCGCCTCCTAAATAGTGCCGCCTGGGGCGGTCCGCCCCCACCGCCCCCCCCTAGCTACGCCGCTGTGTGTGTGGTGTTTTCCAGGGCTGTAAGGAAAATGATGGCTCTTTGTGTTGCAAGGTTTGCACAAGAGTCCGGCTAGGTCTATAGGAGTCCAGTAGGTCTGCCTTAACTGTTATTGTGCTTCACTGGAAAGTCCGTCAATGTGGCAAGATTGTTGGTTCAGTTGCTGATCCAGTGCGTGAGGTTGCAGGGTGTGGCGGTGTTGTTGTTTTGAGTGTCCCACACAGTTTGTCTGTGGCAACTTACATCAACCATCTTTGGGGGATCGGTAGCGGGGTGTGGGGCACTGTGTTGCTTGTCGGAGACGTGGATTCAAATGTTGATGGACCAATGATGGATGGTGGTGTGGTTCCCCTCCAGCAAGAAGTTACTGGCCCCCAGCCACATGTACCCCATGGAGCAGAGGGTGTGCGTGCAGATGTACGTGTTGATGGCTTGGCGAAATTGTGGATGTAGGCCTGCAGGTCTGTAGATGAGTGTTACTCTGAGGGTTGCCAGGGAGTTGCTGCAAACCCAGATTTGTGACTCTGAGGGTGTACTTGTGAATAAATAGCAAATCAGCCCCCAGGATTGGTGTTGCCGTCCCTGCGGGTGATCTTGTATCCGTTTGAGATGGCAATGAAGACGTCATGTGCTGAGGATGCTTTTGTCCAGGTTACTGTCATGAAGGTGATGTGTGGGGCTGTTGTGTTGAGGAGGTCAGAAACACAGAGTGAAACACTGGGGTCTGTAAAATGCTTGGAAAGTGTGAAAAACCACTACATCAACATAGAATCACAAAAACTACAAAAAGATCCAGAAGTGAAACAACACCTAAATAGGTAAATGGGCATATCCCTTTAAAGGACGAAATCCCTCACTCACCAAAGGTGACATGCTTCATCATTTGGGATTCTCCAACCCAGAGGAAACACCTAGTTCCTCTGGGGGCTACAACTCCCTCACTGTGAGGAACTCAGAGATGTTTTGATAATTCAGATGTTTGGATATGCTAAATCCACAAATGTAGAGCTAATGGTATGAGTGAGAGCGCAGCGCAAAGAAAAATTATTATTAATGCATGTGAAAAATGTGAGATTTAAAACTAGCTCAAGAACGTGAGACACAACTTTATTCGTAATACGTGCTTGGCTAGGGTTAAAATAATAGTGCACCAGCAGTCAACGGATTTTTAGACCGTGGTGATGGTATAACTGGTCAACATGTTTCAGCCATGTAGCCTCTAAGAAGGCACGACTTTCATCAGGATCTAAATAGCTACTGCGTTGCAAGTGAACCAAAGCAAAGGATACTAAAGGTGCACGTTCTTTCGATATGTTCATAAATGGTGTAAATACCTAAAAGAACCAAAAACAAAATATTAAAATAAGTGGCGTTTCACAAAATCAATCTTGAATTCAAGAAAGATAAGAGGTGAGTTCAACTTACCCGTCAATAATGGGTAAGTTGAAATAACTCAGCAGACTCCGTCACAGTAAGTACAGCTCACTTTATTCATTCTGCTGGTACCGATATCCATAGCCCAGAATGACAGTTACCGCCGGGCGCCTGCAATAGAATCTTACCAACATTCTAAACGGTCAAATGGGAAAGGACAATGGGCTGGGGGAGGACGGGAAAGACCAATAGGGAAGAATTTACATTACAACACATCTCCTACCTATAAAACATTTGAAGTACAATGAAATATAATGTGGAAACAGCGATAAAGTCAAACAGAGGTCTCTCTGTCAAAATGGCAACATACATAGCTATATAACACATGTTGTCAGAACTGAAAGAAAAACCCAACATAATATGAAAGGTGCAACCATTATGTCATACTGTAGTCTCTGTGCCATATTGGCTTCTTGCATTGGTTTCTTAAATCCCTTCCTCCGGAACTGGAAGGAGATTGTTCATTAACTCTTTGGGCTTGCTCTCGAAGAGGGTCACACAAATTGATGCTGTTATCTCTGACAATTCTGTCCTGACTCCAAATTTGCCCATCCTCAAGACAAACCACGTTTTTGTGTTGAAATTTTTTATTGAATTTTATAAGACAATTACATTAGAGCATATGCAATAATAAATAAAAGAGAATAATTACATGTTAGAAGGAATCATGGAATAAGAAATTGATAAATAAATACGATATAAATATGCGTTTAAATAGATAAATACAACTTGATGCAGCAAAGATATCAAAACCCAGCATAATATATAATAAGAGTGAGCAATAGGGAAAAAAGAGAGAAGAAAAACATAGTGGGATAAAGAGTGCTGGAAATATAAAGAAATAGAACAAAGGAAAAATAATTAAATAAAAGCAGAGGAGTACCACAACGGAGGAAGCAAATGATTGTGAGGGAACAGGGAGAAGAGAAGACAAAAGACAGAAAAGTGAAAGTTAATTAGTGTGTTTGAGTAGAAGTGGAGGCCGGAGGGTCAGCAGCATTTGATTTAAGAAATGGAGACCATATTCGAAGAAAGGTGTCATTTTGATCTTGAAGATTATAGATTGTACGTTCATGGGAAGCAGTTTGCATCATGGCCACCAACCAATCCTCCTGTGATGGAGGCATAGTTGATTTCCAATGACGCAGTATACATATTTTGGCAGTAGCAATTGAAGTATGAAAAAGACGGAGTTGTGGCTTCGTGAGCTTTGGGGAATGACGTAAGTCATGTAGGAGAATGTTAGTAGATGTAAGTGGCAATTTTAGGGGCATGGTGGATTTCAAGGTAGCACCAATAAAAGTCCAATAGGGTTGAATACTAGGACACTCACAGATGATATGAGTAATATCACAACCTGAATTGAAGCATCTCCAGCAGTTAGAATGCGAGAGAAGACCAGCTTGGTGTAATTTGACAGGAGACCAGTGCCAATCATGCAGAATTTTAAAAAGACAAAATTTAAGCCTTGATTCACGAGCTCCCTTATTTAAACTCTCTAGAATCAAATCCCACTCAGCATCGGAAAAGGAGATGGAGAGACGAGATTGCCATTTACGCTGGAGATCATGTGAAAGAGATTTAGAAAAAAGATGAGATGAAAAAATTTTGTATATACCAGAAGTAACACCCTTAAGTTTCCCCCAAATGTGCAAATAGGATAATATAGGGGAGTCCTGTAGGAGCCATGGTGATGATCCCATATGGGTCTTTAAACATTGTTGGAGTTGAAGATATTTGGAAGAATGATGAAGGGGAAGATCGAATTCTACCCTGAGTTGAGAGAATGACTTAAAATCCCCATCATGTAGGAGTTGATCCGGATAGAGAATACCTGCAGCTCGCCATTCAGACCAGGATAACATACGGCCATTAATACGGATCCCCGAATTATTCCACAAGGGAGCCTTAGCATGTATTCTGGAGTTTGAGCCTAATAATCTGTGACTTCTCTGCCAGGATTTATGCATGGCGGAGAGTATCGGGTTTTTTGGGTCAGAACGACTAGAGCCAGTACCATACAGAGGAGAAAGATTTGATTCCGAGGATAGAAGATGTCTTTCTATTTGAACCCATTGTGGTAAATCCTTGATGCCAGGTAAAAAATATGAGATTTGGGAAATATGTAACGCCAGAGAGTAGTGCTCAATAGAAGGAAGACCAATTCCGCCAGATAATTGGTGAGCCTTCAACTTAGTGATAGCAAGTCGCGGTTTCATAGTACCCCAGATGAAAGTTTTAATCTGGGCATCTATTGATCGAAGTAAGGATAGAGGGATCTGCAAAGGAAGCATACCTAGAATGTATATAAACCTCGGAAGGGTAACCATTTTAACCGCCTGAGTTCTGCCCCAAAGAGAAAGGCCCAAAGCCTTCCATTTGTCAAAATCTCGTTGCATTTGGGATATAAGAGGAGATAAATTATCTGCAACCATGTCTTGCAATCCTTTATTAACGAGGACACCCAAGTATTTAAGGCGTGAAGGCTGCCAATGAAAAGGGAATCCAAAAATGGCTGCTTTGGTGGTACCGTTAGAGATGGGCAAAGCTTCACTCTTGTCCCAATTAATCTTATAACCTGAAAAAGAGGAGAAATCATTGATAATGTGAAGAAGAGAAGGAATCGACCGGGGAAGACGAGTAAGTGTGAGTAGTATATCATCAGCATATAAGTATATTTTAGAATGTCCAATTGGAAGGGGGACACCAGAGACCTCATCCGATTGACGAATGGTGGCGGCCAAGGGTTCCATAGCCAGAAGAAACAAAAGAGGGGATAGTGGACATCCTTGACGTGTCCCTCTCTTAATAGTAAAGGTGTCTGATAGAAACCCACCGCAATTTACCTGAGCAGAAGGATGATCGTATAATAAGCGTACCTTATCAATAAATTTCTTGCCTAAACCAAATCTATCCATGACCTTGAAGAGATAGTTCCATTCGATGCGGTCGAACGCCTTTTCTGCGTCAAGTGAAAGGGCTAACGCATCATCCTTAAGATGTTGAGCCGACCATAATGCATGGGCCAGAGAACGCAGATGATTCCTAGAGGATCGACCCGGTACAAAGCCTACTTGAGAATGGTGTATCAAGGAAGGCAAGACCTTACGCAAACGCGAAGCAAGGATGCTGGCCAGGATTTTAATATCAGTATTTAATAAAGAGATGGGGCGATAGCTACTGCAGAGCTGGGGGTCCTTACCTGGCTTTGGAAGCACAACAATAATAGCCTTGTTAGAAAGAGGTCCAAGTGAAGATGAACTATCCGCCTCCTGGAATGCGGTATGCAGGGTATCAATAATATTGTGACCTGCCCAGCGATAGAACTCAGGGGGAAATCCATCTTCACCAGGGGCCTTGTGATAGGGCAGGGCAGTAATCGCACTAGAGACCTCATCTCTGGTTATTTCACCCTCTAGGATGGCTCTGCCCTCCGCCGAAAGAGAAGGAAGGTGTACTTTTGCAAGAAATGCTGTCATTTTATCCGGGTCCATTCTACTATCGGAGGTGTAAAGAGATTCGTAAAAAGAGGCGAACTCATTAACGATGTCTTGAGGTTTCGTGCACAGGTGACCTTGCGTAGATCTAATGGCCGGAATGGCCATGGACGCCTCCCTCTGACGCAGCTGCGCGGCTAATAACCTTCCCGCCTTTTCCCCTTGCTCGTAATGCCGGCCTTTCATTTTCTGTAAAGCGAATTCTGCTTTGGATGTAAAAAGGCTATTTAAGGCCATTCGGGCTTGCTCTAGTAATTTGCGGTTTTGTAAAGACGGAGATGCGGCGTATAAGCGAGAATAAGTTTGTATATCAGATTCGAGTTCACTTTGTCTCCTTGCATTTTGTTTATTGGCAATTGCTGCATCACACATTAATTGCCCCCTCAAAGTAGCCTTCGCCGCGGCCCAAAGAGTCCTGCTGGAGGTGACAGACCCCTGGTTAGTAGAAAGATAATTTTGAAGGTGAGATTGCAGTTGGGCCTTACCAGCAGGAGTCCTGTGGCGTTGGATGCTCATACGCCATGGTTTACGCCCAGGCCGAGAGAGACCCAGATCAAGGGAAAGGAGAACCGGAGAGTGATCAGACAAGGCCGCTTCCAGTATGCAGGAGTCTGTAACGAATTGAACTGTATTATGAGAAATAAGGAAATAATCAAGACGAGAAAATGTACCATGGGCCGAAGAAAAGAAAGTATATTCCTTATCCGTTGGATGGCTAAAACGCCAATGGTCAACCAGTCCGATATCTGATATGATGTCCCCCAACAAGGCTCTGTCTGACGCATTGCCCCTATCTAATGGGCCAGTTTTGTCTAGAATGGGATCTTGCGTCACATTCCAGTCTCCACCAATCAAATATTGTGAAGCATTAATTTCAAGCAGCAAACGGGAAAGTTGAAGAAAGAATGTTTTTTTGGTACCCGTAGGGGCATAAACAGACCCTACACAAATGTGAGACTCTCCAATTTTAAGTTTGGCAAATACATAACGGCCATTTACATCTGACCATGTTTTAGAGACAGTGACCGGGAGGGATTTGCGAAGGAGGATTGCTACTCCACATTTGCGGAGAGGGCCTGTGTCTGAGGAATCGTCTTGTTGAACACTACTATGGATAACCTTACCCACCCAGTCTCTGCAAAGTTTGTCCGACTCCAGAGCATCCAAATGGGTCTCCTGAAGCAAGGCCACATCTACATGTTTGGTCTGGAGATAGGAGAGTACTTTCTTCCGCTTTATGTAATGGGTGAGGCCATGTACATTCCAGGTGATCGCATTCAGAGAATGTGCCTGTGTCATAGTAGAATAGAGCAAAAATCAGGAGGAAGAAGATAATATAAAGCACAAAACAACGTGATGAACCAAACAAAAGGAAAAGGAGAGAAATGACAAGAGAAAGAGGAAACAGAAAGAATATAAGTGGAAGTAGTACTTCTAATCTAGATAAAATGCATAAAGAAAACAATAAAAAGATAAAGACGAAAGGAGGTAAGATTTAGAAAATAGTACAGTAATAAAGAAATTATGGAATAATAGCGAGTGAAGAACAAGAAACCGTAAGACTGTTACCCGCGGGTCTGGGCGCACTAGAGCGCCGCCGCGGGAAAAGACCCCACAGAAAGAGAGAAGCAATTAAGAAGGCATTAATAATATAGAAGAGAAGCCCAAAAGAGCGATATAAAAAAGAACAAAAGAAGATAGAGAAAGCCAAATAGAGGTTGAGAAGCAACACTACAGAAGAAGAGAGATCCTACAGTAATTAAATGTGAGGCAACCTCAGCGTATAAAACATATCATACACATATATCAAAAATCTATACCAATATGCATACGAGCAAATAAGGTGATACAACTATAATCAAACAATTAGGCGCCAATGCACCCGGGTAACAGCAAAACCAGTTGAGAATATGCAATACAATTGTAGCATGAAAAGTGAGAAATACAGGGAGAAAAAAGAATAGCATTATAAGGCAGAGATATAGCAGAAGGCAAAGTGAAAAGGAAAAGAGGTAAGATTAGAAGTTAATGAGAAAAGAGGTGAGAAAGAAAAGGCAATCAGATATTATAACAGCGAAAAATGCCAAAGATATATAATAATGGTTTAACAATATAAACAAGGCCCATAAGGACCGGAAGTCTACGATAAACTGCCAATAAGTCAAGAAGTGATTTTTCCCACATGAGGAAGTATTATTCAGTCCGCATCCGAGGGGGTTTTAAGAGGAGAGCGGGACTTGTCCCTTTGTGAATCTTGTGGGAATGTGGCTGCTGAGACCGACTGTATTGCTGACTTCCTATCTTCTTGTGAGCGGTGAAGTCTTTCAAGGTCCCTACCACGAGGCCGAGGACTACTAGGAGGGCGTCTGCTGCGGTCTGGCAATGGAGTAGAAGACTTATAGGGAGAATGGGACTGATCCTGCTGCGAAGATGAAGTGAGAACTTCCATATCTTGAGGTTGAAGACAGTCCAAGAATTGCTGAAGATGCTCTGGATCATGAAAGTCCTTAGAAACTCCATCTTTGGTGATCCGAAAACGTGCTGGTTCAAATAGGCCATACTTAATGCCTAATTGACGTAATTGAGGTCGCATAGAAAGAAAGGCTTTCCGCCGCTCATTTGTTTCTTTAGAGAAATCAGCTGCCATATGAATCCGATGGCCATCAAAGGAAAAAGAACCTTGTAACCGAGCAGCAGCCAATAATTGTCTTGTTTGATCGTGACGGAGAAAACAGGCAATGATCGGTCGTGGTCGCGCAGCAGGATCATTGCGTGGGGGGCCAAGTCTATGAGCCCTCTGTATCTCCAGAGGTGGAGTGAAAGAAATGCCAGTCAGCTTTGGAAGTATATGACACAAAAATGCACTGGAGTTTTGTCCTTCAATGCGCTCTGGAAAACCAAAAAAACGGATGTTGTCCCTCCTACTACGATCTTCCAAATCAATGAGCTTACTATGTAAGAATAAAAGGTCTTGTTCTTTGTTTGGAAGGGAATCAAATCGTTTCTCCATTGCCAGAACTCTGGAGTCCAGGGATTCAACCTTCACATGGAAGCTGGAGATTTCTGCTCTAATTGATTTAGTCTCCTCAGCCAAGGACGTGATTGTAAGGTTCATGTCATCTAACCGGCGACTAACCTCAGTTATTTCATGCAGAATACGCTGCATAGTTGCCGCCGACGCTTGCCCACCATTAGAGGGCGCAGCGTGAAGGGCCGAGGAGGATGCATGGCCTTTCGTTGGCATAGTAGTAGACTGTTTAAGAGCTTCTGCGAAAAGAAGTGGTTTAGGAGACTTATTTCCTTGCTTGGTAGCAGACATTTGAAGAATAGGCTTGATGGAGACTTTGAAAATACGTGAAGGCGTCTTTCCGTGTGGTGAAATACTTATATGTGAGCACAAAAAATATGGCAAAGTGTCGGAATATACAGAGCAGCACAATTAATAACTGTATATATATATGATGGTAGGACACTGGCCCCCCCAAAAGAAGAAACCCATGTCTCACCTTCAAACACTGAAATGCGAAAGCATATTTTCAAAAAGTGGTATCTGTGCAATAACAAGGCATCAATTATCGCTATAGTCAAAAGGGCGCAGAAATATAACAGTAATAGAATGAAAAACAGCGTATGTGCGCTTATGGCGGTGACAGACAAATTTGCGATTATGACGGGACTAAATTAATCAATATTCCAGAATGCAGATTAGTCATGGACCATACAGGAACAGAGGGCACAATTCCTGACTGAAAAAGTTGACAAGAGCGCTATGACGACATTATGAGGAGACACAGTCTAATGTAGGTCAGTCAGTCTGCTCTTAAAAAAGCCATTTTCATGAAGCACCAGCGTAAACAATAGTCAAATAGCGCAAAATTGTAGTTGCAGTGAAGATGAGAGGAAACAACTCTCAAAGGAACGAAGGTTCCGTTTTTTGTAAATTTCAGCTGAGCTTGAGGAACCAGAACTTCCCATTACAAGAGAGCCATTGACCATGTAAAGGATGAAGTGCACAAATCCTGTGCGAAATGCGCGTCAAAGGTGCTACAACAGTAGTATGGAAGAAATTAGCCCTACCAGTAGCTGACGAACAGCGCGGCAAAAAACATGGTTCCTGTCAGAAATTCCTGAACTCTGAAGGAGGCGTTGCTGCAGGCATGTTGAAGGAGGCGCGGCCAGAGTGAAACCAGGCAGGCGCCCGTTGTCAACGTCGGGGGCGCGGCTTCATGAGGAGAGTGAGGCGGCCTGAAGGAACACGTCAGGCAGAGTGCGCCGGGCAACATCACCACAGAACATCGTCGAGGCGGTCATCAACAGAGAGCCGTTGTCATGCCTCCGAAACTCGCCCAAAGCCTGCCCTCCATCTTCCGGTTGCAGCAGGGCACGAAGAGGAGATTCGAAAGCCGGTGGAAGGTGAGAATATTCCCTTAAGGGCTCATCCCGCGGCGGAGCTCATCCATCAGGCGGCCATCTTCCTGCGTGGCCAGACCACGCCCCCCAAACCACGTTTTTGAACACTTTAGTAATTCTTTTCCTTTCAGAATACTTGGAGCTACCTGAAAGTGTGTGTCTGGGTAGTTTCACCCTTACCCATTCCCCCACTTCCCAGCTAGTCTTCTTCTCTGATACTTTTGAGTTGTACCTATCAATGTAACGCCCTTGATGGCGCTGTAATCTTTCCATTATCTCATCTCTATTGACTGCCCCTAAGTCATTTCCCACCAGCCATAAAGGACTTAATCTGGTGCCAGGTTCCCTTCCTTTAAGGGCCTTAAAAGGTGTAACTTTAGTTATTGAATGGGGTGTTATCAAATATGACCAAATCATATTGTCTAATTCAGTCTTTATGTCAACTCCTTTTATGGTGTTTAATTGAATGCAATCCTTGATCATTCTGTTCACCCGTTCCACAAGGCCGTTAGCCCTAGGACAATACAGTGCTGAATATTGATGTTTCACAGAAAAGGTGTGCAAAAACTCTTTCATCAACACAGACGTAAATTGAACACCATTGTCCGTAATCAATACTTTGGGTATACCTTCCCTTCTGAATACCTCCTGGAGGAACTTGATGACAATACTGGTAACTACACTCTCGACAATTTTGATCTCAACCCATTTTGAGTGGTAATCTACTAACGTTAGGATGAATTTACCATTTAATCCCTTGACATCAATGGGCCCAATAATATCCAAAGCCAATTTATTCCAAGGCGCATCAGGAACTTCCACAGCTGAAATCTTCCCCTTTTGTATATGTTTACTTTTATCACTATAAGCACAACTCACACATTGTCTTATATTCCTCTCCACCATGGAATCCATGCCTGGCCACCAGTAGTGTAATCTGATCTTATTTTTTGTGAGACTACAACCTAAGTGTCCTTCATGGGCTAACAATACAATTTTCTCACGTAAGTTTTCTGGAGGTACAAGTTTACTCCCTCTATACACATTATCATCCTGTATAAAGAGCTCATCTCTCACATCCCAATATCCTCTTATACTGTTATCTACTCTTGAGCATCCACTGGGCCACCCTTTAGTTACAAATTCCTTCACACTCCTTAGAGCAGGATCACTGCCAACACTCACCTTCCACTCATCTTCCTGAATGCCGTCCATTACCCTTGTCACCACAAATTCATCCACCCCATAAAAATCTTCTCCAGTGGCTTGTAGAGGTAATCTAGACAAGAAATCCGCTGCATGATTGCTGGGTCCTGGAATGTAAACAATTCTAAAGTTATACCCTTCCAACCCTAGGAACCATCTTGAAATTCTAGGTGTGGTCCTTTCAATATTTTTGACAGAAAAAGCATTCACCAAGGGCTTGTGGTCCGTTTTTATAACAAATGGGATACCCCATAAGAACACCCTGAAATGTTTAACGGCCCAAAAGCATGCCAATGCCTCCCTTTCTACTACGGAGTAACGTGCCTCCGCCTCAGACAGTGACCTGGAAGCAAAAGCCACAATTCTTTCTACCCCATTAACCAACTGGCTCAAAGTTGCCCCTAACCCCTTGGTACTAGCATCAGTTGTGAGTATTGTGGATTTACATGTGTCAAAATGTCCTAAGAAAGGTGCGTTACTGATACCTTCTTTAAGGTCATGGAATGCTTTCTCGCAGTCCTTGTCCCAATGCAAATTTGACATCTTTCTTTAACAATAGTCTTAAAGGATGCGTAATGTCCGCAAAATTTTTTACAAACTTGGAATAATATTCCGACAACCCTAGAAAGGATTTTACTTCATCTTTAGTAGTAGGTGTAGGTGCTGACTTGATCGCATTTATCAGGTTGATTTGGGGTTTTATTCCCTCACGCGATATTACATGCCCTAAATAGGTCACAGATCTTACACCAATCTGACATTTCTCTTTTCTCAAAGTCAGGCCCGCTCCCTTTAGCCTGCTTAACACTTTCCTGAAATTCTCATTGTGTTCCTTCTCGTCTTTTCCAAAAATTAATAAGTCATCTTGGAAGCACAACACAGAGTCTATACCATTGAGAATACCTTGCATCGCTCTCTGGAAAACTGCAGCCGCAGAAGCCAGACCAAACGGCATCCTTCGAAACCTGAACCCCCCAAGAGGCGTTATAAACGATGTTAAAGGTTTACTATCAGGGTGTAACTCAATCTGGTGGTATGCTGATGACAAATCAATAACTGAGAAGAACTCAGCCTCACCAATTTGACTTAACATCTCATTGATGTTGGGTAGGGGATGTCTATCAATCCATATATTGTTATTCAACTCCCTCAAATCAATGCATAATCTTATGGCTTTGTTGTCAGCCTTAGAAGTAATAACAATGGGAGCAACCCACTCTGCACTTTCAATGGGTTCAATGACATTCTGACTTACTAACTTCTCTAATTCTTGTTTGAGAGGTTCCTTAAGTAAAATAGGCACATTTCTACATTTATATGCTACAGGTTTAGCATTATCCTTTAAAATTATTTTGTGTTGGTACTCCTTCAAACATCCTAATTTCTCTGTAAACACTTCAGGGAATTCAGGGAGAAAAAAGAATAGCATTATAAGGCAGAGATATAGCAGAAGGCAAAGTGAAAAGGAAAAGAGGTAAGATTAGAAGTTAATGAGAAAAGAGGTGAGAAAGAAAAGGCAATCAGATATTATAACAGCGAAAAATGCCAAAGATATATAATAATGGTTTAACAATATAAACAAGGCCCATAAGGACCGGAAGTCTACGATAAACTGCCAATAAGTCAAGAAGTGATTTTTCCCACATGAGGAAGTATTATTCAGTCCGCATCCGAGGGGGTTTTAAGAGGAGAGCGGGACTTGTCCCTTTGTGAATCTTGTGGGAATGTGGCTGCTGAGACCGACTGTATTGCTGACTTCCTATCTTCTTGTGAGCGGTGAAGTCTTTCAAGGTCCCTACCACGAGGCCGAGGACTACTAGGAGGGCGTCTGCTGCGGTCTGGCAATGGAGTAGAAGACTTATAGGGAGAATGGGACTGATCCTGCTGCGAAGATGAAGTGAGAACTTCCATATCTTGAGGTTGAAGACAGTCCAAGAATTGCTGAAGATGCTCTGGATCATGAAAGTCCTTAGAAACTCCATCTTTGGTGATCCGAAAACGTGCTGGTTCAAATAGGCCATACTTAATGCCTAATTGACGTAATTGAGGTCGCATAGAAAGAAAGGCTTTCCGCCGCTCATTTGTTTCTTTAGAGAAATCAGCTGCCATATGAATCCGATGGCCATCAAAGGAAAAAGAACCTTGTAACCGAGCAGCAGCCAATAATTGTCTTGTTTGATCGTGACGGAGAAAACAGGCAATGATCGGTCGTGGTCGCGCAGCAGGATCATTGCGTGGGGGGCCAAGTCTATGAGCCCTCTGTATCTCCAGAGGTGGAGTGAAAGAAATGCCAGTCAGCTTTGGAAGTATATGACACAAAAATGCACTGGAGTTTTGTCCTTCAATGCGCTCTGGAAAACCAAAAAAACGGATGTTGTCCCTCCTACTACGATCTTCCAAATCAATGAGCTTACTATGTAAGAATAAAAGGTCTTGTTCTTTGTTTGGAAGGGAATCAAATCGTTTCTCCATTGCCAGAACTCTGGAGTCCAGGGATTCAACCTTCACATGGAAGCTGGAGATTTCTGCTCTAATTGATTTAGTCTCCTCAGCCAAGGACGTGATTGTAAGGTTCATGTCATCTAACCGGCGACTAACCTCAGTTATTTCATGCAGAATACGCTGCATAGTTGCCGCCGACGCTTGCCCACCATTAGAGGGCGCAGCGTGAAGGGCCGAGGAGGATGCATGGCCTTTCGTTGGCATAGTAGTAGACTGTTTAAGAGCTTCTGCGAAAAGAAGTGGTTTAGGAGACTTATTTCCTTGCTTGGTAGCAGACATTTGAAGAATAGGCTTGATGGAGACTTTGAAAATACGTGAAGGCGTCTTTCCGTGTGGTGAAATACTTATATGTGAGCACAAAAAATATGGCAAAGTGTCGGAATATACAGAGCAGCACAATTAATAACTGTATATATATATGATGGTAGGACACTGGCCCCCCCAAAAGAAGAAACCCATGTCTCACCTTCAAACACTGAAATGCGAAAGCATATTTTCAAAAAGTGGTATCTGTGCAATAACAAGGCATCAATTATCGCTATAGTCAAAAGGGCGCAGAAATATAACAGTAATAGAATGAAAAACAGCGTATGTGCGCTTATGGCGGTGACAGACAAATTTGCGATTATGACGGGACTAAATTAATCAATATTCCAGAATGCAGATTAGTCATGGACCATACAGGAACAGAGGGCACAATTCCTGACTGAAAAAGTTGACAAGAGCGCTATGACGACATTATGAGGAGACACAGTCTAATGTAGGTCAGTCAGTCTGCTCTTAAAAAAGCCATTTTCATGAAGCACCAGCGTAAACAATAGTCAAATAGCGCAAAATTGTAGTTGCAGTGAAGATGAGAGGAAACAACTCTCAAAGGAACGAAGGTTCCGTTTTTTGTAAATTTCAGCTGAGCTTGAGGAACCAGAACTTCCCATTACAAGAGAGCCATTGACCATGTAAAGGATGAAGTGCACAAATCCTGTGCGAAATGCGCGTCAAAGGTGCTACAACAGTAGTATGGAAGAAATTAGCCCTACCAGTAGCTGACGAACAGCGCGGCAAAAAACATGGTTCCTGTCAGAAATTCCTGAACTCTGAAGGAGGCGTTGCTGCAGGCATGTTGAAGGAGGCGCGGCCAGAGTGAAACCAGGCAGGCGCCCGTTGTCAACGTCGGGGGCGCGGCTTCATGAGGAGAGTGAGGCGGCCTGAAGGAACACGTCAGGCAGAGTGCGCCGGGCAACATCACCACAGTACATCGTCGAGGCGGTCATCAACAGAGAGCCGTTGTCATGCCTCCGAAACTCGCCCAAAGCCTGCCCTCCATCTTCCGGTTGCAGCAGGGCACGAAGAGGAGATTCGAAAGCCGGTGGAAGGTGAGAATATTCCCTTAAGGGCTCATCCCGCGGCGGAGCTCATCCATCAGGCGGCCATCTTCCTGCGTGGCCAGACCACGCCCCCCAAACCACGTTTTTGAACACTTTAGTAATTCTTTTCCTTTCAGAATACTTGGAGCTACCTGAAAGTGTGTGTCTGGGTAGTTTCACCCTTACCCATTCCCCCACTTCCCAGCTAGTCTTCTTCTCTGATACTTTTGAGTTGTACCTATCAATGTAACGCCCTTGATGGCGCTGTAATCTTTCCATTATCTCATCTCTATTGACTGCCCCTAAGTCATTTCCCACCAGCCATAAAGGACTTAATCTGGTGCCAGGTTCCCTTCCTTTAAGGGCCTTAAAAGGTGTAACTTTAGTTATTGAATGGGGTGTTATCAAATATGACCAAATCATATTGTCTAATTCAGTCTTTATGTCAACTCCTTTTATGGTGTTTAATTGAATGCAATCCTTGATCATTCTGTTCACCCGTTCCACAAGGCCGTTAGCCCTAGGACAATACAGTGCTGAATATTGATGTTTCACAGAAAAGGTGTGCAAAAACTCTTTCATCAACACAGACGTAAATTGAACACCATTGTCCGTAATCAATACTTTGGGTATACCTTCCCTTCTGAATACCTCCTGGAGGAACTTGATGACAATACTGGTAACTACACTCTCGACAATTTTGATCTCAACCCATTTTGAGTGGTAATCTACTAACGTTAGGATGAATTTACCATTTAATCCCTTGACATCAATGGGCCCAATAATATCCAAAGCCAATTTATTCCAAGGCGCATCAGGAACTTCCACAGCTGAAATCTTCCCCTTTTGTATATGTTTACTTTTATCACTATAAGCACAACTCACACATTGTCTTATATTCCTCTCCACCATGGAATCCATGCCTGGCCACCAGTAGTGTAATCTGATCTTATTTTTTGTGAGACTACAACCTAAGTGTCCTTCATGGGCTAACAATACAATTTTCTCACGTAAGTTTTCTGGAGGTACAAGTTTACTCCCTCTATACACATTATCATCCTGTATAAAGAGCTCATCTCTCACATCCCAATATCCTCTTATACTGTTATCTACTCTTGAGCATCCACTGGGCCACCCTTTAGTTACAAATTCCTTCACACTCCTTAGAGCAGGATCACTGCCAACACTCACCTTCCACTCATCTTCCTGAATGCCGTCCATTACCCTTGCCACCACAAATTCATCCACCCCATAAAAATCTTCTCCAGTGGCTTGTAGAGGTAATCTAGACAAGAAATCCGCTGCATGATTGCTGGGTCCTGGAATGTAAACAATTCTAAAGTTATACCCTTCCAACCCTAGGAACCATCTTGAAATTCTAGGTGTGGTCCTTTCAATATTTTTGACAGAAAAAGCATTCACCAAGGGCTTGTGGTCCGTTTTTATAACAAATGGGATACCCCATAAGAACACCCTGAAATGTTTAACGGCCCAAAAGCATGCCAATGCCTCCCTTTCTACTACGGAGTAACGTGCCTCCGCCTCAGACAGTGACCTGGAAGCAAAAGCCACAATTCTTTCTACCCCATTAACCAACTGGCTCAAAGTTGCCCCTAACCCCTTGGTACTAGCATCAGTTGTGAGTATTGTGGATTTACATGTGTCAAAATGTCCTAAGAAAGGTGCGTTACTGATACCTTCTTTAAGGTCATGGAATGCTTTCTCGCAGTCCTTGTCCCAATGCAAATTTGACATCTTTCTTTAACAATAGTCTTAAAGGATGCGTAATGTCCGCAAAATTTTTTACAAACTTGGAATAATATTCCGACAACCCTAGAAAGGATTTTACTTCATCTTTAGTAGTAGGTGTAGGTGCTGACTTGATCGCATTTATCAGGTTGATTTGGGGTTTTATTCCCTCACGCGATATTACATGCCCTAAATAGGTCACAGATCTTACACCAATCTGACATTTCTCTTTTCTCAAAGTCAGGCCCGCTCCCTTTAGCCTGCTTAACACTTTCCTGAAATTCTCATTGTGTTCCTTCTCGTCTTTTCCAAAAATTAATAAGTCATCTTGGAAGCACAACACAGAGTCTATACCATTGAGAATACCTTGCATCGCTCTCTGGAAAACTGCAGCCGCAGAAGCCAGACCAAACGGCATCCTTCGAAACCTGAACGCCCCAAGAGGCGTTATAAACGATGTTAAAGGTTTACTATCAGGGTGTAACTCAATCTGGTGGTATGCTGATGACAAATCAATAACTGAGAAGAACTCAGCCTCACCAATTTGACTTAACATCTCATTGATGTTGGGTAGGGGATGTCTATCAATCCATATATTGTTATTCAACTCCCTCAAATCAATGCATAATCTTATGGCTTTGTTGTCAGCCTTAGAAGTAATAACAATGGGAGCAACCCACTCTGCACTTTCAATGGGTTCAATGACATTCTGACTTACTAACTTCTCTAATTCTTGTTTGAGAGGTTCCTTAAGTAAAATAGGCACATTTCTACATTTATATGCTACAGGTTTAGCATTATCCTTTAAAATTATTTTGTGTTGGTACTCCTTCAAACATCCTAATTTCTCTGTAAACACTTCAGGGAATTCTTTAATTAATTCCGTGCCACAAACAGATCTATCCACCAGAAGAACAGGAACTTCTGCACTGGGATCAAGTTTGATACCAAGATCTTTTTGGTGTGCCCACCCTAAAAGGTTCGAACCCTTCTTGGCTACATACACCTTAACAACTGTGCTGCGTCCCTTGAACATGATCCTCATAACAGCCATACCTACTAGCGGTATAGGATCCTTGTTGTATCCCACAGGAACCACGTCTGGTTCAATGAGCGACACAACTTTCTCATCAAATTTAGATAGAAATGTTTCACTATTAATGAATGTAAAAGGGGAGCATGAATCAGCATAGACTTCTACTTTTTTCCCCTCTAATTCTATTTCACATTTGGGTAAGTCTACATTATTCACACTCATATTCCTTTCAACTTTGACCTGTAATACAAATCTACTATTACTCTCATCTTGCTGATCAATGGTATTTACATTTTTCTCCGTCATGTCTTTACACATACGCGCAAAATGTCCCTTGCGGTTACATTTTCTGCACAATGCCGTTCTTGCCCAACATCCCAAGCTATTTGCTAAATGACTAGTGCTGCCGCACCTAAAACATTTCAACTTGTTATCCATTGTCAATGTTTTCTTCTGGTGCTCATTAAAATTTTCGTACTTCTTCTTACTGTTTACAGCGCACACCTGTTTCAGTTCCTCGCTTATTCTATTCACATCCTTGTCACTAGAGACAGACATTTCTTTTATACATACAGCCGTGTGCTCAATGCTCTTGGCAATTTCTATGGCTTTCCTTAAATCCGGATTCCCAACTAACAATTTTTCCTGTATTTTCTTATTGTTAGTGCATCTCACTAACTGATCTCTTATGAGCGAATCCGTCAACTCATTAAACTCACACGTATTGGCCAATCCTCTCAAGATGGCAATGTAATTGCTCACACTTTCGTTTTTTCCTTGGACTCTCCCATAGAACTTGTGTCTTTCCAGAACTACATTAATTTCATCCGCAAACTGTAATTCCAACTTCCTCAAGGTGACATTATACACATCTCTTTCCTCCATTTCCTCGTCATCTTCCTCAATATCTGGCAGACTATCAAAAACTTTTCTTCCCTCCGCTCCCAGATTATGAAGCAAAATATGCTGTCTACGTAGTGCTGAAAACCCACTTGCGCCAATAGCTATTAGATAAGTCTCAAAACCTTTTATCCAGTTTTTCCATGTCATACTGGGTTCCCCGGCTTCTGACAGGAATGGAGGCGGTTGGCTCATACTTGCTGCTGCCATATTGCTCACCACACTACCTAACTTGCTTAATAGAATCTAGAATAACAGTTGTCTATAATTATTACTCTTTCCACTTGAACAACTGTGAGATCTCCAGCTTTCCACTGTTCCTGTCACTACGCAGCTTCCAAAAGCTCTTAAAATTTAACGTCACTTCACCTCATAAGCAAAGTAAATATTGACAAAATTCACTGCTACTCACTCAGAGGATAGTTCCGCCTCCTAGTATAATTTACCAGAGTTATTAATGCGGCACCAAAACTGCAAACTCGCCGTTTTTCTCCCTTACTTCACGATAATCGCTGCGTCCACCACAACGTTATACGAAACTCGTATCCACCCGGAACTGATTACAGATCAAAAGCTGCTGGAACAACTTTCTCTCAGCCAGCTATGACCCGGATGACTTCTTCATCACGCTTCACAGCTGCACACACATGAATCTCGTTCTCGTCAAGCTGTGGCAACGCCCCTCACCACGCTGCTTCCTCAGGTTACTCACAACCCGGATGTTTTCCGACACGCTCCTCCCCTGGGTTGTGCTAGCTGGTTCACGGAAGAAGCGGCGCCCTTCACACTTCACTGCCACCGAAGATTCAGAAGACTTCGCGTCAACTGCACTACTTGTTCCGATATTATCCAAACTCAAACAGTGAAGATCCGTAGTGCCTCTGGGCCACACACGAAGGGGATATCGATGGTTGCCCTTCACGCAACACTCGTCGCCAGTGAAATAACTCAGCAGACTCCGTCACAGTAAGTACAGCTCACTTTATTCATTCTGCTGGTACCGATATCCATAGCCCAGAATGACAGTTACCGCCGGGCGCCTGCAATAGAATCTTACCAACATTCTAAACGGTCAAATGGGAAAGGACAATGGGCTGGGGGAGGACGGGAAAGACCAATAGGGAAGAATTTACATTACAACATAAGTCACCAGACCTCTACCTGGCAACTGCTCAGGAAAGGAGCACCGCTCTATAAAATAATTATAGGGTGATCAATAGTTAGTGAGAAAAGTCTCCATCCTGAAGGGGGGATAATACCATTAAATTTCAAACCCTATCAGAAGAGCGTCCCAAGTTTATAGGAAAAAACTAAATCAGAGGCCAGGAACTAAAGTGTCAAATAAAATAAATAACTCTTTTAGAGAAGATGGTAACCGAGTCACGATTGATTGTTAATGAACAAAGTGCCAAAAATGTAAACCGATGTGCTGGGAAAACCCCGCACCGATAATTATGAAATGCACTTCGAAATTCTGTGGCCAGGTCGAACATTCAAATAAAATAAAATAAGATACACCTCAACTGTCTCTCAATACATACTGGTGAGTGAAAAGAGCCCAGATGGAGTAACTCAAATACAGAACCAAGTGTTCAACAGCAAAAAGCCTATGCACCAGCAAAGTAACAGTCTGAAGACTGAACAGAGCTTACCTGTCCGTCTGTACGCCAGCGCTTCAGTGAGCCTGGAGCCGGAGGTACCAGGACCCGGAAGTTCTTGCCTTAAAAAGACAGCCCGGTGTGTGTTTGTGCCCAATCACAAGCACGGACGGAATGAATCACCACGCGCGGGACCAAATTCCGTAAGGAGCATGCGCGTCAAAAATCACTCATTTACAGACATGCGTGTAAGTGGTAAAGTGTCTCTTAGGCGCACATGTGCAATGAAAAGATAACCAAGCACACGTTTACATCGGCAAAGTCTACACGATCATGTAGAAATAGCGTAATGGCCGGAATATTCATACCGGCCAGAAAATGTATAAAACGGCAGCCAGTAAGCTTGCAAAAGTGTAAAATCTCTGTATATGAACAAGACTGCACACAGACATCCAAACACCAATATGGTGACAACGATAAAAACAACTAAGTCTCTACACAAATCAGATTGCATCACCAAGTTGAAGCAATCGACAAACAAAGTCATTGGTTTATATCTGGCATCTGACTCAGACAAAATGAATAGGTGAGTACTTATTCGTAACGTAGAACTACACCCGTATTAAAACATTTAGTTGACAAAAACGTGCAAAAAAATGCATACGCCAAAAAATGCAAAACATGTCTAATGACGTGTGTGATGGCAAGTACTTTGTGTAGCTAGGATATAGAGTACTGAAACTCGATACAGTCATTCACATGTCAATTAGAAGCAAACACATATTGAATGTGGTGCAGCACAACCAGAGCGCATCATAAAACCAGAATATCACGGTTAAGTAAAAAAAGTGCCAAAAGGTATATCAGCAACCAGGGGATATCGTCATTCATGCCGCAGACATCTGTCTGCAGCTTGTGCACCCACCATTGTTCTCGCCTGAACAGAAAAGCAGATATATCAGTATGATGGGGTGGGATAAATGGTTTCTCTAAGACCGTCCACTTCAGATCACTAGGACTGTGTTGAATAGTCAGGAAATGGTGGGTCAATTTCGTTGACGCCTTGTCACATCGTATTGTACTCTTATGTTCAAGGATATGGATCTTAACCTTCCTCAAGGTCATGCCCACATAACGTAATGGACAAGGGGATGTAATCATGTATATCAGATTATTACTGTTGCAGTTGGTATGGCACTTGAGAACCCACGGCCTTGGTGATCCAATGTCGATCTCAGTGGTGATGGTCGTGTGGGAACATGCTGCACACGCCCCACAAGGATAGTGTCCTTGTACTGTGGAAAGACCCCATAGAGTGTTCTGTGTCTCTTTACTTTTAACACGGGGACGGGTGTGTACCAGCCAATCCCTCAGATTGGTGCTCCGTTTGAATGCAAAAAGAGGACGTGGTAAGCTCTCCTCACCTATATTCAAGATCTTCCAATGAGATAAGATGGTATTCTTGATTTGGTTGGAAAATTTACAAAAGGTATGGACACAGGTCAGTCTGTTCTGGTTCTCTTTCACAATTTTGGGTTCCAGTAAGGCCTCACGATTATTATTGAAGGCCCGTTTGAAAGATCTTTTTATCAGCTTTTTAGGATATTGTCTAACTTGCAATTGTTGCGACAAGTTTAGAGCATGTTCCTGGTATTTCTCTGGAGATGAACAGTTTCTTTTAACCCGCAAAAACTGACCAAAGGGTAAGTTGTCCCTTAGAGCTTGAGGATGGTAGCTGTCATATAATAATAAAGAATTCTTTGCCATGGGTTTTCTGTATAGTTCGGTAATAAGACCTCCATTAGATGGTGAAATCAAAATATCAAGAAAAGGAAGATGGATCTTACTGAACTCACACGTGAAATTCAGAAAGGCATTACAATTGTTAATCCATATCTTGAACTCCAACAGTGATGACATAGAGCCACGCCAAACTACAAAAATATCATCAATGTATCTTTTCCATATAAGAATATGGGCTAGATAAGGATTGTTGATATTGAAAATGTGTTCTGACTCGAACACATGGACATACAGATTAGCCAGGCTGGGACCAAAAATGCTCCCCATAGATGTACCAGATATCTGAAGAAAAAATTGCTCCTCAAATTGAAAAAAGTTTTCTTTCATGGCCAATTTGGCACTTGCAATGATGAAAGATACTGGTGTGATAGAATCCGGCGGGTTATTCAACAGGAGTGTCTCTATAACAGATAGTGTTTCATCCTGAGGGATACAAGTATAGAGTGACTCAACGTCGAAAGAGACAAGGAAATCTGTCTGTATATCAAACGTCAAATCTTTCACTAATACCAGGATGTCTTTCGTGTCCTTCAAATATGTGGGCATTTTCTCAACCAAGGGGCGCAAAAAGTGGTCCGAAAAGGAAGACAATGGTTCCAACAAGGAACCTAGTCCTGAAATAATAGGACGACCATGTGGTGGTGACCGATTTTTATGCACCTTAGGTAATGTGTAAAAATAAGGCACAATCGGAAAATTATTGACCAAATATAGTGCTTCGTTGGCTGTGATCCAGCCATTCGAGCAAGCCTCATTAACTAGAACCTTAATTTCCAGTAGTAGCCTCTGCGTAGGATCTGATTTAAGTCGTTGGTATGATCTAACATCGTTGAGTTGTCTAAGACACTCTGTCCGAAATTAAGGTTCTAGTTAATGAGGCTAGCTCGAATGGCTGGATCACAGCCAACGAAGCACTATATTTGGTCAGAAATTTTCCGATTGTGCCTTATTTTTACACATTACCTAAGGTGCATAAAAATCGGTCACCACCACCTGGTCGTCCTATTATTTCAGGACTAGGTTCCTTGTTGGAACCATTGTCTTCCTTTTCGGACCACTTTTTGCGCCCCTTGGTTGAGAAAATGCCCACATATTTGAAGGACACGAAAGACATCCTGGTATTAGTGAAAGATTTGACGTTTGACATACAGACAGATTTCCTTGTCTCTTTTGACGTTGAGTCACTCTATACTTGTATCCCTCAGGATGAAACACTATCTGTTATAGAGACACTCCTGTTGAATAACCCGCCGGATTCTATCACACCAGTGTCTTTCATCATTGCATGTGCCAAATTGGCCATGAAAGAAAACTTTTTTCAATTTGAGCAGCAATTTTTTCTTCAGATATCTGGTACATCTATGGGGAGCATTTTTGGTCCCAGCCTGGCTAATCGGTATGTCCATGTGTTCGAGTCAGAACACATTTTCAATATCAACAATTCTTATCTAGCCCATATTCTTATATGGAAAAGATACATTGATGATATTTTTGTAGTTTGGCGTGGCTCCATGCCATCACTGTTGGAGTTCAAGATATGGCTTAACAATTGTAATGCCTTTCTGAATTTCACGTGTGAGTTCAGTAAGACCCATCTTCCTTTTCTTGATATTTTGATTTCACCATCTAATGGAGGTCTTATTACCGAACTATACAGAAAACCAATGGCAAAGAATTCCTTATTATTATATGACAGCTACCATCCTCAAGCTCTAAGGGACAACTTACCCTTTGGTCAGTTTTTGCGGCTTAAAAGGAACTGTTCATCTCCAGAGAAATACCAGGAACATGCTCTAAACTTGTTGCAACAATTGCAAGTTAGACGATATCCGAAAAAACTGATAAAAAGATCTTTCAAACGGGCCTTCAATAATAATCGTGAAGCCTTACTGGAACCCAAAATTGTGAAAGAGAACCAGAACAGACTGACCTGTGTCCATACCTTTTGTAAATTTTCCAACCAAATCAAGAATACCATCTTATCTCATTGGAAGATCTTGAATATAGGTGAGGAGAGCTTACCACGTCCTCTTTTTGCATTCAAACGGAGCACCAATCTGAGGGATCGGCTGGTACACACCCGTCCCCGTGTTAAAAGTAGAGACACAGAACACTCTATGGGGTCTTTCCACAGTACAAGGACACTATCCTTGTGGGGCGTGTGCAGCATGTTCCCACACGACCATCACCACTGAGATCGACATTGGATCACCAAGGCCATGGGTTCTCAAGTGCCATACCAACTGCAACAGTAATAATCTGATATACATGATTACATGCCCTTGTCAATTACGTTATGTGTGTATGACCACGAGGAAGGTTAAGATCCGTATCCTTGAACACAAGAGTACAATACGATGTGACAAGGCGTCAACGAAATTGACCCACCATTTCCTGACTATTCAACACAGTCCTAGTGATCTGAAGTGGACGGTCTTAGAGAAACCATTTATCCCACCCCATCATAATGATATATCTGCTTTTCTGTTCAGGCAAGAACAATGGTGGGTGCACAAGCTACAGACAGATGTCTGCGGCATTAATGTCAATATCCCCTGGTTGCTGATATAAATTTTGGCACTTTTTTGACTTGGTTTTATGATGCGCTCTGGTTGTGCTGCACCCCATTCAATATGTGTTTGCTTCTAATTGACATGTGAATGACTGTATCGAGTTTCAGTACTCTATATCCTAGCTACACAAACTACTTGCCATCACACACGTCATTAGACATGTTTTGCATTTTTTGGCGTATGCGTTTTTTTGCACATTATTGTCAACTAAATGTGCTAATACGGGTGTAGTTCTACGTTACGAATAAGTACTCACCGATTCACTTTGTCTGAGTCAGATGCCGGATATAAACCAATGACTTTGTTTGTCGATTGCTTCAACTTGGTGGTGCAATCTGATTTGTGTACAGACTTAGTTGTTTTTATCGTTGTCACCATATTGGTGTTTGGATGTCTGTGTGCTGTCTTGTTCATATACAGAGATTTTACACTTTTGCAAGCTTACTGGCTGCCGTTTTATACATTTTCTGGCAGGTATGAATATTCCGGCAATTAGGCTATTTCTACATGTTCGTGTAGCCCTTGCTGATGTAAACGTGTGTTTGGTTATCTTTTCATTGCACATGTGCGCCTGAGAGACACTTTACCACTTACATGCATGTCTGTAAATGAGTGTTTTTTGACGCGCATGCTCCTTACGGAATTTGGTGCCGCGCTTGGTGATTCATTCCGTCCGTGCTTGTGATTGGGCACGAACACACACGGGGCTGTCTTTTTAAGGCAAGAACTTCTGGGTCCTGGTACCTCCGGATCCTGGCTCACTGAAGCGCTGGCGTACCGAGGGACAGGTAAGCTCTGTTCAGTCTTCAGACTGTTACTTTGCTGGTGCATAGGCTTTTTGCTGTTGAACACTTGGTTCTGTATTTGAGTTACTCCAACTGGGCTCTTTTCACTCACCATTATGTATTGAGAGACAGTTGAGGTGTATCTTATTTTATTTTATTTGAATGTTCGACCTGGCCACAGAATTTCGAAGTGCACTTCACAATTATCGGTGTGGGGTTTTCCCAGCACATCGGTTTAAATTTTTGGCACTTTGTTCATTAACAATCAATCGTGACTCGGTTACCATCTTCTCTATAAGAGTTATTTATTTTATTTGACACTTTAGTTCCTGGCCTCTGATTTTGTTTTTTCCTATAAACTTGGGACACTCTTCTGATAGGGTTTGAAATTTAATGGTATTATCCCCCCTTCAGGATGGAGACTTTTCTCACTAACTATTGATCACCCTATAATTTTTTAATAGAGCGGTGCTCCTTTCCTGAGTGGTTGCCAGGTAGAGGAGTGGTGACTTACCCAGTATTGACGGGTACGTTGAACTCACCTCTTATCTTTCTTGAATTCAAGATTGATTTTGTGAAAAGCCACTTATTTTGATATTTTGTTTTTGGTTCTTTTAGGTATCTTACACTATTTATGAACATATCGAAAGAACGTGCACCTTTAGTATCCTTTGCTTTGGTTCACTTGCAACGCAGTAGCTATTTAGGTCCTGATGAAAGCCGTGCCTTCTTAGAGGCTACATGGCTGAAACATGTTGACCAGTTATACCATCACCACGGTCTAAAAATCCGTTGACTGCTGGTGCACTATTATTTTAACCCTAGCCAAGCACGTATTACGAATAAAGTTGTGTCTCACGTTCTTGAGCTAGTTTTAAATCTCACATTTTTCACATGCATTAATAATAATTTTTCTTTGCGCTGCGCTCTCACTCATACCATTAGCTCTACATTTGTGGATTTAGCATATCCAAACATCTGAATTATCAAAACATCCCTGAGCTCCTCCCTCACAGTGAGGGAGTTGTAGCCCCCAGAGGAACTAGGTGTTTCCTCTGGGTTGGAGAATCCCAAATGATGAAGCATGTCACCTTTGGTGAGTGAGGGATTTCGTCCTTTAAAGGGATATGCCCATTTACTTATTTAGGTGTTGTTTCACTTCTGGATCTTTTTGTAATTTTTGTGATTCAATGTTGATGTAGTGGTTTTTCACACTTTCCAAGCATTTTACAGACCCCAGGGTTTCACTCTGTTTCTTACTCTGTCTTTTGGGGGAACAAACCCTGTGTGGTCTTAAAAATGTTCCCTCAGATTCCCCGGTTGTTGAACCGTTATTTGTTAAGTGTGTTGAGGAGGTACCAGACTCCAATGGCATGCTGGTGGATGGAGCGGGTGTGGAGTAGGAGGCACATTACCTGGTTGTACTGACAGAGTCTGGTAGGCTGGGCAGCGCTGTGTAGGCAGTTGGAGTAGCACACTCAGCATGCGAAGGTGTCATGTGTGTGCTTAGGGGTTGCCTGATAGCAGGCGGATGATCCTCACAAGGACATTGCTTGGAGAGTGGATGCAGCATGAGCCTGTTGTGTGACGTGGATCATGCAAAGACTAGAGGGTCGTGCACTGTGCATGTTGCAGGAGCAGACAGTCCTGCCTTTGGCACGGCGCTGGGGCTACAGTGGCACAGAAAAGCTGCTGGATGCATTTCGAATGGGTGGAGGGGGAAGGGCTGAGCATATTTGAGGCGTGGGGTTTGCAGAATCAGGGCACTCGGAGTGGCGGTGATGCAGGCGAGGCAGCAGCAGGCAGACGGGGTTAGAAATTAGGCAAAAATTAGCACACAAAGACAAGGAGGTCTGAAAGGCACAGTGCAACAGGTGTATGTAAAGGAAGGAGTGTCACGTTACTTATGGGTCACTCCGAGAAAATGTATGGACAATCAACATACATTACAGCCACTGTATCCGGCAACAAAATGTGGAGATGCGCAAAGGAGACACACCATCAGCAGGCGTTCACGTCCCGTTGTAGGGAGCAACCTGCACAAATACATACACAACCAGGTACTTCATGCACAATTGAGATCATTAGCCATAAAGCACTGCATGCATGTTACCAAAGTACACATACACACAGATGCTCATTCTTTGACAATTATGCCATAGATTATGTATGCAAACTGGCAAGAGAGCTGCAGTGACAGAGAGGAGGCACTTTGGATTGTGTTGAGCACCTTTATTCCACATACACACACAAAGGGATATGCATCCATATTAACAGACTCACAGGTCAGTTGACCGAACATGTGGGACATACGCTGGACACCCCCTTCACAACACGGATGATGTAAATCCCAATGAACTGGCACACAAGTTAAGGGGATGAGTCAAACACATCCTGCTGCACACGGAGAGGCTGCAATTCCCCATGGAGACTGTTGTTATGATGTCCCCCACTATGTCCACCCGTAGCATATGCAATGTTTTAGAGGCAAGGTTTACACACATTGATGCCTTCATCAGACGCCACACTCCACTATAGATGACTGTCAAGAAGGGTGACTATCATGTCATGGGACTACATGTTATATGTTCCATGGTGAGAAGACATGTATGCATGGTACCACAACATGCACAGAAGCAGTCACCACACATTCCCACCCCGTACTTCCACCAAAAAGCCTTGCAGAAATCCTTACCCAAACTGACATTTCCACATGTCCGTGCATGGAACGCTGATTTAGCACACGTTGCAATCCTCACGAGGAATAGCAGGAGGACAACGATGACACGAGCAGACCACATGCGCCAAATACCTGGGTATGACAGACACACAAGAAGTCACGTAAAACAATTCTCACCGCACACGTGGACATTTACAAAACATGAACTATGTTGGACACATGTAAATTGCAAATAACGTCTCTCTGCAAAACTGTGTTGCATGACATCATCACTCGAGTGACACATCAGAACACACATCCAAGTCACTTTGCATTCAGTCAGCTGGACACACACATTGCAACACATGCAACTCAATGCCACAAGCTTGCACACTTATAGCCAGTGACTCACCATTATGAGAAGAAGTTGCGTATGAGCTGACTCCGGATATCATCCCCTCCTCCTCCTCATCACTAGCCTCGTGAGCAAGCCCTTGATCCTCCACGGGTGGATGTTCCTGCTCATCCGGATCCAGGATGAGTGGCACTGCCTTCTCAACTGCCATGTTGTGCAGCATGCAGCACACGTGGAAGATTTGGCAGACCTTCTACGGGGCATAAGGGAGGGACCCGCCTGTCTTGTCCAGGCACCGGAATCGGCTCTTCAGGAGTCCAAACGTCCTCTCAATCACTCGCCTGGTCTGCCCGTGTGCATTGTTGTACCGGTGATCTGCAGCTGTTCTTGGGTTGCGGAGAGGTGTCATCAGCCATGGCATGTTGGGATAGCCAGAGTCCCCTACATGGAAACATCATGTAAATAAGTGGGTCAGGAGATGCCGTAAGAGACAAATATACAGCAACACATAGGACAAAAAGAGTATACACACCAACAAGACATGCTTGTTCGTTGTGCAGCCGCAGCATCATTTGTGGCAACCTGCTACGCCTCATGATGTAGGCATTGTGTGCTGATCCTGGAAAACATGCACAGACATTGGAAATCAGCATGTTAGCAAGACACACCACAAGGGCATTTATTGAGTGGTAGTGTTTGCGGTTGTCACATGTGTACCATCAATGGACCCAATTACATGGGGCACCCCACCCAGGGCATAGAAATCACCCTTTACATCTGTCAACTCCTCCGGAGTAGCAAATTTGATGAATTCATCAAGGTGCTCCAATATGGCTGCTAAAACATCACGCAGGACACGGCTGAACATAGTCTGTGACATCCCACCCACTTCAGCTATGGTCCATCGGAACATACCTGTGGCAAAAAAATGTAAGGCTGCCATCACCTTCATCTTGGGGGTCAGTGCAGTAGGATACCTGTGTTGCGGTTGGAGGTGTGGTGCCAGCTTGTCTGTCAAGTCCTCAATCAACTGCTGAGTGAATCTGTAACGGCGGATGCAGGCACGTTCCCTCATGGCACCCAAGTCTGGCATTAGTCTTGGGACAGGTGGTGCCCTGAAAGACATAGTTTGGAAGAATGAAGATTGAGAGTCGGCCAACATCAATGTCAATGAACATAGCACATGCTACACTGCTAATTCACATCAGGTAATTATGAAGTCGGGTGTGTGCAATACATCCAGGACACATATGCCAGCTTGCTGGCACTCCTACAAAAAGCCTGATACACCTGTTGATTTTCAAGTCTACATGACATGCCCTGAAATGATTTGGGGGCCAGTCTGAGTGAAGAGCCACAGATATCACTGGAGTGACACACAACCACATAGCTGCATTGGAAGGATGTCATCTCATCCAGACAGCTGACTGCAAGGCACACGCACAGGTCACATGGAATATCAAATGTACATATCAAACACAGTGTGATGAAGGGGTACACGTGACAACACAAAGACACAGCCATTGAGACAACAAACACATGTATGACTGGAAATATATGATGTCCGATGCACACAGACCCTACAGCCTTGGGAATCCACATGTGGCATGATGTGCGTAGATGTGTTACATGCCCATCTCCACACAGACCCCTGTTGGATGCACCAACAGCAGATGCAGTTGACGGGACACTGACATCAAGCTCATGGGAACACATGACACACACCTGACATAGTCCCAAAGGGGTACGCTGATCGTGACAGGTCAGTTGATAGAGTGTCCCTGTCCCTGGTATCAGGAGACAGGTGCAGGTGTTGATGACTGTGCCACCCACTGCTGCTGTGCATGACACAGTTGGACTACAGACACACATGTGGCAAATGTCAAGGTGATGTGTGACACATAGTGCCCCATCACACATAACATGTGTCCACAGGTCAGAACACATCAATTGTGCAACTAGATGAGATGACCTATGCAATGTCACTGGCTAACACAACTAGGGCCTGCACATGAAAGTATGCAATGACAAGTACTTGATGGACATCCATGTGCGACTCGTAGCCCTCCATTCCTGGCATGTGTACACCTGTATTATCATTGTAAGCGTGTGAAATGCGTCCCCTTATGGGTACGCACTAGTAGAACACGTACATGTACAACTAGTGCGTACACGTACGTGTACTACTGTTGCGATCCCCTTATGGGATCGCACTAGTAGAACACGTATGTGTACAACTAGTGTGTTCACGTACATGTACTACTAGTGCGTACACGTATGTGTACTACTGTTGCGATCCCCTTACAGGTACGGACTAGTAGTACACGTACATGTGCAACTAGTGCGTATACGTAAGTGTACTAGTGGAGAAGTGTGGCTCAATGATTAGAGCGGCAGACCCTGATGCAGAGGTCTAGCCCGGTACCAGGGTTCAATTCCCCGCCTCGGCGGGTCTTGGGCTCAAAAATTCCACGGACCTGATAATTCTCGCCTCGGTGCCTCTTCCAATCATGGAGTCCCACTCTGCAACTCTGGGCAATAGCTTGCTTAATCTCCACAACGGCCCCCACAACGCTAAAGGATGCCTGGCCTCCACCTTGGGGGTGCCCAGGAGTGGACGCCTCACAGGGAAAGCCAGGATGGGTTCCACAGCGGTATTCGTACAAGCGCCTTGAGACCCTTGCGGGTGAGTAGTGTGCTATACAAGTATCAAATTTACATTTTTAATTTACATTTTACTACTGTTGCGATCCCCTTACGGTATGCACTAGTAGAACACGTACGTGAACAACTAGTGCGTACACGTATGTGTACTACTGTTGCGATCCCCTTACAGGTACGCACTAGTAGAACACGTACGTGTACAACTAGTGCATACACGTACGTGTACTACTAGTGCATACACGTACGTGTACTACTGTTGTGATCCCCCTACAGGTACGCACTAGTAGAACACGTACGTGTTCAACTAGTGCGTACACGTACGTGTCAAACGCACTGTACAACTGGTGCCGTAGGGGTACGTGTGAAACACACCGTACCTGTGTGTGGATTTCAAAATTACATAGGGGACACATAAGGGACAAGTATTAGGCCCTAAATGCATGCTGGTTGTCATGGAGACAGAGTTTTCAGTTCAAAATTGTCCATCAGGTGTCCTTGAAAAGTCAGTTGGCCACAAAATACAATGTTGCAAAGTGGTTGTTGACTTGACATGATGCTCAAAATTTGAACGATGCAAATGCTGTCACTGGTGTATGTTTAAAGGGATTGGAGTAAATGTATGATGCGAATGATTCAGACCAATCACTATGTACTCCTCCAAATGAATGCCCCTCAGCAAGACAGATATAAGGCAGCCAAAACCCATGAGAGGGCACTTGCCTGCACAACTTTCCAGTCGACAACACTGCTGCTGTCTCTGCTTCCCTGGACCATGTCACGTGCTGTGGAGAGGGCCCAGCCATTCACCCAGGAGGAGAATGAGGCCTCGCTGGACGTCCTCCTCCCACAGTACACCAGCCTGTATGGGAGACCAGGGGAGCAGGTGAGTGCTGACTCCACTACCTTTGCCTATGCACCTGTTGTGTGACTGTCAATATTGTGTCCAGGTGGGACAGACATGCAATGTTGTTTAGAGTGTGTCCCGGGGGGGGGGTCATGCTTATGGCTCTCATGCAGAGCATCATGTAGTTCCTGTGTGTACTCCTCACTTGCATCCTTGGTGGCTTTTTTTCCTGTTGTCCTGAGGTGATTCAGTGGTCCACCCGGTGTGACAGGTGACTGTACGCACAGATGTGTATGAGTTGAGTGGACCTGTGGTGAGAGTGTCCAAATGACATGTACGACCTCATGGACATTGATGTGTGTGAATGTTCCTTGTCATGTGGGTGAGTGTCTATGTGAAGTGTTGCACCACAGCTGCATGGTGGAGGCAACAGATCTACCCATCTGATGTGACAAGTGAGCCGTGCTTTATGTCTGACTTGCAGAGCTAGCACGACACCTGTGACTCCCCACAGGCAAATGGCAAATGTGCAGAGTGAGGGTTGTATCCGCTGTTGTCAATGACAGGCAAGTGATTTGTGGCTGGGTGTGTCTGTCTAGTCTGCTCAGGGTGCGTCAGTGGGTTGGGACATGTGACTGCATGGCACATGCTGGCCGTCAGCCTGCTGTTGCATGGGCTGCACGGTGTAAGGCATGATCAGTGAGTGTGTTGCACCCCTCATGCCACCTGTTGACTTTCAATGCCATGTACTGCATTGGCGCTTGCACACAGGTCAATTTCTTGTGGTGAATGAGGCTATTCATGTCAGCACCCTATGCCCTGTTCAACATTTCAAAAATATTCTAATGTGTGTCTCTGGGACATGGATCAGGTGTATTGATGTTGTGTCACTTTGTCATCCTGACAGGTAACTCCTTACGAGAAGGGGGTGATCTGGACCAACGTCGTCAGGGCCGTGAGAACTGCGGGGGAGTGCAGTCGGCAGCTGCCACAGGTCCGCAAGAGGTGGCAGTACATCCGGTGTGGGACCCGGCGGATCGCCCGGGTCCAGCTGGGGCTCGAGCCTCCTCGCCCCCAAGGCGGCTGCCCACGCCTGACCCTCCACATGAAACGTGTCCTGGCAGTGGTCTTCCCTGACCTCGATAGGCAGTTACAGGAGAGACTGCAGCAAGGAGGGGGTAGGTACATGGCTATTTGTCGTGTTATGTATCGCCAGCTTTAGGAAGTGCTATTTTGCATGAATACACTCCCAGAGTTCATATGTGCAGTGCATTTTCAGTTCTCCAATGTCACCTGGGGCTCTTTTTCATCCCTTCCTCTCCTTGACATGTGTCCCCTGGTCTGTGTGTAATCACATTTACACTTGGTCATCTATGGTGCCAGTACATCTAAGTGCACATTGCTTTCTGCATCATGTGGGAGGGTGGTCTGTGACTTGTGTTGGTACCTTGCCTGTGCCATGACCTGTTCACTATGTTGGGGGTCCATAGTTTTTGTCACTGATGCTGATTCTCAACATAGGAGTGTGAGCTTTCAACTGGACACCCTTGCAGCATGCATTACCAATGTTGTGGCCTCAGACATGATGTGCATGAGTGTGGGATATGGATAGTGCCATGACAGTTGAACATGGTAGAGTCAGCTCATTCCAGGACCACGGAGCAGTGTGCCTACTATAGTCGCCTGAGACACCCTGGCCTCCTAATCATGTGTGTTATCCAACACTGTGCACATTCTCTGTGTGTTCTGCATAGGTCTGCCTCTGTGGCATTGTTCCCTGGCCTAGTTTGTATTTTGCTAATATGTGCTACATGTGTCCACTGGACAGGCATACACCATTTTGCTTGTGCATACCCACACTGGGCAGTGCCTGTGTGGCTATTCACAACAATCTGTTGATGGTTGGTTGTCACAAATATGTGTTGCCAGCCCCACAAGGTGATGTGGTGTAAATTAAGCAATTTTTAAAGCACAGTTGATGTAACCTTGAATAAGAGGTGTCACTTCTTGATATATATCAATCACATTGACTCAGGTATTGGGGGGGAGGTGCGGGAGGGCATACATGTGCAACCCTGATTTTTCATTGCCAGGTCTGACTTGTGTGTGAGAATTGCCTGTACGAAAATACACTGTGCAGTGCCCCTGTGATGCTGGCCAGTGCTTAATGTTCGTGCTTTGCAGCCTGTGTCATTTTTTTACCAACATGAATCCTGCTCATACATTTTTGGCACCTGTGTGTGGTTCTGATGCAACGCAGTTTGGACTTTGTGTGCTGACATCTGTGTGTACATTCTGGCTTGCCATGAGGGTGTCCCCACAGTACAGCTGGGTTTTTTTACCACCCAATTGCAGGCCCATTAGCTTATGCATTGTCCTGGGTGCGGACATGTGTGCCACTCCAGATGACAGGCAGTAGGTCATATGTGTAGCCAACTGAGTAATCAGGTGACGGATGGCCTGGTGACAACTGACATGATTCAAGTTGTTTCTCTTTGAAAATTGTAACTTGGCACTCACAGCACTTGTCAACAGTTGTTCATGTTTTAAATGTGGAAATTTGATGATTTGTGTTAAGGACAATGATGTGCCTGCATGAAAATAGTCTACCAAGGAAGCGCACACCAAACAACATTTCCACTTTAATGGAACACGCTGGCACCTTTTCAAAGAAGCCACTGTTCTAATTAAATGGTGTTGCAGATTCTCCATATACATGTTCCCACAGTGGTCTTGATTTTGTGAGACTCCTTAGTTGTCGGTGATACAAACGAACGAGTGTCAAGACATCCAGACCTCCGTGGGCCCATGTATATGTACTTTCAGCAACACCATTAATTTCTAACAGTGGCTTTTCAGAAAAGGTGCCAGCTTCTTCAATGACAGTGTCAATGTACTTTTGTGTGAACTGCCTTGTGCGACATATTGCATGCAGGCACATGAGTGTTCTTTTCACGAAATGGCCAATTGGCACATTCAAAACATGTAGATTGGGTAAAGTATTGTGAGTCCCAAGGTACCAACATTTGTTCGTTTTGGGTTCCAAAGGACTTACAGGGTGCTGAGTGTGGTGACACCTTGAGTATTGAGGTGTGTTAGTTTACCTTGAGTGCACCACTACCGTTTCTTTCAGGGTAAACAAGAGGTGTCATGACTTCATTTTATTGCTGTGCTCACCGGTTCACAGACACTAGTTTCTCAGTGTATTTCTCATTCAAGTTGTGGCCTTTTGTGTATTTATTTTCCTGGTGTCCAAGTGGCATGGTGGGTCTACCAACTGGGCAGTAAAGGGCTTACATATGTGCGGAGTAATCTAGCTGTTACTCATTATGCATTGCCTGATATGCACTGTGACCAATTGTTCTTGTGCTCATGTGGCAGATGTATACAGGTGACTGATGCATTTTGGTTTCTTCTCCTTGCTCACAGCATCAGCATCCGCAAGCGAGGGAGACACCTCCATGGACCTTGAGGAGGGACACAGCGACAGTGCCACCAGTGCTGTGGAGGCAGAAGGAGCCAGTGGCACGGAGGGCAAGGGGAGTCAGTCGGAGGACCTGTCTGGATGCGAGAGCATCTACGACACCGATGGGTCCGAGGCTGACATCCTTGAGGAGGTGGAGGATGCAACAACAACTGCCAGCATCCCACCATCTGTACCCGCCTCCTCCATTGCCATCTCTGCCCTCCCAGTTGCTCCCGTCCCTTCTGTCCGTGCAGGGTCCCACCGTGTCTGCTTCAGACCAGGCACCGCACCCCCTGCCCCTGTCACCCCTGCTGCCCTCAGTGAAGAGTCTGTGGACACACTGCAGCAGATGCAGGTTGGTCAGGCATCGGTGCTGCATGTCCTCCATGAACACACTAAACTGCTCACACAGTTGGTGTCATTCGTGGAGGGCATGTCATCAACGATGTCTGCCCAAAGCAGGATTCTGCGGTCCATGGACTATTCACTGACGGAAGCAGTTTCTCTCCTGCGGTGCTCCGTCCCCCCCCTACCCCGGATTCATCCACACTGCCCTCTCCCATGCCTGACCATCGCACACACAGACAGTCACGGGCACGCACCCCAACAGACACATCCAGCACACCCCCAAGTAAGGCACAGTGCAAACCTCCTGGTACACACTCTCAGGGGGATGTAGTCACACCCACAGGGTCGGGGGGCAAACGGCAGACACGCAGCCACAGTCAGAGTCCGCAGTCCTCACAACCCACTTCCTCCAAAACCACTCCCCTTAGCTCCCCTACCAAACTGTCACCCAAAGTGGTATACATGGCTGAGCTGGCCTTCACCACCACTGTGACACCACCCTGCAAGCGGGCGAGGAAGTCCCCGGGCAGGGGAGTTGAGTGCCCCCCCATGTCCACCCCCTCCCCCAAGAGTGCTGCAACCCATCCCTCGGCTACACCCCCCTCCGTTGGCCCTGGGGTTTCTTCCAGTGCAGGGGTTACTCTGGATGCCCTGGCAGCAGTGTGCAGCGCCGAGCTCACCTCCACCTTTGGCGCTGCCCCACCCCCTGTGGTGGAGACGTCCAGCCCTGCACCCACCACACCTACCCAACCCCCTCCTGTCCCTGCGGTGCCTGGTACTCCCACAGATGATGCCCACCCCCCCGGTCGACAAACCTTGAGGTTACTTTGTGCAGGCAAGGTAGGGGTGGACACGTTCGCCTACGTCCACCCTTGGACTCGAAAAATGGACTGGCTATTGGCCTTTGTATATATTGTCTTCGTAATTTATTATTTTTGTGGGCTGAATAAAGCCTTTTCTTTTAGTTTCAACACTATTGCATTTCAGGTACTTGATGTTGGTGATGAGGCTCATGAAGTTGGTGTTCTGGTAATGTGTTAGGGTTCTGAGAAATGTGTTTTGTATTATGGTCATGAGGTGGACCATGGTATCTGTGTGCCATCACAACGTCTGTGCAAATAATCATTGGTAGTGTGTGTTCATTTTGTTTGGAGAGATTGTCCCACGGAGTGTTCCCTTCTCTGTGGCACCTGACATGTTCCCTGCAAACAGTTGCACAATTGTTGTGCTGACCTGTGTCAACATATCCTTTGTTGGTGACAGATCCCTTCAACAATGGCCATGCCTGCTCACCGATGTCTCATGCTGAATCGTCTGTGCCATCCTTGCCAGTCACTGTACTTGTGTTTTGGATATGTAGGAATGGCATCAGGGACCAATTGCCCCTTTTCAGCACATCACGGCCTAACACACAAATGGAACGTGTTATGCAGGGTATTTGGGCACCTGACTCACAATGGTGGGCATTGTATCTAGTGGCATTGAACCCTATTCCTTCCATGAGAGACAACATCTTGGTGGCTGGACCAGCACCTGGACATTCCTATCACTCCTGGGATGTGCGTGACAGTGTGTGTTCCCTTTGGCTATCTTAGTTTTGTATGCAGTTCCATGACTACACAGTCTGTTGGCATGAAATCAGGGTGTGAATTGTGCTGCATCCGCATGTGTTATATGTCCTCACACCCACATGTGGTGTGTCATGCAGTGTGTGAAAGACATCCAGCCTCCTGGGAGTGGGACACTTATATGTCTGGACACTGCTGGTAGTGATATGCACCCACCCCTCATATGTCTGGACACTGCTGGTACTGATATGCACCCACCCCCATATCTCTGTCCAATGCTGGGAGTCCTTTGCACCCACCCCTCATATGCCTGGACACTGCTGGGAGTCCTCTGCACCCAACCCTCACATGCCTGTCCACTGCTGGGAGTCCTCTGCACCCACCCCTCATATGTCTGGACACTGGTGGTAGTGATATGCACCCACCCCTCATATCTGGACACTGCTGGTAATGATATGCACCCACCCCCATATCTCTGTCCACTGCTGGGAGTCCTCTGCACCCACCTCTCATATGTCTGGACACTGATGGTAGTGATATGCACCCACCCCCATATCTCTGTCCACTGCTGGGAGTCTTCTGCACCCACCCCTATATGCCTGGACACTGCTGGGAGTCCTCTGCACCCACCCCTCATATGCCTGGACACTGCTGGGAGTCCTCTGCACCCACCCCTCATATGCCTGTCCACTGCTGGGAGTCCTCTGCACCCATCCCTCATATGTCTGGACACTGCTGGTAGTGATATGCACCCACCCCTCATATGTCTGGACACTGCTGGTAGTGATATGCACCCACACCCATATCTCTGCCCACTGCTGGGAGTCCTCTGCACCCACTCCTCATATGCTTGGACACTGCTGGTAGTGATATACACCCACCCCTCATATGCCTGGACACTGCTGGGAGTCCTCTGCACCCACCCCTCATATGCCTGTTCACTGCTGGGAGTCCTCTGCACCCACCCCTCATATGTCTGGACAATGCTGGTAGTGATATGCACCCACCCCTCACATGTCTGGACACTGCTGGTAGTGATATGCACCCCCCCATATCTCTGTCCACTGCTGGGAGTCCTCTGCACCCACCCCACATATGCCTGTCCACTGCTGGGAGTCCTCTGCACCCACACATCATATGTCTGGACACTGCTGGGAGTCATATGCACCCACCCACGCACCCCCTTGGAGCTGTTCACTGCTGGCCAGGACCTACACGCACAACAATATGAAGGTAACATCCCGGGCCAGTCCTCTATGCCCACATTCCTGGCGTGTGTACGACTTGTATCCAAAATGTACTGCTGTCGTAACAGGGTACGTGTGGTACAAACCGTACCCATGCATGTATGCGTGGGTACGGTCCGTACCTGAGTTGTCGTGGTGCCGTAGGGGTACGCACCGTACCCACGCATGTATGCGTGGGTATGGTCCGTACCTGAGTTGTCATGGGGCCATAGGGGTACACACCGTACCCACACATGTATGCGTGGGTACGGTCCGTACCTGAGTTGTCATGGTGCTGTAGGGGTACGCACCGTACCCACGCATTTTTGCGTGGGTACGGTGCGTACCCCTACGGCACCATGACAACTCAGGTACAGACCGTACCCACGCATACATGCGTGGGTACGGTACGTACCCCTACGGCCCCATGACAACTCAGGTACGGACCGTATCCACGCATACATGCGTGGGTACGGTCTGTACCACACGTCCCCCTATGGCACCATTACAACTCAGGTGCAGACCGTACCCATGCATACATGCGTGGGTACGGTGCGTACCCCAACGACCCCATGACAACTCAGGTACGGACCGTATCCATGCATACATGCGTGGGTGCGTGCGTACCCCTACGGCCCCATGACAACTCAGGTACGGACTGTACCCACGCATACATGCGTGGGTGCGGTCCGTACCTGAGTTGTCATGGTGCCGTAGGGGTACGTGTGATACGCACCATACCCACGCATGTATGCATGTGTACAGTCCGTACCTGAGTTGTAATGGTGCCATAGGGGTACAAGTGGTATGCACCGTACGCACGCATTCATGCGTGGGTACGGTCTGTACCACTGTTGTCATGGTGCCGTAGGGGTACGCACCGTACCCCGCATGTATGCGTGGGTACGGTCCATACCTGAGTTGTCATGGGGCCGTAGGGGTACGCACCATACCCACGCATGTATGCGTGGGTACGGTCCATACCTGAGTTGTCATGGTGCCATAGGGGTACACACCGTACGTATGTATGCGTGGGTACGGTGCGTACCCCTACGGCACCATGACAACTCAGGTACGGACCGTACCCATGCATAAATGTGTGGGTACGGTGCGTACCACACATACCCCTATGGCACCATTACAACTCAGGTACGGACCGTACACATGCATACATGCGTGGGTACGGTGGGTACCCCTACGGCCCCATGACAACTTAGGTATGGACCGTACCCACGCATACATGCGTGGGTACGGTCCATACCTGAGTTGTCATGGTGCCGTAGGGGTGCATGTGGTACGCACCGTACCCACGCATGTATGCGTGTGTACGGTCCGTACCTGAGTTGTAATGGTGCCATAGGGGTACGTGTGGTACACACTATACCCATGCATTCATGCGTGGGCATGGTCCGTACCACTGTTGTAATGGTGCCGTAGGGGTACGTGTGGTACACACCCTACCCACGCATTCATGCATGGGTACGGTCCGTACCACTGTTGTAATGGTGCCGTAGGGGTACGTGTGGTATGCACCGTACCCACACATTCATGCGTGAGTACGGTCCGTACCTGAGTTGTAATGGTGCCATAGGGGTATGTGTGGTACACACCGTACCCAGGCATTCATGCGTGGGTATGGGCCATACCACTGTTGTCATGGTGCCATAGGGGTACTTGTGGTACGCACCATACACTTCCACTTCCATTGTTGCGGTACGCAGGGGTTGCTGGACATTCCCCCCAAGTAACCAGTCCATATTATAGGTATGGGTTTGAGTATGGGTTTTTTTCATGCCCCTCACCCCCACCCTGGCCCCTGGGTGTTGTTCGCACCTTCTACGGCGTGTGCGCCGGGTGCGGTGCACCAGGTCATAGGCCAAGAGGACCGGGATGACACGTACGATGGGGTTCACGGCTGTACGTCGCGTACCGGGGCTCCGTGGCATAGGATTCTGCTTTCCCGCCAGTTTTTCGCTCCCGTAATCAAAGCGTGGTACATGGTGACGTTGGGACGAATCGTACTTGCTGGCTGGGCCGGAAAACGCTGCTCAAATACTTGCGGACGTCGCGTACAAGCAGTTCCGGATCAGAATCGTTGGTATTTTTTAGCTGTATGGTCTTTTGTACGATTCGTACAGAAAAAGTCTTTCTGTATGAATCATACTTCCTAGGTTGTAGGATGAGTTTACCTGGTACGAGTCGTACGGAGAAAACGCTCCGTACGACTATTCGTACTGCCTTTTTACAGGATCGGAATCGTCCCCTATATGTGCACTTTTATGGCCCTGGTGGCCAAAATAAAGTATTTTGAATTAAGTGCCCCAGGCCATACCGGACTCAGGATCAACTCTGTTTAAAATATTTCATGTGAACACAAAGTGGATATGCTTCATGTACTGCACATCTGTAGGTCAGTTATTTTTATAAGTAAGCAATCAAGTACAACATGTGTTCAAATATTATGGGTGCTTCTCTGGCGCTGTATTACCCATCCACCTTAGGCAAAAGATCCGCTAGATCTGCAGCCGCAGTCTAGACCAAAATGTCCCAAGAAATGCACCTGTACACACCTACGCAATGTTACTTTTATCCTCATATCAATAAATCAATCAAACATTTGTCAAGCGCACAACTCACCCGTGAGGGTCTCAAGGTGCTGGGGGGTTGGGGGACGCAGCTACTGGTCGAACAGCCAGGGCTTGAGGAGTCTTCTGAAGGTCAACAGGTACTGGGTCCATCTCAGGTGGGTGGGGTCGATGTTCCATGTCTTGGCGGCGAGGTGGGAGAATGATCTGCCACCAGTGGTCGATCGGCAGATGCGTGGGACAGTGGCGAGGGCGAGATCGGCAGAGCGGAGGTGGCGGTTCGGGGTGTAGAAGGACAGTCATTCGTTGAGGTACGCTGGTCCGGCATTGTAGAGTGCTTTGTGAGCGTTGGTGAGGAGCTTGAAGGTGATACGTTGTTGACCGGGGGCTAGTGCAGGTCTCTCAGGTGGGTGGTGATGTGGCTGTGGCGGGGAAGTCCAAGGATGAGGCGTTCGTAGGCATTCTGGATGCATTAGAGTTTTTTTGGGAGTTTGGCCGTGGTTCTTGTGTAGAGGGTGTTGCCGTAGTTCAGTCTGCTGCTGACGAGTGCTTGGGTGACCGTCTTTCTGGTGTCAGTGGGGATCCACCTGTAGATCTTGCAGAGCATGCGCGGGGTGTTGAAGCAGGAGGAGGAGATGGCGTTCACTTGCTGAGTCATGGAGAGTGTTGAGTCCAGGATGAAACCCAGGTTGCGTGCATGGTTGGTTGGTGTCGGGGCAGCTCCCAGCATGGTTGGCCACCAGGAGTCATCCCATGCGGAGGGGGTGGAGCCGAGGAAGAGGACCTCCGTCTTGTCTGAGTTCAGTTTCAGCCAACTCGTCTTCATCCAGTCGGTGACGGCCTTCATTCCTTCGTGGAGGTTTGATTTGGCGGTAGCTGGGTCCTTGGTGAGGGAGAGGATCAGCTTGGTGTCATCGGCGTATGAGATGATGTTAATATGGTGTGCTTGGACGATGTTGGCGAGGTGTGTCATGTAGATGATGAAGAGGGTTGAGCTGAGGGAAGAGCCTTGGGGCACACCGCAGGTGATCGTGGTGGCTTTGGAGCAGAAGGGGGGAGGCAAACTCTCTGGGTTCTGCCGGTGAGGAAGGAGGTGATCCAGTCCAGGGCCTTGTCTTGGATCCTTGCATTGCAGAGGCATGTGCGCATGGTGTGGTGGCAGACGGTGTCGAAGGCGGCTGAGAGGTCTATGAGGATGAGGGCCCTGGTTTTGACGTTGTCCAGTAGGATCCTGATGTTGTCAGTGCCAGCGATGAGGGCGGTTTCGGTGCTATGATTGCTAAGGAATCCGGACTGGGAGTGGTCCAAGGTATTGTTCTCCTCCAGGAAGTGGGTCAGTTGTCTGTTGACCGTCTTCTTGATGACTTTCGCCAGGAACTGCAGCAGGCAGATTGGTTGGAAGTTCTTGAGGTCTTTCGGGTCTGCCATGGGTTTCTTGAGTAGGGCGTTGATCTCGGCGTGTTTCCTGCTCTCCGGAAAGGTGTCGGACTCGAGGGAGCTGTTGATGGTCTGGCGGAGATGGGTGCGATGATGGAGCTAGCCTTGTTGAGAATGTGGTGAGGGCAGGGGTCGGACGGTGAGCCGGAGTGGATGGAGTTCCTGATTTTGATGGTGTCTTCGTAATTGATGTGATTCCAGGAGAGTAGGAGGCCGGTGTTTTTGGTGGGTGTTGAGCCGGGGCATTGGCTTCTGTTGTTGGCGTCTGGGTGTCGAAGCTGTGGTGGATGTCTGCGATCTTGTTGTGGAAGAAGGAAGCCAGGGAGTCGCAGAGTTCTTGTGACGGCGGGACGTCATTGGAGCTGGAGTTGGGGGTGGCGAGTTCTTTCACGATGTTGAAGAGCTCTTTGCTGTCGTGTGCGTTGTTGTCGATGCGTTCCTTGAAGGAGGTTATTTTGGTGGAATACATGAGTTGGTGGTGCTTGCGTCTTTCGTCTACGAGGGCTGCGTGGTTGACTGGTGTCTGGTCAATGCGCCACTGCTTCTCGAGTCTTCGGCAGGTGTGCTTGGAGTTGTGGAGGTCGATGTTGAGCAAGGTGGCTCTCTTGTTGGTGCGCCTGTTGGAGGGTTTCTTGATCGAGGCGAGGGTGTTGGCGCAGTCGTCTATCCATTGTCTGAAGTTGTGGGCTGCTAAGTCCATCTCCGCGGGCTCTGGTGGAGGGCAAGGGTGGCGATGAGCTGGTCTTCGGTGATTATTTTCCAGCTGCAGTGCGGGATCCGTTGCAGTTGGTTGTGTGCAGTGAGTTTCTTGAAGGAAAAGTGGATGCAGTGATGGGCGGTCCAGTGGCTGAAGGTGACGTGGTTGCTGGCAAAGAAGATGGGGTTGAGCGTGTGTCTGGCATAGTGGGTAGGTGTGGTGATGAGCTTTTTGAGTCCGAGGTTGGCCAGGTTGTCAATCAGGGATGCGGAGTTGCTGTCGTTGGTGTTTTCGAGGTGGAAGTTCAGGACTCTGAGGAAAATGTAGTCCGTGGAGGCGAGGGCGTGCTTGCTGATGAGGTTGGCGATGAATTACTGAACTCTAGTCGGGGTCCCGGGGGTCTGTAGACGAGGGTTCCTCTGAGGGTGGTGTTGTGGTGGATGTGGATCTAAAAGTGTAGCTGTTCGGCTGTGCAGAGGGAGTCTTCGGTGTTGGTTGAGACTCTAATAGTGTTCCTGTGGATGGTGGTGATTCCTCCAACTGGTTTGTTGTTACGGTCTCTGCGGGTGATCTTGGAGCCGTCTGGGATGGCTAGGGCTATGTCAGGTGCCGAGGAGGCATTCATCCAGGTCTCCGTCAAGAAGGCGACGTCCGGGGAGGAGGAGTCGAATAGGTCCCAGAGTTCGACAGCGTGCATGTGGACTGAGCGAGTGTTGAGTAAAATGCAGGTGAGGTTGTTGTTGTCTGCCATGGTGTGGTGAGTGGGTTGTGCTGGTGTGTGTGGGCTGGTGTAGCTGCAATTGCGGCAGGTGAAGGGTCCGTGGGTGCGCATTGGGTTCGCCTGGAAGCAGGTGGTGTTTCAGCCATCGTTGAGTGCGAGGAGGGTGCTGGCGTCATAACGGTGACGGGTGGTGTGGCAGTCGCGGGGGTCAGGGGTTCTGGCGCTGGGTGCGGTCCAGGCGCGGATGGGCGCAGATGGGCTTGCCTAAGGTGCGCCTTTGGCATGCCAGCAGCATGCCCGCTGCGCATGTGCATTGCGCAACCCCGCAGCTGTCACCATAAGAAGGGGAGGGGGCGGGAGTAGAGGTGGGGGTGGGAGAAGACTGTATCGGGGGGCAGGGCCACAGGGGCAGCAGCGGCAGGAAAGTGAACACGGGCACAACAGTAAGGAAAAGCAACAATCAGGGCACAGCAGTAAAGAAAAACAGCAATCAGGGCACAACAGTAGTGAAGATCACGAATGAGGGCACAACAGGATACAATTAGGATACAACCAGTGGGGAGAAAAGATAACAAGCATGGCACAGAAGAGATGCGCAGTACGACACAAGGCGGGATGGCACAGACAAACTTTCGAAATTAATAAATGACGAATATGGCAGAGTCAGCGGGAGCGCAATCAGGGCAAAGGTTCGGGCTGCAGGCTCGAACTCTTGGACGGATTGGGAGGACCCGCTGAGCGTCGCGGCTGCAGGGGGAAGTGCTGGCCTTGAGGCAAGTCAAGGTTTCATACGCGCTCCCCCGCAGCAGTCGCCAGAAGAAGGAGAGGGGGTGGGAGTAAAGGTGGGGGCGGGAGCGGGCTGGATTGGGGGGTGGGGCCACAGGGGCAGCAGCAGCTGGAAAGTGAACACGGGCCCAACATTAAGGAAAAACAACAATCAGGGCACAACAGTAAAGAAAAACAACAACCAGGGCACAACAGTAGTGAAAATCACAAATGAGGGCACAACAGGATACAATTAGGATACAACCAGCGGGAGAAAAGATAACGAGCATGGAACAGGAGAGATGTGCAGTACGACACAAGGTGGGATGGCACAGACAAACTTACAAAATGAATAAATGATGAATATGGCAGGGTCAGAGGGGGCACAATCAGGGCAAAGGTATGGGCTGCAGGCTTGAACTCTTGGACAAAGCGGGAGGACAGGCTGAGCAGCGCGGCTGCAGGGATGAGTGCTGGCCTTGAGGCAAGTCAAGATTTCACCTTTTCACCTTCATACAGTGGTAAAGCATCACAGAAGAACGGCTCAAATCAATAAAGTTCTGTTATAACAGTTCAAATTTACAATCTTTCAATGAGTAGTCCACAGCAGTAGATGTATCCGATCATTATGTTTTTATTCCATTAGAGACAAAGAAAAAACAGCCGCTGTGCGTTTCGTCCTCCTGGACTTTCTCAAGGCTTTTATTCAAAATTACTATAAAGGTGGTCCACATTTGCTGATCCAGGCAGTATAGAACTAAGATACACTGTATAGGTGTTTTGCAAGGTAAGGGAGATAAACTCACACAAAGGAGGTAAGGCCTCCAAATTGTATTAGATTATCACAATCTGCGGATCAGGAAAACCCACAGGGTTTTAAAAACTGACCTCACCCACTAGTTAGTGTATGCTTCATTATTGGGCCCCTTCTACACCCTGCTGCAAGCCAACATACAGAATGTTTTGGGAAAAAACACAGATATTAATTTCTCATGGAGTGAGCAGTCTACATACAATGCTCTACTGTTGGGTTGCCCCCCAATTTTTGCCGAAATTTTTATGTGCTTTGACCGAAAGTGCCCTGGGTTCTCTCCCTAAAATGTACTGTTGCAAAACCCAATTGGCAACTTTCTAGCCACATGTAAGTTCCTTGTAAAGGGTACTCTAGGTACCAAGGGAACTGTGACCAGGGAGGCTGCTAAGGGATGCAGCACCTATTGTGTCACCCTTAGAGGCCTTGTACCTTCACACACACACACACGCACACTGCAATTACAGGCTGTGTGTTTTGGTGCAGCACAAAGTGAAAAGTCGACATGGCACACATCCCTGTGTGTCATGCCTACAACCCACTGCTCTGTCATAGGTAAGCCACCCCTCTACTGGGTGCACTATACCAGTGGTGAGAGTACAGGTGCATGAACCCTGTACCCCTACAGTGTCTAAGTCATTTCTTGTACATTGTAAGTGCAGGAAAGCCATAAAGAGTGTATGGTATGTGGGAGGGTCATCATTACGAACTCCACAGCACCATAATGGCCTTACTGAAAACTGGAAAGTTTGTTATTAAACTTCTCAGCACATTAAACCACACCAATGCCAGTAGGGGATTTAATGAAAAATTCACTCAGAGGGCATCTTAGCGATGCCTCCTAAAACAAAACCTAACTCTAGTGTCCTGGCTGAGTGGCTGCTCGCCAGCTGTCACCAACAGACATGTTTTTGGACCCCTGGGTCGAGAGCCTGCTGCTCTTGGGGTCCTAAAACAAAGCACATCCTGGGACGAGGTGCCAAGCCTTCTCACCCAGGATGGGCAGAGTCCACAACAGGTAAGCTTTAAAGACTTTCTGCCTTTGTGAGCTACCCCAGCCATTTGCTGCCCCCAGCAACTGGATCCCACCAGTCCTGAGCCCCACTTTGGGTGGGAAAATCAGCGGGAAAACTAAATGAGGAGTAGGGGTGTGCCCACCTTTGCCAACCCTAAGGCAAGAGAGGAGAGGTGAAGCATACCTCTCAGTCCCTGCCATCTTGCAGATGGGGGACCCAGCCAACCAGAGTAAGGCATATGCCCCCCTCCCACTGGAGAGTTGCATTATAGGGAGGTACCCATCCCAAGGAAAAGACCCATTTTCCCCGGCCTGTATCTACCTTTTAACACCCTAAATTTAGTATTTAGGGGCAACCCTGAACTTTGCCTCCTCAGATCTGAGCCGACAAGAAGAAACCAGAAAAAGAAGGACCAAACAGCCATGCAGAGAAAGGAAGAGGAGGACACCCACTGACTTTTCCCCACCCTTACTGGCCTGTCCTGATCTCAGACTCCTCCTGTAAAACCTCTGTGTGTCCTGCATCCAGCAGTCCTCAAAAACCCAGTGAGCCTACACTGCCTTCGCAACCAAACAGACTCTGTCTCCCGTGAGCACCGAACTTGCTCAAAACCAACTGACTCTGACTTCTACCGATTCGGTGAGTCTCCAACACTCTGCTCCTGGCTCCTCGAGCCCGAGTGACCCAACAACCTCAGGAGGTCCCCTGGACCTCTACAAGCTCTCAAAATAAATCTGCAGCCATCAGCTGAAAGGTCCCTTCAACCGCAACACAAGGCAACACCATGACCGACTCCATAAGCAGAGCAGTCCAGAAAGACCAACCATGGATGTTGAACCGATTCCATCTCTGAGAGCTTGCAGTCACACGACGACAACTCCTAAAGACCACATTCGCCTCATCAGCCAATGACCAACTCTGATGGATCCTCGACCGAATCTGCAGCTTCAGCCAAGACCGCATCCTACACCTGGCTGCCTCTGTGCTGCTGGTGGTGTGACTCGAGTGTCCATCTGATGAATCCTACCCATGGACCCATAAACCCAGTTCTGTTTCTTCCAGGACTAAGTGTGTATTGTGAGTAATACTGCAAAACTGTACCGGTATTGTAAAACACATAACCTACTCTTTCCTTCTTCTAGAAAATGCACCAGCCTAGTATCTAGGGATACTTTGCTGTGTAAGAAAAGTAACTGAAAAGTAATTCTGACTATTTACAAGAATGAAGTAATTATTCTGCAACTAATTCATTGCACTCTACTGCATTCAAACTGTGTATATATTGCAAATGCTTGCAAAGTTTCCTTTATACTTTCTTTACCAGGCCTGCCTTGGATCTAGAAAATAAATGAACTAAATAATATTTTTATTCAAGCAAATTGGTCAGAGTTCAGTCCTTGAGTGAGTTTGTGAAATCATTTTATGCTGAGTGTGTACAATAAATGCTCAGCACTACCCTGATAAGGCCTCACTGCTCGCCCACACTACCAAAAATAGAGAGTAAGGCGCTATCTTCTTTAACCTCTGCCTACCTTTGGGGATCCACTGGACTCTGTGCACATTATACCTCACTTTGGTATAGTACATACAGAGCCAGGTTCCTACATCTACTCAGAGACATTTCTGCATACTTTGCTTTATGTTGTCCTGGTCTCCTCAACTGAAACAATTGATGGAATGAGTAAGACTATCCCAGGTGTGTTGCTCAAACATTTGTGAGGCATGAAGTTAACACAGCGGATTTGATATGTCAGGCCACCTATTGACTCTGCACTGCTCACATGATGACTAATGCTAAATATACAACCTAGTTGTGTGATTGCCTGCTGTAAACAGCTAGGCTTTGGAATGGTCAAATACACATGTTACATCTCCAATCTGTTGGCTTGAATATTTGGGAGATGTCATGTTTATTCCGTAATCAAAAATGTAACATCTCAGGTCATCTAATGAGTTGCTTAATTTAAGTTAATGTATGGAACGTCTACAAATGTCTTGCTAATACGTTCAATACCACTTTAATATATATTACAATAGTAATCTCTACCTATTTAGTTTTCTCTAGGTTTCTGCTTACTGTGTCACAAAAGGATTGGATGTAGATACCTCACTTACACTAATAACAATGTTCTCTATTTCACAACAAGCCTATCTAGCAGAACACCTGCCCAAAGATTGGCCACCGAAGGCACACCCACTCCACCCCAGGACCAAACCTTCAGTGTTGACGATACTCTTGGGTGAGGATGATGGTGCTGGTCCATCTGGTCAGCCTGGGCAGACAGCAAGAGTGAGTATCACTGGGCCCACAACAACATCTCCCACCCCAGCTGCAACGCCTCATCCAATCACTTTCCCCACAACCTGTGTACCCTGCACAATAAGAACAGTTTGTGCCCCCAATCCTGGATCCTGATGTGACAACAGCTACCCCACCTACAGAGGAGCCCGTGAGATAGGGCACCCTGGTCCAAGGGCACAAGTTAGTGGGGCTCGGGGTCATGGGAGGGCTAATGTGGGCCAGCAGAGTGAGTCCACTGGGGTCACTCACACCCAGGCCACCGTCAAACAAGTCTTGGGAGCCTATAATTAGTCCCATGGCATGATGGAGCATGTTCTCATGGAAATATGGGAGATCAAGCAGCTGCAGTGGCACATACACCATGAGATGGAAGCCCATAATTCAAGCATGTGCTCTAAAACTGGGGTTATGCAGGATATTCACACATAACTGTGCAGAGCTTTTCTAGCACTATATACCCCTTCATTTGGTCCAAATCATCAACATCAACATTTGCATCAGCCACAGGAAGGAAGACCCTGCCAGAGGATGATATACCTGCAGACACCCCTGTCTCTGCAGCTATGGATCCCCCAATCTCTTGTGGGCAGGGACAACCACGCAAAGAACGAGGAGGTATAGATGGCAAGACCTCCACCACAGCAACAAGAAACCTCAAACCTAAGTTCCTCCAGTGTGTGTAACACATTCACTCTATGGAAAATTTGTGGACAGATTTATCTTTCAGATGACAGTAGTTTTAAGGACATTTGACTACAAACAATGGCATCTACAGCTATGGTTTCATTCACCATGGCTGAATTCTTCACTTTTCAGTTTTCCTGCTTGGTTCTTACAATGTTTCTATTTACCTTGTTAACTTAAATACATTAAATAGTCTGTAATTCATTGCCTGCTGTAGTTTCAAGTTTCAGGTTTATTTATTTATGATTACAGAACTCGAAAGTGGTCCACATAAATCACAAAAACACCAACACAATAAAAAAGATTACGTTTTGAAGATAAAATTGACCCAGAAAAATATGCGTCCCCAACAAGAGATCAGAGACTACTAAATGGAATCCAGCAATAAAAGGGTCTTCAAATAAAAACAAAGCAGCATATAGTACAATACAAAGTATTAAAGTGTCCTTTGAGCCATTAGTGCAAAAGTTTAGATGATAAAAAACATAAGATAGTATATACACCAAGAAATAACATCACAAGATAAAAAGTAAAATCACAAACGCAAAACAAACGTTAGCAGCCCCTCCCTAAATACCTCATGTACCTCAATTTAAATGTAACAAACATGTAAAAAGATGAACATTCTATGACAGAACATTTTGTTAGGGGGATCATAAAGAGATTCCATTACTGCTGAGGCTGAAATAATAGATTTCAGTAGACATATTGGTCTCATCCATTGTAGTTTGCACAATAACAAAGCTGGGCAAATAAATAATACATGTTTAACATCTTGGAGGCCGTTATTGCCCAGATTACAGATCAGTGATGAACCATACGATTTCGCCAGTAAAGGCTTTAAAGGGAGCATACCCTGCCTCAATAGAAAACAAAAGTGGCAAACTCTGTGAGGCAAGTTCCAAGAAATATATGCCTGTAATTTAATTGTCAAGCAGGAGTCAGTAGCCGGATGGTTACCCATCTTCAAAATACAAGCTTCCCTATATGTGGAGAAACCTGAATCCCAAGTAGCCTGTTTCAACACGTCCCTTAATTGGTACGTGATGAAGTAAAGATCAAGGACTAGTCTAATTACAGCAAATCGATCGCAGTCATAAAATTTTAAAAAGTTGATTTTTCTTTTAAACCTTCTAAAGATTGTTTTTTAAGCCAATACCTAAGTGTACCATAATCACTCTTTACCAAACCTAAGACCCAAAGCACAACCCCGTGAGACCCTGTGCCCAGTGTGAGAAGTTGGCCAGTTATATGCTGTCCACAAGTTATAGTGGGCACCTTGCATCAGTCCAAACAACCCCTCATTGGTTATAGGTTAAAGACAATCTTTATTGAAAGCTATCCTAGAGGTAGCTATGGAGAGCAGCCTTCAGGCTAAGTTTTGAAGGAATGTAAAGCAGCTTGTTTTACCAGTCTATAATCTCTTGAGTGCCTAAATGAAAGACAACCACTCCAGGTATATGTATAAAATATATGTATTTATTTCTAAACGCACCCTCCTAGTCTCTTTATGAGGCTAGAGGTCAAAACACATAAGTTACACTTCAAATATGACAGTAATAAGCACAAATACACGTCAGGCCCTAGGGGCGAGCCAAGCCATATACTAAAATAGTGGTATATGAACCACGACTTAACTAGACACAAGGCCTAGAGCCTGTAGAATCACTGGGACCCCAAGGAACCACCAAGGTAGTGACACAGGGGACCCACGGGGCCGTGTGCAGTGTGTGAACACAGCCGAAGCTCTCGTTAGCTTCTATAGGGAAAGACTCGGTTAGATTTTTAAAGATTAGGGACACTTAGAAACAAACTAGGACCAAACCCTTTGGGACTTAGGAAGTTCTAGGGTCAACACCCATGGTGTCGGGTCGCGTCATCGTTTTCAATGGGAGCGGGCAAAGAAGTGCTGCTATCGGGAAGATGAGAAGTGTCCAAAGAGAGCCAAACCTGGATCAAAGATGAGAAGAACCCGAAAGCAGAGGGGACAGAGTCTGGGTCACTTGCCAGTGACCAGGAAGACGATAGGCGGATGCCCACCGATGTCGGGTGTTTCAGGTGAAGAAGGTGAAGCTTGACTTTTCAGCCATGAGGACCAGGAGGCGTCAAGGATGACCAGGCACTGGATTCGAACTGTCCCATGAAGGATGTCGAGTGCTGCAGCATCGGTGCCCGGATTGGACACAGCAAGCCTTGGCAACAGCAACCCACGCAGAAAGGAGAAAGATGCTTCGGTGCAGACCAGCAAGGTCTGAGGGACTCACCACTTGGTTGGGAGTCAGGGCACATCTGGAGCAACCAGGTAAGCCCAGGGAAAAACAAAGACCTTCACAGTGACCCACCTGTCGATGGACCAGGGTTCGCAAAGGGACCTCGAGAGGAAACACAAAATGGCGTCTCACGGGTCACTCGGGGTGACTAGGCTGACAATCTTCGATGGATTCTCTGCTTGATGTAGGGGCTACGTGTAACCCCAAGCACGACTTCAAGAGACGTCGAAAAGTCAATGCACTTGCAAAACTGCACGGTGACCAGGAGTTCCGGTTCCACGCTACTCACGAGGACTGCGGGTCTCAGCTTTGCTAGGTACTTGGGTCGGCCTCTTAGATGTCTGGAAATCCTCTTCCTGGGCTGCAAATACTTCAGAGTCCGGCAGGAGCTTCGGAAATACAGACTGGCAAAATGCTTCGTTGGTGCCTGCCAAGCAGGGGAGTTGACCCCAAGGGAGATTTCTTCAGTCCTTTAGTCTTTAGTAGAGCGTCAAAGTTCCAGGAATCAGCTTCATAGTTTCGTCCAGGGATATCTAAAATTCTGTTTACAGAGGTTCCTTACTTATAGCTAAGGAAGGGGTTGGAGTAGCTCTGGGGACCCACCTATGGGAGGGTTTGAAAAGAAGGGTGGCTACACCTACTTCCTTTGTCCAGTTTCATGTCAGAGCAGGGGCTAGAAGCCCTTGAACCGGTTTGAGCTGGACAATGCACAGGGACACCAAATGTGCCCCCAGTGCAGGGCTTCAAAGCACTCAGAGTGCTCCCACCCAGCCCCAATACACATCAGCCTGTCTGGGAGGTGGTTACACCTTCCTGTGACAGGAAACCTATTGTCCAGGCCTCTTGTGCTGGAGTTTCAGTCAGCAGCAGGAGGCCAGACTTGTGTCTGTGGCTGCAGCATCCATTTTGTGATGCCAGGGCTCTTTTAAGTTTCTACCGGGTATACCAGTACTACCATGGCTATTCCTCTAGAAGGGTGGGATCCTATCCTCACATCAAGAACTGATGTGGGGGTATGATTCGAAGGTGTTTGACACCAAACACGACATCTTTCCGTACAGCCAATCCAAAGTTAGCATTAACCGTTTAAGATATAATGCACTTAAGAGTATATGGTCAGGCTGCACCACTGATAACCCTGGAGAAGAGATTCCGAATGCTGCAGAGGGGCTCAGCTCATGTCTGGGCACCCTCTCACATACAACCAAGCAGTCTGCCTTCAGGATTGTTAAGACCTGCCATAGGAGTGACTGGTGAGGTATAGTGAACCTATACCTCAGTAAGGGGTGCATGCACCACCTTACCCAGACTGCAGTAGCAGACCTGTGGCATCATTTGTTTGTGGCTTTCCAGGGGTGGCATAATACATGCTTCAGCCTCTGGTAGGCCTCTGGGGTACCTATACCCTGGGTACATAGTATACTGACTCACAAGGGTACCTCAGTATCCAATCTGTGGTGTACCTAAAGTACATGCAATCAATTTAGAGAGGAAGCAGCTAGGCTCGGGACCTGAATAGCAGGTTCCCAGCTAACTAAGTCAAAAACCTTCAAAACACCAGGAAAAAGTTGGGGCAACCATGTAGTCAGATTCCACGTTCCTACACCCAGGTACTTCTCAATCCATATTCCAGCTTGAAAGCAGCAATGGAACATGTCGAATTAACCGAGGCTAGACTTCTAGGAATTCCGCCTTCCATTGCATTTGAAAAGCCCCAAGAATGTTTGCTGGAAATACCTCCAATAAAAGTGTTAAATGTCTTTTAATGGTAGACCTATAAAAGGAAGCCCAAGCTTTTCCCCTGAGTAGTGGCTTTAAAGATATTGTTTACTATATGGGCTTTATAGTTTAGGTTGCCACACACTATATAGGTATAGGATTTTTTAAAATTCCAATTTTTGACTGCCTACAGACCCTACATAACTTTCATACTTTGGCTTCTTTCTCCTATGCATGCATATCATTTTACTTTTTGATATATTGATCTTTGGTGGTGAGACTCAGAGAATTTTTGGAGTGCCTGCAATAATCAAAGATTATTATGTCATCTGCATAGAGTAGACAGGCGATCGATTTTCCACCAGTTGCCAAGGTGATGTCCTCCGTTTGAGCCAGATAACCAGGGAGATCTGAAATGTATCGAGAAAAAAAGCAGGGGGGCCAGTAAGAATCCTTGCTTGAATCCATTTGCGGCAGGGATAGCTTGCTAAAGACCTCTGTTCCCTCCCATTAAAACTCTACACCAGGTATCTGTATGGAGGGCACCAACTAGCTCCAACAGGATGCCCAGCATACCAAAGTTTAAAATCCTACTCCAAAGCAAAGGATTGTATACTTTATCAAATGCTGTGGGCAAGTCAATAAAAGCTGTATATACCATTCCTCCTCCAATTTTAATATGTGTTTCATTTATTACCTGGAGTGTCTACAAATTGGAAGTAGTTCCATGTTTTGCCCTGAGCCTACTTTGCTACATAGGTAAAATTGTATTGGCATCTGCCCAATCGCTAATTTGGGACAAGAGGCATTTAGTGAAGACTTTACCCACTGAGTCAAGAAGCGCATTCTGATGAATGTTTTAAGGAAGGTCACGGTCTCCTTTCTTGAATAGTGGAACTATGATTCTTCTCTTCCAGGAGAGGGGAACCATTTTCTTTTCATAACAATGCTTAAAAAACGGGCAAAGGATTTTAATCCACAGTGTACTATTTTGTTTTATTATACAGATTGGTGTTTCATCGGGGACCATTGCCGCAGAAGTATGCATTCCCCTGATCACCATTTCTATTTCTTTTTCCGGAGGCGATCCATACAAGCTACAGTCTTCCTTTGAAATGGGGTACTTAATTGATGTCTCATTTGCTGCATATATTCCTTGTTCAAAACTAACCAATTTCTATTCTTCAATAGCGACAGGGAGTGATCGAACTCTGGCTGCACAACTCCAAACAAGAGACCAAAAATTTCCTTATCTGGCCTTTTGAAACTGCTTTTCTAAGTTTTATCTAAATCCTATCTTCCCTCTCCTTTCTTAACCTGGCCTTTACCCGACTTCTTCTCATTCATAATAATACTCTATAATAACTTTCTGAGGAATAGTTCAGATGCTATTCCCTAACTAGAGTATTTATTTCATAATTTAATGGAAGAAGGCATTGGGGGACCCCTTTAAAACTTTTTTTTTGGTTCACATATCTTGCAGTTTGCATAAAAATGTTCTATTTCTTTTCCTGCCCAGCTGGGCAGTTTCTCTAAAGTAGCCTCTGGGTGCCATTGAGGCCCAGAGTAGCCTTGTTATTGCAATGGCATCTCACCATCTAATACCCAAGGGTCAGGAGGAGTCAAATTAAAGTTTATGAGGAGAGTTAATAGCTTGTGATCACTGCAAAAGGAATCAGAAATCTTTAGTTCTCCCAGCAGGAAGAAAGAGACACTTACCACCACAACGTAGTCCAAAATATACTCTCTCCTAGAAGTTTTACATGTAAAAGCTGCTGGTGAATCATAAGGAAGTCTCCCATTTACTATATCACCATCGACCTTTTTTTAATTCAACTGTTGACGTTTTCCCTCTCTTGTTAGTTCTTATATTTTTTAGAAAAAGAGCTTGTGGGATCTGCATGGATTCCTCTTTTTCTTTACCATGAAATCTATCGAAAGTAAAATTATAAATCTTGCAATTCAAGTCTCCTACCAAGATTATGTGTGGGAAAGATTCTTTCTCATAGGCTTTTTTTAAATATAGGAGTAGATCTCATTCAAGAGGGAATCATGAGAGGCATCTGGAGAAATGTAGGCATTTAGCAGCATCAACCGAGGTCTTATCACATCTCCATCAGGGTTAAATAAAATTACTGCTAGGAATAAATTGCTAGGATCATTTTAGCAATCATATTTCCATTGGATCTTATTAGACAGTAGACAGGCCACCTTCCCTTTGTGTGTTGCCTCCTGGAAGGTGTTGCTTTGCTACCTAAAGTGAGAAAGTCATTTCAAATCAAGTCATCCATGCACCACACCACATCGGCATCTAAAGAACTCAAATAAAGCAACTTCTCTATACTATTCTTTATTCCTGTCACATTCCAGGATATGATTTCTAATTTATTGCTAGTCGAATGGGTGATGTGAGTGGTTACTGTTAGAGACACTCGATAATATACCGGGTAACCAGTTCCATTTGGGGTTCTTATCTTTAGAATTCCACTGAAGGGGAGGGGTATTCTTTAATTGACACTTGTCTACCATATTTATCTATGGAATTCTTTTTTCATTGCATCAGGCAACGACCCCCACTGACTGGTAGTAATTGGAATGGCAAAGGCCTATTGTCTAAGGTGCTATATCGGGCTTCTTCTAAATCAAATTTACAGTAATTTTGGAATTAAAAATTAGCCTTGACTTATGACAAACTTCAGTGATGAAAAGGGAGACTAGATTTATGTCACTACATTGAATAAGTCTCAAATTCTCAAGCTCCGAGAAACCTTTAAGCAGTGAGGCCCTATTTAATATCAAATCTGCATCAAACAAAAGGATGAAATCCAGTCTACAGGTATCCGCATTACACCAGGCGGTTTCAACACCAACTATCTCTGAACGGCCATACATTTTCTCAAAATCAGAGAAAGGAACAGTGAAAGGGTTAAGTACGGCTGAAATATAAAGGGCCCCCTTTGTTCTACCATTGTAACTACTGCAGGCCCCTCAACTGGGGCATTAACATAACCACTTTTGGGAGCCTTAATATTCAGGGGGGTGCCTCTTATGCCACCATGGGCTCCACTGTTAATTCTTCTTCTGGTAAGTTCACAAAGTCACTTCCCGGCTGAATAAGTTGGTGAGATCTTTGCAGAGGTTGAGTTAAAACCTCCATACTAGTAATAACTTCCATGTTTTCTTAGAAGTGGATTCTCCTTTGCCTTTTTTTTTTTTAGAATATCTGCATATTGATTTAATCTTTTTCTCTCTCTTCGTTCCCTTCCTCCCTTTCTCTTTCAAATGCAAGGCCCCTAAAACTTCCTTTTCTCCACAGCTTTGCAGGGTTTTAAAAATAGGAAACATTTCCTGATCTGCCCTTCTAGGTAAAACCTCCAAGCTTTTTACTTATGGAAAGGTGTTTGAAGTAGCTTGTATATCTTTGGGTATACTTTCAGAAGGCCTCTCTGACATAACAGCTTTATTAGCTTACTTTTTGCATTTACCAGTATCCACATCAATATGACCAATTACATTCTCTGATACCGCTTCTGTTTTCACTTGTTATGTCATGTTATGTTATGTTAAAATGGCATTTATAGAGCGCACGGCTACTCAAAAAGAGTGTCCCGGCGCTTTTATTTAAGGTAGACTACAGTATGGTAACATAACACTTTAAAAGAGAAAAAGTGACACAGACAGAAAGAAAAACAACGAACGAGACAGGACCTACTGAGTAAACAACCAGGATTTGAGATCCTTTCTAAAAGCTAGTAAGCTGGTGGCTCCCCGCAGTGTAAGAGGCAGAGAGTTCCACAGCTGTGGCGCCAGTAGTCCAAAAGAACGACCTCCCAAGCGCGCTCTCATTACTCGCGGGACGGACGCCAAAAACAGGTGTTCTGATCTCAGAGAATGCGCCGGTCGATAGAAGGCAAGTCTCCTTTGGAGGTACTTTGCTCCCGTCGCATGGAGAGCCTTATATGTCAGGGTCAAAGCCTTAAAGGCAATCCGCTTGCGGATTGGAAGCCAGTGCAGGGTCTGGAGCAAGCCCGCAGCACTGACGCGTCTGTTCAAGCCAAAAATCGCTCTCGCCGCAGCATTCTGCACAATTTGGAGCCGCTGTAGCAGGTAGTCTGGCAGGCCCAGGTACAGAACGTTAGAATAATCTAGCCTGGAGCCTATCAGAGCCTGCACAGTCAGCCTCCTGTGCTCCTCCGATAAGAGGAGAAGAAACCTCCGTAGCATCCTAAGGAGGCCGAAGCAAGTGCCCGACACCCCCAGGATCTGAGACTTCATGGTCAACCCCTTGTCCATCTTAACCCCCAGGTTCTTAGCCATTTGGGATGAGCAAGTTGGGGGGAACATATTGGTAGGCCACCAAGCCTGCCAGTCTGGCTCCGTGTCGCACCCAAAGAAAAGTACCTCGGACTTATCGGAATTGCACTTGAGGCTGTTCAGTTGGAACCATTGAAACACAGCCCCAAGGCAATCCCGGATACTCTTCCCATCAAAGTCTCCTCCCCTCTTACACGAGAAGAGGAGCTGGGTGTCGTCTGCATAGGATACGATCCGGGCCCCAAATGACTCCGCCAACGCCGCCAAAGGGGTCATGAAGATATTAAAAAGGGTCGGGCTCAAAATAGAGCCCTGAGGGACCCCGACTTCCAGAGGCGGCATCACGGCGGAATCAGGCGAGGCCCAGACCGTTTGCCGGCGGCCCGTTAGAAAGGAGGAAAACCAACTAAGCACCGTCCCCCGTAGTCCAATCTCATAGAGTCTTAAGAGAAGACCATCATGGGGGACGGTGTCAAAAGCCGCCGACAAGTCCAGCATCACCAGCATGGCTTTGCCCCCAGTATCCAGAACCCCTTTAATGGTTTCTGAGACCTCGAGGAGCGCAGTCTCCGTACTGAGATTTGGACGAAAACCCGACTGAGTGGCATGCAAAATCTCATTCGACTCTAGAAAGTTGGACAGCACCGTCTGCACGTGCTTTTCAACAACTTTCGTAAGAGCCGGCAGCAGAGAGATAGGCCGGTAGTTGACTGGGGCCTTTGGATCCAGACCAGGCTTTTTGAGCAGCGGGATGACCATTGCTTGCTTCCAAGCCTGCGGAACCACTCCCTGACTCAGCGAGAGATTCAGTAACGGATTAGCCAATGGATTGACCACCTCGGCCAGTTTTGCCAGAATTTTAGCAGGGCATGGGTCCAAGGGCGAGCCCGATTTCAAATTGCCCAGAAGTGCTAAAGAGGCGGGCGCAGATAAAGGTGGAAATACGTCCAGCGTCGAACCTGGCGATGCAGAGGGCGATCGAATGGCCTCGGAATTAATTCGCTCCACGGATACAGCCGATGGAAAAGAATCCTGTATAAGTTGGATCTTGCTGGTAAAGAAACTAGCGAGATCAGAGGCCCAAGAATCAGAGGGTCTCTCCTCAGAGTTGTTAGTCCGTGGAGAAATAAATTCTTTAACTATAGAGAAGATCTCCTTACAGGAGTTTGAGGCAGCCTCTATCCTCCCTGCCAGGTAGGCTTTCTTACCCAGGCGAATGTCCCGGTGATACTCCTTAACCACGCTCTTATAGGTCAACTTAGCATCTGAGTCATATTTTACTTGCCAGGCTCTTTCAGCTACCTTGCATTGCTGCCTCCTAGCCGACAGTGCTGCGGTAAAGCAAGGGGCGGAAACTCGTTTGGGAGTAAGACGGGGGGCCAATTCCGGGGCCAGATCGTTAAGCCTGTCAGAAAGCCATGCCTGCAAGGACTCCAGATCCTTCGACAGGTCGCCAGAAAGGGGGCAGGGGTGATCCAGGGCAGCCTGAGCCAGCATCTCAGGGGTCACTCGATGGTACGCCCTATGGGTACGACCATGCTGCTGTGGGGCGGCAACAGCCAATTTACCTGTGCCTTTGATCGAAAATTTAGCCAGCAGATGGTCTGACCATAGTACCGGGATAATCTCTAAGACCTCCAAAGGGGAAGTCGAGAAAACCTGGTCAAGAGTGTGCCCCTTGTCGTGCGTCGGCCCCTGCAAATAAGGGAGCAAACCCAGCGGTGCCATAGCCTCAGAGAATTTAATAGCAGCCGCATCGGATGGATCATCCATCCGGAAGTTGAAATCTCCGGCCACGATGCAATGTTCTGCTTTCAGGGCCAGTCCCAGTAAAACGGAGTCAAGATCTTCAAAGAATGTTGCGGGTGGGCCAGGCGGTCTGTAGACCAATAATCCCTTGACTGATTGATGCGGAGCCAGAGCGATAGAAAAAGCAAGGGACTCCGAGCCACGAATATCCTCCACTGGCAAGATAGTACAAGCCGTGCCTTTCTTCACCACCAGTGCCACTCCACCGCCCCTACCCTTCGCTCTGTCCTTCCTGAAGACGTTATAGTCAGGCGGAATTGCCATGGCGACGTCTGGGTTCGAAAGTTCTCCCCACCATGTCTCGGTCAGCATAAGACACAGTGGCTTAGCCGTGTCAAGAAGCTCAAAGACATCTTGTGCATGTCTGCATGCCGATCTGGTGTTTAGTAGCATGCAGAGAAATTCCACATTGGCGATGTTATTGCCAGGGGAACAAGACAGGGCGTGGGAGGGACGCCATCCGCAACCGGGGCAGATGGACTTACCACGGTGACGCCCAGGAAAGACAGTGCAGCAGCCACTGGAAGCAGTGAGGAGAGCGCGAAGCTCCCCAGCAGTATAACGCAGCACGCGTGGACCTGTATGACACATGCTGGGTGGCCGAGCCTGTCCCGCCGCCCCGAGCGCTTCCGGGGCGCAGACGGGCAGGACTCTGGCTTGACTCAGGCGTCGCGAGGGCACGACCGCTGCGCGTCACCGCTGCGCGCCAAAGCGAGCTTTAAATAGGCAGTAAGGCGGTGCGGCGGCGCTGGAGCGCTAACCCCCGAACCCAGGAAGGGTCAATAGACCTATCCAAGATGGCGGCGGCGCGTCACGTGACCCCGTGAGCCCGGACCCGCAAAGTGCGGTGCAGGTAAGATTTTATAGTGCGTGAAAGGGCCAAGGGGGGGGCACAGCTGTCCTAAAAGCAAGGATACAAAAATAAACTTGTTCTTCATGGTCATTTGGAACAGTCACCATTTTCTGTTTACTTCTTAACAGCTCCTTTAGTATTTGAGTTACTGTTTCCAAAACACAGTCAGAACCTCCCACACATTTTTTAGTAACTTAAATGTTATATTCTGTATCCTTTAATTCTCAATTTATACAAACATTTATATAAAGATCTGTATTATGGCATTTCCAACTTCCTCCTTTTCCCCTTCCCCTATTGCCTATTGGTATCTCCCTATTGTCTCTGGGAGCTTGCCTTAGACTGTTGGTGATCTGGCAGTTGCTGGATTCCTGGTGGAGACAGGAGACCGATAATAAATTTGCTCTGAAGAAACATTCGCTTAGTCTTCATTTCATCACTGGCGATGATCTGTGTAAGGGGACAGAAGACCTCAGCTCCTCCCCTTTTGGCATACTACCCCAGCTACCTTTGTCTTCTACTTTGGACTCACCCTGAGGTACTGTTTCCCCTTTCTTCACTTGAGGAGTTTCTGCACTCTCCCTTTCTCCTCTGACAGTCATCCTGGCTGTCGTACTCCTCACCTCTCCATTTCCGCTGGCTCCAAAAGGCTGTTCCACTCACCTTGGGTGGGTTTTTAATGCATTGGACTGTAGGTATACTTCTGCATTCCCCAGGGTGTGGCCACTTCGCCTCTCACCCCTGGACTAGGTCTTACCATTACAGGAGAATCCTGTGGGCTTACTCCTGTCTTCTCCGGGGCATGGCCGTGTTCATAGGCATCTCCTTTGTGCATTTCCAGCTCCTGGAAGGCTGTCCATCCCACCCTTTGGTTGGAGTTTCACCGTTGCTATCCGATTGTAGGCGTACCCCTGCCTCCCCAGGGTTTGGCCTTATTGCAGAAGAGTTTCCTTCGTGGAGTTCACGCCACGTGACTCCTCATTAGGAGACATTCCCCTAGCCTCCCAGAGAGTGTGCTCTCTTCACATCCCTCCTCTGACCTTCATGCTGCTCGTATCTCTTCCAGAGTGTAAAATCACGGTGACAAGCACACCTCAGTGTCAGTTTCTTCAAGTATCACCATTCACTGAGCACCTGTTACCTCTTCCAGCGTGTCAAATCACTGTGACACACACACACCTTATTATCTCTTCTTTCATAGTGCCACCATTCACCTCCATGTCGTTTCACAGTGGCAGGCACACCTCATCATTAGTTTCTTCAGTATTCTACGTGATATGCCTGCGTCACCTCCAGCGTGCCATTTCACGGTGACATGCACACCAAATTTGATCTTTTGAGGCATTAATTTTTTACGAAGACACGCACATCTTTTGCTATTTTCTTATTTTTACTTGCCTCTCCTCCAGCATTTACTTGCTCACCTACCTTCATCTCCAGCGAGCCATTTCACAGTGACACGTACATCTTGTTATCATCTTCTTTAGGTTTCTAGGTGCTTTGCCTGCCTTCAACTACAGTTTGTCATTCCACTGTGACAAGCACACCTAATAATATTTCTTCTCTACGGCCTACATTATTAGAGTTGTCTTTTAAGATAGTGTGCAGTGACATTTCTGACTTTACTCATTGTCAGTATTTTACTTTCTCTTAGTGTGTAATTTATGGTACATTTTGATCTTTAATAATATGATGGCAGCTGCCAGTATGTCCCAACCTGCACCTTTCTTGAATGAATTTGGTGAACCCAGTATTCTATGGAAGGAATGGGAGAACATATTTGAATCCTATTTAATAGTGATTGGAGGTGAGAAGTTTAGTTCCACAAGAAAACAACATATCCTGTTACACAGTTTGGGTCCCCATGGAAGGAAAATATTGAAATCTTTACCGGAACCTGAGATTCCATCCAACAACAGTGATACCGATGAGGAAGAGGAGGATGCCTACAAAACTACTCTGATAAAGTTACAGATCCATTTGGTGATAAAAATTAATATTGTGTTTGAGAGACATAAATCCTTTAGCAGGTCCCAAGGCAAACAAGAAAGTGTTTCTACCTATGTGGCGGGTGCTCAGTGGTTTAAGCAAATTTTGTGATTTTCATGATTTAAATGATTCTCTCATAAGAGACCAACTGTTGCATTGCGCTATTAATAATGAGATATATGAGACGATATTGCAAAAACAACCCACCATCAAGAGGCCATAGAAATAGCTAAATCCATTGAGAATAAGTTTCAGAAATAGCAAATTTAGAATCTGAACTCGCGGCATGTAGAATAAAGAATGAAAAATGTTTCTCCCCAAAACACTGGGGGAATGTTGTACCTGATGAGAAATCTCAAGCAAAGAAAATAATTTTGTAAGTCAAGGATGATTGTGCTGACAATCAACAAAAGTATCCTGTATGTGATGTGTACCTAGATGATAAAATGGTTAAAATGTTTGCCGACTCATGTTCACCATTTATTCTAATTAACTATTCTGATTATAAATCTATTGTAGGAGACAAAAGTGTAGTTTGTGTACAGCTGATATCGCACTCAGTGGATACACTAAGGACCCCATTCCTATAAAAGGTATGATGAAGACACTCCTATATTTTAAAGCCCGCTCAACAGTAGGCAAAGTTTACATCAGGAAAGAAGGGTCAAACCTACTCGGCTGGCAACATCAAAGGGAATTAGGCATCAAACTTGACCCCAACAATCCTGAACAAGTTTATTAATGAATTTTCAGAAGTATTTTATGAAAAGTTGGGTGTTTTAAAAGACTTTTAACCTAGAATAATTTAATATCCAATGCCAAACCGGTGGTACACAAGACTAGACCTATACATCATCTTATGAGGGAGCCCTTAAGAAAAGAACTGGTGAGGCTAGAAGATTTAGGTATAATACAACCTATTGATTGCTCTGATTGGGTAGCACCCATTAGAATTGCAAAATAAAACCACAGTGAAGACATTAGGTGTGTGTTAACCTGAGTGATCTTAATAATAACATCTGGGTGGAGAGGCATCCCTTAACTTGCATCCAAGAGATGTTAAGTACGATGGGTGAAGCCATATGTTTCAGTGCTCTAAACCTCTCCATGGCTTATCACCAGGTCGAGTTGCACCCAGACTCCAGATGGCTTACTGCTTTTACCACGCCTATCGGCACGTTTATGTTATGCCACATGCCTTTTGGGCTTGTCTCTGAAGCAGCATTCTCCCCAAAAATTATGCAGCAAGTTTTAGATAGGGTACAAAATATCCTATGCCCAGAAGACGATGTCTTGATTTACTGAGCTGTTAAAGAGGAACATGACAAGACTTTGAGGGAAGTTCTTTCTGAATTCAAGAATGCAGGTTTAACCTTGAAGAAGGAGAGGTGCCAATTAGGTATAAGTGCAGTAGAATATTTGGGACATTCCATTTCAAAAGATGGCCTTAAACCCACATTCTGCTTACTGGAAGCTATACAAGATGCCCCTGCACCAGTAAACAAGGAAGTACTCAAATTGTTCCTAGGCTTAGAGAAATATATTGCAAAGTATTTACCACACTTTGCGGGTTTAACCTCTAAACTCAGAGAACTAAGGAAGAGCCACACACACTCTCATGATTAAATGAACATCAAATCTCATTCTGGAAAATCAAGGATGCTATTCTATCAGCTCCATACTTATGCAATTTTGAACATAATCACAAAACCATATTTACTACTGAAACTAGCAACAAGGGCTTAGGAGCTACCCTTTCCCAAATAATTTACGTCCAAGAAAAAATTATTGCCTCTGCCTCACGTGCCCTCTCTAAATCTGAAATGAACTACTCTGTAGTTGAAAGGGAAGCTCTAGCTTGTTTTTGAGCTGTCAACATTTCAGGTTTTTCTTATGGGGCATACAATTCTGCATAGGTGCCGATCATAAACCTCTCATATTTATGTTCAACCCCAAAGGAACATCTTGCAGTACCCCCCCTATAGCGAGATGGGTTTTAGGTTCAGAGAGCTTCTACTTCAAAGTAGAATATGTGCCTGGCAACTTAAATTCTGAAGCAGATTGTCTTTCCAGGGCTCCTTTAGACAAGGAGGAACAATTTGAGACCATAGAATATCCTATTCTACAAGTCATCTCGTTTACTATCACATCTCAAGAATGGTTAAAGTGTATGAGCAAGGATACCACCATGAGTCAACTCAAAGTATATACCTTACATGGTTGGACCAATTCCATTGGTTCCATTAGTGACGATGTCAGACAATATTGAGAAGTCCGTGATGAACTTAACATTAACCAGAATCCTACATAGAAATGACCAAATAATACCGCCAGAACCCTTACGATGCAGAATTGTAGATCTTGTGCACGATGATCACTTTGGTAGAAGCTTGAACAAAGCCAAACTCTAGGAACGCTATTGGTTCCCCAACATGGATACCATAGTGGAAAACAAAGTAAAAAACTGCTGTATTTGCACTAACAGTGGCAAATCCAAAATAACTCGTAAAACTCCCACTTCTCCAGTCTCAGTCCCAGACAAGCCATAGGCAAAGAGTGCCTTAGATATCATCGGTCCTATAAATCAAAAAGGGGTGATGAAACGCTTTGCTTTTTTTTAATAGACTACCAGTCTCATTGGACCGTGATGAGAATGGTAAACCAAATCACTTCTAATTCCCTCATTCAGTTTCTGAAAGACACCTTTGGTACGGAAGGTATTCCATCCACCATTGTCACAGACAATGGAGTTCAATTCACTTCATCTGTCATGACGGAGTTCCTTAGCAACTTGGATAACATTCAATTTAAGACCCCTCTTTACTGTCCTAGAGAAAATAGCCTAGTAGAAAGAATTAACAGAATGATCAAGGAATGCATACAATTTGCATGCACAGACATGATTCCTGTGGAACGGGCCATACATAGAATGCTATGGGCATACAACACTACCCCCAACCAAGTCACAGGCATTTCCCCTTTCACAGCCCTTAAAGGGAGAAAACCCTGCACTAAGTCTTATTATGACTCCAACCATGGCACACAAACTCTGCAAAATGTTGTGGGAGATTGGGTGTGTGTCATAAATCCTAGGAAAGGGAATCTTGACTCCAAGTTTTCCAAACACATGCAGATTGTAGCTGTCAAGCAAAAAATAGCCACCATGAATAATGGCCAGACATGCAGCATGGATACATTGTCTAAAACTCATCCTATTGCCAATGAGACCACCAATTGTAATCCGCACCCATCTTTCTCGTACACATAAACTACACACAACTCTTCATGGAAGTCAGAGAATCCGCAGGGCACCCTTATGGCACCAAGACTACAACATGTCCGGGTAATCTTTTTGCACCTTTTAACCCTAATGTGAACTCATTAACTTGTCTATTTGTTTTCTTCCTTCCTACTTTTTGTGCTTTTTGCTTAACTGTTTGGGAAGAAAGATGCGTTATATTCTAGATCTGTTAATTATCAGTTTATGCAAACATTTATATAAAGATCTGTATTATGGCATTTCCTACTTTCTCCTCTTCCCCTATTGCCTATTGGTATCTCCCTATTGTCTCTGGGAGATTGCCTTAGAATGTTGGCGATCTGGCAGTTGCTAAATTCCTGGGGGAGAGAGGAGACCGATAATAAAGTCGCTCTGAAGAAACAAATGCTTTGTTTTAATTTCATCATTAAACACAGAGGATAATAATCATTCTAGGCATACTAATGGAGCCATCACTTATGTCTAAATGAGGAGTCAAAGAGAGGTGTGATTGCAAGAGAAAGTTATTAGAGGGAGTACTGCTAAATAATTGCAATCCTACAGGGGCTATTACTACCCTGATATCTACATTCTGTATGATCTTAGTAGTATCATAGGAGATTTATATCTTACAGATCTACGTATCCAAATTGGGTAGGGTACAGTCCTTATTTTAATTGCCCTCTACTAACCGAAAACCAAAGGGCTCTTCAAAGTTTACATGTTGAGTTCCGTGTGGGTGTCCATTTGCCATCTCTGATGATGTCAAGAAAGGACCTGCAAATATCAAAAGGGAGGGAGAGCTATTTACTACTGGATTCTTCTGGAATTCTAGTAGTTCCCCCCAAGAAAAAGCTCCAACAATGTGCAATTTAACACTCCCATCAGCATTAGCGACACTCCAATTATTAGTATCATCATTCATATTCACATTAGCCCCCCCATTCAAATCAGTCAATACAATTATTTCTACTTGAGGATTTCTCTCCCTTTCCCTCTTCTATAGGCGGAATCTTTGGCTTCTTCTTTTCAGTAATGTGACTGGAGTGTCTTTGTTCCAGAGAAGATTAGATTTGGTCTTAACACAGGCTGTGCCAGGAAGCAAACAACCAGATCTTAACTTAATAGATGCTATCCTTTGTATAAGTCTGGCCCAAAATTAGCTGTGTAAAGTGCCAACTGCAGATATACTTGGTACAATCTTATTCCAAGTCCCTTTGATATCAGGATGAGGCAGCTGTAGACAACCTACAAAGGACTGTTGGCCAAATATGAGGCATGCAATATGCAGATGGGAAAAGAGTGTGTCGTAAGCCCACAGAAATCAAGCCGCACTGGCCTAATGCCTGCTGCTTCTGTGCCTACTAGGAGATGATTGAGGCCCTAGAACCTTGCACACACCCACCCGTCTGACCTTGCTTTCCCCTCAGTGCACCAAGAACACACTCCACTTAGTTCTTGCCCTCCGTCAAGTTACTACTGATTGTGCTTAGAGCCACAACAACCACGCTATTTAAAAGGGATACTCAGAGCCTGGATAAATATGGGTGACGCACCTCTGGTTCTTAGAGGTCTCTAGACAGTCACTGCAGTTATATAATAGGGACAGAGTGGAGGAGTGCCTCTAATAGCTAGATAAGCATTGTGCACTAATTTAGCACTTTTCCACCCCAATTACTGACCTATCCACTCCTTCCACTTCCCAAGGCACACCTGCCAAGCTTTGTTTCACCACTTCACATTCCCAAACCCCACCTCCTAAAGGGACACCACTACAAAAATTAAACGTTCCTCTAAAATAAAATCGGATGGGTGCCTGCACTGCCCAACGGATGCCTGTTCTTTAGGAGAATACCCTGGCAGTGTCTTTCAGGGAAGGTTTTGTAGCACTGCAGTGTGCTAACCCACAACATTTGTGTATGCATTGACCATTGACCTTTTTTATGTTTTGTCTGTGTATTTTATTCAGACAAATATATTCTAGTTTGTTTTTTAACACATACGTCCTGGCATTGCAGGTCCCTAGCTATTTTTGGAAACGTAGCAATGTTGCAGAGGTTAGATTGTAATGCAGGGCTATTGTGTTTACACATTATGGAAGGTTATACTACATATATTTTGAGAGTGCACTTTGTTATATACATGCAAAATTTGATATGCTATGTGATGGTGATTAATTTTTATGGGTAGGCATTCATCACAGTAATGACGACTTGCACCACCCACTGAAGTGATTTGTTCCATTAGGATGTGTGACTACAGATGTATTTGTTTCACCCTGACTGGTTATCAATATGAACAGGTTTGTATATTTAGAGCTTAGAACCAGTGCAGGAGTCACACAGTACAAGGGGAAATGTAACATGGGTGGGTATGTGGGATGAATCCCAACTGGTGGTAATTCAAACGGTAAAGGTTTCAGCTTGTCTTGAGCAATGTCTACATAATTTTGCCTGCACCTTTCCCTATGATGTATGTTGGATATGTCTTTAATGTGTGCAAGTTAGTTATTTGTTTAGTCACACCTGAAGGCTGGTTAGTTGTCATATCTTTTAGTCTTATGTTTTTGGACATGTGTTCAATATTTTGTGTTTACCTTACACCTACTATAGTTATATGAGAAGAATTATGTTACTGATGTGTTTGTTTTAATATCTTGTACTTACATATTACACACATATGCATGGCACTTGGTGATGCAACTGGTTGTCCCTGATATCCTTCAAGCCATGAGGCCTGTGCATAGAGACGTTTAGAAGCATGGGCAAAGTGGGCTCTGGCCCAGGAAGCCAGACTTTCAGCTTCCCCCTGATTGAGCCAACGCTGTTTCAGAGAGAGTCTTTCCATAAGGCCCTGAAATAATTCATGAAAAGATTGTTTTAACTAACACTTTTCAAAAACTACTTTTTAATGTGGGCGATGTGTGAGTGTCTATAAAAGAAACTTCACAGATAAGGTGTGTTTCCATATCAAGAACATTTACATATCAAAACAGCACCTAGCGTGGGAGAAATGAGAAGTTTTTATAGAGATTAGTTGCTGTAATTTTAGTGAGGAGCTGCTGTCTTGTTAATATACTAAAAACGCACATCACTTACCATGAATATTAGACGTGAATACATTTCGAATTTGTAGGAGTGTGCCTGTGCAGTGTTAGTGACCTGGGCAAACAGGGCATCAAAGAGCTGAATTTGGATCAAACATTCAAAGCTGTTCTGGACAGGGACCCACATTATAGGTTTGCCCCATGGCTCCCAAACACCTTAAGATGTCCCTACCTGTACATCAGTTAAATGAGAAGTCAACAGAAATGGGTTTGATTGTGGATTACCATTGGTTGCGCCCAAGAGAGTGTTTGTTTTGGATATCAGCGGTAGGGCGTGTGTGATCGGCTCCATGGTGGCACAGGACGTGTGCAGCTCAGTACAGGTGAGTTTGTGCCTTATATCTATCTATCTAGCCTTGGAACATCCCCAGTCAAGATTTGTTCATGTGTGAACACCATTTTCACATTGCAAATGCCAATGCTATTAGAACACTGAAAGTACGTGTGGCTTAGGAAATATCCAGTCCATAAAGAGCTCTTACACGTGTCAAAAAGTAAAGGGAACTCACTATATATTCCTTGTCTCTCAAACACAAATACCAATGTAGTACTGAGTGCTGACATGCACATATCTCAGCATGTCACTCTCTGATGGATGTCACCAGCCACAGAATGACGCTCCACAAATGCAGATGTGCATCGCACCTAACTGAATACACCCTTCTCAATGGCATGAAAACTCACATTGCCAGATAGTACTGAAAGTCATCCAACCATGTGTGGAATTGCCTCAACAATTTAACCAGGCTAATAACATTCATCAATGTCATTGGGTGTGTGTGACTCACCCACCCATGTCTACACACCCCTGTATGTGATTGCATCTACTCTGTATACCCATCACAGAATACTATTGTCAAGTACACATTGGCAAACACATACAGATATGATGGAATCAGAATGAAAACCTTGTGGACCCACGGTTCATGTATGGAACAGTTGTACATATGACAGTACAATCCATAAAGGTATGCATGCCAGTATGTAGGCATCAGTACAGATGACATCATGGTGTTAGCCACCTCATGATGCTGTACATTCCCCACATACCAAGGGGAAGTAGTCCTCGGTATCTGCATCAAGAGTGTATTGTATGCTATGCCTCAAGTAAGTGGTCAACATTGAATGAGACACAGCATTGAGGGAACATCACTCCAGGCACAAGGATGACAATTGGCCTGTCACACAGGACATCAAAAGATAGTGTAGGTTCTCAGAGACATTAGGCAGCCATGTGGATGTTCAACTCTGGAAACTCATATTTGACTGTACCCTGCTTAGTTCCTGGCAACATGGACAAAGGTCTACAGTTAACACTATGCACCTACTACCAGACTTACACATGCAGCAACTCTTCCATTGTGTGTGACATACATCACCTTCAAACTTGAGGGGGAGGTAGCTGCCCGTAACAAAAGAAGATGGTCATGCATAATGTTTCACTCAGGCCAATGCTCACACCCAGCTAGCTGCTGTTGGCCTCTCAATTGCCCATCAAGGTCCGGGTATGCCACTGCCAGTATGTGGGACATTAGGGGGTTCAGGGTCTGGTGTGTGCCCCTTCTGCCTTGGGAGGACAGTTCCAGATGGACTTCCACAATCTTCTGGGTCCAGCATCTCAGGTCCGCTCACCTTTTCTTGCAGTGAACACTGCACCGACGAGTAACCCCCAGGGTCTTAACTTTCCAGGCGATGGCTTTCTACATGGATACATTCTGATGTGTCAACAGAATAGGGAAAGGTAAAGGCATACAGATCCTGCACTCATTAATACTAGGTTATTATAATTATATTCTAAGACCTGGTGCAAAGAACCAGTGATGAGACCCATTTACGTCTCTATATGGGGAAGAAAAAACACCCCAAACCAAATCAAACAACATGGTTCAGCACTCAATTGTGCAAATAGATGATCAAGCATCATGATTTATAGTCCATAGTCTGCACATGGAGAGAACAAGGTAACAGTCTTCTTAGTAAAGCATTATACCAGTCGTTCTTCTTTGGAAAAAAGATTCTTTATTCTTTTATCTGATCTTGTCCATAAAAACACAGCATGCAAATGATAGCCGAAATGTTTCATCCCCCTGAGACTTCTTCAAGGCTATAAAATATCTCGATAAAATTATATCATAAAAGCATACAGACAAACATAAAATACACAATAAAAGTCAGGACAAGATTCAATAGGAGCGAGAGGGTAATACGGAGGATCAATCGGCAGACTAGATGAAAATGCATTGTTGCTTCCCTTTTCCAGTCCCCCTCGGCCTGAAACATGGCATCTAAAATTGTATTAAATACAATTACAAGATTAAAAATGTCTTAAATTACATTTAAAAACGAGAAAATAATTATTTCCCCAAATCATTTTGACACTCAGGTAAAAAAGACACTAAAAAATGTTAAAACAAGGCAAGAAAAGATACATCACGACAGAGGACCCAGGAGTTTCAATCTAATCAGCCAGGACCAGGCAAGAAATTTGGCCACCCCACATACAAGCCAATCACTAGTGTCCGATTGAAGAATTCTCAGCACAACACGGTGGTTCACGGTGCCCAATTGTCTACAAACAGGGCTCAGCCATCTTACCCTGGGAGTTTTATAGAAAGGGCACTCAAACAATACGTGTGCTACAGTTTCCACCTTCGCTTTACAGCATGGACAACTTGCAATTGTTTGGTGAGGGGGTTTCCATTTACTTGTACGCTCCCGAATGGGCAGAGTGCCGAATCTAAACTGGATATACAGTCACCTGTCTCTGGGCTTCTGGATTACATCAAGGTAAGACTCCAGCCTCATCACTGTTTTATGCAAATAAAAAGCCTCAATTAAGCTGCCGGCAACCGCAGCTGTATTCTCTTGGGTATCAATCCACATCCAATAAGCCTTCTTCAGATCAGCCTTGCTGAGACGCATTCCGGACTCCCAGACATCTCTTAAGCCCAATGCAGAAAATGACTTTTTAAAATTACACAACCAAGTAATCCTATGGGACCCAGGCGAACTCATCACTTCTCTGAGACCCTCAACATATTTGGAGAGTTCGGGGGTGCGCCACAGGCGAGTCCAGTAAAGCAAGGGGCGTAATCTGGCAAGGTCCCTAACTGAACGCCTGCCCATGTCTCTCATAAGAGGTTTTAATGGCGTACTCGTCGGGAGCTAAACCAAATCCCTGAAGAATTTGTTTTCTGACATAGAGATTTCCTTAACATTGTCGAAGCCCCACAGTTCGGCCCCATACAGTGCGGAGCTTACAGCTTTTGCAGCGTAAGCCACCAGTGCGGGAGCAACGGGCCTACTCTGGGATAACCGGTGTTCCTTCCCAATTGCCCCCGCAACTATCTTGTGGTTGAGAAGCATTTTGTCGTGTGGGGTCTCCAACTGAGTTTGTCGGACATCCTGATTCCAAGGTAATCGAAGATTTTAACAGACTCAAGAGGTGCTACCTCCAGAGTAAAATTGGTTTTAGAAGATCTAGAGGGGTTAAACGAGAGGAGATTAGTTTTTTATGTATTTATAGATAGGCCTCTCGTATTGCAAAAAAGATTGAACCTATCAAGAAGCTTCTGCAACCCCGCAGGTGTTTTGGAGATGAGCAGGGTATCGTCAGCGAAAAGTAGGGCTGGGATCTTGTCTCCCGCCAGGGCCAGGGCATCAGCAGGAAACTCCTGTAAAAAACTTACCACTCCATTCACAAATAAAGAAAATAGAGTAGGAGCCAAAACACAGCCCTGGCGCACCCCTCTAGTAACCCAGATTTTAGCCGTTGTTTGATCCTGTCGACCCCATCTTACTTGGACATAATTGCCCTCATGAAGGCGAATCAAAAGATCTAGGATAGGTATCGGGATTCCCAGTTCCCTCAACACCGACCAGAGGCGGTCGCGAGGAACTAAATCAAAGGCAGTCTTCAGATCTATAAAGGCCAAATAAAGTCTGCCGTTGCCAATCGAGACCACCTTCCAGTGCAGGAGGAGAAGCCGAAATACCTGATCAATTGTTCCCACATTTGCCCTGAAGCCTGCTTGATAGTCTGACAGGTCATCATTTTCGATTGTCCATGACAAGATTCTTTCTAACAAGACCCTTCCAATCACCTTCTGGCCAGCATCAATAAGGCTGATTGGGCGGTAGTTGGCAGGGTCTTCCCTAGAGCCCTTTTTAAAAATTGGGATCACCTCGGCCCCTTTCCACGATTCGGGGACAGGGGATCCTTTAAGAAGGGAATTGAGTAAAAGAGTATAAAACCTAGCCCAGTTTGGGGGGTCTGCCTGAAACAGATCACCTGGCAGGCCATCCGGCCCGGGTGCCTTTCCTGGGATTATTTTCTTAATAGCAAGCAGAACTTCGGACTCCTCAAAAGGGAAAAAAGGTTGAGAGGCAAGAGATGATGATAAGGGGCCAGCATGTGTGCTTATATTATGAGAAACTGGCCCAGAGTAAAGCTTTTTGAAATGTTCAAACCACGCATGGTCAGTAATATTATTAGGAATATCATCAGGATCAGGATCTTTGGATTTTCTGAATAACTTCCAGAAAGTGTTCCCGTCTTTAGCCAAACTAGCGGCCTTGAAGTCTAGTCAAAAGGCTTCATCCCAATTACGCTTGGCTTCCAGAAGTGCCCTTTTGTACTCCTTCCTGGCATTATTCACCAAGAGACAGTCCTGTTTCTTAACAGCGGCTATCAGGGTGCTCCTTTTATTCCTACACTCCGAATTATACCACGTCCCAGGCACCTTAGGAGGCTTATGCTTATGGGGACGAGGTGATAACAAGAAAAAGGAACCCATCGTCTCTATTGTTTCAGCATAGATACTGTCAATAATAGGAGGCCCTTCTGAGGCACTACATGCTGCCTGGAGTTCTACTATTTTGGCCAGCAAGGATACTTTGATGGCTTTCAGTTTTTGGTCATCAGAAACGATTTTCGGCCATTTCCAGTGCCTCTTGCAGTTGGAAGGAACAACTTCCTTGGAAAGCATAATTCGACCTATAGCGTGATTATGGGAAACAAGAGGCCAGGGATTCATCATAGATAGACACAAGGGGTTGTGGTCACTATCAATAGATGGAACTATGACCATATCCACAGTGTATTGCCACAATCTAAGGTCGACTAAAATATAGTCGATACGAAAAAGGGCAAGTTGCTCTATTGAAAGTATTTGCACCGAAAAGATCGGACGGCATTCTACCATTTGCAGCTCTAAGACCAAATTCAAATGAGAGAGCGTTCAATTGAATGGCCAACTGAGACCACTTCCTAATTGGCAGCATGGATAGAGATGGGATACCCCATCTAGCATCATCAGCCTCTACATTGAGCAGGTCCTCTGGGGCTAGAGGTTCGAATGTACAATTCATATCTCCAGCAACCAGGATTAAAGAGTCCGGAGGGCAGATGGTAATTTCCTCGCTCAAGGCTGTGAAAATTGCTGACTTAGCACCTCCCTTCGTGCCTCTTACATAAACATTGAAAAGCTCAACAACAGGGCCACCTTTAGCCCCTTTAATTGTTAGCCGCATTAGGTCCAATGATGTGCACAAGTGGTGTTTTACCCTGAAATTAAGTTTAGTGCTTATCCAAATTATGAGGCCCCCTGACGGCCTCCCACGACCATTGGAAATAGCTGGTAAAAAAAAACCAACTGAAACCTGATTTATACAATGGCTCCAAGCTCCAACTATCTTGAAAGATGCATATATCTTGGTTAGCAATAAATGTATTCCAATCTGGTAAAGAAAGTTTGTTGCGTAAACCCGCTATGTTCCATGAAATTATCTTAAGGGAGGTAGTGGAAGCTATGGAGACAACATCGTCAGGAATAGACATTTCACTTAATACAAAATTGCTTAGTCCGCCAAGATCGTTGGCATTAGGGCTGAGGGGAATTAAAGTTTTATTTGGAGGATGAACAGGTGAATCAGCAAGAACGAGATTGGGCTTCTTTACGAAAAATTGCTGTGATTTACTAGGAATAGGCAGCCCGGAAGTTTGTCAATCATTAGAATCCAAATTCGATTGGCCGTCTCTCGACAATTCTGGCGTTTGGTCTCTTGTAGCCATAGCTTCTACACATGGATGACGCCTAAATTGAATGGAAGAGGTACCTGGGGAAGAAGTTCTGAACTCTAATGCCAATAGTCCCTCAGCTACAAGGTGGCTTGCCAGGGTAAGTTCGATGCAGTCAGATAAGTTGTCATCATATCTATACGTTTGGGCCCTGATAATATCACTCCTAATTAGGGATCGACACCCCCTGACGTGGCGAACCCAATGTGTGACTTTATTTATCAAAGAGCTCTCATCTTCTCTCCCCTCGAGGACAGGGACATGAACCATAAAAACAGTGGGCTGCTTAGCGACACTAAAGGAAGAAGTTTTAGGAAGGGACAGAGAAGAGTGTCGATCAGAAAAGTTTTTTGGCAACCTAGAGATATTCGTTAAGCTAGGAATTGGGCTTGCCTTCCTGGCCGCAGTCATAGGACGAGGTATAGCTTTATTGGTCTGCCCTATGTCTTTTGTAACGGAATTATGATTTGATGAAACAAGGGGCGGAAACTGGTTGCTAGTAGGGTTTATAGGTAGATAATGTAGATGTGCTGGTGATGGCAAGGAAGACAGCCCACCCAAATCATGACGAAAAGAGTTTGATTTAGGTGTTTTAACAATAAGCAATAATTCTTGGATTATTAACTTAAGTTCGCCTATTTCTTCCCTAAGGGAAGTAATGGTTTGCATCACATTAAGTGTTTCTCTTCCATCAGTAATGGGAAGCTTCCCCGCCTCCCCCCTAGGGGCAGAAGTTTCTAAATCAGAATTACTGACTAAATCAGACTCTTCAATAGTAGCGGGGATTTCAGACAAAGGAGCATATCGATTAGTACAGACCAAGACATGTGGTTCAAGAGGCACAGGGTTACTGCTTTTGATACCAGGGGGAGGGGCCGCCAGACAAGAATCGCTTGTAATAATGACGTCCTTTCTAAGTGTGGAATTGCAAGCTGGCTTTGATTGAACATTGATGGAACAGTCAGAGAGCGAGGCAAACTCTTGTTTGCTGACGAAGATGTGTTCATAAGATCAGGGGCGGGAGATTGGGAAATGTCAAGAATCAGTTCACACTCATCGACCAATTTTTCGATACAATCCATTGTAGAGGTGGGTAATACCTTCTTGGTAGGTCTTTTAGCCTTTTTCCTTTTAGCTGCCCCACCGGCAATGATCGCAATCCCTCCAGTAGTATCAATCAATTTCCTTTTACCCATTTGTGTGAGTGTGTTAGGGATAACTTTTCAGAACTCGTTGATAAGAACAATACCAATCACAGGATGTGGTAATTAACTCAGACTCATGAGACGGAGTCAAAGCAACACAGGGATTAGATCCTCTCATGCAGTAGTACAGTACCTTTTACTAGGCCAGCAGTCAGTATGTGACGGACACCAGTAGCCGTACTTTGAACTCCGCAGAGAGTGGGCCGTGCCCTGCCTCTGTCTGCCCCTGACGGCTTCAGACGGCCCGCCCTTTGCCCGGGCTTAGCCCGGCGCCGCCCGCGCGCGTCCCGCGTGGTGGTCTTCCTGTCTCGCTAAGTACACACCGCTGTTAGGGGGAGTGGCCGCTGGTCTATTCACCCCGCTGATGGCTGGGATTCGGAGTCCTTGCTGGTGGGCTGGTGGCGGCACAACAACTGACAAGCCCCACGATGCGTCTCCTGCGAAGCGGGAGGCGCGAGCCGTAGATGAAGTCCCCGCTGTTGGGGGGAGTGGCCGCTGGTCTATTTACCCCGCTGATGGCTGGTATTCGGAGTCCTTGCTGGTGGGCTGGTGGCGGCACCAATGTATATGCTTATGGTACCTCCATGTGCCTTGTCCCTTTGGATGATTTCTTTCACCACGGGAGTATGGTAGCACTGAAACTGAGAGTGAGACCAGGTCTTCCAGCGGTCCTTTCCGTCCGTGGTGTCCAAGTACTGAGCTTCCTTCCCGCTATAAAATATATACAAAACATAGACTTATATAACAACATATATAGATGTTTAAACCAACACACATTTACACTATGCAAAGAACCAGACAATACACTCTATTTACACTACACATTGATCCAGACAAATCACAATGTAATTACTACAAATCCATGTATGTATGCACATGTATATACAGAAAAACAGCAAATGAAAAAAATATTCAGTCTGTGCTTTATATTTAAACTTCTTGAACCTGAGCAGTTGGTACGCAAATTCACAACTATGTTATGAACGCAATGTCATCGAATGATGGTTTTGTATAAGAGTAAAAATAAGAGGCAATACATGATATTTACCTTAGAAAAAATACAGACAATTCACAATGTGACACATACAAACCCTAATGTATTATATGCACATACGTAGACAGAGAGGAAGACAAACACTGATAGCGAATCAGCATTTCCCAACAGTGAGGTCAGGCATCCCCCATGTCATTGTTGAAAACCACATAGAAAACGATCTTCTAAGTACATCTCCACCAACACAACTGTGTAGGAAAATGTCACCTGATGTATGGCACCATTCTTCTACCTATACCAATACTCACACATCAGTGTTGTACATTACTGTACATGAACACATGATTATTGCGTGCACTATACACCGGTTGTGATGGTAGTTATGTGCGCAATGCAGACTCCACAACATGACAGTGTCCACTATGCATTTGACGTTATTATGATGTGCACAGTGCTGTGACTGACACAAGTGGAATCCCGATCGGGGTGATAGGTGGAACCTGTAGTAATGGGATTAGACCCAATTCATCTGGGTGACTCCTGTATTTATTTAGAAAGTCAATGTGAATATTTAGGCTCTCTCCCGCCTAGAATGTCCTGTCCTACAACAGTGGTCAATGGGGGATATGTATCATGCAGATCATTGTCAGGCATCTCTTCCACTATCCTCCTCCAAGAAGTTGCCATGTATGCTATTGAATATCATACAATAATATTTCGAATTGCAGTGTACTGCTAACATATGCTAGTATGTGTTGTCACATAATTTTTGGGTGTGTCTTGGTAAATGTAGGGTGGACACTGTGACCAATATCCATATGTATGTATACTCCAGACATAAGTACCATAGTGGAGGGATTCGATGACAGCCTCCCGCATACTGGCCATTTACAGATCATCAAATTATATAAGAAAGAGACATCATCAGGACGTTTTGTCTCAATAGGCATATAGGCAATAGGATTTGTGGGTCTAGTTGGAGCCTCATTTATGTCCTGGAAGAAACTATTTCACATCTCTGACACCAATGGTAAAACTCACGGCAGCGCTGCATTTCTTGGCCACATGTTCTTGTCAGTGCACTATAGCCATATCTGGTGGAATGTCACAACCTATGGTCAGTGGCATACTAAGCACTGTGCTTTTAGCAATGATGAGACACATGGACAGCTACATCCAGTTCTTCATATGTGAAGATTTGGCTAATGTGAAGGGTGGGTTTTATGGATTTGGTTGCATCCCACATGTTGGAGCTATTGATTGCACACATATTGCTTTACTATCACTGCAACCCACAGAACAGGTATATAGAAAAATGAAGCACTTCCATTTTATTGACATGCAAGTTGTTTGTTTAGCAGATTTATAAATCTCACATGTCTGTGCTAGATTCCCAGTATCTGCTCATCACTCGTTCGTACTGCGGAACAGCATCATACCCCAGCTAATGTCACAACTACTACCAGAGTGGGCCTGGCTTATTGGTCAGTATGATGTGTCCAACCTTTGTGTGTGAAGTCAGTTCATATCTTCTGAAAGTGTGTGAGTCATTATTGCACATATGTGTGTCTTTCATCTAGGAGGCTCAGTGTATCCCCAACTGACCAGGATTGTTGACACCTCTGAGGAATCCAACAACCACAGGAGGAGTCCACTTCAAAAAGGCCCATGTATAAACTTGGCGGCCAGTGGAGCAGGCTTGTGGTCTCCTGAAGGTCAGATTAAAATGTCTGGACAGGAATAGGGGGGTCTGTTCTACTCACCTGGGATAGTGTGTCAGATCATTGCAGTCTGCTGCATGCTCTACAACCTGGCACTGTAACAGAACATCCCTCTCATCACAGAGGATGGAAACCAGCAGGAGCCACTGGGTGAGGATCCCAAAATGCCAAATGATAATGATAGTGGTGAGCATGAAGGAGCTGACATACATCAAGAGCTCATGAACAACTTCTTATAGTGAGAGTAAGTTTTCTTTGAGAGGTCAAGGCTATGACTGTTACAGTGACTGTCCTTGCAGTACTGTGAGGAAGACGTATAGATACATGTTATGTAAGTAGAGTTATGACAAAATGTGCACATCTGTTTGTGTAGAAAGGTCTTCACACATGCACACATTGTTGATGTTGCTTTGTACTCCGAAGGTTGAGAGTTATTGACATCATATGTATGGCTTCCTAGTAAATCTCTTTGGTTTGTTGTAAGTACCTTCACCGAGTCATCTTCATTTGGACATTTCAGGAGTGTGAAATCAGCAGGTGTTTTTAATTACAAAGTGGACATGGATTGTCCCTGGGAATGTCTGGCACAGACTTTGGGTGTATGACTCCATTACCAAACCAGCTTGCACAGTGATCGGATAGACGTTGCTATGAGTCCATTGGACTTGTTCCCTGTCATGTGTGGTCCTATTGCAATATGTGTGCCAGCATGTTTTCCAGCAAAATGTTTTTGTTGGGCCGAATCATTCTAGTCCCTCTTCACATTGGCTTAGTCCTCAATGTGTGTGAACTTGATGTAGCTGTTGATGTGTCTCATCGTTGTATGCCACTGTGCTTGTGGCACACCACTGATGTATGTTTGTGACAATCCTCCAGATGAAACAAGAATGAATTTAGTGAACCTGTGCTCAGAGACTGTTGTAATGTCATGTTTTTTTTGTTTGTTTTTTCAATGATGTGGTACCACCTCATGTTGATGTGGCTCCAGCTGATTCCATGAACCAATTGACATTTGACGATTCTATTTGGCATTGTCTGATGTATCCCCTCTTACCATGTTGTTGAGGTTAGCACATTACATTTGTGATCACTGACACAGATCATTTCAGTGATATATTATTTAGCTCTGTTTTTGACATTATGCCTGCCTAAGGTTGAAACTATGGAATGAAGATGTCATGAGACTGTACACTTGTATGTCTGTGTTGGGGTGACATGGTTGTGATACTCAGTTGCACATTGTTGACATTTCAAACATCCATGCTTACACAAGTATTTTCTACTTACATTTGGTAATTCACAATGGTATAACTTCATAACTTGCTAGATGTGATTGATACTACATGCACTAATGATTTTGTGACAAGTGAATGTGAACATAAAACAATATACAGACAAACAGTGACTGCATAGGAGTGTAGCTTTTAGTGTTGGTAAATGAAACCATTGTTGTAGGTGCCACATTGTCTGAAATCGAAAGCCATCATACTACTCTTGTCAGCAATGGAAAAGTGTACAGGAATAGTCATCAAAATGAATGTGTTGCACACAAAGGACATTAGGTGCAATGTTTCTACCAGGAGGTGTTGGGTGCCTTACTAACTGAACCTCCTGGATGTTTTCTTGGACATCCTGGCCCATGAGGAGGGGGGGTCTTCTGCAGGGGTTTTTGGCGATTAGTAGGTTGACAAGACGTCCCTTTTTGGAGATGTAGAAGGGCTTGGTATAGATGAATCACAGGAAGGAGTAGGTGTGTGGAAGCAATGCAGAGTATAGTGTTAATATCCATCAGCATCCCTATGAAATGGCCCATGTTGTCATTGTGGGTATCAAGCCTCTGGCCAATGGGCCTCTGCAGCTGCAGCTGCTTCAACCTCTGGAGTTCCTCAAGTGCCTGGCCCATCACTTCTTGGGAGTCCTCATAGGCACCAAGACTAGGGCGATATTGACCTGGGCATCAGTGGCACCAGTGGCCTCACTTTGCGGGCCCACAATTACCTTTCCACCACCCCTGCTCTGAAAGCCTGTGCCCTTGAACCAGCCTGCCCCCTCCAACTGGATCCTCTATCCTCAGTAAGAGTATTATTAATCCTCACCTCCAGAAGTGGGACTAGGATGCAGGAGATGTTACTGTCCCTACAAGTTCCAACAGTTGTTGGGGCAGAGGTCAGCTCAGATATGCAGTTTGGGTGGGAGGTGTAGGTGTGGCACAGTAAGACTCACTGTTGCTGTCTGCTCAGGCTGTCCAGATGGGCCAGGTAAGTTTTCCTCGTCCATGTGGCCAGGAGGTTTTGCATCAGTGGAGGATTAATCCAGGTGGGGAGGTGGAGTCTTGGCAGTGTACTTACTCTGGCCAGATGTTTTGCTGGATAGACCTGTTCAGACATAGAGTAGATTGTTATTGTTGTAAGTGTGGTATGTGCATCAACATAATTTGGTGCACAGTGAGTCCAGGCCTCGGAGGGACAAAAGGGGTGGATGTTGACATTGTGAACTATTCCTGTTGCATTTGAATCATTTGCAAGACATTGGGAGACATGCATTACATTAAGTTGTATCTGCTTTATCATTTGCGGTACTGACATGCTTCCTGTTGACATGAGGGATGGACATGAAATCTCCCAATAAATTAAAGCCAACACAGTGTAGAAGTTACATGTGTAGTACTGGATAGGGAGCAACCCGATGCTGAGAAAAATCTCAAAGACTGTCTAACAGCAACATTTAAGTGGATGACTGACAATCACCTTAAGTGTAATGCTGACAAGACTGAGATCTTTCCATTTGGAAAACACAAGTTGTTTTCCCCAAAGAGCTGTTGGCCTGAGGATGCTGTGACTCCCCCCAATACCATCACCTCAGCTCGGAATCTAGGCATCAAATTTGACAATCAACTGTCTTTTAAGCAGCAAGCGGTTGCCGTAGCTGGCACCTGTTTCCATATTATAAAAGCTCTCAGGAAATTTTTTGATCTTCTGCCTCTGTCAGCTAGGAAAACAGTTGCAGTAGCACTAATAAACTCTAGGCTGGACTATTGCAATAGCTTATATGCTGGAACAAATAAGTCGGTTCCTCATAGATTGCAAATAGTCCAGCATGCAGCAGCTCGATTAGTTTTACGTCTGCCGCGTAAGTCGTCAGCCTCAGCAGCACTGAATGCGCTTCACTGGCTTCCCGTTGTTAAGAGGATACTTTTTAAGATCCTCCTAATTACTTTTAGGGCTTTTCACCACCAAGGACCTAAATACCTACAAAATGGTTTTAAACGCTACCATCCAGCACGCTGCCTAAGGTCTGCAGGGCAGAACCTCCTTGTAACCCCCAGATTTAAGCTGGTGACTAGAGGGGGTAAATCCCTCTTTGTACTGGGGGCCAAAGCGTGGAATAAGCTTCCTTTTGTTATACGCTCCATGTCCCATGAAACCCAATACAGGAAGGCATTAAAAACTTGGCTTTTTTTAAGGACTGACGCGGCATGTATGGCAATGGTTTAGGTATGTGATGTTTAGCGTGAAGTGTGTTCTCTCCCACCAACCCTCTTCATCTGGGTTGGGTGAGCGCCATGATACTCTTTGAGTGATAATGGCGCTATAGAAATACATTTTACATTACATTACATATTAGTGAATTCCAAGACCTAGGTGTGTACAATGCAGGCATACACTCAACTTGGTAGTAGATTTAGCATTGATAATCAAGTGTGGTGTGCAGTGCCAATGAGTCACCAGCCATTTCATTTCAGCTGGGTTACCTTTAGGCCCAGCAGAATTCACGTGGCCATGTTATGCAGAGCTCTGCATAGTGCAAAAAAACACTGCAGTGCTACCCGGAGTTCCACGAGCAAGCGGAGTTACTTGCCATGCACTTTTACATGACTTTTTCCATCATACACAACGCGAAGTGCGAACTTGCACAAGAAATTGAACACAAATGGCACCATGTGGTTCTCATGAGCACGGCAATCTTGTTTTTGTCTCTGTTTATGGTGTAGGGGCTGACTTTTGAATCCCTGCCAATCTCTTGAATCCCTATGTCTTCACATTTTTGTAGTTTATGTTTTTTCTAATTTATTTGGCCCACATACATCAAAGCAAACGCCGGTCGCAAACGGGCAGAATCTCAGAATCTGCTCCTTTGTGACCGGTATTTTGCTCCCAAATGCAAAAATCGCAATTTAAGTAATCTGTAAATTGCGATAACTTAAATTGCGATTGCATTTAAGGAATCTCAAATTGAGATTCCTTATATGCAATGCATTAAAATACTAAAATTAGCGATTTCGCTAATAGGGGGAGCAAATTACCATGAAGTTGAACTTCATGATAATTTGCAAAAACGTTGAAAAATGCACTAAAGTGCATTTTTCAAAGTTCCATTTTACACACACACATGCCCTTGGCGCATTTGTGTGTGCAAGATGTACTCATATGCCGATTTCAGGGGTGCAACAGGGTGTCCTTTTTACACCCTGGCACCCTTGAAATTGCATGAGCAATTTGCGATTCTCTAATTGAGAATCGCAAATTGAGAATGTCTTCCCATTCATTATGAATGGGGAGGTATTCCTTAATTGTGACCCGCAATTTGTGAGTCGCAATTAAGGAATGTTTAGAAATCCCTATTTTTTAAGCGATTTCTACATGCATAGCCTTTTGCTATTCCTTATTAGCGAATCCTTATTTTTCGCTAATAAGGAATCGCAAATGGCATTGTTGATGCATGTGCCAGTTTGTGTGTTTACAAAACTTTTGTACTTTTTAATTTTTTGCAAAACATACTTCTTTTTACTTACTTCTTTTTTCTTCCTATTTCTTCTCCCCCCCACCCAGCATCTTGGCAGAGCAGGAGAGTGGCAATGCCAGGCCTCTGCGAAACAAACAGTCGCCTACCTTACAATAAGCAGAGCCCGAGGGCGTGCAGCTTGGTGCCATTTTTTCTGAGGTGGAGTTCGCTGTCCTTGTTTTTTTATGTGCAGCACCACCTCCTCTCCACCCAGGCAGCAGGCCGCAGGACTGGAAGTGGGTATGGCCCCTGGGAGCATCAGCAGTGATGGGAGAGGGTCACAAGGCTGTGCAGCTCTGTGGTTCAGCGCACCCTATAGCAGCTTATGCACCTGTGGACACATATCCTGGATAGGGACCAGGACATGCTCGACCTCCAGGTGTAGAGATAGCAGGGCATGGTGAGTACAAATTATTTCTCTATTGTGTTCTATGCTAATCTTTTCCCAAATAGCAAACAAGCTGGGTGCTATCACTCAGGTAAGTGAAGTTTATGTCACAAGTATTGCGTGACCATCATCTAGGCAGGTGTTCGGTAGCGCTGCCTAATCCTACTCATTGGCGCTTGTTTGGGCTCAATATTTAAAGTCATGCATAGACCCCCTGTCCAGTCTCTAAGATAGTGGTAGTTGTTATTAGTGAGTCAAAGCGTTCTCTGTTCCTTTCTTTTTTGTAGCTCATAGGGTCCCAACCCTAAGCAATTTTCCAGTGTTGTGTAGTTTGCATATATCTATGCATAGAAAACAATGCAGACTGAGTTGGCCGATCAAAAGGGGTTGAGAGAATGAGATGAGAAGAAAAGATCATTTGTTGCAATTTAATAATAGTGCCAAAATGTAGTTTAGGAAATTTGGAATAGGATTAGGAAATTAGGAATTGGACGATGATAGTATCAATATTAATAGGAGAGGAAATCTGATTTAGAAAAGTTTAATGTTGCTTCATTTGTCTCTTCCTCTCAAATTATTTTTGGGGAATCTAACCCACTAATCCTTTTTGTTTTATTTTGCATACTTCTTCAATTAGCATCCAGGGGTAGGAGGGATTCCACCTATGTGCCAGCAGGTGAGGGAGCTGGAGGTGCCTCCATGAGTGCCACTGGAGATGGCTCTGCTGGCCCAATAAGTCCTCCTGTTGTTAATATTATTTCCCTAACATTTACCACTCCACACTTAAAATAATGTTTCCAACTCCTCTTCAAACTACCTGGTTTCTAAATTCTTCTTATCCCTGCGTTATCCTATTTGCTTATTTTCAATATTTCAAGTTTCTGTACTTGACTTCAAACTATCTGTACTAGTCTGTCTGGAGCATGTTTCTTCTGCTTTGTCAGTAAGCTTTCCCTTTCCCCTTATATATCCTGTGGACTGGTGGTACTGTGAGACTCAGAGAACCCATTTTAGCTCAGGTACTGTGAAGATTACATACCCAATTAGGGGGATCTATGTATGTCTTTTGAGAAGTCTTTTTTTTCTTGCTCATTCTGAAACAGTAAAATGAGAGAGTGTCTATGGTCATGGTGGACCCCCCAGTGTTGTGTATGTACTATTATCCTCATATATCAGCAGTTATTGACTGTGCAGCATGGCTGGAAGTATGAGGAGGACGATCCCATTGCATTTGCCAAATAAGCCAATATGCCATTCATTGGCCAATTATTGCACCTCTTTGTTGAGCTTCAATACATCAGATTCATCATAGTTCTGCTACCCTATTACAAAATGTTTTTGGTTGGCTTGACTACCTAGCTCTTCAAACATTGCCAACCAACAAAATGCCCAACGTGATGTTTTGAATTTTTGATTAAAGATACTGTAACCAAACTGTAGCGATATTTTCTGATTGTATTTTATCTAAACAAAATAAGGGGAGGTATATTTGGCATTTAAAATGCGTAATGTTTTTTCTAGCTGCACAGACCACAGGTGCTGGGGCCAGATCTGAGAGACCCGTGGAGGAGACGTGGCAGCGGTCACTGAGGGGAGAGTACCAGCAGAGGTGGGCAGTGGTAAGTAAGAATGCTTCCTTTTGGACAAATGGTATTATATTCACTGCAACGACATTGACTAATGAACAGACCTCTTTAGCAGATACAGGTGGAGTGGAATAGTCTTCTATCTGCAACTCAGTAGACCAAAGTACATAAATGAACTTTATCAATGATGAGTTGATGGGAAAGGGAAAACAGGAGAGAAGGAGAAATGAGAGGTGAAATGTATGTAATATGAGTGAAAGGATGTCTGGGTGAAAGGAGGCATGCAGTTGGGTGATGATAATAGGAATCTACATGGCTGGGTGAAGGATGGACGAAAGTGTATGTATGGGTGAAAGGATGCCTGCCAGGGTGGGTGGAAGGAAGGTTTAGGTGAGTTAAATGCATTGCAGGACGGGTTAATGGGTGAAAGGATGCATGGGCGGGTAAATGGATGTTGGTGAAAGGTTTCTTGGGAGTTAAGTTTGGGTGGATGGATTTCTTGGATATATATGGATAGATGGTAAAAGTGGATGAGAAAATATAATCCTTAAATGGTGTGTGTATCGAAGTCCAGGGTGAAGGTTAAGAATACTAGAATTGCAATGCATGATGAATGGATATTTGCTTGACATTTGTGGATGGGAAAGTCTGTGACGAATGTGACAAAGCGATACCCCTTTTTTTAATCCTTTCCCTGTACTGCAGTACATTGCTTTTCCCACTTACATCAGATAGGATGTCCACATGAGTGATATATTTTATACTTGCTGTGTATCATTCAAATTATTCATTTGCATTGTAGTCAGGGCAACATTGAAAGGCATTTTGCAGAAGAGCATGGCCATTAGTATAAGATTATTGTCCATCACAGTTGCTCCAGCTGCAGATTGAAGAGTCTAGCAACCAATGACAAGTACAACTAGGGTGCCAGCTGAGGCACACCTCCATTCATTAATTTAGCACAGCAAGAGAGAGGATACTTGTACTCCACAGTGCATAATGCCTTTCTCATAAATGAGTGGTGATTTATTTTGATGCTTCCAAACAAAGTGTCCCTTTCGTTTTTACTATGAATTCCTTAAAAAGAAAAAAAAACAGCAGTTTTAAAAAAACGTGTGTATTGCTGTGTTGATGCTGCCTTATTTCCTTTCAGAGAGGTAGTCCATTTGCCATTTGACTTTAGTTTTAATGAGAGGCATGTGTGGGTAAAGGCTGTGACTCTAATCACATCAAATCGAATGACCCTTGGGGACCATCAATGTACAGCGACTATGTCGCCCATTGTATAATGTTTTTGCCTACAGCATTGTTTACAATTTGCCTTTTTTCTTTCTAGCTACTCCTGGTAATTATCGTCATTTTGCCGGGATATAGCAGCCTGGCTGCAGCATCTAAAGCTTGAGGGGGATGAGGCAGAGTAAAAACGGTGTGTGGCACTGGAGGAGGAGGAGGCAACTGCCCAGGGGCCCAGCCAGGCCCCATCACCAGCGACTCCGGCTTCTCAACATCAGCGCTGCAGTTCACTGGCAGCTGTCCTCCACCAACCCTTCACTGCTGCCCCTGACTCAGACCACAATTTCCAAGTATGAGTCCTTTTGAGGCTTGCGCAGATAAAAGCCTGCGGAGCCAAATGGAGAAGCACCTTACAGAGCTCCTGAGACTGGCCTGCTGTGCTTATTAGTGCCCTCTGCCCCTTTTTTAACTTTTGTTTGGTGGGTGGGATTTGGTTGTTGTTGTGGGTGGAGGAGGTGGAGATGTGGGAGTTGGAACCGGGGCAGTTATAGTTCGGACTTCAGTTTTTTTCCAGACAATAGTGGACATGTTGGTTGGACAATGTTTAGGGATGGGGAAATTTAATTTTTGGGGAAAAGTGTGGGCCAGTGTTTGTGGTGATTTTTTTAAATTATTTTGGGTTTATAAATATGTATGTTATGGAATGTATGCCTCAAATCTAGGTTTTTGGGGAAGTTTTACTTTTCACTGCTGCCTAGTAGTGAAACAATTAGGTATATGCTATGCCTATGTGGTACCCCTGTCCTACAACTCTCCTAGTCTCTGCAGTCTGCAACTATATTGACCACTAAGGGGGGGTTGCCAATGCCATTGCCATTATTGCTGACAATAACTGAGCAGAATAACACACCAATGGTACTATTTCCAAATGGATGAAGCGAGGGCTGCAGCGTTTCCCAAGGTTTCCATGGTGGTGGAAGTGATAGCAGTAGGCTAACAACAGTGAAGGACCCTGAAGTGAGGTCCCACTCCCAACTAGATGAACTCCAACTGTAGGATTTTAATTGGAAGGATTATTAATCGCAGGCAACTAAATAAAAATAAAAAACTGAGTTAGTGGATTATATATTATTATATCATAGCTTTAAAAACAATTGAGACCAGACTACTACACAACAAAGAGTACCTGACAGTGAAAATATTGCAAGCAATACTAAATTAGAGGTGGGCGGAATTTTCGAAATCCACTTTCGCAAATTATCGCGAAAATGTTAAAAATTATTGCAAACCAGCGGAAATATCGCGAAGATGCGGACGTTTTTTTCCCGCATGTTCGAGAGATTTTCTGCATGGTTGCGGCTCGCCAACTTACCCATGTGGTTGCTCGCGGGCGCGGCCATCTTGTTTCCAGTTGTCTCGCGGTGCATGATCGCAAGAAGAAAGACGTGATCGCGCGACGCATGACGTCACTGCGGGCGCGAACTGTCGCTAGACAGCGCTAATGGCTAAAAACAATACAACATCTCATGGAGAACGCGACCGGATCAAGAAAACTTGTCGGCGAACGCAGGGATTCAGGTAAGGCGATCGCGCGCGTGCGAGAATGTATTATTTTACAGCGCGAGCAAGAAACAAATTATCGCCAAGCTGTGGAATGCGGAAATTTTGACATTTTTGCGCTTTCTGCGGAACGCGAAAATGTCAAATTATCGCAATTTCCGCGAACGGAACGAAATTTTAGCCCAGGCCTATACTAAATGATACAGAGAAATGGTGAGCTATTTTTGTATTAAAACTAAAGTGATTCTGAAATCGTGAAAAGGACTCAAAGTTTGGAGTAGACATGGTGAAGCGTTTACAGAACACAACACACAATGTCTGATTGATGATGCTGATGAAAATGTTTATCTATATCTAAAATGTAGATCACATTTATGCGTGGGTGGGATAATTGGGCCAGTGTGGGCTATTTTTTCAGTAATAGAAGTAGAACTGAAGATCCTGCACTGAGTTGGTGTTGCTTTTACCACATCCACCCTACCGGGTGTATGCTCAAATAATAGTGAAAAATTATTTAGTCACACCTCAATAAATCACACAGCCCGGAGGAAGAAGGTTAGGGGTTTGATGATTGGATGTAAAAGGGGATTTGGGAAAAGGTGTGAAAAAGACAAACACTACACAAAGACTATATTCATCTCGGCAATGAGCAGCCAACCATCATTAATATGCTGTGGGAGGAAAGGGAAATGAAGAAATGTCTTTGACACAGTTAATCCGCAGAGAAACCCAAGTTATATTATTATATATCTAAATGTTCTGTTATCTAGGTTTCAAAAATAGCTAATATAAATCATGTAAGAGTGAAGCAGAAAGCACACACAGTTCTAAAGAATGACTATTAAAAGAAAAATGATACTGTTTTGCTAAATTGGGAGGTGCATCTACATTGTTCTTGGATTGTCCATCAATCTTTGGTACCTGGCTGATGACGTCTAGTAAGGTAAGCGTGAGAGGAGAAGAGAAGGCCTGTGGATTGTAAAACAAAAATGATATTGTAGAATCAAGTAGAAGGGCAGAAGGTAAACTACAGATCCTTTCTCCTTTAATCTGTCCCTTCCTGCCTCTTCGTTCATTCAATGCTATCTATAAATTATAAATATGTAGGAAGCACCCTTTACATTGCTGAAAGGTCGGTGATGAAGGATCCAGCCAAGCTGAGGCAACACACAGCCTAAGGACTGACATGGCTATAAAAATTAACTATTTTCCAAGTCTCCCATCAGGCTCAGCTATTCCTAGCAACATAATCTGAGGTGACAGAGGGATGTCCGCCTTCAGTACATCCCGTAAATGACCAATTATTTACTGGCCTATTAAGTCTATGCTAGGTCAGATGGAAAATATGTGAACCAAATCCGAGCCTTCAACCCTGCATCTTAAGCACCGAGTCTCCTCCACTCCATCCCATTTCGCAATTTTTTCAGGTCTTATATATAAATCAAACAAGGTTTTAAAATGCTGTGCCTGTAGGTTGGCAGAACGCAATATAGAGTCCCCCATTTCTAACATTTTTTTTAAATGAGTCTGGATACCCTAGCCTGTCCTGCTACTTCAGACTATGTTTCTGAAGATCATCTGGGGTCTCCTCCAGCAGACAGCTTTCTATTTGTGCAAATACTGCTGCTCCTCTGGCTTTTTTGAGTAACAAATCGCTTAATTGCTAAAATTGAAAAAAATCCCCGGGTCAAAGTTGGATCTTTCCCTGGCCACCTCAAAGGAAGTGATATGATCTGCAGACAGGAGATTACCAACCCTACCAAAGCCAGCCTTTTCCCACCTTGCCAAGCAGTTGTGTTATGTTCTAGGAACATATAAAGCACAACGGTTACCCGGAGGTGTCCTTGCGCTAGTTATCATCTCCTGAGTAAGAACGGTAAACCTCATTTACAGGTTAAAAAGCCCAGTCTTTAGTCCCTTCCTAAATGTCAGGAGATCTGTGGTGTTTCTCAGGAAAAAAGGAAGGTAATTCCAGGCTTTTGTAGTGCGCATAATAAAGCTTTTTCCACCCCAAGAGGCTTTTGTGTAAGTGGTACTATTACCAGCTTGGTTTCCTTAGAACGCAGGGTTCTTTTAGGCCGGTACCATTGTATATGCTTTTTCAGGTAGTCTGGACCAATGCCTTGGAGAGCCTTGAAAACTGTACATAGGGCTTTAATACACACCCGTTTCCTGACAGGCAGCCAGTGAAGTTTTTTAATCGCCTTGGAGATGGACTCAAATGTAGGTGTGCCCAAAAGCAGCCTCGCTGCCGCGTTTTGCAGCAGTTGGAGGTTGTTCATGAAGCGTTCCTGTAGGTTCAATTAGAGGCCATTACAATAATCGAGCCTAGACAGGATGACCGCCGTGACCACTGTCTGCTGGCTGTCTGCCGGTAAAAAGGGTAGAATTTTATTGATCATTCTAAGCACATAGAAGGTGGAGGATGACACTGCATTAATCTGATCGCCAAGATTAAGCTTGTCATCGACCATAATACCTACATTTTTTACTTTCCTTAAAGGTGTAGGAAGAGTGCCCATTGTTATTGCCCACATGTTGGGGTCCAAAAGTTGGCATCATTCCCGAAAATGATGACTTCTGTCTTGCCTGAATTTAATTTTAGGCAGTTTTGTGATATCCAACTCCCCACAGCTTTCATGCAGTCGTGAAACTAATTATCTAATTCAGTTCCCTGACCAGGCCGCAGTGCCACGACTATTTGTGTGTCATCAGGTAGGAAGTCAGGTTAAAACCAAAGGAACTGATTAGTGAGGCAAGGGATGAGACATGCACATTGAAGAGTAAGGGGCTGAGCGAAGACCCCTGTGGCACTCCACAAGACAGGGAGAAAGGTTAAGAATAAAATTCATCCAGTGCCACTATTTGTGATTGCCCAGATAAAAATGATTTTAGGAGCCTTCACGCTTTACCTTGGACCCCGCATGCCAACAGACGGGCCATCAATAGATCATGATGGACTGTATCAAAGGCCGCCGACAGGTCGAGAAGAACCAAGGCAGCCTTACCTCCCATATCCAGAGGTTCCCTGATCTCTTCCGTGGATTTAATAAGTGCAGACTCAGCGCTGTGACCTTCTCTGAAACCGTATTGTGTAGGGTCTTACACTTGATTTTCACGTAGGAAGGCACTGAGTTGCAAGTTCATTGACTTGTCAATCATTTCGCTGGAAGCGGAAGGCAAGATATCGGTCGAAAATTGCAGGGCCCTAGGTAGCTGATCATTCCTGAGGGGTGTAACTGCTAAATCTGCCAAGCCGAAGCCATTTCTGGATCCCTGCCCAGTTCCTGAATGCTGTGATTAAAATCTTTAACTTTGTTTTTTTGAAGTAGCTTGCTTTGCAAAATTTCACTAGGCATCCATTAGCCCTTGCCCAATCAAGAGCTCAAAAATTGATGGGACATAGCTAGGATCAGGCCCTGCCCTTACCTTGTTGCTAAATAGAGGCCCATAATACTGCCTCACTGCTGCCATAATATAGCTTAAAGTTTGGAAGCCTCCACCCCTCTCTATCCCTGGGTAGACACAGGAATTCATTAGCCCTCCTAGTTTTTCCATAGGACTAGATAAACCCAGCAACCTCCCTCTCGATTAGCTTAAACCAATTATTATGTATCCCAAGTTCAAAAGATGTAAAGTAATTTTGTCAGGATCATCATTCTGACTAAGTTGCACATACCTATTATTGAGAGTCTCAAGTTAATCCAACGACAGAGATCCTTCTTGATTTTCCCCATTATAGGGGAGAGATTTAAATCCACTATTGCTTCGACCTTTGCTCCGATGGTTATTCAAAGATAAACTGCTTTTTTGACAATCTTACTGTCAGAGGCGGGGGTAAATCTATTTATCAGGACCTGAGTATCAGTCCTATTCAACGAAAAGCCAGATTGGAGTTCAAAATTATCAGCTATATTTTCACCGCCTGTAGCGCTCTGTCAGGGTCAGTAGTAATTATGGCCACATCATTGGTATATACCATTATCTCAGTGTCCCAGCCCTGCAAGCTGACTGGGATAATATCTTTGGAAGCTTCCAGGCGTCTATGGAGTGGATCTAGATATAGTGCAAACAGGAGTGGGGAGGAGGGACACCCCTGCCTTTTTCCACTTTCAATTAAGAATGGTTTAGGCTCTTCCGCCATTATTCGCACTCTGGCAGTGGGTTTGATATACATAGACTGTATTGCCTTAATAAAAGATGTCCTGAGGTCATTAGCCTCCATGATATTCCAAAGATAACTTCATGACACTCTGTTAAAGGCCTTCTCAGCGTTAACAAACACGCCCCCCCATAGATTTTGAAAGAACCCCTGTGGCATCCAATAATGTAATTATCCGCCTCACATGATCAACTATTCTCCTCCCCTTATTAAAAGTAAGGTGCCAGGCTGAAACAAAGTATTGCATTATCAGTCAAATAGCAAAGATTTTGGAATATGCCTTGGCATCACGGTTTAACCCCTTGAGTGCCCCGCCCTTTCCCCGCCCTGTGCCGGCCCTTTCATTAGCGGGCGGGGTTCATGACTAGATAGTCTCGTCATGGGCACAGCGCAACCGCGGCCCATGACGAGACCATCTTGTCATGGGCACTCAAGAGGTTAAAAGGATATCCTGAAAGACTTCTTTCCTAAAGAATTTATAAAACTCAAGAGGTATGTCATCTGTTCCTATAGCTTTACCTGAGGGGATAGCCTGTAGGGCTGCTTGAAGTTCTTCCAAAGAAATGTCCACCCCCTGGCAAAGGTTCTCGTTCTGGGGGAGCCTAACCGTTGGTACAAAGTCTGTCTGTTCACCTATACTAGAGTCCACCGCCAGCGGGGCTTTATATAAATCTTCATAGATTTCCCTAAAAGACTCCCTGATCTCAGTGGGCTCTGAAACAACTAAACCCTTCATGTTCCTAACATGCCTAATGTGCCCTGTAGCCAGCTGTTGTCTAGCCCTGACAACCAGATATTGGCCCACACTGTATTCACAACATTCCAGTCTCCTTGGCAGATACTTCCCAGCGGCCTTCTCTGCATTAAAATCATTAAGGGATGTTTTCTTGATGGCAATTGAATTCAGTGTTGGAGACACGTCACCTCCCGAGGCTACTGTGCTGATTAACTCTGTCTCTGGATGCCCGCAGTGTTTCCCCCTTACTGACGCCTTAAATGCGTCCCAAATCCTCCCTGGAGGGGCACTATCCCTATTTATGTTAAGGAAATATGCAATCCAGCCCATTATGTACTTAACATATTCTTGATCAAATTAAAGTGCCCTCTCAAATGTCCACCTCCTATGCTCCCTTGTTAACCCCATGAATGGGACCTCCAGCACAACAAGAATATGGTCTACATGACCTTAGGAAAGACTTCCACCTGGGCCTCCTTAAGTAGTGGTGAAGACACCTGAAAATAATCCAGTCTTGTAAACTTGCCATGGGTAGCGGAATAATAGGTTTATCCAGGCTTCTGAGCTTTCAGGTCTGTGCAATGGTAAGGGCCCCACAAGCTCCCAACACTACACCCCCCTGCTACCCTCTTCCCAAGGTGAAAAGATTCTACTTAGAAAATGTGCTTCTTATATCCAGAGAAAAGAAAAAAGAAAACCAAGACAGTTAGAGGAAAATGATGAAGTAAATTTCCCAAGTGGAGAGACCCACATGAGGAGACCCCCTAAAGAAGGATGACCCCTTACTTTTTCTCTTTTCGGCTAGAACCTGATCCAAATACTCTATGCCTTTTATCTCAGAGGTAAAAAGCTTAACAGCCCTTCTGACTATTGTTTTCAGCCTGAAAGGCACAAGCGAAGAAGGCTTGAATCTAGCCTCCTGATAAGGCTTGATTACCTGCCATAGGCGCCACCTACATTCTACTGTTATATGGGCAAAAATCAGGGCGGACAAAAAAGGAGATCGCCTTGTATTGCCTTTCTGCGTCTGGGCGGGCTTTCTCAAATATAGCCTGCCGCAGCATGAAATTGTTGGAAAAGACTAAGATAGCTCTTGGTTGCTTTTTGTCTCTGCCGGGCTGTGTATTTTGGTAGCAAATGAATGGGAGCCAGTGAGCCCTCTGAACTTTGCGTCCCAATCCCAGCCTGTAATATCTGGAAAGGCTTCCTTAAGATGATCCAGAATAAAAGCTTGAATGTGATTCCCTTCCAGACCCTCCTCAATATCAAAAAAGTGGAGGCTCTTTGTCCTCAGGCGATTTTCCATGTTGTCTAGCCTTCACATAACTTTTGTTGATTGGGCTTCGTGAGCACGTGTCTGCTCCCTCACAGCAGACAGATCGGTCTCCACAACAGCTGTTCTCTCCTCCATATATTAAGTTGCTCACTGATCTCAACACAAGCCTTCCCTACTTTCTGCACTGTACCTTCCACTTTCATAGTAGCCTGTCTAGCTCTTTTCCCATCCCCCCTTGTCTCTGCATGATATTCTTAGTTGTGCCTAGTATCATGCTCAGAGCAGGATCTGTGTTAGCTGCCCCCCCACATCCTGCTGGGCATGATGGTGATCTCCAGGCTGAGGAGTCCCCACAGCCACCTATCTCAGCATCCTAGTGTGGGAATAGTCCCACTTCAGCCCGGTGCCTATGGTGCGCCTCCACCAATTTTGAGGATCAGTATGTCCTTTCAACCCCTTTAAGCTCCTCCTGTGTTTTTGGCATTTGAGATCGGTCTCAAAAGCTTCCAGTGTGCTGGAGCCAGAAGTTGACACATAATTTGCTATTGCCAGAGCTAGTGTCACTTGAGTGGGAATCCTCTGTAAGAGAAAAAAAATTATCTGTCCCATCTGATATGACATTGGCGGCAGGCAGCCCTTCATTCCCCGATATACGGCCCCTAGCTAGAGCAGATTGATCATTCAGCTGAGAGTCAGGTAGATTCTTGTGTGCCCTTGGGTTGACTCTCTGGGAAACCCATCACTCCCTTCCTGGGCGGAGGCATGAAGCAAAAAAGATCCAGCGTCTGCTACTATGGTCCCCACCTGGTTCCTTTCCGCAAATACTGAGGTGGGCTCCTGATCCTTTGGTGGCATTTGTTTAATTTTTTCTGGGTCAGATTCACTGAGATGCTTTTGGGGTGTATGGCTCCCCCTCCTTTGATTTTGAAGAAGTCTGTGATTGCTGCCTGAGGGGGGATGGTTGGGTTAACTAGACTGGGGGAGACTCCTGTCTCACCCCCTCTGACTGCGCTGCTGTCCATGCAGCTAGCTTCCTCACTTGCTTTGTCACTTTGGGAGGCATTTCAGCTGTGTCTTTCCTGTGGAAAGAGCTGGATCCTGCTCCTCTCATCTTCCAGGTGGGTCTGAGTCTCGTTGCAGCGTGGCCCGCCCACACCCGCAGGGCATCGCTGATTGTCCAGGCAAGCCTCACAGTCAGCCCGCAGAGCACTGCAAAGCTGCTCGTCCCCCATACTCCCTTCATCCTCAGACTGCGCTCCTTCAGAAAACTTCCTTCCCATCCGGTGGGGGCTTTGTCCGAACGGCAGAGTGAAAATGCATCCGTCGGTATACGGTGGGCAGCCACAGGTATAGGCGCAGAGGGAAAACCAACCGGTTCAGGTACAGGTAGCCCAGGACGGGGGAGCTAGGGTAGGAGCTCTAACGCGACGATCCTACATGATCGCCATCTTGCTTCCGAGGGTAATAGTAATAATGTCAATGCTACTACTGGAGGTTCACCCTGAATATTGGCCCCAGAATATCAATGTGAGACAATATTGAGGACAAGATTCTGATCAAAATATTAGCATATAAGAAAGTCTAGATTTCCAAATCCGAAGTTCACAGATATGTATCTACGCAGTACATATATTTTGAAGGTACATACATGGAGGAATTGTAAAGCTATACTTCCCTAAATGCACTTCGCTTTCATTAGTTTTGTCCCTCCATGTTTTTTTATTAATATATTATGGAGGTTGGTTTTCAGTAGTAGAAACATGCTGATTCTAATAATAATAATAATAATAATATTCCTAATAATAATAATAATAATTGCACTGCTAATAATAATGGTAATAATGATAACAATGCTAATAATACAAGTAAGAATAAGAATTCTGAGTGTCATCTCTATGTCATCTATTGGTTGTTTGAGTGGAATTACTAAAGGTTGTTCAATTGTGTTTCGTTTGATGTACTCTGGGAGGTTGCTCTACCCACAGGTTTCAAGATAGCCCAGCCTGTAACACTCCTCAATATGAGGTTTACATATGATTACATTGATAACATTTCTGTCTTTTGACTGCAATAATCCAGTGGGATTATAGGGCTTCATTTTCTCTATTAAATACTGCTCAAAATTCCTGTAAACAATTGGAATTTCATTTACTCTTTAATCTGGCTAGTAAAGTAAGCCTAGAATGGCTCTATGCGCAATAGTTACAAGATCGCTCTTTTTTCATGTCTGGCCTATGAGACAGATTTATGCGTTTTAGTAGAGTATTAGTTTCCAAATACTTCATACATAATATACACATATAGAGGGGATTTTGGTCAGCAAGCTTCATCGCTTGCTCTGTTAAATTGTCATTCAAGTTATAGAGTTTCAATGCCTCTCAAAAATACTGCTCTTAATTCCTTGCCAAAACTTGGAATTTTATTCAAAGACATTTATATTTTATTCTGGAATACAAAATGGGGGCCTGATTTGGAACTTGGTGCTATTACTGCCATCCCGTTGCTGGAGCGGTAGCTAGTACTTCACCAAGTTGATGGTCTATCGCCCACAGTATTTAGATGCATGCAGGCTTACTCACTGATCGCTCCAACAGTGTGTTTCCCACTGCGGCACACAGCTGCTGACACAGCGGACTCCTATGTTGGCACATTCTACTCTATTGCCATACAGGTGGCAGGTTGCCACTGAGCATATTTAGATTTCACAGTTGTTCTGATGGTCTACTAGTGGAGGTTCCTAGAGAGAGTCAGTCCATTGCGGTATGTGGTCAACCATGGCAACCAAGCATGGTGACTATTGGATGAATGCTAGCAAATCACACCTGATGTCAATTGACTGAATGGAAACAGATGCATAACACACTATAAAACACACCCCATTTCAGATCACAATCTATTTCCATTGCAGCTCCACTATAAATTTTATTCCCAGAGAGTCTGCTAGACAAGTGAGTTTTTTTGCTATTCAATCTCCCTATCTCCTGTCCCTTCATCCCCTTTATTTTAGTATCTGGAGTTAATAATTTACAGAGTTTTCATTCTGAGCAGATTTGCATGTCCCAAAAATCCATGTTTTACTGAGGGAGAATTGTCAGTCATGGTGAATGAAATCCTAAGAGTAGAGTCACAATTGTTTGGAGCCAAAGTCCAAAATACACCCCTATCACAGAAAGGCACATGTGGAACAGAATAGTTGACAGAGTGAATGTTGTAGCTAACTATCTGCGTACAGAGGAGGAAATTAGGAAGAGATGGAACAACCTTGTGGGGAGAGTGTATTCCCTGGCCTTCAAGCATCACATGGATTCCAACAGGACTGGTGGTGGTTCTCCCAGACCCCCAATACCATTTGTTCACTGAGAGATGAAGGTCCTGCAGATCCTACAAACTAAAGGCTTGCAGGAATACCTGCTGCAGTACAGTCTGGTAAGTCATGTTATGTTATGTTAACCTCCATTTATAGTGCGCTCGGATATTCGAAAGTGTCCCGGCGTGAATGCCAGTTTGCATGGGGACAGGCAGTGAGGGCCAAGATTGATTGGTTAATTGAAAAGTAACATGTTTAGCTGCTTTTTAAACAGCCTAAGATCCTGGGATTCCGAAGCTCATAGGGCAGGGCATTCCAGGCCTTAGCCGCCCTGACAGAGAGGGAGCTACCTCCAGCTCTTGCACGGCGTTAGCAAGGAATAGAAGCCAGGCATTGCCCAGTGGAGCGAAGATGTCTAAGAGGCACATAGAAATCAAAGCGTCTCCTAAGATACGTGGGCCCTGATTTATAAAGGGCACTGTGAGCAATAGTGAGAGCCTTGAAGTAAGTCCTTAATGTCCTGTTTGTTCTCAAATCAGCTGTTGACAATGTGTCCTGCACAGATTTTCATAACATACGAACCTCAAAGTAGCAGATAATTATTTTTGTTCAGTGAATGTATTTTGTTGCATCGAAGATTACACGAGTCAGTCTCCATTACATGTCACACGATGGCATGGTGACTGTAAGTGTTACAACAGCAAATAACCTATCACCTTCACCACCTCTACCAATGCCAACCTCTCAGCCAAAGAACTCCAAAGATGGATCAACAACTGCTCTGATGAGCTTGCACCCCATGAAAACCGACAAACAGCGCACCAGGAAGGCTGCCTGGTTCACCACGACCTCCAAGAATCTAGATGCACATGCAGACGTCTCAAGAAGAACTGGAGAAACAGCAAAACCTCAGAAGATTGCACCGCTTTCAAGAACTCCATGACGGATTACCACCAGCACATCAGATCCACTGAAAGGACCTTCATGCACAACAAGATCCTCGCCAACTCCAGAGACTGCAAGGAACTCTTCAGCATCATTCAGGAATTTACCAAACCCCCCAGCGAATCCATGGACATCACCCCTTCCCAGGACCTCTGCAACAAGCTTGGCTCCTACTTCCATCTGAAAATCAAGGGCCTCTACGACAACTTCAACGACTAGACACCTGAATCTGAAACCACTCTCTCCTCCAGCAATGCCAGTCAGTACACCATCTCCTACTGGACCCCAGTCACCACCAAAGGCACTGCATCTAACATGAAAGGCATCCACTCAGGAGCCCCCATGGACCCCTGCCCCAGTGCAGTTGTCAATGTGTCATGCACATATTTTCAGAACATACAAACCTCAAAGTAGCAGATAATTATTATTGTTCTGTGCATGTATTGTGTTGCATGTAAGATTACACAAGTCAGTCTCCATTACATGCCACGTGATGGTATAGTGCCTGTAAGTGTTACAACAACAAATTACCCATTACCCATATGTTTGTCAAAATGTTATTGTTTAAGCCTTTTAAACTGCATATCTTCCACAAGTATGTTCTATTAACCGTTTTGCAAGTTGCCTTTGAAATGACTACAACTACCATGATGACCTGTTTATGTTCCTCCAAAGATTATTGCCATGTCTATTTGCTCATTCACTCTATTTCAACACATGGTACAGTTTCATGTAGTGATCAATACCTTTTCAATGCTCTCTAATGAAAATTGTCTCAGTTGTTTACTGAATGTTGTCCTGTTCCAATCAACCAATTGTATTGAAGTCACAAGTTTCACTAATCAAACTGTTGCCACAAAATGTGTCATGTATACAAATGACTATGCTAAATTTAAGTGGCACTTGTAAATATTGAGACTGCACTGTTCACATGATGTCTAATGCCAAACATCTATACAAGTAGTGGAAATATCAGTTTTTTCAGTAAGCTAGACCTTGGAATTGCCAATTACACATTTCACCTCTCCCCTGTGTTGGGCAGCTGAATGGTTGGTAGATGTCAGGTATGCTCTCTAATCACTTCATAAACATTTCCAGATATATGATTACCTGCCTATTTGATGTTATACTGGTTGAAATATAAAAGGTTTTGGGTAATATGTTCAACTGGAAGCTATGATCACAATAATTTCTACATCTGCATTGTTTGTCTCAAAAGATTTGAATTTACAATATGCACTTTTTCCAATACAAATGTTTTCCATTTCTCAATAGGTCAAACTGGCCGATCACAAGGGCAGGTTCTAGCCACTGAGGGAACTCTACTCCAGCCCAGTATCAAGCCTTCAAGGAGGACAGGACTCCTAGTGCTATGAAGGAGCTTGACCAGCCTGGTATATCTGGTTAGTTTCCACGAGTACAAATACTTCCCATTCCAGCTCTGACACCGCAGCAGAATGAATACTCCACTTTCGGTGCCCCTCCCACTGTGGCACCAATTGTCCAATTGTATTCCCCACAATCCTGGGTGATTGTGACATCACACCACCCCACCTCACCTAGGACTCAGTCCAATGGGGCGCACTAATCCAAGGGCACAAGGTAGTGTGGTCAGGGTTCATGGGAGGGTGTTTCTGGGCCAGCTTCCTGAGTTCACTAGGGTCACGGACACCTTGACCACCATCGACCAAGCTATTTTTTTAAATCTACCATCAGTCACAAGACAAGATGGACGAAGTACTCACTGAGCTCTGGGAGATGAATCAGTTGAAACAGGTGGAGGCCCATAATTGTAATATGAGTTCTCTAATTGGGCTTCTACAGGACATTTATACCCACATGCGCCAGGCTTTTCCAGCACTATCCACCACTTCCTGTGGTCTTAGACCAATCTGGGGCATCAACATCGGCCACAGGAAGGGAGTCCCTGCCCCTGGAAGAACCACCTGTAGCCCCCCTAGCCACTTCAACTGTGGATCCATCCCCCTCTCGCCCCAGGGGTCAGCTGCGCAGATCATCAGGAGGTGGGGATAGGAAAGACCTCTGCCACTGCCAAGTGCAGACCAGTAAACCCCATGAAGAATCAGTCACAAGGAGGAGTCAAACCTCAAACGACATGGAGGATTTGGACAATTTGGAAGCAAGTCCCCCACAACACAATCTACCCCCGGATCAATACCAAAATCTAGAATATCTAAAGATAACATTATATTCCGAATATATCTCGTAGGGGAAGTGGGACATCCTCAACAGTGGGAATATCCTGAAGCTCTGCATAAATATCCTGGGTTTAGTAAACATAAAAACTACAGACATCGAGGAGAGTGGCTTTCCTTGCTCCCAAGCCTGGTGACACAAATGAGACAACAGAAGTAACTTTGTGTAATCTAGCCTTGCAAATGCCTTAAGGTAAAATACAAATTGATTGGATGAATGGGGGATTTACATCAGAAACCCGGTAATAATAAAATACCCAGCTGTTCTGAAAAGAGGAGCTGCCACAGTACAGCAGGCAAAACAAGAAAAAAAATCACAAAAAAGAGAGAACAGTAAGGACACGATAAAATCAGCTCCATCCTGAACGGCATTAAAGATGGCCCAAGAACAAGATTGTGGAGTGAAGGGTTAATACAAATTGCAATGGATCCAGAAGGGGGCAAATGCCAATGCCTGGCTAAAGGGAAGAATAGCAAAGATTGGTCCTGGCTACCACAGGCTATAAACCCCCTTCCCTAACATCCCGGGGCTTCTCTTTAATAAGAAAAATCTTGCCTCCTAGTTAAAAATCTGCTCTTGGAATATTCGGAGTCTAACTGATGATGAAGATAAAAGGGATGCAAAACAACACCTCTAGAGTTATGATATCATAGCTATATAAGAAATGTGGGCCCTGCGTTCAACATGACTGGACTAAACTGTCTATGAATCAAACTCAACAGCCTCACATGCAGGGGGCCACGGCTTGGGAGGCGTGGCAATTTACAAAAACAACTTGGCAGTTCTATGTGCGGAAGCAGAGATTATATTTTCCTCAAGGCAAAGCTGCTTAAACCAGACACGTCGACCCAGGTCGAACATTCCATGATGCTAGGTTGCATTTATCTCCACCCATCTAAGACTAAACGAGAAGCAAAGCTAAGTAGAATGCTACCAACAATATGTGACCTCCATTCCTAGTGTCCAGAAGATCAATGGATAATAATGGATGATTTTAACGCCAACATAATGAACTCAGATCGAAATTCCTCTCTGGTAGCTCTGGACGACTCCAACTAGTATATTCCAGAAAAAAGCTGCCAGTACCAACGAAAAGTTAATCATGGTCTCATATTGTCAGCTTTCTTTAATTACCCGGGCCTCCACATCCTAAACGGAAGATCAGCTGCCGACTTGCCAGCATTCTTCAAATTTTAGACTGGCCACACTGAATTATATCTTGATTTCGATCGCCCATTTTCACGCAACTCAAAACTTTGCGGTAATACTGACTGTGGCATGCGATCACGCAATCATGATATCATATCTCCCTAATGCTAAGCAAACCGATCGGCGAGGAGGAGAAACTGGAATCAATAAATAAAAATAGGTGGGTGACAGAACATCAAGGAAAAATTAATATAGAAGTTGAATCTCTCTTAAATAAAGTAACCAGGGATAATGGGGAATTGTCCACAATAAAATCTTGGAAACTCATGTTGGGAGAAATAAAAGAAAAATTAACCACTGGGAAAAAGCCAAGACTGAACAAATTTTCCCCCAAAAAAGATCGCCTCACAAAATAAAAACAACTAACAGTAACAATAAAATCAATGAAATAACAGCATGTGCAAAACCACCAACGACATGCCTGAACATAGATTCGGGAATGCAAGAAAGCCAGATTCTCCTATATGAGAATGATTGAAGAAAATCACTGGGGTAAAGCAATAAAGTCACAAGATCAGAAGCAATTTTGGAACTGGATGAATAATTGCTTCAGATCTAGCAAGCGGCCGACAACGACAAATATATTGCCTACAGCATGGGAAAACCACATAGAAGCCCTCTATGTGGCGACCTCTATTGATAACGGCGCAAATGCTAATATGAAGGACGTTAACAATGCACTAAGGATCACTGAGCCACAAAATCGCTCCCATAATCAAAAAGAAATAACAACTGACGAAATTATGCACCTCATCAAAGAAATTTGATCTGGAGGGCCGCCTGGCCCCAATGGTATCCTGCCTATGGTGCATAAAGGGACAGCACAGAAATGGGCAATAATCATGGCACCTTTATTTTGGGAGTGTAGGTTGGGAAGAAGCATCCCTGCGTCATGGAGGGGATCCCTTCTTGTCCCAATACAAAAAAAGGCTCACAAACTTTACCTGAAAACTATCAAATGATTACTCTCCTAGACATAGTTGGGAAGTGCTATGCCAGTACACTGCTATAAGAACTAACGGCTTGGGCAGAAGTGTGTAAACTGATCCCCCATTCGCCCACAGGTTTCCAAAAGGGATCACACATCGAAGATAATTTAATCCACATGTCCCACTTGATTGAGAAGAATCTTGCAAAAAAAGGTAGGGCTCTGTATCTTGCATACATTGACTTCCAAACTGCCTTCGATAGTGTGTCCCGCCAGAGGATGTGGATTAAATTAAAATAGCTGGGGCATTGATAACACTCTTTTAAAAGAATTAGTTGCTTTATATTTGGAAATCCAAGTGAAGATTAGAGCCACTTCTGCCTGGTCTACCACCCAAAAAATTCAAACCAACAAAGATTTGAAGCAAAGATGCATATTGGCCCCAATGCTTTTTAATCTTTACCTTGCAGACTTACCAGACTGAAGGCAATGATAATTTCCAGACAAATAAAGAGGAGAGATTCATGACACATTGAAGGTAAACCTATCAAGATATTCACTGCATAAAAGTATTTAGGAGTGTGGATCGATCGCAAATGATTGTGATCCGCTCACATCACTGAAATGCAAGAACTGCACAATCGTTAGAGGGGCTTATTGTAGAGCAAGGAAAGCATAAGCACACCAGATCTCACTCCCTTAATCCGAGTAATGAGTTAAAGTTTCTACCGTCAGTAGCCCAAGGTGTAATAGCCTTCAAAGATAAAAATACAACACCATGGATGGACAGAGCTCAGTCAGTTTGGTTTTGCAGAGTATTTATTTTTTACCAACTTTTATCTCACATGTGCATATCCGTAGGGAATTCAATCTGTCGTCACAAAAGTGGAACCTAAAAGCCAGGTTCATAGCCTACTGTCTAAAAGCCAAACAAGCTTGGGACAACACACAAAAGAAATACATCTAGATAATGATAAACAGCCGAGGGTCAACTTGGTGTCAATTTCTAGCACACTACGTTGATGTACTGGAAGCTCAGGAAATATGGTCCGCCTCCATACACTCATCTGCAGCGGTAAAACAAGCAAAGATAATGTCAGCCGACAGTTACACACAAACTCTGATATATCTAAGTCATGGAAGCTGGGACTCAAAACTTTACAGCAGTGTGGAATTTGCCACATTACCTGTTCTCACCTTAAAACCAAAGATGAAGCGCCAACTAATGAGACTACGGTTCGGCTTGATTCCACTATTGGCTTACAAGCATGAACACGGGTACAAAGAGACTGTAGCCACTCAGTGGCGAGCATGTAAGGGTGAAGAGGAATCTCTAAGCCACATATTGTGCACCGGTGAGAAACTACGCACTTTGAGAATATATTGGCTTTGCTCCATTTGGCTAATTTTAAATATACGGACATGTCAAGCTGCCCTGGTTAAGTGCATGAAAGGTGAATCAGTGCAGCTAGCAGCACGCTTCATGAAATACCTGTCCGCAGTACAAGCCGTCCTGGATTCCGATAATCATACTGAACTATAATGCATAATGTTGTGCCAATTGTTTTAAATTCAGATGTTTTTATAGTTGCTTACATGGTGTCTAAACTTTTTAATCTTCAGAATAAAAGGATGATAAACCTTTACATATTATTTTATAACATTGGAAATTATGCACCTTTTACTGATTTTGATATGGCCTGATTGCAATGATTTTAATTAATTGTGCAATAACAAATGACATTATCTTATCGTCACTTCAACAAGAAATCTTAACGCTAATTTCCTCCAGTACTATTTACTCTGTGGACTCTTTCTGGACACATTTGCTATTTTGATGACAGTAGTATTTTGGACATTGAACTTTAAACAAAGTGGGACATACAACTAGGCTTTCATTCACCATAACTGACTTTTTCACTTTTTGCTTTGCTTTTGTTATGTTCACCCCCTTTTTTTTAACACATTTTTCACAATTAATTTCCTAAAGCAAAAAAGCATAGGCTGGCATTTTATATGTCAACACTATCAATGCATTTGGTTATTTTCATCATAACTTGACAATGACAGAACATTAAAAGATTGTGTCAAGATAGATGATTTGCAGGTAGGTATTGCTTTTCAAGTTCCAAAACATGAATCCCAAAATATGTCATAACATTTAATCATGATCTAACATATTTACCCCATTTGACCAAACACTTGTCTGCCAACATTTGCACTAAAATAACAATCCACGCATTCAACTAATCCGCAGAGCTAGTGTGCACTTTTCCAGTTCCATACCTTGCCAACATGGAAAAAGAGGATATATTTAAAACAATAGGATAGCATGGGAAAACTGTCATTGATTCATGTCATGAGCTGGAGACAGATCTTCTGGCTCACATAAGGAAGACCACATCAATAACGCAGGATCCTTACAAAACACTGTTCCAGTATCTGGTGGAATGTCATAACCAATTTTCATTGGCATGCCACAAGAAGTATGCCCTACAATGATAAGAACACATCAACAGGTACATACCCACTACACACAATGAGGATTTATCCAATCTGAAGGTAGAGTGGAATTATTTGGCTCCACTGCCACATATGTTTTGAGCAAATTACGGCACACATATAGCTTTAGTACCAACACACGACAGAGAACAAGTCCACTGTAATGTTACAATCTCCAAACCAATTACATTGCAAGTTGTCTTGGTACATGTTACATATATCTAAAGTCTGTGTCCAAGTCTTCAAGGATCATGCCATGTTCCCTTTGTACTTGGAAATAGCACCATATTGCTGCAAATGTCACAATTCCGAAATGTCCAAATGAAGATGACATGGTGAAGCAACCTAAACCAGATCCAAAATAAATATATTACCAATCATAGAGAACATGATGGCCATATAACCAAGTAAACCTTTGGAGGACACAGTTTCACAATACAATAAGAAATAACCAATGAGACTGAACACAGTAGTCAACGTGTCCACACTTTAATCTACAAACGCTTGATTGTCCCTGAATTTGGCCTTCCCAAAAAAGTACCACCACATACTCCTCTCATCACTACATAAGTAGCTTGTGTAAAGGTAAAAGACATGATGTAAAGATATACTTACACTCATGAGAAGAAGTGGTCAATGACATCTAGAGGTAAGTCAACCCCTTTCATCTTCACCACTACCATCTTCATTTGGCATAGAAGGATCCTCACCCAGAGCCCTTTCATGGTATCCATCCTCTCTAATGTAAGAATGTAAGAGATGTTCTATTGCAGGGGAATGTTGTGAAGCATGCAGCAGGCAACCGTGAGTTGGCAGACCTTAGCAGGTGAGCAGGGGAGGGCTCCACAAATTTTGTCCAGACATCAAGATCTGGCCTTTAAGAGCCCAAAGGCACACTCCACTAGCCACCGTGTTCATCCTTGTCCCTCATTGAAGCAGACTTCCCCTGGTGTTGTTGGACTCCTCAGCAGAGGAAATAACCATGGACAGTTGGGATAAGCTGACTTTCGTAGATGGAATGTCAAAAAGTCCAAACATTATGTAACACAACTCCAGACCATGAAAGTAGCAATAGCCAAAACAATATAATGAATGATGGTACCGACCAACAAGCCAGGCCTTCTCAGGTCCAAGTTGAGACATAGGCAGGGGTATAGGCCTGTTCCGTAGTACAAAGAAATCATGGGCAGAGCTAGGGAAAGGGCACAGGTGCTTGTGATGTACGAATCCGGTAAGCAGACAACTTTCACATTGATTTAAAGAAAGTACTTTTGATTCCAGTACACCTATTCTCTGGCAGCTGGTGGTACTAAGGTAATCTGCTTGCCATCAATTGCTCCAACCACATGTGGTAGGCGACCCAAACTGAAGAAGTCACCCTTCACATTGGATAAATCCTGGTGGTGGGAAAATTGGATGAAGCTGTTAATGTGTCATCATTTAAGATAGAACATCTTGTAGCACATAACTAAAAGTTGGCTGTGACATACCACTAGATACTGCCTTACTCAATTGGGGGAATCCTGTGGCCACAAAATGAATTACAGGGGTGGTTTTGCCAATTAGTTTAATATACGTGGGATTTTGTTGTGAGGCAGAAGATCTGGCTCCAGCCGATTATATAAATCCAGTATAGTCTGCCTAGTCAATCTGAACTTCCTAATGATATCCCTTTTCACCATGGTGGCAAGGTCTGAAAATGGAGCTTATACCATACCTGAGGCTGTCGTCTACACCATCTCCCAGGGATCATATGCCTGCATTGGATAAATGTTATAACATTGTTAATTATTACCACAGCAACATATGTGAACATTTTACAGTAAAGCCATGCATTACCGCAGTTTTGTTTGTTTTCACTGCACGAGTCTGACCTTCACTCTTATCAAAAAATGCTTTGTGCCTAATATTGGAATCATTTAAAGAGGTAGTGTTAAATTACACATGTAAAGTGTTTATTTCACACATTATTTTATTTAATTGTTTAGATTTTTGCTAAAATACTGTAAACGGAGGTCTACAAAACACCTCACTTATATTGCATTTCTGCACAGTAATGGACTACATACAAATGTGTATTTCATATAAAATGTTGAGTGGACATTGAAATAGCCGACATTTGGAGTTATGGTGACACACTTAACAGGCGCAAACCACTATTTTAGACGTCTAAAATGGCAAATGCCTGATCTCGCCGGTCATACTTTGGATGCATATGGGTGCTGCAGAAGTTGATCATGGAGTGGGCAGTAAACTCCGCAATGGACTCAGCCATATGCTAACATTGATGAAAGCAACGTACGAAGGACAATGGCTTTGTCCTTCTATGCTTAAACCCGCGTATGTCACCGACATGTATGCAGCAGTTTGAAAAAAGCTCACTTACTGCCTAATACTGCATCTAACCAGAGCTCCATCAGTTTTGCTGCTGTTACTGACCTCTGGGAGCAATGATGGCAGGCCAACAAAGTGTGAGAGTCCCTGCCTTCTCCCCAGAGGATCTGACCTTTCTGGCACAGGAGGTACTCACAAGTTACTGCCAGCTCTATGGCTCACCAGAGGAACAGGTACATGTTAAAAATGTATATGTGAATCTGTATACATTGTTTTTACCAATCACACAGTTTACAATGTCCCTATGAGCTCCTAAGTGGAGTGTAGGGATAGAAGAGAAGTGTAATATCGCATTTAACATGTATGAGTAAATTATGTTTGAGATTTGTAGGCCTTTAACAATGTGAAAAGAGAACTACATTAGTACGTGTTTTGTGTTTAAAGGACTAGAGACAAATCGGTGTCCATTTTTAAGTATATTTTTATATGTATATATGTGATTTACATGTGATATGTAGAACACAATGTATTTGCATCAAAATACTCAACAAGAAGCCAAAAGATCAAACAAACTATCAAAAAATATTGGCCAATGTTACAAGCTGAAACGGAGTTCAACGGCATTTTCAATCAAAATCCCATATTTGCATACCAACGCACAACGAATTTGCAACAACTGTTGAAACAAAATAAGAACACTGTAACAGAGACATATAAGGGCACCATGCCCTGCCTTAATTGTGGAAGCTGTAACAATATCATTAAAGGCATTACACTGACACACCCTACCCAGGGCACCCCAATCAAATTACGTGTAACAGCGACCTGTGATTCCAGTTTTGGGGTGTACCTCCTCAAGTGCCCATGTGGCCTCACTTATGTGGGCAAAACGGAACGAAAGATAAAAATTCGAATAACAGAACATCCTTGAACAAATCCAGCCACAAAGTGGGCGGGACAATAAAAACATTCCTTTTACAAAGAGAACTTTACTGGATTTTCAAATTGGACTCTCTACACCCAAAAGGGCTGAATGACCGGGTGGAGTATAACTGTTACCTGTAAACTGACTTTCAAATTATCTTGTATCAATGTGCTTATATTGCGACCAAGATTTAATCATCTTGAATTTTTGTTTTAAACTAATGTTTAGGGGCTTTTTTTCAAATAACTTTTTAAAGAAATGTTTTTGGTTTTTTTTCAGTCATGCATTTCATGCAACATGTATGTATCTTATGTCTATTATTAATTGCAGAAAAAGAGTTGAATATCACCTTAGGCCGATATTTACAACTAATTCTTCGGGTTAGAGTCTTTCTTCTATAGCCACTAGCAAAGCTCACGCACGTCCCTTTATTTACTTCCGGGGCACACTAGTAACATTTCCGATTCCGACGAACACAGAACGTGGAAGAGTTATGGTCCAATGGCGGGTTTAAGCAGGTATGCACCTCAGTCTGACTGATACCACTAAAGTTATGTAATTTGCACCGGTTCAAAGTAGAAGCGGTTGACGGGGAATTGAAACTAAAGCACGGGGGTGTTCACGTTAAACCGAGCACTGCGTTTCAAGCCTGGTCAAGTATTTTCTATCTAGAAACTTTTTTTAAGCACGCTATTTTTGTCACCACCTCAAATATCACAGCCCTTCCGGGTGAGTCATTCACAGCGTCACTTACGAACCACGCACAGCCAATATAATAGTAGAGATTTCAACACGTTGTATGGAGCAATCTACCAACGGCATGACTAACACACATTTTGTTTGTATTTTCGTTATTTTCTCCGAAATGTACATTCTGGCGCTAAAACCACTAAGAGATTACATTTTTGTTCATAGGGAGTAACCCCTGAGGAAGGGTGGACCCCGAAATGCATTGGGATTAAAACCCTGTGACCCGAGTACCTGGGATTAAACCTCTTGACCCGAGTACCTATGTTTTCAACATTGAACAGTACTAACTGTGCAAAATGACATTTTTCGTTGAATGAACATATTGAATATTTTACTGTGAAATTAAAACAGTTACAATTGCAGATATACACTGGACTACATGTTATTAAAGTGTGAAGTTCAGAGGACTGCAAATTGGGATATACCTTCCACTGGTGAGGGAATTTTGCTTTGTATATACGCCTACATCCCTTTGGACAGGGGATAAGATCCCATAGCACCCAAAGCAAGCTAAGCAGGATTACTTTCTGATTCACAAGAGTAACAAGGAGTGCGACCGATACCCCACTTCATATGTAGAAATGTTACATAATGGACAGTATGAAACAGAGTATGCAGTCTTTACAACTGTACATCAAAATGTTTTCTGTACAAACCAATTGCCATTGAGGCTAGCTATGTGCATTGTCCCACTAACCCCTCAGCCTATATCAGGGTACCCCAAACAGTTTCATGGGAGCTAGCACTGTCTACTAGACACCCTCAAAGTAGCACACAGCCTTGAGCTCATTTATTAGTTGGCTATTAATTCATTTCTTAATTTCATTACAAGACCGGAGGCTACCATTATGCATATTTCTTTTAATGCAGACTCCAAGCCGCATACATCATAAAGCAAAAGTTCCAGAACGTTAACAATAATAAAAGGCATGAGCCCATAGCAATCTGCCTCTTTTAAATGCGGCTCCAAGCAGATAAGTCCTTTATATTTTCTCGATACTCCTATTCAATTTGATAACGTTTAAAACTGTTTATTATTTCTGCCATAATGTTTAATACTGAATATTGTTTATGATACTGCCTTTTTCTTACTTTCTCGATGTGATTATATCTCTCTAAAACGCGCTTGTACTTTGCCTCTATATTCTTGGCTATCCCTCTCTCCTTTACGGGCAAAACTCCCCTACCTGTCTATACTCTTCCTTCAACTGATCTCCAATTTACGGAGATCAGCTATATCTGTTTCCGACTCCTTTCTCAATCTCTTTTAAAAAAAAAATAAAATCTGCGCCTTTATTTATTTGCATTTCCAGGGGGAGAGCCTCGCCCCAACGATGGCTCTCCCCCTCGTTTCCTCACCCACTGTTCCGCGTCTTCTACATCCGTAACCCTCCGTAAGCGCCGATCCTTGAGCGACGATTCCTTAACACGGTCAATGCCGCTTTGAGGAATGCACCTTAGCAACGCACGCGTTGCGCAGCCACTCTGCTAAGGTGCATTCCTCCTTTACTCTCTTCGACAAGCTTCTGGCAGTTGATCCCCCGATCTGAGAAATCCCTCAACCGACACTTCGTCTAACTTAGTTCTCCACTCGTTTTGGGCCTCATCCTACACGGAGACTAACTATTATATTACTTAATCCTTTATTAGTCACCCTATTTGACTAAAACCCTGCATTTATTCATTTCTTGAGATCCTTTGCCAATATTAAATACCCAAATTTAATTTAAATATTAAGAATAAATAAAATAATATCATCAAATAATATATTATATAAATTAAAAAAAAAAAAGGGGGTTTCTACAATAACAATACTCCTGGTCATCTCCATAATGTCTGACGTTGAATCTGATGAAGGTAACTTCATACCTGTCATGGTCAACGACAAAATTAAAAGCATGAGCCACAAAGAAATGAGATCCTGTATGTTTCAAACCCTTTCTAGTACCATAACCTCTAAAAGATCTCATGAATACGATACTACTGAGACCGATCTAACCTTACCTAACGAAGATCTCAGCGAAATAAGGGGGAAAAGACTTAAGAAATATAAAAATATTGATCATGCAACCCCCAAGAGCACTATGGAAGGTCTCAGCACCTCTTCTCTTACGGGAGGTCACCGCACCTCAAACTCAGTGGGTGTCCTTAGCGGCACAAATCTTAAAGGTGTCCTCAGCGGCACAAATTATCAGGGTGTCCCTCGCGGCACAAACTATCGAAGTGCTCATAAAAATGATCTCCAATTTGGAGATGAGGAATTTCAGGATACTGACGAAGATTCATCTACCCCCCCAGATGAATATATCCTGGACCTCGACGAAGATGACCTAGAGTTTAATTCACAACCTTTTGAGGAAGAGACACCCTCTACTTCTAATGAAAACATTATTGACCCCCTTGGTGAAGAGATGTTTTCTCCTCTCAACTTAAAACACTCTAGGAGTTCCGAATGGTTTCCCCAAGAACACGTTAGTAAGTTCATTAAAAAATGGCTAAGATTTCCTTTAGAAAGAAATACCCGTAACTTATTGAGGGCTGAATGCTCAAGACCCGCAATAGATGACAAAACCTGCCAAATTCCAAACTTGGACCCTGAACTTATCAAATATTTATTCAAACTCGGAAGGGACCCGAGGAAAGGGATGGAAAGATCCCTAAAGGGATGCCAAGACCGGGTCCTTGATATCCTTGGTCCACTAGCCAGGATTATCGATATAGCCGAAGTAAGCCACATTAATGGGACCCCCCTCAATACTGAATTAATCCGAGGCTTAAGCCAGAGGGCCTTGATTCTATTGGGTAACGCCAATGCCAGCCTTAACTCAGAAAGAAGGAGAGTAGTCCTTAATAAAATCTCCCCCAAACTAAGCGACCTAGCTGATAAAGAACCCTATCTCAACCCTAGAGGGCTTCTTTTTGGTGAAGACCTTATAAAGACTCTAGGCAACTACGTGTCTACTTTCACGGCCTTAGATAAGGCCCAGCAAAACATGAAAAGGTTTTTTAACACCAACAACCTTTTTGGAAGGGCCGGAATAAGGGGCATTCCTTCCGGCCGGTTCAACTGAAGGCCCTACCCTAGATCCAGAGGATATGGAGGAAGAGGGTACCAAACCTCCAACATCCCTCAGTTCTTTCCACAAAGAGGAAGAGGATTTCGATCCAGAAGCTTCAGATCACGCGGTCCCTCCAACGACAGCACCCCTCAAAGTAAGTATAATTTTACATTCTTCCCCTTCCGCTTACCTTCCTACCAAAGTGGGAGGGAGACTCAGATTCTTCCTTCAGAATTGGAAATTAATAACCCAAGACCCATGGGTCTTAAATACCGTGAGGGGATTTATGATAGACTTTACACAAGTCCCTTCTCAGACTTTTTTCCCGAGAGATATCCCTCTCACCATAGATCAGGATAAAATAATAGAAGAGGAGATCTCCTCAATGCTTCAGAAAGGCGCCATCAGAGAAGTACCCTTAGAAATGTTAAGATTCATAAGCACACTTTTTCTTGTGAAGAAAAAAGACAAGGGATGGAGACCCGTCATAAACTTAAGGGAACTCAACAAATACCTTGTCTACAGACACTTCAAAATGGAAGGTATTCACCTTCTCAGGGATCTACTACTAGAGGGAGATTGGTTAGTCAAATTAGATCTAAAAGATGCTTACTTTACCATCCCTATGGCCAGGTGTCATCAACCCTTCCTACAATTCCTGTGGAAAAACCATCTCTTTCAATTCCAAGCTCTCCCCTTCGGTCTATCTTCAGCACCATAGTGCTTTACCAAAGTGATAAGGTCGGTCGCCTCTTCACTAAGGGAAAAGGGTATTCGGATGATTATTTACCTCGACGATATTCTTATTCTTTCACAAGACTAGTCTCAAATCATTCAAGACCTGAAGACCGTAATAGACCTACTAGAAAATCTGGGTTTCATTATAAACAAAGAAAAGTCTATACTCTCCCCCTCAAGATCCTTGGAATTCCTGGGTTTCACGGTAGACACCACGAAATGTCTCCTTCTTCTTCCTCAGAAAAAAATATCAAAAATCAAGAAAGAGATAAGACATGTTCTGAATCAACAGTTCTTATACCTAAGAGATTTAGCCAGGTTACTCGGTCTCCTCTCATCTTCTATCCAAGCTATCTTTCCGGGTCCACTAAACTATCGTGCTCTTCAGAGAATAAAGTCGAAAGCCCTTCGTTCGGGCCTCTGGTACGGAGATCGTGTCTCCCTAGATCAAGAGGCGATTTTAGAACTGAATTGGTGGTTAGAAAACCTGGATGCTTGGAATGGGAAAGCAATATTTGGCTCAACCCCCCGAATTTGTCTTAGAATCCGATGCGAGTCTCCATGGCTGGGGTGCCTGTTTCTTAGATCAGAACACGGGCGGAGTCTGGTCTCTGGAAGAATCTTCCCATCATATAAATTTCCTAGAATTGACCGCGGGACTCTATGCCTTAATGAGCTTCAAACATTCGCTTCAAGGGAGATCTGGCATTCTAAAGATGGACACTATGTCCGCAGTTGCATATATAAATCGCCTAGGCGGGACAAAATCTGTAGATCTTTCAAACCTAGCCAGGAAACTTTGGATTTTTTGTCTAGAACACAAGATATCACTAAGAGCCGAATACCTTCCGGGAAGACAAACACCTCGGCGGATTGGAACTCAAGGTTCCTCCTGGACCACACCGATTGGAAACTCAATCCCTCTGTTTTCAACTCCCTCAACATTACCTGGGGCCCCCTGGAATTAGACCTCTTTGCAAGCAGACTAACTTCCCAACTAAAGAACTACTACAGCTGGATGCCAGACCCGGGTGCTCTAGCAGTAAATGCCTTTCTTCAACCCTGGATCGGGACCAACGGTTATGCTTTCCCACCTTTCTCCATGATTCAGAGAGTACTCCAGAAAATCAGACACAAACGCTGTTCCATCGTTCTAATTACTCCCTTCTGGCCCTCCCAGGCCTGGTTTCCCACAACGCTGGAGCTTGCCTACGACCTTCCCTTCCTAATTCCTCCCCTCTGGGACCTTCTTACAGACGTAGACGGTCGAATCCATCCCCTGGTTCATTCAGGGAATCTGAACCTTCTTGCCTGGAGAGTGTCAGGCGATCCAACCATCTCACAGGACTTTCGTCAACAGCTTCTACTCTCCTCGGAGAATCCTGGGCTCCCGGCACTCACTACCGGTATAATAACATCTGGAAATTATGGGTTCGTTGGTGCCTGGAGAGGAACCTGGATTCCGTGGAAGCACCTATTGTTGACATAGTTAACTTCCTCGTGGAACAATTCGAAAGGGGGCTTAGTTATAGATCTATCAATTGTTATAGATCTGCTATCTCCGCTGGACATGCTCTCGTTAATGGTAAAACCATTGGTAAAAATAATATCATTTGTAGAGTTCTCAAAAGTATTAGACTTAGGAGACCTCCTAAACCTAGATATCAATCTCTATGGGATGTGAATTTGATTCTCAATCTCTTCTCTAACTGGCCTGATAATTCTCTCTTGAATAATAGGAATCTTTCTATTAAACTCGCAACCCTTCTTTGTCTAGTTTCTTGCCGTAGGGTCTCGGACGTTAAAGCCCTTGAAATCTCCAATAGGTCCTACAACATGTTTAGTGTCAATTTTGATATATTTAGAGGTACCAAGACGATGTCTGACTCTACTTTTTATCCACGTTTTGACTCATGCCCAAAACTTTGTGTTGTAGATTGTTTGAAAGAGTATGACCTCAGAATGAACCCTCTTCGTCCCCCTGACGTAAATCAGCTCCTTATCTCCTTCATTAAACCTCACAAAGCTATCTCCTCTGCTTCTATCGCTAGATGGGTTAAAATTGCTATGAGCTTAGCAGGTATAAACTTAGATTTATTCAAACCCCATTCCATCTGAGGTGCCATGGCCAGTAAGTCCTTCTGGTCCGGAGGTAAGTTGGACGATATTCTCAAAGCCGCCGATTGGTCAAATGCTAGTACCTTCGCTCAACATTATTGCAACCAATTTCTCTGACGTTGTCTTACAAAGCTACCAACATGCATAATGGTAGCCTCCGGTCTTGTAATGAAATTGCGATTCTCCTATTACTATGACTAGAGAATCTGGATTTCATTAAAGACACGGAGGCTAACATTATCCTCCGCTTCCCTTTGATTCTTTTAACATTAAAATATATCTTAAGTTCATAATTTTATGATATTTATATACATACATTTCTAATATTTTACAATCAATGTATTGTGAACTGTATTGTTGACTGTTCTTTGTTTTATCTATGTCTAACCAAATTTGTTTACTTCCTCACTTCATCCTTCTTTATTACAGATTTACTTGCATCTCTCTCTTTTTTACAGATAATCTTTCTTAATCTTCAAGTTATTGACGCTCGGATGTTCATCTCTACTGTTCCACTTCTTTCACGGATGATTATCGAAGTTATCTACTTTCCTGGAACTTATCCTGCTCTACACTTCATTTAAAAGAGGCAGATTGCTATGGTCTCATGCCTTTTATTATTGTTAACGTTCTGGAACTTTTGCTTTATGATGTATGCGGCTTGGAGTCTGCATTAAAAGAAATATGCATAATGTTAGCCTCCGTGTCTTTAATGAAATCCAGATTCTCTAGTCATGGTAATAGGAGAATCGCAATTTCAAAGTTAAAGGGAGGCTTTGTGACATCATGATCATCATCCTGCACATGACTCAGCCTGGCAATGAGCACTGCTCAGTCAGAATAATGGGCAAGCCTGTGCAAGACTACCAAGCACAAACAGCTGAAGCACCGAGGTATAACTATCATGCACATATATCCTTTCCAGGTCCACATGTGAGGTGCGTATACAATTATGCCCCAGAGTGCCTTTACATGGATGACAGGTGACAGGGAGAGCAGCCTAAAATCTTGTGCTAACACCATGTTCATTTCACACCAATTTCAAAGTGTTTCATTATGAAACTGCAGGCCCATTACACACAGTGGCCATGATTCACTGTGGCATGAGTATTGATGTTTACCCTTCAGTAGTTCACAATATTTATCACTGATTAGAAGTAGGTCACATGACAGATTAAGTCTAAGCCCCCTGACCTAGTTGACGTCTGAAGCCTGGATAAGTGACCATTGACTATGACATGGGATGAGGGAAATGCACAGTCCACTTAAGTATGTCTTGAACTATATGTTTTGCTCAGTATGTGTAAAGACACATGTTGCATGGTAACCTATGAGTCATGCTAGTGATAGATGTGCAAAATATTTGTTACATCAGTACAGAAAAAAAGTCTTAAACCTTATTTTGTTCCTATGTCGTGTATCCATACAGGTCAAAACCCAGCCGAAGCTTGATATGTGAAAGGCCATTGTCAAGAAGGTGCATTCCCTGAGGTCCACAAGCGGCGCAGCATCCATTACCATAAGAGGTGGGAGGACCTACGGCGCTGGACCCGAAAGTCCAACTCGGTCAATCCTCCCAACGTGGGAAGCCTGTGGGCCACACACTGACCCCCCAATGGCCTGCATTCTAGCTGTGGCTTATCCCGAGCTTGATGGGCAGTTGAGGGCTCAACAGTAGCAATAAGGGTATGATTTATTGCCAGTGTTTCACATGTTACAGGACTCTTTTTTAGTTAAAGCCAGGATTTTGCACATCAATATTAAATATGACCCATGACCAATACAAGAAATGTTACTGAAGGTGTACGTTTTGCACAATATCTATGATGAAGTACTTTGTCTAGTAATTGTTTTGGAAAGGATCCCACCTTATTCCTGTTTGTAACCGATGGATTGTTCTGAACAGAGATATGGCTGCCTATTCTCTACAGGTCCAACACGCAGTGTGATGTAATGAAGGACAGTTGTACCAAAGAGCCCAAAAGTGTTTATAGTGTCAGATGTGATGTTCCTTTTCTGTTGTGGATGATGTAATACTAGGCCTATAGCAGCTGACATAGCATACTGGGCACTTTGATATGTGATTCTAAATGATTTGTGACCTCACAATTGGGGGCTACACTTTGTTATCACTACACATCCTAATTGTGTTCAGCATGAGACATACTGTGTCACACAGACAGAACAGTGACAGATTGACATGATGTGTTACAACTTTACTGATATTTGTGTAAGTCAGCCTGCTTTTGCCCAAAAGACAGGGCCAGCCATACACATTTTGGATCCAACACAGACATCAATGTGTGGACATTGTCAACAGTAACAAATACACCAAACCATTCCTTAATGTCCTTTGTCATGTCCAGATCAGAAATCTATGATGGAGTAAAAAGGAAAACGTGAAGGGATTTTGGAAGATGGAATGTTCCACCATGCATATGAATGAGTTTCCTATCAGGAAAACTGAGAATCATGCCAAAATCATGACTCAGTAGACACATTTTGCAACACATCAAGCTGTAATGTGTTGCCTATTGTAATTTACATTTCCATCTTAGAAGTATATATCATATATGAATGATTTTATGTAAAGATTAGTGTGACGGTATACACCGTTTTGACTACAGTGAAAGCCATCATATGCAGTGTAACTATTTCAAGTTACAACAATTTTCAAATAATTTGACGTATTTAGAAGTCAAACGTGAAAATGCTTTAGCACTGTACTGAAGTGCCTTAGAAATGTTTCAAGGGTTAGGTATTTACTTATGCTGTAAAAGTCATTTGTCCATCCATACAAATAATAGTTCCAGACTGGCATTAACAGCATATGTATGTACATAGTATGTGATGCATTACTAAGCTGCTTCAGTAGATAATGTATGTCTCCAAGGTTTACACTTGATATGAACTTTTGTGATTTGACATGAGTGTTAGCATTATCACATGTCCAAACAAAGGTTACGTGCTTTCTGTTTATGCTAATATTGGTACAAGATTGCAGTATGTTTTAAAAACATTTATTCATATTTCACTTATTGATTATAGATTTTAGGGCCTAGTGCAGACACAGTACAAATATTGTTTTTGTGTCTATCTACTTTAGCTGACATCAGTAAATTATTCACAACAAAAGGGCAATCATTCTGAGATGTAAAACTTTTCCCAGAGAGACATGCTAATGGATAAGAAATAGCACCATACATGATACAGATGCTATAGTGGGGAATGACATAACTGTGGCCAGGTTTTATTCAAGTTTCTCTAAATTCATAAGGTTATGCTGATGCTGAAGCAAAGTTTGAGAGCTTTGAAGCAAGTCATTTTAGCATCATGTGGACAAGGTGAAAGAGAATGTGCCAACATTGGTGGGGAAGCACCTGGGGACAGTGATTCCGGCACTGATACGGAGGGAGCCAGTGGCCTAAAGGATGACGGGAGTGCAATGGCAGCCACCAGTGAGTCAACATCATCTTCGGAGGCCTCCTCCAGCGAGCACTCCCAAGTGGTGGCAGACCATCCTGCTCCTGTGACACCTGCATCCTTGTCCACCACCCCAATATCATTCTTCTCCCTCTCTTCTGCTCCCCTTACAGTTTGCCTACCCAGGCATGCTAAAAAGCCTGGGGTCTGCTTTGCCTCAGGAATCTCAACCCCTGCCCAAGTTCTTCCAGATGTAATAAATGAGGAGTCCATTGTCCTCCTCTAGAGCATTGCTGTAAGCCAGACTGCCTTGCTGAATGCCACCCAGGGGCTTAGCTGCCATATGCAATACATGAGTGCTTATTTGGAAGCCATTTACAGTGGTATGTCTCTCCCACAATGGTTATTTCAAGCTCTGGCTTTACTATAGTCTCCCAGACATCCCAACATTCTGCCACACCTACTGTCCTATCCCTTCCCCATCCCATCCCTATTCCCTATTCCCAAACCTGTCCAAAGCATACTCACACATTTTCAGGCACACACTCAAACAAACAAAAGTTGCAAATCCACACAGAAATACAAATGCTATACAAATGCATGGATATTTCCAAACGTATAGACATTGCACCCACCATACCCACATTCACCACCCCACCACATACACGGACTTCATACCTATCCCCCACACACATATACACACATGTACTAGCCCCACCACCAGCATATCCACAGATATTGTACCTATGACCCCACCCACATGTACCACATCAGCATACACACAGACACCATACCTAACCCCACACACACATGCATCACCCCCACCACAAGCATACCCATTGACATTGCACCCACCACCACACTCACATGCCCTACCCTAGCATACACACAGACACCACATCCATCCTTACACTCACATGCACCCGCCAAACACCAGCACACCCACAGACATTGTTCCCACCCCTACAAATACATGCACCATCACATCCACATGCACCACACCAACACCCAGCACCTTCATAGCACACACATACACTGTAGAATACAAATCCAAAAAACTCAGATGTGCAACATGTAGCACACAACATACCCCTGTGACACAAGACAGACCCACACATGCACAACATACACCAGACCCACACACACCTGCAACCTCAATAAACACATCAGACACAGCCACTCCTTCTACTTCCTAAACAAAATTTCCTCTCATACCAACCTTTCAGCTCTTCCATGGAAGATCCCAGTTTTGGCCTTGCACTGATCTCTCCCACACCACCATCCAAAGCTTCCTCATCCCATTGCACGCATGCAAAATGGCAATCCCCAATCTAAATGCCCCAACCCAACCATAAAAACCCAAAACCAAGTGCAGCACTCTCAAAATCACCGTTCCCCTTCCCAAACCAAAGATTCCCACTCCCAATGCCAATGCCCTCCAAACCCAAGAGCACCACTCCCAAAACCACCATCCTTCTTCCCAAACCCAAGAACACCCCTCTCAAAATCTCTACCCCCTGCCAAGTCCAAGGACACCCCTCCCAAAGCCTTACCACCCCCTCCCATGTAAGATGTTTGAGGGGCCTGCTCTGCCCAATAGATATCCCTTCCTGAACAGGTTCCCCTGGCAATGCAATTGAAGGCAAGCTGACACACACCAGTGCAGAAGACACCATTTAAACTGACATATGCCTTGGTTTATACCTGCTAAGAGATTTATCTCATTGCTAATAAATCGCAAATTTTATTTTCATCAAGTTTGGTGTGGCATAATATTTCCTTTGCAATGTTTAGATTCCAAGCAATGTTTCTGTGGAAAATGTGTAGTACTTATGAGGAGCAAAACATTTGGGTTCCAGATCTCTGACCCTCTGAAGCAGCGGAAGAGTGTTGAACATCAGACGTTCGAACCTTGAGAGCACTGTGGATTTGGCTTTGGAGGCAGCGAGGCATCGAAGGAAGGAAGGGATCCGCTGCTGCGTTACACCTGCCTGCCCGCCCGCCCATTTACTGGTGAACTTTTCACCACATGGCCTCCTCCCAGCCCTCTTTCTTGGTAGCCTTTGCCCCTGTTAAATGGTTCAGCAAAGTGCCAACCACCGTGGACTGAGCGATAAGCAACGCAAGGCTTGGCGAGTGCAGCCACCGTTAATTTGCAGCTGCGGGGTGTGACCTTTAGGTGGGTCCAAGAAGGTGGCCCAACTAGGGTTGGGTGCAGCCTGCGGACCTGCCTAGTTTGCCTGCTCGTCTCTGGGCCATTAGATTCAAGGGAGAACATGGACTTCAGAGGCAGCAGGGGCAGTAGTGGATGCACCCCCATCAGGCGGGGGAGTGGTAAGCGGGCAGTTTGCTGCTACCCGCCCGTGCTCCAGCTGCAGGCTCCTCTCAGCTCCTCTCTGTTTTAAAATACATAGTGCCACCTGCCTGCCTACCTGAATCTACCAACCTGCTGGTACTATAGTTACTGTGTACTGTGTACTGTAATTGAAAGAGCATCTGCAAGATGGACAGATGAGACTCAGCTGCTGTACTCAGTCATCAGAGTGCAAAGGAGTCCATTGTTCAAAGCAAGGAGCTACAAGGTTGTTTGGGGTCCAAGTGTCCAGAAGCGCTGATTGAGTGCATCATGCTTGCCCATCATTTCTTATCCCTCCTTGTCCTGCTCCTGCCATAAAATTGCAGGTACTGCTTGTAGGTAGCCCCAGGTCTTGAGGATGTCCCATGAGGAGTGGGCCATGTACGCCTGCAGTGTTTTTTTTACGGCTCTGTGTATAAACAGCTGCATCTTGAGGCCGCCCATCTCCCTGGTGGTTCAGAAGCGGCAAGCACTAGGTTGGTGCAGCTTGTACCTCTCAGAAGGGGTTGATCTCCAGGATAGATAGATATTTATTTATTATCATTTTTTAAATCAACTGGATTTACTGAGATGGAATACATTGTAGAGCGAAGGGGGGAGTGCGCTTTTGGCACCAGTGGCACCAATGATAGCCAGTGGATTAGTAACAAGGTTGTTACTCTTGGTGAACCCACAGAAAATCTGAAGATGCCCTCCAGGTGTCTGCACTCAGGTTGCTTAATCGCTCTACCAGGATCATTTTTAGTGTTGCCAGGGTCTGCCCCAGGGTATGCCCCAGGGTTAGCTGGACTTAAACTAAACTAAACTACTCTAGCCCCCTAAAATGTCAAAAGACCATCGGGTGGAAGAAACCACAAGCTCACTTGTCCTATTTGAAATCTCATCCTTCTATGTTTTCTATGTTTTTAAAGGGCCTGAGGGTCACAGTGCTAAAAAATAAGGAACCGGGAATGGCTCCAGGTGCTGTTAATGCGGACAAAGTGGGCATATGTACCGTTCTCCCAGAGCTGACTGTTCCACATCACCTTAAATTCACCAAAAAGAACTTAGGGGGAAGCAACACTCCCATCTCAGCTCTCTGATGAATGTGCTTTAACTATAGCAGTTGAAGAAACAGAGATGGAAATGGACATGGATAATGAGGATGTCAAGGTTAAATCCGAAATAAATGACATAGGTGCTAAGCTGTTGTCTGACCCTATGGCCATGCTGAAGCCCATGATCCCGGCCATTATAACTAGCAATTTGAATGTTGTAGAGTCATCGTCAGGTTCTTCTCCCTCTAAAGTGACTCCACAAGTGGGCTCGGTTGCAGTGCGGGCACGAGAAGGTCTTCTCTCCTGAAAGGAAGGAAGACACATTGAGAGGAGGCCGCCCGCCCACGGAAGCGATTGCCGAGAGGAGGCCGCCCGCCCACGGAAGCGATTGCCGCCCGCCCACGCTGCATCCTCGGCTGTTCTGTCACAATCAGAAACAATCAGAAAGTAAAGGGAGACCCCCGCGCGTTGCCGGGTGGCCAGAGAAAGTGAGGTTGCCGTGCCAGGGGGGTCCCGTGTGAAGAAGCAGTGTGACCGAAGCAGAGAGCCAGCAGGAGGTTGCCCCCCGACGAAGCCCCGCTTGGACAGCGGGTCACTCCGGAGTCGCTCTCTTGCCTGATTGAATCACCAGCGTGAAGGGGACGCCATTTCAGAGGCCATTCAGAGGCTAAAATCATCGGGACCGCGAGGACCAGGGTGCTTGTTGTCCAGTTTACCTTGCACACCTGCTTCGCGGATTCAGGAAGGTGAAAGCTGCTTCTAGGCGCTGGGTTCCGGAGGCGCTGGGGGGGTAACATCGAACTGGCGTTGGCGTTGTAGCAGGGACTCGAAGATCCAGGAGTCCCTGCTCTCACAGGCGGATGCGCCCACCACCAGCCACGCCCCCCGCCTGCAACACTCTCTGATTTAACGCTCTGTCAGGCGCTCTGCGGGACGCGAGCGGGATGACGAGCGAAGCCTGAGCAAAGGGCGGGCAGTCAGGGGGTGTCAAGGCTGGGCTGGGCCACGTCCCTTTCCTCTCTAACAACAGTGAGTACATACGCCCGGTGTGTGTCCCTGTTCTGTTTCCCGAAACCATGTCTACTCGTTCTGGAAAGCTACTTAGGAGTGAAGGCGAAAGGGGGACAAATGCCGCAAGCCCTGTTATAGGAACTATGGACCGCTTTATCACCAGGGTGGCGGCGGTGATTGAAAAGGAGATTGCTATGTCTGAGCGGCGTTTATCTGAGGTTTACCTCCCCTCAAGACGTTCATCCTTGGGGGTCGCCGCTCAGTCGCTTACCCCGGCCAGTGTCCGGGTTCAATCTGTTTCCTCACCTAGTGTGCCTGGTGTTTCCACAGGCTCCCCCCAGTTGGCTGGTATAGAGCAAAATATAGGTAGGCTGGAAAATCTGGCCGCTCTTCTCCCTATAGTTATAGTGGAAGACGGTGGCCTTAGTAAGCTGTCCACACCATTATCACCTAATCTCCCAAGTGAAGCCATCAGTGATCCTGAGCCCCCAAAACCGCTCACTCCCTCCATAGTTATATCAGAAGGGGAGTCAGTTAGGGCTTCCCCTAACACCCAAACTCCCGATACTAGGCAGGAGAATAGGCCCTTAAGCAGAAAGCCACGAAAACGCAAAAAGGGTTGGTTAGTGAGACAGGCCGCTCTTTACCAAAGAGTAAGAAAGCCTTCTGTATCCGGTACGAGAACCATAAGGGGTATGCCTATAGTGAATGAAATTGACATAGAAGGGGATGTTCTGATCTCTCCCAAGGGGCTACACCCAGACGCTAACACCGCCAAGGTCTCAAAGCTCTCTGACTCAGTAACAGTTGAAAATATCTTTGAGAAGGTATACAGCCTCTTGAAACCGTTACTAACACAAGTCAAGGGTCTAGGGGAGAGGATAGACAAATTAGAGCAATTAACCCTTGACGGGTTTCACTCACTCAAAACAACATTTAAACAAATAACCAGAGTGACTGAAAATAAGGACTTAGGCGCAAAGGGGAATGAACCACCATCTCAGAGAGTCCCTAAGCCCCCAATATGTCTAAACAAAGTTGTTCCTAATAGTCCATTAATTCCAGCTCTTAAATCTCCTCCCCGTCCCAAAGCAGGGCCAAAACATAAGGGTCCATCAACACACTTAGAGCCTGACAAAAATAAGCCTAAGTTTCTTCCACAAAAGCAGCCACAGATAGTTAGTGGCAAAACGGAAGACTCCCAAAAACCTGGGGCACGCAGCAAATCCAACGGGTTAGCGACAGGGAAAGCCCCTAGGTCTGTATCTCAACCTACTGCCCCATCTACCCCCTCACCGGCCCCCAGTAATCCAGTACGACGGATCCCCCCAGTAAACCTCCCACCAGACTGTCAACCTTTTGTTGCTGTCATGGTTAATGTGCCCCCTTTAAAGGAAGGCCAGTTGGAAAACCACCAATCACTCAAGAACAAGTGTATCCACTGGCTGAAGACAAACAAGCCAATCCCGTTGGGTGTGGATGGTATTATTCTAAGTGTCCGCAGAGTGGGTTGGTTAGGGCAGGGGAAAAAAACGCAGGAGGGGGATTGCATAATCATAAATTTCCAAGACCCAAGGGTAGTACCATCGATTTGCACTCCTATTAAAAGTATGGGTGTCCGGGGGTTAAAGTGGTAGATCTTTCTTATTTTTACCCCAGGCAAATTGTTAGCCCAACTGGAGGAAGTTTAAGTTCCCCCATTTTTGGTCAAAACTGGGCTGGGGTCTCGGGGGGTACTAGGGAGAACCAATTGTGGGCACCAGGGCCTTACTGACTGGAAACTGGGAGTAGAGTAGAGCCAGCAGGAGTATCACCCACCCAGGCAAACCTTGCAAGTGGGATAGGAGTCTCTATAGCCACCCCACAAGATCCCTGTTCCCCTCAGATACCTCCGAGGAGGCCCATAGACAGGGGCATTCTGGCGCCCAGCGACACTTCTGCTGTGACGGACCTAGTCTTTAAGGTTTTCAGCTGGAATGTCGCAGGGATTGCAAGAAAACTGGCTCTACCGGACTTTACTGCTTGGGCTGATGAGCACTCCCTGTGCCTTTTCCAAGAGACATGGAGCTTGGTGCCGGTCCATAGGGTGGGTTTTTCTTCCTATTCCTCCCCTGCGCAAGTCTCGGAAACAGGGAGAGGGCGACCTTCGGGTGGCCTTCCCATCTGGGTCGCGGCTTCTTTAGACTGCAGAGTAGTGGAGTCTCCCACAGGTTCCCCTGACATACAAAACATCACCCTAATAGATCAAAGGGGAAGAATTGTCTTAAATGTTTTTAATGTTTATGCCCGGGGAACCAAGGGTGGGAGAAAGTCTCCTGTAATATCTCTCCTCGAGACCTTGCTAAATAATACTCCATATAAGACTCGTACATTGGTTGCAGGTGATATGAACTGTACGTTCGAGCCCTTGGGCTCGGACGTCTCCCTCGACCAAGACGAGGAGGATACCAGGTTGGGGATCCCGGTACTGGAAATCCCACCGATCAGAAGGTGGACAGAAGTGGCGCTCCAGATATACTCCCTGAGCCTCGAATTCAACTTAAGGGCAGCTAATGGGAGGACATCCTCGGATAGGGGGGGTGCCCACACGTACAATAGACCAGGACACACCTCTAGGCTAGATTATTTCCTAATAGATGTATACTTATGGTCTTATGTAAGGGACATGCAGGTGGTCCCCTCGACTGAAAGTGACCACAATTCACTCTCCTTAAGTATGGTCCAGTGGTGGCGCCCCTTAAGGAAGGACAACATTAACCTGGTAGCCGCACCCCCGGATGAGTCTGAAGTCTCCCCTTGTGGTAGACCAATAAAATGGGCGAAATTGGTTTTATCCGAGGCAAAGGTAGGGGAAATTCAATCCCATTTAAACCTTACGGTAACAACCCTCGGAACCTCCTTAGAAGGGGTGGGTAGAGCGAGTGGGCTTTTTGTCTCCCTGGTAGAAGCCTTAACTAACGTGTTTACCTTATACCCTAACAAGTCGGGCAACAAAGAATTTAAAAAACCAGTTGATGGTTGGTATACCCAAACATGTAGGGTTCACAAGGCCAAGTTAGTTGAGGCGGTTAAACTCAAGTCCCGTAGTGTGATACAGGAAGCAAGGAAGACCTATAATAAGTCCCTTAAATTTGCCAGGAGGGAGTGGGAAGACAAATTCTGGGAAGACCTGCTCCAGGCTAGTAAAATCAGGGATTCAAGGGCCTTTTGGAATCTCATAAGCACACGGAATAAACCCGATGCATCTGTGAGACCCTGCAACATCCCGCCTCGAAGCTGGGTAAAACACTTTGGGACCCTATATCTCCCCCCAGATGGGGAACTGAACGTGGGGATGGACCTTACACGAGCAATTGAACCTCATGCCTATGATCTCTTCACTCCTTTAGAGATTGAGGGGGTTATAGGGTGGGTAGCGCCTCGCAAGGCAGCGGGCCCAGACGGCCTTCCGGGGGACCTTATGAGGGCATACCCAGCGGAATGGGCAAGGGTCATAGCAGCTCTCCTAAACGATATCATGATGGGAGGGGCTGTGCCAGAATCCTGGAAAGGGGCGGTGGTGGTCCCGATTTATAAAAAAGGGTGCAGGGAAACACCGGGGAACTATCGCCCTATAAGTCTGATAGACTCCACCCAAAAGATAGCTGGTAAAGCTATCCTTGGAAGGATTCTCCATTGGGTGGAGGAGAATAAAATCCTATCAGACTTTCAGGCAGGTTTTCGGGCTGGTATGGGGACAATAGAGCAGGTGTTTAGGCTGGCACTATTGGGGTGGAAGGTGGTGGATCTGGGCAAGGGTAGTCTTTATTTGGCCTTTATAGACCTGAAGACTGCCTTTGACCTAGTCCCCCGGGAAGAGCTCTGGAGGGTGCTTTATGAGTTGGGATTACCCCCTTACATCTTGTCCCTTCTCATTAGCCTTCATGCCCATACCTTTGCACAGGTCCGTTGGGGTAAAAATGGAGAGCTCACTGAGAAGATACCAGTGTCCAGGGGCGTAAGACAGGGCTGTGTCTTGGCACCCACCCTATTTTCACTATATGTGAATGGGGTGGTAAAACATCTTCAACAAGAACCAGCCGACGCCCCCTGTCTCGGAGGAGTCCGTATCCCCACCCTGCTTTTTGCGGATGACACGCTCCTGATCTCGAAGACCCCACAAGGCCTCCAGAAATTGCTAACGCGATTCCAGGAGTTCTGTGCTGCAAAAGGCTTAATAATAAATGTGGACAAAACAAAATACCTAGTCCTAAATCCTCCTAAGACACTGGGCCGTCCACCTACACTTAACTCGATTCCCTTAGAGAAAGTAGCCGAATTCGATTACCTCGGTATTCGGATTACGGATAGGATGTCTTGGGCAAATCATATTGACAAAATGGTCCTCAACCATAGGAGAGTAGGAGGAGCTCTCATGAGGGAGTTCAGGGCCTCACCTAGGAGATCACTTACCCCAGTAATCGATATCTACAAGGCCAAAGTAGTGACATCAGCCTTGTATGGGGCAGAACTGTGGGGCCACTGCCGATTGGACGCCCTAGTGACAGCGGAGAGCAAGCTACTGAAATCCATTATCTCCATTCCACTGAGCACACCATCTGTACCAGTGTGGTTGGACACGGGTTGTAAAAACATCAAAGATCAGGCCCAGCTTCGCCCGCTCCTGCTATGGACACGAATCTGGAGGGGTGAAGAACTAAAATCCTATGCTGATGCCCTGGGGGAAATAATGAGTCTGGGGGGTTGGGCTAAGATAAGATGGTTAAGAGAAACTAAAATGCTTCTGGAGAAGATCGGTCTAGGAGACTGTTGGTCATCACGTTCAGCCCCTCCAAAAGAAGTTGTCAAGGCGCTTTACTGGAAATGGACTGCGGAGCGTCTAATTACAAACCCTAACCACTGCAAGTCCACTGTCGCCTTTTTACAAATCAAAGACATTGTGGCTTTTGAACCCTACCTGGACCTGATCACCCTCCCCTTTGACCGAGCCCTTTATTTTAAATTTAGAGTTGGATCCCTTCCCCTAGGTGCTGTGGTATCGAATTGGACATCAGCGGCCCGTACTTCTCCAAACTGTGCATGTTGCCTGAGTAGGGTTGAGTCCATTGCACATGTCCTATTTGAATGCCCGGATTATGCAAGGCCTAGGAGTTTCTGGTTGAAACCTCTTTGTCGAAATATGGGCACACGTAGCCACCTAGTAGCCTTGCGTATCCTAACCACGGACACTTCCCCCCCTATAGTGTGTGGAACAGCAACATTTTTAAAGCAGTTTTGGCTTATTCGCTGTAAGAGATTGTCAGTAGCTGTTTAATTCCTTTTTAGCTAATTTAGTAACGGGCAATTCATGTCCTTTTATCTTTCCTAATGAATTTTATACTGGCTTCTTGTAGCAATGCTTTTTTGTACACTGTAATGATTGTATTTTAATTGTGCTTATAAGATATCTTGCATATCGAATAAAAGCTTATGATGATGATGATGATGATGATGACTCCACAAGTGTCTCAGATTTTGGATCGCAGTTTTGAACTTGGGGATTTAGAGGACAACACACTGCCAGATATTGCCACACACATGGAAAAAAAATCAAGCAATGGAGGCTAAATTAAAAAATGCCGGGTGCCCAGGAATCAGCTTGAGACTGTCACAGGACTATCCTGTTAGCTGCCCTCATATGCCAGTTCTGCACAGTAGTACTCCCTTTAGTGTTTCTCCTGTGCAAACATTGGGACTATCAAATCTAGAGGCATCCCCAAATAAAGGGGTATAAAATGTTTGGCAATTTTCGAATGAAGGTGTCAACGGATTCAGGGGAGGGAGGGCTAATTTTGACTTACTGTATGGATTGGAGAGGATTCTTTTGTCAATTATAACTTTGCTTGAGAAATATACGACTAACTCTGATCACATGCTGGATGTATTATCCCCGATTTTAATGGGGTGCAGCAGCTCAATTCTGCCAGTTCCTGAGTAGGTAAGGTAGAAAAGGGTAGTGATCTGAAACCTCAGACAAGGCTGACATACTTAGGGGTGTCGGAAATTGGGATCCAGGTAAGGGCATGCAAAGATCTGGGGGCATCTCCCACAGTGCCATCCAGAGATAGCCTTATGTTAGATAATATAAATTGTACCCCACCCCCGAAAACCGAAAAAAAGTGACCACCAGTATGTCTCTTGCTATAGCTTCATCAATTAACCCTCCCTTATTTAAACAGTCCAGGATTGAATTAGAAGCTGCTCAACCTGGGGAGGGTGTCCCTCATGTAGAAAGTAACTGGTTAAAAGTACGAGGGAGAAGAAGAATAGGATTCAGCGTACTACAATACGTAGGCCTAAAAAATGTTGGTTTCCTACAGTATTTGTGGAACCTGAAATGTCCTCTTTGTCCCAAAATGGAAATGATCTTGAGCCTGCTGGGTCCCATGTCGATCAAAATTTAGGGTGTTCAGAGGTAAATGCTCTCTCTCCCTCGATCACGATGGATGAACCTGCATGGGTGGGATTAGGGCAAGAGGAAAGGCATGAGGATATGGGGCAACTGGATATAAGGGGTTACTATGCACCAAATGTGGGGGTTATAAAAAAAAGAATAGACCTGGTTCCAGAGTCCCGTAAAACAAAGATACATCTAGATTTAGAAAGTTCAGTAGTAAAGACAAATTATCGGGCATATTGTCAAGAAACGGCGTTAAAATTATCACCGCTTTAGCGGCAAAAAACTGCTAGAGCGGCAATAATGGGCTTGATAATATGCCTTTGAGAATTCCAATAGAAGCCCATGTTCTGGTGTTAACATGGGCTTCTATTGGAATTCTCACGGGCATATTATCAAGCCCAATATCTCCGCTTTAGCTTTAGCTAAAGCGGCGATAATTTTAACGCCATGCTTGATAAAATGCCCCCATGTAGGTAGGGCATGTTGTAGATAATTTTCCCCCAATCCTTCCTGGTTGAAATACTCTCCCCGTATGGATAGATCCTAATCAAGGGAGATTTTTTGAAGGTGGGCCTGACTTTACTTCTCCTACAGGACAAATGCCAGGGGTCTGGGCCTGATCCAATGCAGAGTTACACGGCATACAAAGGACTTGGTCCAGGACAATTACCTAATAGCCTGATTTTTGCTTCACTATTTAATAGAGAATTGTGTCCACTTAATAGAAGTTTCCTTTTGCAGTAACTATCCAAAATTGAGGACTTAAAATTGGTAATAAGTAAACATATTGAGCGGGTATACTTAGACCTCAGAAGTGGACTTCTGAATTAGAGAGTAACTTTTAGCACTGGGGTAATTGCAATGTTAGTTTTGGCGAATGTTGAAACTTTCAGGAAAAATGGAATTGATGTTTTCCCTTTTGAGGAGCCAGGTTTTGTTCCGCTCGAATCCCATAGGAAAGATGGGCAGGACCTAGAGTGTTATATAATATTAGGGGGGCTATAAAACCGAAACATATTAACATCTCAGTTGGTAGCTTTTCTGGGAAAAAAGTGATTAATATTGTGGGACTTGAGGCCCAAAGGGTAACCACACCCAGACGAGAGGAGGAGGTGGCCCAGTGGAGTTGGGTAGCTGGTTCATTGAATGCCTCCAAAGACGATTTCAAACTCCCCATGCTGTGGAGATAGCCCTCTGGGAAAAACATTATCCTGGAAACTGGCTGGTACAGGAAATCCCAGCCCTAAATTACATTACCTAATGACCAGGGAGGACCTGGCCTGGTGGTTTGGGCCTGGACTGTTTCCATTGGGCGCAGGGTCAAGACTGATTTGCATATGGCTGTGTCCAAACTGGAATGGCATGGTGAGCAAAAAACAATGGATTTAGGCCAGATATCTGTACTGGGGTGAATGTATGACATTGTTCTGCATTCTGCCCATCAATTGTTCTTCTTGCATTTGTCACCCAGAGTGGGACAGGTATGCCCAGACATGGGTCCTGTGCTCTCCATGCCACTGGAGTCATGCTATCTTGGCTGATGAGGGCTGAAAGCCTGAAACCAGTCCTAGGATGCTTGTTTCCAGTCCAGGGAGGATCTGACCTGGCAGTTCAGGCTTGACTGTTCCCATTGGGCGCAGGGTCAAGACTGATTTGCATATGGCTGGGTTCCAACTGGAATGGCATGGTGAGCAAAAAACAATAGATTTAGGCCCAGATCTCTGTACTGGCATGAATGTATGACTTTGTTTTGCATTCTGTCCATCAATTGTTCTTTTTGTAGATGTTTAGGTGGCCACATATGTTTGTGGCACATCCACACAACTAAATTAAGAAATTAACAATTGCACCAAGCTGCCAAGGCCAGACCTTTTGTTTTTGCCAGTGCCTGTTAAAATGGAGACCTAATTTGGTGGTCTCAAATAAAGGATACCTCTGTATCAAAATCGAAAACTGAGTTCGCATATTAACACCTACCCACAAAATATTAGCAGCATAAAATTGTAAACCTTCTTAGATACCTTAAATGGAAACGTATGCTCTTTCCTCCGATTTCAATCAAAGGGTATCATCCAACTACTTGCAAAAGGATATTCATCGACTTGTTCAAAGTTCTTTTTCATCCATACATAATCATCGACTAGAAATTTGTATTGTCATGAAAACAACAGTTTTATCAGATTCTTTCTTCACCTTAATAATACATTAGGAAGACTGATTAGGTTTCTATAGGAGTGGAACAAGGGATCATTTATCATGTCCCTGATGAAAAGCCTTAGGGGATAAGCTAGAAACCTGTAGACCAGGCGACAGACACCCATCATAGTGTAAGTCTTATATTTACCCCTTTTATTAATACCAGCTACAGGACTTATTAGAGTTTAGACTCCAGGTAGCCAGATATTTTTTAACAAACTAATCTAGTTTTTAGACCCCCCCACTCTCTTATCATCAATCACTTGACCTCTCAATAGTCAATAACCTATAAAGTGCTCCCACGTCTCCGTTAGTTGTAGAATGCCCATTCCGTAGCGGGGCCGGAAGAACCCGAAGATGAAGCATGCCACCATGGAACACCTTGGTGGGTGTGGGTTATTTTATGAAAACTGACTGTTTTCCTTAAACTAGTAGTTAGATCCAGAGTAGGACCATTCATCTAGGATGAGTGGTCTAGATTTTTATCATAAACGGATGAATTGCATAGGAGGAGTTGCAGGTCAAACTCTTTAAGCCATAACCAAAAAGAATAATGAAGGGGGCACCTCTACATTATGTTTTTCATTTAGCCATAGGTTGCATTGGGACATCCTCTTTCAGTCAGTGCTTGATAACAGTGCCATTCACATTTTGGATCAGGCCATAGGAGTATTTGCTTTTTTCAGCTTGCAATATTTTCATTGGGGCAATTAAGTGCATTTGTCCACCTATGCACTACTTTCCCTGCAGTGCTTGGACAAATGTGTTACTTTCCTTCAGTAACCATCTCTCAGGTGGATACTCTAGTCATAGATTCCTCACATTTGGAATTTCCACAGGTGCCAAGCTGAATTTAGAACTAAACTGCTTTTCTCTCACAAGCCTTTTGGTAGCAGATAAAGGAAACCACATTTTCTTTATTGTGCTGTAGAAGTATATGCACGGTCGTGTAGTTCCTATATTACCCATACAGGATCTGCGTGTTCTGGATAACATAAAATGTGGGTTTGGTGGCAGACTGACTCTGAGCAACCCCACCGAGAATGTTAGCCTTTCTGTTTTAGCTAGCTCACAGTGCCACTAGAATCTCCTCTTATCGGGGAAAGAATAGTTTCTGGCAACCTCAGAACATGATAACTCTGATCCCCCAGGATCATGGAAACAATGTACTACTTTTCGCTCAGTCACTGGTGCTCACTTATTCAGTCTCAGAGAGTTACACAGAAGATACAGTTGGGCGTCTTACAATAAGGATTTATTGCACACTTGTTCTTCCAGTGTAAAATAGATGTGCTGCAACAACCATTGGACAGTATCAGATATATATGATTAGCAGTAGTTCAAGTTCAAATAACTTTATTCGATTGTAATCCTTACAATCATAAAAGCACAATTCATAAACATACGATCATAAACGCATTTCATAAACAGTTTAAATACGAACCATCCAATTCATTTGTGAGACAAGTAATTTGCATAAACATTGTAAAGCAAGAGTAACAGGCAGAATAGACAAGTTAAGAATATAAATAATTATACAAAGTTAAAAAGATTAAAAAGTACAACAACAATAGCAGCATAGTTATCCCTCCATACTTTTCCTGAAAATAATAGCTAATTTCAAGAAACTGCAAACAAATAGGGTGCAGTCACAATTCAGGAGTTGAAGGCAGTAAAGTGCTGGTTTGATCTGTGTGAATTTTAGTTCTTTTAAGCAAGGCTTTAAATATAGCCTCCGAGGTACTGTGTAATAAGGACAAATAAATAAAAAGTGCGCCAAATCTTGCGGAGATTTCCCGTCGCAACCACAAGCAGGCAACACTTGGCCTCGATGGGCCCCACTTGGTACCGCCAGTAAGAGATGAAACAGGTCAAAACGGAACCTTGTCAATAGAAGACGATCGTAGCCAGACATAGGCCATGATAAATACGGTTCCATTTGTAAACATGTTTTAAGTAGGACATGTTTCCTGACACTGTCTTTCAAAAGCTCACCCTCCTCCCGGACAAAGTACCTAGTTGTCATAAATGTTTTTTTCACGAAAGTAACATCTGCTTTAGTTATGGTGTTTGGGATTGAGAACAGGTCCGGCCGACCCATTTCAGTAAGACGGTCGTTAATGTACTTCAACCACGGGACCTTGAACCTACCATCCCAGGTTAGGGCTTCTTTTAGTATATCATGAGTAAGAGGTATATCGTTGTTTAGCCAAGAGTTCATCCAACATAATAGGGGATTTGCTGCTATTCTATTGCTAAGGAAGGGTACACCTAACTCCTCGTGTACCGAGAAGTTTCCGGTACCCCTTGGCAGCCTCAATACCTTCTTTAAAAAATTGTTTTCTGCAACCTCCAGGTCTCGCGTCTAACTATAGCCCCAGAGCTCGCTACCGTAGCAGGCAACGGCAGCGCTCTTGGCTTGATATAGTTTAAGCAAGGCAGCCACCGGGCTATTGCCCATTTTTCGCGCAAAGCCAAGTATGGCTGCGCTAACGCGTGTTACCTCGCCCTTCTTTTTAAGAACGGCAGGGCCCCAAGATAATTGATCATCAAGAAGGACCCCGAGGTATGAGAAGGTTTTGGAGGTTGGGATTTTTTCCCCATTTATGATGAAAGAGTTTAGTTTTCGCGACCCTTGGCCTATTTTCATAACATAGGACTTAGAGTTATTAATACTTAGGCCTCGAGACTCCATAAAATCATAAAATGAATTTAAAAGTGTCTGGAGACCGATTGCTGTCCTTGAAATAAGGACAGCGTCGTCCGCGTAGAGCAGGACTGGAACACCTTTTCGGCCTACATAAGGGTAATCCGCGCCTGTTCTTAACAAATAATCCTCCAGCTCGTTAATATACAGGTTGAAGAGGAATGGGGCCAGGATAAATCCTTGACGAACACCCCGATTAATTCTAATATCCCCCGTCACTTTCAGGTCTTGAGTGTAACGGATATTAGCTCTTGTGTCGGAGTGCAAGTCAGCCAATAGGTGAATTAAACTCTGCTCGATGCCCATCTTTGACATAATGTCCCATAATTTACCTCTGTCCACAAAAGCCATATGAATGGTTCCCTGCCGGGCCAAGGTATATTTGCCTACAATCAAATATAGGTTCAGGCATTGGGTTACTGTTGAATGTCCAGGTCTGAAGCCATATTGTATTGGGGATATAACATTATTCTCATGGGCCCATATTGTTAACCTGTTCAAAATTACACCCCCTACCACTTTTGCTACAGAGTTGATTAAAGATATCGGCCTGTAGCATGACGGACTACTACGATCGCCCTTTTTAAACACGGGAACAATAGTTGATTGCCCCCACGACTTTGGACATCCAGAGGTCGCAGCTGCATTTACTACGTTGTAAGAACAGGGGCCCATAATAAAGTACAAGATTTAAAAAGATCCGGAGGCAAGCCATCCGGGCCTGGTGCCTTATTACCAGTTAACCCTTGAATGGCCTTTTCTACTTCGTTGACTGAAAAACACAGAGAATTCTCCTTGGAAGTTAAAAAGTCATAATCTGTCTGGTGCTCATTGCTTTTAAAAATTACACTAAAGTGAGTGACCCAGTCCTCCTCTGGGATATTAGTACCTAGTGCAGTATCACTGGGGTTATCAAACAAGGGTTTATTGATGATTTCCCAAAATTTACTGCTATTACCCAAGACTGAGGGGTCAAGCAGAGACTCCCAGGTACAGGCCTTAATTTCCTTTTTCCGTTTATCAAGTGATTTTTTATAGATCAGTCGAAGATTTTTAATTAGACCTGAGTCTCTAGGTTTAATTTGTAATGCTTTTCTTAAATCTCTGCTTGCCTTAGAGCATGTGTGGTCAAACCATTTAGGATTGTTTCTGGCTTGTCCCTTCACTGGAACTGATAACATAGAACCTACTTTTGACACCACATCCTCAAAAGTAACTATGATTTGCTCTGGGGGCATAAATGTTGATGCACAAGCCGCAAGTTCCTCACCACATGACTTGTTAATTTCATTATAAAGATTTTCATGATTTACCAGATGCCATTTCAGACGACGTTTACCATTAATGCATTTTAAAATTCCCCGATCTTCACAGTGCTTTCGTTGTTCAAATACACCACCACCCAATCTAATGGTTAGGGGGTTATGATCACTGTAGATGTTCGATTGGATAGTAAAACTGGAAGCCTGATTGGCAAGGTCGGCAGATAATAATATGTGATCTATAAAAGACCCATAACCTGAGCATTTAAATGTTGAAACATCATAGACCTTAGACTCAGGCACCATAGACATAGCTACAGACAGGTTATTTTCATTTAGCAAATCATTTAGGTGAAGTCCACGCCTGGTGTGGTCAAAGTGAAAGCCATTCACACTATTACATCCCAGAGATCCCATGGGAGTAACTCGTGGGTTACCACATGGGTGTACATTAAAATCTCCTACGATCAGTAAATTACGTGGCAGTGTACCTGCACCTTCTCTCAACATTTCTTTCAGAAGCAGTATATTACATTCCCCTTGACTGGATGTAGCATTATAAAAATTAACTAAAGTCAGAGCATGTTTGCCTCTCTTTAGTTCGAGCACTTGAATATTTCTATTTGCATGATGTCGATTACTTATATGACAAGAAAAAGCCAAATTAATAAAAATAGCCAGGCCCCCCTTTGCTCTGCCACTAACTGAGGGGGCTGCTGGCCTAAAGAAGCTTTGATATCCTTCAATGAAGGCATTATTATCTTCCATCCATGACTCTTGGAGGCATATAAGGGCATGTTTTTTAACAAATGCCAACTAGGCAGGGTCACATATTTTATCAGCCAAACCTGCTATATTCCAGGAGACTAGACTCGCATTACAAGCATCATCAGTCTCAGTACCAGTGGCAACTTCAATGAAAGTAGGTTCTAATAACCGGTTTGGTTGTTCAGCGTGTGTAACTCCCATGGCTTCTATTATATAAGGATTTGGTTCTACATGTGCTGGATGAAGATTAGAAGCTTCTAATGGATAATGCAATGTACTAATGTGCTCGTGTTCGACTAATACGAGGCTATCTGTTAGGCAATCTGCATCTGGCCCTACATGATTGGCAGTACAATGAAAATAAAAGGATAGTACAGTTCTACCATCTTGCAATAATAATGAATACATACATGAATATAAAATGCATAAAAAAAAGTGTGCGTAATCCTACGATGCCTATCTAGCTGTACCTAAGTGTACCTAGCATGTGAGTAGCTGTGAAGCCAAGAATCCCTCTAGGATTTAGCTGAGCCCCATTACCTGAAGTGAGAGAGTGTGGGACCCGGTCCTGGTCTCGAGTTGGACACCCCATCAGGAATGTGTTAGACCACTGTCAGCTGGACCGTCTGCATGCAGGAGCCTCAGCATCTCTGGTCAGTGTGTCGGCCTGGAAGTCTTGGTTCCCTCTACCAACCCTAGCAAGATGTGCTGTTTTTTACAAAAAGTATCTAGGATTTATTTGTCCCTTGTTTCTTGTTTTTGCCATTGTTGGATTTGAGGATGACGTATGGGATGAACCTTGTACGTAGATATTATACAGGTGTTGTAGCCCTTGTCTGGTTTCCAAGAACCCTTATGAATATTCATTCATACTGTGTGAGTCTATTGATGAAGTTTATAGGACGCTATTGTTCAGGGGAAAATCCTCCTTCTGCGCCCAGGACTAGAACTAAGTAAAGGTTCAATCCTCAGGGCTCATTATTGTGTAGTATAAGGGAGATAATGTAGTTGATGGTGTATGATATTACCCGGGCCTACATTAGGGTACCTATATGAAACATAACAGCACCACCCCTTTGCATTGACATCTGTTTCTATCTTTACTCTGTTTGCTCCGATGCACATCCCAACAATAATTAGAGGTACCAGTGTACAGGTCTGTAATTTGAGACCTTTTTAGAAGGAAAAAGAGACAATGCCAAAGAACGGAGAGGAGGGAGGGTGGCGAGGATCTGCAATTAGATAGAGATCTATCCGAAAGAGCATTACTGAAGGTAAGTAACTCGTTCTTCTGATGGATAAGTCAACCCATAGTTTCCTTACCTTTAGAATAGTTACTGAAGCAGAACCGTTCAATGTGGTGGGTTTGTGGTATGGCTCAGATCACAACATTCTGCAGGGCTGAATGGGTGATATACCCTTCCCTTTGGATCTAGTTGTCAAGGCAGTAGAGCTTGTAAATATGTGCACTGATACCCTGACATGGCGTGACAGAATAGTCACTCTTTGTGGAATGGGCCCTCAGACCTTCTGGAGGCTGCTTCTTGGGGAATGTGTAGCAGGTCTTAATCTACAGGGCTATCGACCTTGACAAAGTGGCTGATTTATAAATAGGTGTATCCCACAGGAGGAGGGACAGCACGCCACATTTATTAATGACCACCAAGCAGACAGACATTTATAATGCATTGGCAGGAACAGCATGTTGCTGTTTGGTGCAGGGCTAGTTCATGCCCCAAACTGCCCTGCACCAAACAATTTTCTTCCTGAAACAGGATTTTCTTTGTGAAAAAATAATGCTACCCTTTCAATGCCCTAGCCATAAGAGTTCTCTTGCATGGTGAGGGAAGGATTATTATAATTTTACTGTCCCTCACCACCAGGGTTTGGGTAAATGTCTGCACATCCTAATTGGGTGGGCTGACATATGGCCATTTCTCCTAATGACCCTTACTCCATTGAAACGTTTGGCTATGGCGGTGATGGAAAAATCACCACCATATCCAAACCTATGATTGTCCCCATCTAAATTGGGTGGGTGGACCATTATGTATGTGGTATGTGCCTTGGCAATTTTTGCCTTGGAAAACCCAATAATTATCTGCCCAAAGGTCTGTGGTGTGGTCAATATAAAAGTTCAAGCCTCTATTGGGGTGCATCCTATGGAGTTTCTCCTCCCATTTTGAGGGGTGAGGCAGAACAAAAAATTCTAGAAGAATGATGGATTGTGCAACGTGAAAAGGGGTAATGATCTTTGGAAGTCAATTGACATATGGGTTGGTATTTGTCTAGAACTCACCCACCAAATTAATTTCCTAAAAACAACAACGATAGAATTTTTTCAAATAAAATCCCTTGTTGGCATATTACCTCTTCATTTAACCTGCCCAAGCCCTCAAGGGTATATTGGGTCTGTTTCCTTATGGTTACATTCTTTGTGAATATGGCCCTTAGTATTCCAGCTAACGCGGGAACAGTGGCTATCTGAGGAAGAGAATTAAAGTAGAGACATAGCAATCTCTTTTTAAAAGTTAGATAGGTAGGCACAAAGGATTCCAAGAAGGCTAAGTTGATAGGATAGAAGATAATTGGAGAAAATAGGTGAACACATTTGTTGAAACCCATCTGTAGGGTTTGTCTAGAAGTCAGCAGGCTTTAAGTTGTTACATATGATGTTCATTTCTTCCAGAGTAACCAGAGGAACCTGAAAGATTATGTTATTTTCAGAAAGTTGAAATAATGCTCCCGGCTACTTATTAGTGACCAAAGCTTGTAGGAACTTTTTCCTCATTACAGTTGTCTTTCAACATAGCACAACCTACCACAGAGAGCATTAAGTGACTCAATGGTATTTTGCCGCTATGAGCCTTCCACAACAGAAGCTAGCAAAAGTTTGCTTGCTTATTGCCTGCCTCACTGAATTTTGAGCCCCAGTACGATTATTTTGTATTTGCATTTGTGTTTTTCACCATTCTTCTGGCAATTTTTACATGGGCCTTGAGATCAGGGGTGAACCAAGGCACTATGTGTGATTGAGCTTTATAGGTAAGGTAAGAAGAACTATTTTCAATGAAAGGTTTCATAGAACTGAAGTAGAAACACCCCTGATTGTTATCATTGCCAAACAAGACCAGAAAGCTTTCTATCATACGGAGTCATTACCAATATGTGTTATATCTGACACCTTATCAGATTCACTGGTTATAATAAGGCAGCAGAGGCTCATCCTCAAAGTAGCCTTCCTCATTATCTTAATGTTCAATCCCTTTCGCCCTTCTAGTAGAAGTGCACTGATTTCAAATGTATGCAAATGTTTCCAAATTTCAATAGGATCCTTGACACTTTAGCATGAGTGCTGGAAAAAGCATATAATAATATCTGCTGAGTATTCAGTGCGGTTACTCTTGCGTTAGGACTGGGCACAGGACCATCTTTACAGGTTCCTTCCATATAACCAGGCCTAAGGCATTCAGCACAAGCACACAGATAAACAACCCATGACCAGTAAGCACACTATCCGCTTTCCTAGCTTCATTGTGCAACAAATGTCCTGTCCAGACTGCCCTGCCTCCTTGTAAGAACAATGCACAGTCAAGTGTTCTCTGGATTATTTGTATTGTATCTCATATCTTATTATTGACTTTTCTTGCAGATGTAGGGCAGGTACTCATACTTTAACCAGAGACTTGGAGGTCCATTAGGATGGCGGGCGGAAAAGCACCCCGACCGCCATGCCAGCAGCACCACTGCGATGTCCAAACAAGCATGTCCTGCATTTCCCTGCACTGTGTTGCAGGCACTGCACAGTGCCTGCCACCTGGTACAGGGGCATGTACAGGGGCATGTACCCACACCCCCCCAACACATTGGGGGCCACAATGGACCCCCAGAGACATTCTCCACATGCCTTTCCATGGCGGTTCCACCGCCGCGGAAAGTTGGCTACCGCCAGCATCATAATCGTGCCGGTGGTGCTTGGCCCTGATCCGCCACACTTGTAGCGGTCCAGCTCCGCACGCCAGGCAAGCGGGCGGACTGAAACCGATGGAAAAGTGGCGGGCGGAAAATCAGACCCCTGCAGTCACAACCGCAATGCTAATCGGACCGGCGGTGTTCAGGGCTTCGATGGCGGGCGGATGTCTGCCGACGGTCCAGCGGTTGCTACCGTCCACCCGGCGGAGGACATCTGCCCCCCATCCTAATGGACCCCTAGATGTGGAGCTGGCCCTGTCCATCTGCATATTTCAGCATGGGGAGAGCAGACTATTTTTCCCCAGCTGAAGTAACAGAAACTCTGTGCTCCCACTACCCTCTGATGCCCCCCACCTATCTCCAGGCCTAAAAAGAAGTACCAAACAGTTGCAAAATGTGTGATGATTTGGCCTTCTTCTTTAACTCATAATGCCAGTTAACTCACAAGGAGATACCAGCCAGAATAGTTCATTTTAATCCTGGTATCTCCCCATAGAATTAATAGGTTGCTATTAATTAAAGTTAATGAAAAATTTCTCCTTGCTACGACTGGTCTCGGGAGGGTAAGGTTTTGGCACTGCCCTGGTTTAAGTGATTTTGTAAATCCGGGGCAGCATCAAAATCCATGTGTGCTGCATGGAAACGCGTATCGCACCGTCCATGGAGCGCATCCTTGGCACAGAGTAAGACAATGCATACTAGGACCTGTTTCGGAGTTTCACCCCTCATCAGCCAGGATAACTTGAATCTGTTGGCACAGTGAGCACGGGACCCACATCTGGGCATACCCGGAACCCTTAGGGCGAGAAAGCAAAAGACACACAATTGATGGATGGAATGCTGATAAATAAAATCATTCACCCCCAGTCAAGAGATATGGGTTGAATCCATCATTATTTTGTTCACAATGCCATCCCAGTTTAGATCTAGCCATATGTAAATCAGTCTTGACCCTGTGCCTCATGGGAACAGTCCAGACCAAACTGCCAAGCCAGGCCCTCCATGGACTGGAAACAAACATCCTAGGACCGGTTTCAGGGTTTTACCCCTCATCAACCAGGATAGCTTGAATCCAGGGGCACAGTGAGCCCGGGACCCACATCTGGGCATGCCCGGCACACTTAGGGTGAGTAAGCAAAAGACACACAATTGATGGACGGAATGCAGAACAAATCAAAACATTCACCCCCAGTCAAGAGATCTGGGTTAAATCCATCATTCTTTTGCTCACCATGCCACCCCAGTTGAGCCCTGGCCATGTGCAAATCAGTCTTGACCCTGTACCTCATGGGAACAATCCAGACTAAACTGCCAAGCCAGGCCCTCCCTCGACCGGAGACAAGCATCCTAGGACCAGTTTTGGGGTTTCACTGGAGTCAAGCTATCCTAACTGATAAGGGGTGAAACCCTGAAACCGGTCGTAGGGTGCTTGTTTCCAGTCCAGGGAGGACCTGGCCAGGCAGTTCCGGCTGGACTGTTCCCATTGGGCGCAAGGTTAAGACTGATTTGCATATGGCTGGGATCAAACTGGAATGGCATAGTGAACAAAAATAATATGGGTTTAGGCCTAGATCTCTGTACTGGGTTGAATAGATGACATTGTTCTGCATTCTGTTCATCAATTGTTTTTTTTGCATTTGTCACCCCGGGTGGGACGAGTATGCCTGGACGTGGGAACTGTGCTCTCCATGCCACTGTAGTCAAGCTATCCTGGCTGATGAGGGGTGAAACCCCAAAACCATCCTAGGATGCTTGTTTCCAGTCCAGGGGTGACCTGGCCTGTCAGTTCAGGCTGGACTGTTTCCATTGGGAGCAGGGTCAAGACTGATTTGGATATGGCTGGGATGAAACTGGAATGCAAAAAATTATGGATTTAGGCCCTTATCACTGTACTGGATTGAATGTATGACATTGTTCTGCATTTTGTCCATCAATTGTCCTTTTTACATTTCCATTGAAGCAAAGCGGGAGCATTTGCATTTGAGTCGTGAAGAAGCGAGTGACCCGGGAGTGAAGGACCTTAGATATGGAGCCTTGAGGAGGAGAAAAGCTGCTTGTTATTCGTGCAAGCAGCACGCCCTGGATGCTGCTTTTCCTACCTAGTATTCCGGTAAGGGTGCACCTGCACCAAACAGACTCTTGAGACATTCTGAAGTGTGTTCTCTTCAGTGAAGCTGCACAGTGATCCAAATGAGCAAGGAGTCTTCACAGTTTGAGTAGTTTTAATGTAGATAACAGGATATACAAGTATTCAGTTTAGAGGGCTCAAGGTGGCTGCTCCAACTGATTCAGAAGCAGTTCCAGCCTCTAACCCAAACATTCCAAACATGTATAACATAGAATACTTTGGCAAGTACAAAGGAACATTCCAACACTTATATGTAAAACAAGTGCACTGAGAAATGATGCACAGACACCACATATCTCCCTCCTTTTAACTAAAAAAGAAAATTACACATCTAACCAAAATTGTGAAAATAAAGATTACACATTTGGTAAAACTGTGAATAAAATTCCTTAATGTACATACCTACTAGGAATCCTCCTAATTCTTGAACTCTTTCTGATCTCAGGGTTCTCAGGGGAACACTTATCAAAATTCACCACTGGATTATGAACAGGAATGATTCTGGACAAACGACCAAAATTCCACCATTGACCATTCTCTAATTTTACACTGTTGCCTTTAACTAACACAACACGTGCAGGATCCCTGAATTTTGATTTACCTTTTTGTAACAGAAGAGGGTCCTTGACACGAACCATGTCACCAACCACAAACTTGATTTCTTTCTTAAAGGCAGGCACAGAGAGTTTAACACACCTCTTGACACTGGCTTCATGACTACGATTCTTAGCAATAAGTGAATTCTCTGCAACATCACATTTATTATTCAAACAATCCAGCTTCCAAAATGGATTGAGCGTAGACACCACTTTCCTCCCTCTCATCAGCTCAAAAGGAACACAACCAGAAACTGAGTCAGGAGTAGTCCTATATGCCCACACTACATCTCTAATGGCAGACTCACAATCTACCTTAGCTTTGATAGCACTCTGAATGCATTCAACTAAGACCCTATTGAATCTTTCAACTTTGCCATTCGCTTGAGGAAAATATAAAGGAGTGCGTAAATGCTTGACACCCATCTTAGTCAAAAGTTCTTGCATTGTTTGTGAAGTAAACTGAACCCCATTATCTGTAAGTAGTTCTTCAGGTGTACCCTCTCTGCTGAATACATCTTGAAAAAAGCGAATGACAGATTTGGTGTTTGGTTCAGAAACGCCTCTGACCTCAACCCACCTGGATAAATGATCAATTAAGACTATGAAATATCTCATACAATTGGGTAGTACATGAAATGGTCCAAGAAAGTCTACTGCAACCTTTTGCCACACTCTGTTTGGAGAAATTGAAGGTTTGGGAGATGGAGCACTTGTGACCAAATGTTTGTCACTGTATAAACATTGTGTGCAATTAACCACAAGTGCTTCCACATCTCGATCAACAGATGGCCACCAAAAATCATTACGAACCCTGCGCTTGGTAGCAGTCATACCCAAATGACCTGAATGTGCAGTTTCTAGGATTCTTTGTCGAAAACAAAATGGAGGAATTAATTTTCCTTCTCTGACTAACAGACTACCTTCAAGAGATAACTCATTTCCAACCTTACAAAATGGTTGTAACTCTGGCTCAACAGATCTTTCCTTAGGCCAACCTTTCACTACAAATTCCATAACTTGTTTAAGTACTGAATCACTTTCTAATGCTTTATGCACTCTACCATGTCAGAACAGATTACAGTGTCATCAATGTTAGCAATAATACACTCTTCAACGTCCTCTTCTGAAGCATTAGACTTGTCCATCTGTACAGGATGTCTGGATAAAAAATCAGCTTTAATGTTTTTTCCTCCAGCTATATATTGTACAATAAAATTGAATTCTAAAAGCTTGGTAGATAACCTGGCTAACCTAGCAGTTGCTTTTTTGATTTTATTACCAGAAAGAATATCCACTAACGGTTTGTGATCGGTTCTCAAACTAAATTTTCTCCCCCACAAGTATGGTTTAAACTTTTCAATTCCCCATACACAAGCAAGCAATTCTTTTTCAATAACTGAGTATCTCAGTTCAACATCTTTCATGCGTCTGGATGCAAAGCCAATCGTAAGCTCATTGTTGCCAGACATTTGTGATAAAACAGCACCCATTCCATATGAACTGGCATCCACAGTAACAAAGGTATCTCGACCTTCCACGTATGCTTGGAGAGCAGGTGCAGAAAGGATGCTTTCTTTGATGCGTTGAAAATGGTCTTGACAAGTTGCAGTCCATATGAAATCAGAGTTTTTCTTTAAAAGGTTTCTGAAACATTCAGTGAGACTTGCAAAGTTCTTTATGAATTTAGAATAAAATTCGCAAAGCCCAATGAACGATCGAAGTTGATCTTTGTCAATCGGGTGAGGTGCATTGACAATGCCATCCACAATGCTGGGTTTAGGTTTAACACCATCCTTGGAAAGAACGTGTCCTAAGTATTCAATCTCATTTACTAGGAAGATGCATTTATCTTCTCTAACAGTAACATGATTGTTTTGCAGTACGGTAAGTACTTTTTCAAGTACCATGTTGTGTTCCTCTTTTGAAACAGTGTGGACCAATATGTCATCTTGAAAGATAACTACATTAGAAATATCTTTAAATAGGTTACTCATGACTTTCTGAAACACAGAAGCAGCTGACGCCAAGCCAAATGGCATCCTGCGAAACTGGAAAGTACCATCAGGTGTGACAAAAGCAGTAAGGTGCCTAGAGGAAACATCCAGTTCCACCTGATGATACGCAGCTCGTAAATCGAGCTTGGAAAACCATTTGGATTGGCCGACAGCCGTGATTAGGTCCTCAATGCGGGGTAGGGGATAGTTTTCTACCCAAATTGCATTGTTAATAGCGCGCAAGTCAATGCATAGACGAAGTTCGCCATTTTTTTTCTTGGCCAAAACAATCGGAGAAAGCCATAGGGTGGCATCTACCTTCTCTATAATGCCATCTTTTTGCATGTTATCTAACATAGTAGACAGTTCACCTCTAACACTGTGAGGAACATTGCGTTGTCTATGCTTGACTGGTTGCACGCCTTCCTTAATCTTGATGGTGTGGCAAAAAATTTTAATCAAGCCAATTTTGTCAGAGAAAACATTTTTTAATTTCTCTTTCCAAGTAGAATGATCAGAAACTGAATTGGTAAGAGAAACAGGATGTTTATGACCAGGTTTAATGATCATCCCAAATTCTGCTTGATGCCACCATCCTAGAACATTAATACCTTTATATGCTACATAAATCTAACCATGGATGGTTTTAGTTTCAAAGGTGATGTTGCCACAGAAGTATCCTGCTAAGTCAATCCTGCTGCCTTCGAAAGCCGTAGTGACAACATCAGGGGGCAATAACATTTTGTGAGACCAGCTTTGTTTATACTTTTCAATAGAAATGATAGTAATTCTTGCCCCAGAATCTATAAGTAGCGGAATGTTGATACTGTCAATGAAAATTTGAACCAAGGGATCTGAAACTGTGTTTTCGGAATGTACATTATTAATATCAATGCAATCTACTGCTAACATTAATTCTTCAAGTTTGTTTTCTACAACATCAGTGTCAACATCGGAATCCTGAACAAGTCTGATAGGGTGGCATTTTCCTCCTCTACAAACATTGCCAAAGTGACCAATTTTCTTACATTTCCAGCACTCTTGTGCTGCAGCAGGGCAATTTTTAAAACTTGAAACATGGGAATTTGAACCGCATCTAAAACATACAATTGTGCCAGGACCAAAAGATGTACTTCTAAAACTTCTAAAATTTGAGAAAGCACCTCTGGACTTGTTGGCTATAGTATCGTTTGTGTGTGAAGGCTTTGTTGATAATGCACCAGTGGTTGAGGGTAAAGGTTGGGTTTGCAAAATTTTAGAATCAGATTCAGAGGTTTCAGTACTCTTTGCTATATCAATAGCTTCATCTAATGAAGGATTTCTACAAGATAACAATCTTTGTTGAATTTTCTTTGAGTAACATCTAGATACTAATTGATCTCTGATTAATTGTGAGGTGAAATGATCAAAATCACAATAACTGGCCAAAACTTTTAGTGCTGTAATATAAGTGTCAATTGATTCATTGGGACCTTGGATGCGCGTAAAAAATTTGTGACGATGAACAACTAAATTGACTTTTCCCTCATAATAAATAGTTAATTTTTTAACTGCAAGTTGATACTCATCTAGATCACCTAAATCTTGGCCCAAGTATACTGGTAAATGGTCAAAAACATTTTGCTCTTCCACACCTAAATAATAATACATAAGACTATGTTTCCTTTCTGGTTTGAATTTTAAACCATCAATGGCACCAATATAAGCTTCAAAAGATCTGAACCAAAGACGCCATTTTAGCGGTGGTTCCCCAGGATCTTGTAGAAATAAAACAGGAGGAGTAACAGTTTGCATAATGTAACCTGTAGACCAATAAAACAATGTAGAAAATGCAGTGGCAGCGAAAACAATTAAACAAAACAGCAGTACCTGTAAAAGAAAAACAATTAAATGCTAAAAGTGGAATTAAATATTGTTAGTGAAGTTCAAAATGCATTATAGATGACTGTGCTTGAAATACCAAACAGCAAAAAGAAGAAAATAGATTAATTTTGCATTAACACTTCAGGAAAACCCCCCAAAAATAGCGTGTTAATCGCTGATGAAGGAAAATGAAATGTGCATTCAGTAGGTGGCGCTGTGAGAGAAAAGATAAGATGATCAAAGTCACAGGATCTTGTTGAAGAGTACTTCTTTTGTGGAATCGGTTGAGAACTCTATGGTTATAATCCTGTTTGAAATCTTAGTGAAATGGCTGAAAAGTGAGTATCCATAGAGTAAATACACTTTGTTTCCTGGAGAAATGAGTCTGTAAGTTGCTGGGTAGAAAAAGTCTGATTTACTGAAATAGGAGTTGCTGAAGGTGGTGTTTACTTTGAATATTTTGTAAAAAAAATGAAAGCTGTATTTATTTATTTAGCGCTCATGTTAATTATTGTATAGACGGTCTTTTAACAATAAAGGATGCTGTATGTAAGCTGTGAATAAGTGTCTAATAAACGTTGATATTTTGAGAAGCCAGTATTTAAAACATGAAATGGTCTGATGCAAGGCAGAACGAGGTAAATGAAACCCACTGAAAATAACACTTTGCTTGAAGAAATAATAATCTTCCCTTCACCTTGACAGAGCGCACTGAAAGGAGAGGATTAATTGTAGATGTAATGGGTTTCCCTTCACGGTTGAGTGAGCGCTTTGAAGCTAAACAAATAATTTGAAAATAATGCCTTTCACTTCATGCTTGGTAAAGGGAGTAGGATTTACAGTGCAGTAGATACTCCTGTTGTGTATATTTCCAATTATAAATACAGGTGGAATCGAAAATTATAAGAAGCGCTGTAAAAGGGTTTGTTGAATTTCAACTTCAATATACACAAGGCTGTGCGAAAGGAAGCACACGTGCTATTGTTTATTTTCCAATTATGAAGACGGTTTCTTTTACTTGGTTAGAGAGGTTGAGGCAATTTGAAGCACACGAGCTGCCATTCGATGATGCTGTTTACTTTTCAATGAAGACACGTGCTACTTAACTCGCGCTAAGGAATGCTATTAGGGAATGCATTACCATTTATGCCAATGGGCCTATAGGACCATAGGAATGAATAGTAATGCATTCGCAATTTGCAATTACCAAATCGGTAATCGCAAATTGCGAATGCAATTGCAAGTGTGCTAGGGGACCAAAGGCCCCCATGACGCACCCGCAAAAAAGGTAAGTGTGCACATGTGGCGCACACACACGCCCAAAGGGCATGAGTGTACGCCACATGGCACTTTGATAAATGCACTTTTGTGCATTTTTCAAAGGATTCACAAATTACCATCAGCTTGAAATTGATGGTAATTTGCGATTCCTAAATGCAAAGTCGCATTTTGGAAATGTTACATGCATCGCATTTTGGGAATCTCGAATTGCGATTCCCTAAATACATTTGCAAATTAGTTAATTGCAAAAATTGTGATTACCTATTTTCAAATCCAAATCCTGTGAAGCATCAGAAAAGGCATTTTACTGGTCGCAAACTGGCCACTTTGTCCCATTTGCGACCGGTAAAATGCTTGATGCATGTGCCCCTTTGCCTTGCTTCAAGAAGAGAAGGAGTGGACTCTCTGAAAGCAACGGGTTTAAGGAGCTCCACCAGCATCATCTCCCTCATCTCCAACAAGAAGAACACCGTCCAGGGGACTTTTAAGGATTTGGCCAAGTGCATTCTGGGAGACATAGCTCTAATATCCCATGGACCATCTTAGAACTTTTAGACCATTGGATTGGTGTTGTGGTCACTTTGGAATCACAAAAGGACCTTCTGGAAGAAGATCTAGAAGTTTGGAGAAGATTGGAGAATTTTTGGTAAAAAGCTCCATAAGGTGACTGGCCTGTCAATGAGAGTCAAATCGGCAGTCGTTGAACCATGACTTAGTCTGGATTTCAGGTCTGTCCTATTGAAATCCCTGGAGCTCAAGACTTCCAGGATGTCACAGAGGCCTCTTGCTGAACCAATCCTCTGTTGTCCACTCAAGCCCTGGCCTGACGAGGAGCCTCGCTCAATGTCGGGAGAAAAAGCTCCAAAAAAGTTGCAACGTCAGAAATTAAAAACTTGACTGGGCCCGTACCGGATGTCCCAAAATGGCGTTTTTGGATTTTAGCCTCCAGAAAGTGTTTATTATTACAAAGTTCATATTTCCTTTTCCCAACATCGGGTTTTTGTCATTTAAATCATAAAAATATTTTCTATTTTATGAACTAGTTTTGGATTATTAGTGTGTGTTGTGTCTTACTTATTTAATGACAGGGTGTTTTTAAGTGCTTTAGACACCTGTCTGCCTGCTCCCAGCTAGCTACCAAGGGTTGATCAAGAAATAATGTATTGAGACTTTGACTGGACCTTATATTGAGATTATGGCCTTATTAATAGTAGTGGGTACCTACTTATGCATACTAAAGAAATACATTACAACAGAGACCCTTTCAGCTCCTAAAATTGTATATTTCCTGTCTGAAAGACTCCTGTTTTTCTTCTCTGTAGTCCCCATTTTTCTCAAAAGAAAACACACTATCCCCGTATTCACTGACACCCCATACATTTATGGTTTCATTTCAGACAACAGTGAGAAATGAAACAATAATACTAAGCTTCCATGTATTGCCTAGTGATGAGGACATTTTGCCAGTCATCCTTTGGGGGCTGAGGGGCAACATCTCCACAGAGTAGTTTTATTGTGTGCCATTCCGATGTGTGTCTTGTTTTAGTGAGGGAGGTTCAGCACATCCAATGCCTTCCCCACACCCTTGAGTCCATGACTTCTTGCTATTAGCATCCTCTGTATCATGGTTTAGGTTCTTCCCGTACAATCTCACCTCCAGTAAGCTGCCACTGGGAGCTGCACAGTCACAGTTGTTAGTATTCTCACCAATACTTGTGGTACTCCATGTAGCGGCAGTTTACTCTACTCTACTGCGTCCTGCAGGATAGTCTTTCCAATCACGCCACTTCTGCTCACATTGGGGGTTCTCCACTGGCCATTTTGATTGTTTTGGGTCTAGATTGTTACCTGAGTCAAGTCATGCTAGATTGCAGCAGTTCACGGGCTACTGGTGGGATGGAGGAATGGGAAAAATCATTCTTCTCTGCCACCATCTTGGCCATGCCTCAATTATTTCCAATTAGATCACACTAAGGTATTCACAGAAAGTTGGAAGGCTACCAGTGTCTCTGTACTCTTAGGTTACAGCTTCTCCTCATTATGAGCTTCACAGGGTAATGTTGTCAATGCAAGGGCCCCAGGGACAGACTCTTCCCATCACCTCAGTTCAGGTGTTGCTGAGACACTGTTGCCATCCATTGAAAAATGCATCTCTGTGTGTCATTCCTATCAATTAATCCTCTTTCCAGTCATATTGTCACCACCACTGTCCTAGACAATGTAAGTGCCCTGCCTAAGTCACTATTTATGCTCAATCTTATGTCCCATGTTCTCATTGGCCACCCACAGTTTTCTACTCTACAGATCGGGCCACAAATGGGCTGCCACCCCCAGCACTGATGTATTTTTTGCTCTTAGGAGAGTAGCAGAAGTATCTCCTTCTTGCATCCTACTACTGCACTAGTCAGGGTCACAAGTCCATGCTCCTCACATTAACACACAAAGAGGCACTACTGGAGACTCAGCAACACCAGAGAATAGCAAAACAATACCAAAGACTAGAACTCAAGAGGTAGCTCACAGAGACAGCAGTCATTTTTGGAACCCAGTGGCTCTGCCCCTTGTCTGGTTTCTATTGCATAAGCCAGCAACTAAGAAGGACCAAAAGTTGAAAAGGAAGGCAAAGCACAATAAAAAACAGATTTATACAACCAGACAAATGCAGCAATCTGGATATCAATATTTTGAATTAACAATTATTACCTACATTAGCTAGGCTATTGTAAAGGGGGCTCTCCTATGCACCTGCTAGCAGTTCTTCTAGGTTTGAAATGAATGTAGGAATCAATAGGCTTAAGGGGAAATTGTATTAGAAAGCCTTTTACAGACATGGAGGTGTCAACACAGGTTGATGACCCTATAATAACCCTGTTTCAGAAAGAAAGGTAATTGCTCCTTTAGTGTTGAACAAAACACTACAAATATTTGAACACATTGGGGTCCATTGACATACTGCATTTCATAGTATATTTAAATGTATATTACTATTCACATACTACAAAATGCTATTCGCAAGCCTCCGCCTCTCCTATTTTTCCTTGTGGAGCTCTGCAACCTGAACATGTAGATCTCTACACGTATATGTCTATTTTATAGTAGTAAATGTATGGAGGTGTGGGAAATTCTTACTACTGGGAAGGCTTAAGAGATGCATAAGGAGGGTTGAGGAGGGGTTAGGGTTGAACATGCATCCACCCACAAATGAGTAAGGGGCATATTTATCAACTTATCACACAGTGCAGCAAGTCTTCTTGCTGTGTTGCATGTAACCCTTGGCAAAGCACTATGTAACGCTTGCGTAGTTTGCGAAGTTTGCGCTACTTCGCAATACGCGAATTGCACGTAGCACAGTGCAAACACACGTAGCATAGTGCAGCGGTCATTTTTTGCTTGCTCGCGGTCCTCAATGTCAAGTTGGCGACCGCGAGCAAGCAAAATGACATCCCGGCGAGACTTTTTCCTCGTTCGCGATCAGCAACATTAAGTTGCTGATCGCGAGCGTGGAAAATAAACCTCCTGGTGAGATTCTCAACGCGGAGAGGTCAGGTTTCTCATTGCGAGTGGTCGCGTATGCTCGCGACCGCTCGCGATGAGAAACTACCAGTCCACGTTGAGAAAGCTGCCGCTCGAGTAAGCAGAAAATTACAGCTTGCACTGTGCAAGATGCCGTTTTCAATGATTGCATAGTGCCGGATGCTTGTCCGCACTGTGCAATCATTGAAAACGGCATCTTGCACAGTCCGAATAGGGTACTACGCAGTGCGCGAAGTGCAACGCGTAGCTCGCGTTGTGCGAAGTGCACTTTGCGTAGCTACGCGTAGCGCTACTTCGCGAACTACGCCCAGGGTTAGTTGCATGATAGGGAATAGACAGGGCTTTACTTAACAATGTAGGGCACATTCCTGTCATTTCCCTGTGCTGGTGCACAACGTGCTGCTTAGCGCCAATTCAGGCACTCTTGCACCATGGTGCAAGGGTGCCTGCATTAAAATTAGCATTGTTTTTGTGCAGGAAGGTACACCTCCCTGCGCAAAATCAATCCCCTAAGGCATATTCCTCTTTATATGAGTCAAGAAATCCTCAGGATTGTGTTGTGAGGGAACAAGAGTTGAGTACTAAGCTGTCAAACAACAGAAACATTACTCTATTGTTCAACAGATTTACTATCTTTTAGTTAGGAGAAATTACTGCACTCAGACAGCAAATGGAATTACTACACACATAATGAAAAGATAATAAACATATCATGATTATTTGTAAAGAGCATGTTCACCCATGGGTATCTGGGTGCTAAACAACAGATATTTATTGTTAAACAATGCAATGGTACTCATTGTATTGACCTTTAGAAGGATATAAGGTTAAATGGACCATCAGGATTTGAACATGTGACCATGTGGTTAAGCACATGCCCCTTCAGTGAATGCATTAGTCCACTAAGCCACTAGACCCGGCCTATTATGATTGATGGTGCCTTCACGGATGCAGTCAATAAATCGATTTCTTTTTATCGACCTACACTAATATTGAGTTTTAAATATCGTAGGGACAGAATATCGTAGTCAAGAATATCGTTCACCAGAATATCGACCTTAAGGTTTTTTTATATCGAAGTAAGTAATATCAAAGTAATTAAAATATTGTTGATATTCATTTCGATATTTATATTAGTGTTATGTATGTTAGTATGTATTTTGTATGTATGTCTTTAAAATTTTTTGTAATGTTTTAAAATTATTTTTAAATATATGTACTAAATGTTTAGAAATTAGTAATTTTATTTAAAGTAAATTTAGTGTCTTAGTATCAGAGCGGGTTAAGGGTTTATAGGGGAAAAGGGTGGGAAGTAATTTTAATTATAATTAATAATTAATATTGTTTTTTTACTTTGTAATGATTATTAATGTATTGCTAATTAATGATTAGTTGGCAATTAATTTGTATTACTTGATTAATGTATAATTATAATTATAAGTAATGTATTTTCATATTGTTATTGTTAATTAATGTATAGTTAATTGATTTTTAATTGGTAAATAATTGTTATTAATTGATTAATTGATATTTAAATTAAATGTGTTGTATTTTATGTGTAGCGGGTTGTGAGTTGTGAGTTATGAGTTTATAGGGGAATAGGGTGAGAAGTAATTTATTATAATTAAGTTCATTTTAATTTGTATTAATTGGTATTGATTATTAATTTGTTGTTAATTAAATGTTAATTGGTAATACATTTTTATTAATTGATTGATTTATAATTACATTAATTGTGTTATTTTTTATATGTAGTGGATTGTGGGTTTATAGGGGAATAGGGCGGGAAGTAATGTATTATAATTAAGTACATGTTAATTTTTATTAATTGCCATTGATTAATAATTTATTATTATTTAATTATTACTTGGTAATTAATTTTTAATAATTAATAATTTAAATAATTGTGTTATTTTGTGTGTGTAGTGGGTTGTGCATTTATAGGAGAATATGGTGGGAAGAAATGTAATATTATTTAAGTATATATTTATTTAATTGTATTGGAATTTTTTATTAATATTTTTGTTAACTAATTATTTAAAAAAAAAAAATAATAAGTATGTTTATTTAACCCCTATGCTAAGCTACATTTTTCACACTGTTACACTCACTGGAGTTGGAATAGTAATTTTAACCCTAACGCTATCCAACACTTTCCCTACTGTTGCACTCACAGGGGTGGGAATAGTAATTTTTACCCCTAAGCTATCCAACATTTTCACTACTGTTGCACTGTTTGGAGTTGGAATAGTAATTTTATTCCCTCTGCTATCTAATATTTGTTGTATTATTTTAGTTAATGTAGTATATAATTAATTTTAAAAAAATGAAAATAATTGTTATGTTTTTAATATGTTATATATATTTATTTAATTTGTATTTATATTATTGTTTTATCTGTAGAGATGCATTTTTAATTTATAAGATATTTCTTAACAAATTATACGTTATTAAAATAATTATAAAAATATATTATTAAGTAAGTATATATATTATATGTTATATGTATATGTTTGATTTATTTTACAACATATATATTAGTTATCATCTTTAAACATTTTAAAATATGTTTAACTATGTTAATGTTATGTATATTTATTATTTACTTTATTTTACATTGTTTTTGAACTTTAAAAAAACAATATTTTTAACAATGATATTTTTGACATCGATATTACCTTTTTTGATATTTTTGTACTTACCGTAATGTAGATAGGATGTCGATAATCTTGACTTCGATATTTTGCTTCAATATTTCTGTAGGTCGATTTTCTGTCTCTCGATATTCTGTCACAATCGGTAAAAATATGGGTAAGACTCAGATTAGGCACAAATGCAGATCACCATTAATTAGTTAAAAAATCTCACAGGCACAACAAATTCAAATTGGGAAAGGTTAGCATATTAGTAGAAAACTTCCTCTGTGTGTATTGCTTGCCCAGTCTTTCAGTTAGGCTGCATTGCATATTCAAGTGTAATATCAGATATTACAAAGCAGGGCTTTTCTCTACTGCAACCCCTGGCTTGCCCGCTGCAACCCTTGGCACTTTCTTTGCAATTCCTGCCATTAGTGGCGGCCTCCGAGGTGGCAATGGCAATGCTAAGAACAGAACAAAAGGTAAATTGTGCTCTGATGTGCACTTGTTTACTTTATGCAGCTCCACAATTTTTTATGGTTGAGATAACAGTGACTATATCTTTGTAGCATGGAAAAGATCTAAAACTTCATCTAAAGAGTCCGTGGACCTAATAAATATCAATGACCTAAATCTTCACTACAGCAGTACAACCAAGTGAAGAAACTGTGACTTTTTGAGATACACATGTACCAATCATTGATAATAAAATATGTACATGTACCTTCAGAAAACCTACAGCCAGGAACAGTTTGTTGCATTCCAAGAGTTTTCATCCCGGCCCTCCTAAGGAAAGTATCTTTTATAGAGAGTTACTGCATATGACATGGAATAGTAGTATCATAGAAGATATATTGCAACCAGGGATGAAAACATAGAGATATTCCTAGAACGAAGATGTAAGGAACACACACTGACTAGAGCAGTAGACAGAGCAAGCAATAGGAAGAGGAAGGATATTTTGATCACATCTCTAAAACAACACAAGAGTGCAAAAAAACAGTATGAAATACAGGCTGATAACCAGTTATGTTACCTAACACAACTCATTAAAGTGTATACTCCAAACATACTAGCCCATATTGAAACATGACAATATCATTGGACAAAAGCTAAAAAATAAACCTGCAATAACGTTTAGAAAGCCACTGTCTATGAAGTATGGGTTAGTACATACTTGTCTTAAGACGGACATGGTAGGCAGTTGGCTACAGACTGAATATGACTTTTTTAAATGTACCAAGTGCAAAGTCTATAAGCATGTTCAGAACATCAAAGTGTGAGAAAATGTAACAACGAGATATAAGAAAGTACTCAAAAGATATTACACCTGCAGGGGTAATCAATTACTCTACATTATGATTTGTTCTCGCAAAATAATGTATATTGGGAGTAACAAGTTACCTGTTTATGAAATAGTTTTGCAACATTTTAGAAAAATTGAGCATCATGACAATACTTATCCAATTGCCGGACATTTGTGGACCACACAAGAAGGTAAGAAATCTCTCCTAAAATATAGTGAAGTAGATGGAATCTCAGGCACTCTCAGAGGAGGGGATAGAGGTAAGGCCCTTAGAATGTTACACATTTTAGAGTTTGACACTAATTTGACCATTGGGTTGAAAGTAAATGAAGAATTATATGTCCAGAAATGAAACATACAATTGGCCTGATTCACAAAGGGCCTCCGTACTCGTGGTGGTTGCCCTGCAGTCTTGGGGGAGTCTCTGGACTCGGGGTGGAATCTCTGCAATGAGAATTTTCAGTGCTGAGATCCGGCCCCAAGTGCAGAGACTCCCCCACGACTGAAGGGCCTCCACCAAGTGTGCATAGGCCCTTTGTGAATCACTCCATATAACTTTAAGTCTGTTATCTTTTATGGAATTGGTGATAATACTTTTTTGATTTAGTTTGATTACTAACTGTTTTTATTGTTTTCAATGTTCACATCAATCTTAAAAGCCACAAAAATTGATCAATTATTTGAAGGATGAAAAGGCCGGTCTGAGACTTTTTGTGACAACAGATTGCTCTATTACATTTTTAAAAATACCAGTTGATTTGTGATTCCAGCTAATTAAAACGGCCAAGTAGAGCTTAATTTTACAGATTAGGTGTATAGTAATTGCCACGCTCCTTATTCTGTCTAAAATCCTAAAAAGCATGTCTGTACACAACTCTCTGGTTTTGTGGCATCTCAAAATTTTCACATGCCTCCCAATTTGGGTTCAGAGCGGGGCATAGTACTGAGGCCACCCTCCTGTTAGTTACAGTATGCCTATTGCGGCTCCTAGAGAAGGGCGAGATGGCAGCACTGATCCTATTTGATCTCAGCAGTGCCTTCAATACTGACATGCTCATAGGGAGACTGACCCAAATGGGGATCCAGGGAATGGCCTTTGATTGGCTATCTAACTTCTTTAGGGGTCAGACCTTCCACGTCTCTTCAGGCAAGCAATGCCTCATCCATCTGTCATGCATTGGTCTCTGGAGTCCCTCAGGGATCTGCTCTGAAGCAGACACTTTTTAGTATCGATATGCACCCCTTGGCCAGCCTAGTGGAATGCTGTGGCCTCACTCTATTTTCCTATGCTGATGATGCCCAAATAATCTTTCATTATCATCTACTCAGGACCACAACTTCAAGTATTTAAACTCTTGCTTGGTTCAAATTGCCTTTTGGATGAACAAGAACTCGCTTCCATTGAATGGAGAAAAACAGAGGTGTTGATCCTTGGAAAGAACCCAAGCCTCTTGGGACCACAGCATTGGCCGGTGGCTCTTGATGTTATCCCCATCCCTGCTCTCAAGGTCAAGAGCCTAGTCTTATTGGTATCTGGGGGCTGACAAAGCCGTCATGAGATGTATGTAAGTCGTGAAGAATGTCGCCACAATATGCCTTGTTTACTTCTTTCTACCATGAGCTTCTTTGGCAAGGAGTTGAGAAACATAGAGCAGAAATCACCCCCACCATGTCAATGGCCTGATAAAACTGCTTCAGCCTATTTGTATTCTGTGTTTCAGTAACCTCTCCTTATGCACTGTCCCTAAGATTTAACTTTCTTTCATGGACGGATCTCCTTTGCTTTCCCTCAGCCTACAGCTCTGGAACACTCTGCCACAACACCTGACATCATGCACCTTGCTGCCGAACTTTCACAGAGAACTGAAGACGTGGCTGTTTTGAACCACCTGAGCTGGAAGAAGCTGTATCTACTGCTAAAAGCACTGGAAAACCCCAAGTTGTTAGCTGTTCATGCTGAATAAGTAATTAAATAACTAACAGTAACATAAGTGACAGGGCTTTAATCCGCTTTTGACTCTTTCATCAAGATGAGGAAAGCACACATGGTCTCGGAGAGCTCTCTTATCTGCAACAATGCCGTGATGACCTTCGTGAGCAAGTTCAATAACTTGAGTTCTCAAGCTCTCAGGAACAAAAATGCTCATACCTCGTAATATAATGCCTTTTTGAGTAACAGAAAGTTGTCCTCTGATATTTCTTAACTTTTGATATTAAAAGTAATCCATTAGAGATCGAGTATGTTTCCCCCAGTATTGTTGTGAATTAATGTCTTTGAGATAAATCATATCTAGATCTGTGTTTTTCGCAGCCAGAACTTGTTCCACTGATAGAGCTGCAAGAGTGCTGGATTTGATTTTGAAGTTCACATGGGCCTCAGCCGCTTTGGACACTGTATCATGGCACTAAAAATGCACTCATGAAAAGTAGTCAGCAGGAGTGTATTCTCTCTTGGTGCACAATAGTGTAATCATATTATTGCTATCTCAACCCCCACCTCTCAATTATAGGGGTCATCTTGGCAGGGGAATTCCCAAAAATGGTTAGCAATGACAAGTGTAAAATGCTTTTCGCATACAGACACATGGAAATGTTCATAGGCCCACAGCACAGATAGGCTTTCTATTTGAGGTTAGGAATAAGCGCGTTCAGTTTGTGACAGCCACAATGTGTCCCTTTTCATTTTCTTGAACATTGTGTTGAGCAAGGTTTTCTCTAAGCCCACCGGGCTTGAATCAACCACAGTCTCAGCATGCAATTGTGGATCAATATATCCAATTTTGGTAGCATCCTTAATTGCCTGATTTTCTTGAAGCTGTGATCTAATTTATGCCACCATCCGCACACAGTGTTCCATTTTTTCAAGTGCCTCAATGGTGCACTGACCATGGCAAAATCCCAAGTGTACTTGGAACAGTAACTGGCCATGGCAAAAAACGACTGCAGCATTGTCACACCGTGTGGGGGACTAGTGAATAATAATGCTGGTACTTTTGCCAGGTGGGGTGTTATTTACCATTCAGGGAATACATGTACAAATAATTTTGGAGCTTTCTTTTATTAAACTCACACTTTATTCATTCCATATGAGACCTGAATCAGCAAGTAAAGGACAGACCTGTCTCAGGGCTTTGTCATGATCCTTTCAAGTGGCCCCAAACACAGGTATCTCATCACTGTAATTAAAGGGATGAGTAACAGGATACATTATGGGGTGAATTAAATCTTGAAAGAGGTTGGCAACTGATGACACACCAAGCTTAATTTTTTATTTCAGAGCAAACCAACATGGTTCAAAAAGGTGGTAACGTACCCACATTTTATTTCCAGCTCATGTTTATGATACCCCTTGTTCAGATCAAGGTAGGAAAAGACTTTGGCACTATTCAGCTGTGTAATCATATCTGCAATATGCAGACCTGGATGTCATTGTCGCTGGATTGCCTTATTGGCCTGGCACATTTCAACACAGATGGGTGTGGCACCTCCACTGTCCTTCTGTGGCACTACCACTATGGTTGAGATCCATGGTATCAGGCCAGTAGAGTTTTCAATTATGTCATGCTTTAACAGTGTTTCCAGTTATTTTTTAACAGCTTCCTGCAAGTAAAAAGCAATTCAACAATGTTGTGGAACAACAGGATGATTGTCCTCATTAATGTGAATCTTCACCTTCGTGGTTTTAAGCTTTCCTAGTCCATCCATTAAGGATGCGAACTGACTATGCCTGCATGTGCATGAACATTGCTGTTGGTAGAAATCAGACCCATTTCAGCAGCAGTGGTGAGGCTGAATAAGCATGCTCTCGACAAAGTGCCTCAAAGAACATGTATCAGCACTTGTACCTTAGCCTTCTTGTGCTGCATGTTTGCTACAAACAATTCTTGCCTCTGTAATGGCGTGGAAGCAGCCCACATGTATACCTTTGTCTTTGAAGGGGTATAACGTGACACTGGAGACAGTTCATATTATTTTATGGCCAGCATGATGTTTATTGATGCATCACTGTCAATGATAAAAGGTATGGGACACCCATCCACTTTCAGTATGATCTTAGGGCACTTCAAATGAAGTTTAGATGTTCCTAATGGCAAATTCAAATGAATTTGGGCTCCTCTCTGCATAAGGCCACACCTACATGGACACTTGGTTTACTTGTAGATACCATTATTGCACAGCCATTTTAATCATCGTCATTCAACACTAAATTCAAAGAATCAATGGACAAGGACTTGGATGACAATTGGCTCAGTTCAGTTTGCACTTCCTCACTTTATATCTCCTTTGCCTTGTGGGCATGGTTAGATTGCTTTAGGAACTTTCTGGTATCCATTTTCTCTTCTTGGCATAGTTGGTTTCTATTTGACTCTGCAAAACAATATGAAATGGTTCTCTTTCCCACTGCCCTTGCAAATTTGTCCAATGGTATGACACTTCCCTTCATGCTGCAAAGAAAATCTGCATCAGAAACACAATTTCATTTTCTTCGGAGACATCACTTTATGGCCCTGACCTTGCATCTCTGCTTCCTTTTCATATTCAATGTTGATTTATTCTGGGCTACTCTGGCTTCCATTTCCTCTGTCTGTCAGTCTGCATGTTCTTCTGCTCTCACAGTCATGAGCACTCTCTATAGACTGAGTGTCTCAGGCAGAATACCTCATCTGAACGGGTCAGACACACTCCCACTGATTGCTTGATTGAATAAATTGAACTTGCACTGCTTGATGAGACACTTAAGTCTTTCAGCACAGCAAATTACTCCATTGTTTCCCCAACTTGCTGTCTAATTTGCATAATGATGAACCTTTCATAGTCGACATTTGGTAATGCATCAAACTTAACCTCTAAAGCTATTTTAATCTGATGGTAACATATTTTATCAGCTTGTGGTATTTTATTTATTGTTTCTTTCAATCTGACACCTGCAAAGTTCTTTAAGCATTTGATGATGTTCTTGTCACCTGTTTATTCTAATGTATCAATTAAATCATCAAACTTCTCTTCCAGGGAGTCCTTCAGGCACAAAAATTCAACTTTTTGGCAGCATTAAATGGAAGTGGCAGGTTCAGAAAGGAGGCAGCGTCATGATGACCTTCCCGCTGTCAAGATCAGGGCTTGCTCTGATGCAGTCTGCTGCCCATTAGATCCTGGTCCATTCATACCATATCTAGGCCCCATATCAGTGCTTGCACCAGTGTTATTGTTACTGTCATGATGACGTATGGCCCTCTTTCATCTTTGTCAGTAAGTGTTGGGATTTTATCTGGCATATGTTGACTGCCCCTCTCAACCTTCTGCCTTGTACCTGGTCTTCACTGCATTTAGCATTTCTTGGTGCCTGTGTGCTTCTACATTTAGCACCCTTTCACACCTGGCTCTCACCACCTTCTGTGCTTCTCATTATAAATGCTTGAAAGTTCGATGTTGTGTGATGGCGCAGTATCTCTTCTTTCAGCCTTACCACCAGGTTCTGGGCTAACTCTGACTCAATTTTCCATAGCAACTTTGTTTTCTTCAAAGACCTTGCACTGGCTGGAGTGGGTCTTTGACTCTACCTCCAGACACACACCCAATGCTTACATTATTCCAATGGAGTCATTCGGGAACCAGAAGGGTCCTGTTATACAAATATATAGAAGACACTACACTAGACAGTATTGTTGATTGAACATATAGAAATGAATAGACAGCAAAAGTGGGTTGAATACATTCCTGGCACAAAAATGCCTAGTCTGACTTCCTTTCTCAGGCCTCTACTTATGTGGGTGAGGGGCTAGTAGAATCAGAATGAGATGATGAATGTTTCATGGCTGCTGTTTACTTATAGTTGGCATCCAAAAATGTAGGCTTGTCTATCTCTCACATGGAGTCAATTGTGCATTTGGAATTGTTGCTTCTCTAAGGAGAGTTGTGAAGTATTTAAATAATGAAGGACCAAGAGGGAAGTCATTTCCTGATTGTGTCAGACCAGTCTGGAAAGTTTCTTCAGAATTACCGCTCAAAGATGGTGGCCTTTTTCGAGACTGATATTGCTCATGAAGGATATTTAGCTGTTGCTCTTTCAAAATACATGGTTCGAGCTTGTGGCATGAAATGGATTATGGTGTTGTGTGAGGGTAAAGAGTTTTTGCAGTATAAGTGACAAGCAGTGCATGGCTGTCTGATAGCTTGCAAAATTGATCAAGTAAGCATAAATCCACCACTTTTGCAGGACCTTGACTGTTTCCATTGAATGTCACAAACCTCAGGCTTGCAATGGCAGGCTTGGAGGCTCTATGAAAACTGTTAAGAATAAGAATTGTCTGTAACTTGACATCCTCCTCTCCCCAAACAAGACAAGGGACTAATAAAAAAGTAAAATATTTTTTTAGCTCTATGCAGTTGTATAAATTTACTATTATTTCAAGTTTGTGAAAGTAATGTTCACAGCTGTACCGGATACTGACATTGTTGAATTTCTAATATATGTCTTTTTTGGGATGTTTTCCTCTCGGAAATGGTGTTTTACAATGGGGTTCAGTTCACCTTGAGTAAAATTATGTTGTTTCTAGCTTGTTGTGGAATCAAGCACATGAGAACATCCCTTTATAATACCCAAATGAATGGACTTGCCAAGAGAGTCAATAGTTTCATTTTTGAATGGCATATAAGAATCCTGTGATACAATCTCTGAAAAAAATTATCTTGCCTATAGGTTAACCCCAAACTCATCACTGGAATTCATTTTTCCTTCTCCTTGGGGAGGGGCATGCTGGAGATTCTGATTTGTGTTCTAGATTTATGAAATAGTGGTCTAACAAGGTGAATGACTTGTCAGGTGTGAGTTGAGTTACCTGAAACATATGTTCAATACAGACTGCTGCTAAAAAATGATACACCAAAAAACGGTTCTAGATGTATTTTTGAGGGTAAAAGTGTAAAAGCCTGGAGCATGTTTTGAAAGGGTTGCCTCATGTTGAGGCAGAAGAAAGTGACATTGCAGTTAAAATAGAAGAAAAATGGTGGCACATTAGTGAGATGGTGCTAAATCACATTGGGGAATGGCGTCTAATTGAAGGATTCAAATCACACATCAAAATGGACATGGAGAGATACGTGAGCTGTTCTGATTATACATCAGTAAGGAGAAGTGGTAGCTTCAATATATCCAATTTTACAGAGATTATGGGGTCGATTCCAATCCTGGAAAAAGGCTGTACGAATCGTTGTACAGAGCGTTCTCTCCGTACGACACGTACCCGGTAAACTTTCCTTACAACCTAGGAAGTACGATTCGTACAGAAAGCCTCTTTCTCTATGAATCGTACAAAAGACCGTACGGGTAAGAACAATGATTCGCATACGGAACAGCCTGTACGCGACGTCCGGACGTATTTAAGCAGCGGTTTCCAGCCCAGCAAGTACGATTCGTCCCTACGGCACTCCGTACGGCTCTTTTTTTACGGGAGCCAAAAACAGCTGTAAAAGCAAAGTCCTACAAACGGAGCCCCGGTACGTGACGTACATGCCATGAACCCCATCGTACGTGTCATCCCCGTCCTCTTAGCCTATGACCTGGTGCACCGAAACCGACGCACATGCCTCAGAAGGTGAGAACAACACCCAGGGGCAAGGGTGGGGGTGAGGGGCACGAAAAATACCCCATACCCAAAGCATAACCTATAATATGGAGCCCATACATTACCACCAGCGTCTGGTCACTTGGGGGGGCGTGTCCAGCAACCCCTGCGTACCGCAACAACGGAAGTGGACACGTACCCGTACGGCACCAGTACAATAGTGATACGAGGCATACACACACAATGAATGTGGGGGTACGGTGTGTTTCACCCGTACCCGTACGGCACCAGTACAATAGTGACACGAGGTGTACACACGCAATGAATGCGGGGGTACGGTGCCTTTCACACGTAGAGGTACGGCACCAGTACAATAGTGATACGAGGCATACACACGCAATGAATGCGGGGGTACGGTGCGTTTCACCCGTACCCGTACGGCACCAGTACAATAGTGACACGAGGTGTACACACGCAATGAATGCGGGGGTACGGTGGGTTTCACACACTTACAATGGTGATACGAGGTGTACACACGCCAGGAATGGAGGGCTACGAGTCGCACAAGGATGTCCATCAAGTACTTCTCATTGCATTCTTTCATGTGCAGGCCCTAGGTGTGGCAGCCAGTGATATTGCACAGGTCATCTCGTCTAGTTGCACAATTGATGTGTGATGACCTGTGGACACATGTCATGTGTGATGGGGCACTATGTGGCACACATCACCTTGACACTTGCCACATGTGTGTCTGTAGTCCAACTGTGTCATGCACAGCAGCAGTGGGATGGCACAGTCATCAACACCCTCACCTGTCTCCTGATGCCAGGGACAGGGACACTCTATCAACTGACATGTCACGATCAGCGTGCCCCTATGTGACTATGTCAGGTGTGTGTCATGTGTTCCCATGAGCTTGCTGTTAGTGTTCCGTCAACTGCATCTGCTGTTGGTGCATCCAACGTGGGTCTGTGTGGAGATGGGCATGGCACACATCTACGCACACCATGCCACATGTGGATTCCAAAGGCTGTAGGGTCTGTGTGCATCGGACATCATATTTTCCCAGGCATACATGTCTGCGTCGTCTCAATGGCTGTGTTTTTTTGTTGTCACATGTACCCCTTCATCGCAATGTGTTTGATATGTACATTTGACATTCCATGTGACCTGTGCGTGTGCCTTGCAGTCAGCTGTCTGGATGAGATGACATTCTTCCAATGCAGCTATGTGGATGTGTGTCACTCCGGTGATATCTCTGGCTGTTCACTCAGCCCCCAGTTCATTTCAGGGCATGTAGACTTGACAATCAACAGGTGTATCTGGCTTTTCTTAGGAGTGCCAGCAAGCTGGCATATGTGTCCTGGATGTATTGCACACACCAGACTACATAGTTACCTGATGTTTAGTAGCAGTTTAGCATGTGCTATGTTCATTGACATTGATGTTGGCAGACTCTCAATCGTCATTATTCCAAACAATGTCCTGCAGGGCACCGCCTGTCCCAAGACCAATGCCAGACTTGGCTGCCATGAGGGAACGTGCCTGCATCCGACATTACAGATTCCCTCGACAGTTTATTGAGGACTTGACTAACAAGCTGGCACCACACCTCCAACCGCGACACGGGTATCCTACTGCGCTGACCCCCAAGATGAAAGTGATGGCAGCCCTACATTTTTTTGCCACAGGTACATTTCAATTCACCATAGCTGATGTTGGTGGGATGTCACAGACAATGTTCAGCCATGTCCTGCGTGATGTTTTGGCAGCCATGTTGGAGCACCTTGATGAATTCATCAAATTTCCTACTCCTGAGGAGTTGACAGATGTCAAGGGTGATTTCTATGCCCTGGGAAGGATGCCCCATGTCATTGGGTCCATTGATTATTATTATTATTATTATTTAATGGTTTTATAAAGCGCGTAGTAACTCAAAGTGCATCCCAGCGCTGACCTGTTTCTCCAAGGGTTTCAGCCGTCTGATGAAATTATGTCTGCGGGAAAAGGAGGGTCTTTAGAGTTTTTCTGAACTGGAGGTAGTTCGGTTCTGTCCTGAGTCTTCGTGGTAGATGGTTCCAATGTTTGGCCGAGAAGCGACGGCCACCGGAGGTCTCTCTCTTTGAGAAGAGGGGGGGGCGTTATTGTTGAGGGTTTTATGGGCCAGACAGAGGGCCTTGAAGACGACCCTTTCTCTGACTGGGAGCCAGTGGAGGGATTTAAGAGCCGGCCTGGCGGAGGATCTTCCAGGTGTGCCCGTGAGTAGGCGGGCGGCGGCGTTTTGGACTTTTTGCAGCGAGTTCAAGGTGGCTTCAGGGGCTCCCAAGTAGATGGCGTTACAGTAGTCTAATCTTGCCAGGATTAGACCCTGAATGAGGAGCCTCCTTGCGGTATCGGGGAGCAGGGGGAAGATCTTCCTGCAGGCTCTGAGTAGCCCAAAACATGTCCCTGCCGTTCTTTTAGCCTGAGTTTTAAAGCTCATGTCCTTCTCAATCCACACACCAAGGCTCTTGACCTCTTCCTTGGGTGCGGGAGGGTTACCTAGGCAACTGGGCCAAAGGTGAGATGGTAGAGAGGGCCCCTTGTGGCCCATCAAGAGGATCTCAGTCTTGGACCCATTCAGTTTCAGTGAGGAGAAATTCATCCATCGGTGGACTTCGGAGAGGCAGCTGTGGAGATCGGATGGGACGTGGTGGGGGTGTGAAAGGGTTACGACCAGCTGAGTGTCGTCGGCGTAGTTGATAACTGACACGCCGAACGAGCTGACCCTCTTCTCCAGTGGGGCCATGTACACGTTGAATAACGTAGGGCTAAGGGATGAGCCCTGTGGTACTCCGCACCGGAGGGGGATGGTGGATGAGCAGCTGTCGTTTTCCCGCACCTGGAAGGAGCGTCCTGATAAGAAGGATTCTAGCCATTTCAAGGCCGTACCCTTTAGTCCGATCTCTACCAGTCGGTGGATTAGGGTGGGATGGTCTACAGTGTCGAAGGCCGCACTGAGATCCAGGAGGATCACTGCCACTGATCCTCCTGTGTCCAGAATGCTTCTGGCCTTCTCCACCGCTGCCAGGAGGGCGATGTCCATGCCCTGACCTGGACGGAACCCTGTCTGGGAGACCGCTAAGAGGTTGTTGCTTTCTAGGTAAAGCGATAATTGCTTGTTTACCAGCTTCTCTGCGATCTTGCTGTTTCCCGGGAGAAGGGATATGGGCCTATAGTTGGTGAAGTCCTGCGGGTCTAAGGAGGGTTTTTTTAATAGACCTTTGACTGCGGCCGCTTTCCAGCTGGGGGGGACTATGCCCTCCAAGAGAGAGGAGTTGATCAGGGCCGTGAGGGGAGGGATGATGGTGCTCGACACTTTTTTTAGGAAGCGGAGGGGTGCAGGGTCAAGGGGGGAGCCACTTTTGATTGAGGCCAGCGTTGCTCCTACTTCTTCCGTTGTTACGGGGCCGAAAGCGTCCAGGGAGGGTTGGGGGTGGGCTAACAGCAGAGGAGGATAGGTGGTGGCGGTAGTGAGAGCCTGCTCTGTGTGGGCCTGATCGGGGGGGGGTATGGTAAGAAGAATTTTTTGAATCTTCTCGTCAAAGAAGGTGGCTAAGTTGTTACATTTAATTTCAGCTTCTTTGGGATCGAGGGGTTTAAGTGGGGGGTCAGGGGCGTGGAGGAGTTCTTTAAGAACTGAATAGGTTTAATGGGCCGAGCAGGCAGCGTTTTTAATTCTGTTCTCGTAGAAGCTAGTTTTGGTGTTGCGGAGCTCTTTTTTGTAGGTTTTTACAGAGGTACGGAATGATTCTTTTTGTTCCTTGGTTTTTTCCTTCCTCCAGATACGTTCATTCCTTTTGCAAGCCTTACGCAGAAGGTTGAGTTCCGGGGTATACCAGGGTGAGGGATTAACTCTCTTGGTGTGTTTCAGAGAGTGGGTTTCAGGCAGAATGGCGTCGAGCGATTGGGTAATCCAGGTACTGAATTCTTTGTCCCCTGCTACGGTGTCGTGGGGGGGGTAGGGAGCGTTTTCCCTAAGTTTGGCTGCCCAAACGCCTGGTAACAATTTCTGCCATCGTCTGGTATACGTTCTGGTTTTGGGAGGTGGAGGGGGCGGAGTGATGATGTTCCATACTAGGGAGACCAAAAAGTGGTCCGTCCAGGGAAGGGGGATATGGTCAAGAGTTCTCAGATTGGGGATATTGGAGAGAATAGGATCAAGCAGTTGCCCTCTTTCATGAGTGGCCTGTGGGTTTTTGAGGTCAAGGCCCATTGAGGTGAAATCCTGGAGTAGTTCACTGGCCTGCTTGTCATCCGGGTCCAAGAAATGTACATTCAGGTCTCCTAGTAGTAGGTAGTTGGTGGTGGACGTGCATTTGATGGACGTCTGGTCAATAATTTTGTTCGGAAAGTCTCCTAGATTGCCTGGCGGGCGATATACCAGCGTTCCTGACAGCGAGGTAACTGGGGAGATTTGTATTGTATAGTGGCAGCTTTCGTATCCCTTGATGTTGCCATCAGATGTTCTACAGGTGAGGGTGTCTTTAAGAATTATCGCTAGTCCACCTCCCCTCCCCTCTGGTCTGTTCAGTGAGCACATGACGTACCCGGGGGGGAGTGCTAGAACGATGTCTGGGCCGCTACTGGGGGTGAGCCAGGTTTCTGTTAGAAACAGAATGTCTAAGGCATTGTTTGTGATTAAGAGGTTCACTTCGTGTGAGTGTTTCACGAGCGACCTGCAGTTAAGTAGGCCTAGGTGCAAGCCCTTGGGTGCCGTGTTCTGATTGGCGGGGTCGCAGAGGTCACAACCGGAGAATTGGGTATCTCCATTCAGGATGCGCGAGCAGAAGGATTGTTTGTTGGGGTTTAAGGCTAATAAGTCAGCGCGAGTGTAGGTCCTGTCGTTACGGGCTGAAAAGGGCAGAGTGGCTGGGCCTAGGGCCGGCTGGGCCCGGACGGGCCCAGACGGGCTTGCCTTTGGCGCGCCTTCGGCGCGCTGACGGCGCGCCCGCTGCGCCCGTCCGCTGCGCTCCCTATGCTGGCACATGTTTTATGGGGAGGTTATGGGCGTTGGAGGGATGGGCGTGGCCAACAGGAGTGGGCGTGTCCCGTGGCCCTCGAGGTGAGTGATGGCGGCAAGCCAGCGTTTCCTGCCCCTGACAGCGCTTGGATCGGCTGATTGGGGTTAGCAGGTGAGCGCTAAGGAGTGGGTGCTAAGTGCTTTAAAATACAGAAATACAATTTTAAAAGCAGTGAATTTTCAATTTTAAGCAAACAGAACTCCCGGCTTCCGCCTCAGGAGGATTAGGTACAATGCGGCACTAGGAATCAGGGCGCGCTTTTGTACTGGTGAGAGGTGGGCGTGGCCAACAGGAGTGGGCGTGTCCCGTGGCTCCTCGAGGTGAGTGATGGCGGCGAGCCAGCGTTTCCTGCCCCTGACAGCGCTTGGATCGGCTGATTGGGGTTAGCAGGTGAGCGCTAAGGAGTGGGTGCTAAGTGCTTTAAAATACAGAAATACAATTTTAAAAGCAGTGAATTTTCAATTTTAAGCAAACAGAACTCCCGGCTTCCGCCTCAGGAGGATTAGGTACAATGCGGCACTAGGAATCAGGGCGCGCTTTTGTACTGGTGAGAGGTGGGCGTGGCCAACATGAGTGGGCGTGTCCCGTGGCTCCTCGAGGTGAGTGATGGCGGCGAGCCAGCGTTTCCTGCCCCTGACAGCGCTTGGATCGGCTGATTGGGGTTAGCAGGTGAGCGCTAAGGAATGGGTGCTAAGTGCTTTAAAATACAGAAATACAATTTTAAAAGCAGTGAATTTTCAATTTTAAGCAAACAGAACTCCTGGCTTCCGCCTCAGGAGGATTAGGATTGATGGGACACATGTGGCTTTGGTACGACCACAGGCACAGGAGCAAGCCTATCGCAACCCAAAACATTACCACTCAATAAATGCCCTTGTGGTGTGTCTTGCTAACATGCTGAATTCCCACGTCTGTGCACGATTTCCAGGATCAGCACACGATGCCTACATCATGAGGCGTAGCAGGGTGCCACAAATGATGCTGCAGCTGCACAACAAACGAGGATGTCTAGTTGGTGGGTATACTCTGTTTGTCCTGTGTGTTGCGGTATCTGTGGCTCTTACGGCATCTCCTGACCCACTTATTTACATGATATTTCCATGTAGGGGACTCTGGATATCCCAACAAGCCATGGCTACTGACACCTCTCCGCAACCCAAGAACAGCTGCAGATCACCGGTACAACAATGCGCAAGGGCAGACCAGGCGAGTGATTGAGAGGATGTTTGGCCTCCTGAAGAGCCGATTCCGGTGCCTTGACAAGACAGGCGGGTCCCTCCCATATGCACCGGAGAAGGTCTGCAAAATCTTCATCGTGTGCTGCATGCTGCACAACATGGCAGTTGAGCATGCAGTGCCACTCATCCTGGATCCGGATGAGCAGGAACATCCACCCGTGGAGGATCAAGAGCTTGGTCACGAGGCAAGTGATGAGGAGGAGGAGGAGGATGATATCCGGAGTCAGCTCATACGCAACTTCTTCTCATAATGGTGAGTCACTGGGTATGAGTGTGCAAGCTTGTAGCATTGAGTGGCATGTGTTGCAATGTGTGTGTCCAGCTGACTGAATGCAAAGTGACTTTGATGTGTGTTCTGATGTGTCACTCGAGTGATGATCTCATGCCACACAGTTTTGCGGAGAGACTTACTTTGAAATTTGCATGTGTCCAACATTGTTCATGTTTCGTAACTTACCATGTGTGCGGCGAGAATTGTTTTAGGTGACTTCTTGTGTGTCTGTCATTCCCAGGTTTTTGTGCCTGTCGTCTGCTCGTGTCATCTTTGTCCTCCTGCTATTCCTCAGGAGGATAGCAACGTGTGCTGAATCAGCGTTCCATGCACGGACATGTGGAAATGTCAGTTTGGGTAAGGATTGCAGCAAGGCTTTTTGGTGGTGGTACGGGTTGGGAATGTGTGGGGACTGCTTCTGTGCATGTTGTGGTACCATGCATACATGTCTTCTCACCATGGAGCATATAACATGTAGCATCACTCCCACGACATGATAGTCACCCTTCTTGACAGTCATCTGTAGTGGAGTGTGGAGTCTGATGAAGGCATCAATGTGTGTAAACCTTGCCTCTGAAACATTGCGGATGCTACGGGTGGACATAGTGTGGGACATCACAATAACAGGCTTTATGGGGAATTGCAGCCTCTCCGTGTGCAGCAGGATGTGTTTGGCTCATCCCCTTAACTTGTGTGCCAGTTCATTGGGATTTACAACATCCGTGTTGTGAAGGGGGGGTCCAGCATATGTCCCACATGTTATGTCAACTGACCTGTGAGTCTGTTCATATGGATGCATTTGCCTTTGTGTGAGTTTGTGTAATAAAGGTGTTCACCACAATCCAAAGTGCCTTATCTCTGTCACTGCAGATCTCTTGCCAGTTTGCATGCGTCATCTATGGCATAATTGTCAAAGATTGAGCATATGAGTGGATGTGTACTTCGGCAACATGCATGCAGTTCTTCACGGCTTATAATCCCTATTGTGCATGAAGTACCTGGTTGTGTATGTATTTGTGCAGGTTGCTCTCCACAATGGGACGTCAACGCCTGCTGACGGTGCGTCTCCTGTGCGCAGCTCCGCATTTTGTTGCCTGATCCTGTGGCCGTCATTTTTGGTGTTTGTTCATACATTTTCTCGGAGTGACCCATGAGTAACCTGACACTCCTTCCTTTAGATACACCTGTTGCACTGTGCTTTTCTGACCTCCTTGTCTTTGTGTGCTACTTTTTGCCTAGTTTCTCACCCCTTCGCCTGCTGCTGCCTCACCTGCGGCACCGGCCCACTGAGTGCCCTGATTCTGCAACCCACACGCCTCCAAAATTCTCCCCTCCACCCATTCTTAATGCAGCCAGCAGCTTGTCTCTGCCACTGTTGCGCCAACGCCATGCCAAAGGCAGGACCGTCTGCGCCTGCAACGTGCACAGTGCACGACCATCTGGTCCTTGCATGACCCACGTCACACAACAGGCTCATGCTGCAGCCACCCTCCAAGCAATGTCCTCCAGACAATCAACCGCCTGCTATCAGGCAATCCCTAAGCGCACACACGACACCTTTGCATGCTGAGTGTGCAACTCCAACTGCCTACACAGCGCTGCCCCGCCTACCAGACCCTGTCAGAACAACCAGGTCATGTGCCTCCTACTCCACACCCGCTCCGTCCACCAGAACGCCATTGGACTCTGTTACCTCCTCAACACCACAGCCCCACTTATCACCTTCATGACAGTAACATGGATAAAAGCATCCTCAGCACACAACTTCTTCATTGCCATCTCAGACGGATACAAGATCACCCGCAGGGACGGCACCAACAATCCCGGAGGATGAATTGCAATTTATTCACAAGTACACCCTCAGAGTCACAAATCCGGTTTCGCACAAACCCCCTGGTAACCCTCAGAGTAACACTCATCTACAGATCTCCAGGCTTACATCCACAATTCCGCTAAGCCATCAACACATACATCTGCACGCACACCCTCACCTCCACAGGCTACATGTAGCTAGGGGCCAGTAACTTCTTGCTGGAGGAGAACCACACCACCATCCATCATTGGTCCATCAACATTTGCATCCACGTGTCCGACAAGCAACACACTGCCCCACACCCCACTACCGATCCCCCAAAGATGCTTGATGTAAGTCACCACAGACAAGCTGTGTGGGACACTCAAACCAACACCACCGCCACACCCTGCAACCTCACACACTGGATCAGCAACTGATCCAACAATCTTGCCACATTGACGGACTTTCCTGTGAAGCACAACAACAGTTAAGCCACCTGGGACAAAGCAGACCTACTGGACTCATACAGATCTAGCCGGACTCTTGTGCAAACCTTGCAACACAAAGAACCATCAATTACCTTACAGCCCTGGAAAACGCCACACACAGCCATCACCATATCATCAGCACCGACAAGTGGAGATACTTCAGATAGGGCCGAGGCACCAAAACACACGACATCAAGGAGCTCATCAGCATTGTGAGTGAACTGACAGCAGATCTCCACCCAAAAGGCACCCCACCCTTGCAAGGCAGATCAAATACCTTGCAACTTTCTGCCACTGCAAGCTCATGGACATACACAACAGCATTGGCACACAGAGGCAGACAGCACTATTATCCGTGGGACAAACCCCCCTCAGGTACTGGACTCCCGTCAGCAGCAAATACACCACCTGGCTCATGTGCACCATCCACTCTGGCTCTCCATCAGGCCCCTTCCCACACAACATCTGAACCACATCATTCCCCATCCTTGAAGCCCACGTCCAGCGCGTCATGAATGTCTCCTTTGAGTTTGCTACATTCCATGGGAGCTGGAGGCATGCAGAGACCCAGGCCCTTCTTAAACAACGGACAGCAGTACCGCAGGATCTCCTGGAATATCACCCTGCTTCCCTACCCGGCAAATGTCATCAGGAAGACACTCAACGAGCAACTGACAAACTTTCTCCACGCAAACAGCTCCAGGCAACCGGCACCAGACCATCTTCCACAGTAATCACACCACTGCAACCGTCATCATTGCCACCACCAACAACAACTTTGCCCTGCTCAACAATGGTGAGACCACCCCCTTGACCTCTCAACAGCATTCTACACCATGTGCTACCACACTGTCAGCTCACATATCTCCAACACTGGTATCCAGAGGAGGTCCCAGGATTAAATCAACAAGTAGCTCACCAGCAAGGCCCAGGGAGTCGGCCTCCACCCTTCAGCACTGGGGTCATCTATCAGCGTGACGATCTTCAATGTCTCCATGACCCCCCTCTCCACCATCACATGCGCACATGACCTCATCATCATCTGGTATGCCATTGACACCCAGCTGCTCCTCACCCTCACCAAAGACCCAGCCATTGCCAGATCCAACCTTCAAGAAGGCATGAGATCCGTTGACGAATGGCTGAACATCAGCCACCTGAGGCTGGACTTGGACAGGACTGAGGTCATCATCTGAGGATTGTCCCCTTACGGCTGGGTCAACTCCTTGTGTCCCACCGGCCTGGGCATTGCACCAGCACCCAGTGGCCACGCACGCAAGCTGGTGTTCATCATGGACTCATTGCTCACAATTACCATGCAACTCAACACCATCTGTAACTCATGCTGCAATACCCTCCGCATACTGCAAAAGATCCACTCCAAGGCAAGACAGACCGTCCCCCAGGTCCATGACACCAGCCGGGTCAAACTTCAACCTTTCAAGGAATCGCCCAATAGAACTATCCACTCGGAATTTCACTTATTCTAATGGCTAACACAGCACCAGTTAACACAACAATAAACTGGAGACATGCAGTTACACATATGCTGTAACAACATGAGCTTCTCCTTACTGTCGGAGTTGTGGCCTTCGTGGTTGAGGCGCAGGAAGCATATAGGACAATGTATTCTATTCATGAGGCACATTCCCAGCAGTAAATGTAAACTCAGGACTTTTCTTGTTTACACTGTAGCTGAAGAACCTAATAACTACACAGCGTATGAAACACTAGAAATACCACTAACATACCAACAACACCAACATTCGTGTGAAGGTACCTGACCACACACAACAAATGATGATAAATTAGGTCTCCACAACAATGAGGGAGCAAAAGGGCCAGTTTTAACTGGCTACACACCATTAACAGACATGATTAATCTGAGAGCAGCAGAACTACGTACACTGTACACAGATCTTATCAGAATATACAGGTGTTTGAGACAATTTCTCATGCAAACAATGACAGAATATCCCACAACAGCTTTTCAAGCTGCATATCCACTAGTGGCTACACTTGGAATTAGTCCAGTGACCATCAATGCAGTCATGGGTAAGTTTCCCAGCAGATGGGAAGAAATTCTGCTCTGTATTGCACAAAAAACAAATCAGCTTGAAGCAGTGTTTTTATCATATGGGACTACATGAAAAACATAGATTTCTCAGAATATCCTTGCGTATGCGGAAGGCTCCCTGAATGGAAGACTGCACCACTTGGAATACAGCCTTTGCTGCAGTACATATCAGAACACATGGTACACCTTCAGATGCTGTTTTGCCTGAGGAACTTAAACAGATCCAAAATTAGTACAGGGCGGCCCCTGCGCTGAAGTTGGGGATGAAACTGATGGGCAACTTTGCCACAGTAACCAACATAATAATAAGTAACATTAAAGGGGAAGCAGCAGAGTTGGCCATACACCAGTGACTGACAGGATTAGGAGATCAAGAGCTTGAATTACCTAAAATTATTGAGGAAATCTTTGCAACTGTAGATAGAGATAATTTCAGAGCCAGATCTAGTAAACCACAGATTAAGAGTAGTTCTGAAAAAGATAGCTCAAAGCAGGCATCAGAGTCCTCTACTAAAAAGAAATATAAAGAAAAGACTAAAACACTAGGTGGAACTCCTCAACAGGAGTCCACTGAATAATACTATAATTTGCGTGATAATATTAAGGCACCTGATAAGTATCAGGAAATTGCTACATGTTTCTCTCTTTCCATCTCAGGATTCATCTGAAAAAACGCTTAATGGAAGGTGGATGTTTGGAGCACAGATCAGAGGAGTACGTGAAACCAAAGAAGGACTCAGAATGCTCTTCTGACTAAATAATGAAACAGGAGGGCAAACCTAAACAATGCACGCCTCAATTCAAAAAGAAGAAGGTGGCTGGTCTCAAGTACAGCATGCAACAGAATTTGAGGACACTGCTTCCCAGTGGGGAGTGGGCTTTGACCATATTGGATAGTGCAGCAGCAGTCACAATAGTTTGCCATAATATTATTGAGCATCTGGTGGCAGAAGCAATGAGTCAACTAGATCCAGGTGGAAACACCAGATAGGAGGCTGAGGGCTATATGTTAAATCTTTTTTTTACTAATTTTATTTCTAATACTAAACATGTTTTGTGCTGTAAAATCATTCCAAAGAAGTGCAAAGACACAATTTGCATTGCTTAGCGCCAACGAGGCATGCCATGCAACCACCCAAGGTTTTTTATGCTAAGCCATATTTTCTTAAAGAATTGGACATGGTTTAGCATGAGAAAATATTGCCTATTTCAAACAGGTGCCATGAAGGAGAAATACTTTCATTTCTCCTTTCTTTTCCACCTCTACATGTGTACTGCCCTGTGTAGCACACATGCAAAGTGAGGAAACATTTCAAGTTAGTCTAAGCATGGCATGTTGTGCTTCTTTATGCACTTATCTCCCTTCTACCTGCACTTCTCTTGCCTCTTTCTGCACCCTTCTTGCCTCTTTCTGCACCTCCGTTGATTCTTTCTGCACTTCTCTTGCTTCAATCTGTACCTATCTTGCACATTTCTCTGCTCTCTTGCCTCTTTCTGCACCTCTCTAGCCTCTTTCTGTATTCCTCTTGCCTCTTTCTGCTCCTCTTTTGCTTCTTTCTGTACTTCTTTTGCCTTTTTCGGCACCCCTCTTGCATCTCCTGTACTTCTGATGGTTCTTTCTGCACAGCCCTGCACCTCTCTTGCAAATATCTGTACCACTCTTGCAAATTTCTGCACCCTTCTTGCCTCTTTCTGCACTTTTCTTCCCTCTTTCTGCACTTGTCTTGCCTCTGCTGCATCTCTGTTCCCTCTTTCTGCACCTCTTTTAACTGTTTATGCAACTCTATTGCCTGTTTCTGTATTCCTCTTGCCTCGTTCTGCACCTCTGTTGCCTCTTTCTGAACATCTCTTGCCTCTTTCTGCACCCCTCTTGCCTCTTTCTGCACCTCTGTTGCTTGTTTCTGCACCTCTCTTGCTTCTTTCTGTACCACTCTTGGCTCTTTCTGCAGTTCTGTTGCCTCCTTTGGCACCTCTGTTGCTTCTTTCTACACTTCTCTTGTCTCTTTCTGCACCCCTCGTATGTGTCTCTGCACCTCTGTTGGTTCTTTCTGCTCTGCTCTTGCCTCTTTCTGCAACCTTCTTCCCTCGTTCTGCACCACTCTTCCCTCTTTCTGCACCTTGTTACCTTTTTCTGCAACTCTCTCACCTACTTCTGCAAATCTCTTGCTTCTTTCTGTACCACTCTTGCCTCTTTCTGCAGTTCTGTTGCCTCCTTCGGGCACATCTGTTGTTTCTTTCTATACTTCTCTTGCCTCTTTATGCACCCCTCTTGTCTGTTTCTGCACCTCTGTTGGTTCTTTCTGCACTGCTCTTGCTTTCTTCTGGACCTCTCTTGTAAATTTCTGCACCCCTCTTGCCTTTTTCTCCACTCTTCTTTCCTCTTTCTGTACCTCTCTTGCCTCTGCTGCACCCCTGTTTCCTCTTTCTGCACCTTGTTTGCCTGTTTCTGCAACTCTCTTGCCTCTTTCATTGTCCTCTTGCCTCAGTTGCTTCTTTTTGTACTTCTCTTGCCTCATTCTGCAACCCTCTTGCCTCTTTCTGCAACTCTGATGCTTGTTTCTGTACTTATATAGCTTCTTTCCGTACCTCTCTTGCTTCTTTCTGCACCGCTCTTCCTCTTTCTTCACACTTCATCCCTCTTTGTGCACCTCTTTTGCCTCTTTCTGCACCTCGTTTGCTTCTTTCTGCACTTATCTGCACTCTTTCTACAGCCCGCTTGCCTCTTCCTGCAACTTTGTTGGTTCTTTCTGCACTACTCTTGCTTCTTTCTGCACCTCTATTGCAGATGTCTGAACCCCTCTTGCCTCTTTCTGCACTCATCTTCCCTTCTTTCTGCGCTTCTTTTGCATCTTCTGCACCTCTGTTCCCTCTTTTTGTACCTCTTTTGCCTGTTTCTGCAACTCTCTTGCCTCTTTCTGTACTTCTCTGGCCTCTTTCTGCACCTCTGTTGCTTCTTTCTGCACTTCTCTTCCCTCTTTCTGCACCCCTCTTGCTTCTTTCTGCACCTCTGTTACTTGGTTCTGCACACTTCTTACCTCTTTCTGCATCCTTCTTCCCTCTTTCTGTACCTCTCTTGCTTCTTTCTGCATCCTTCTTTCCTCTTTCTGCACCTGTGTTGCTTTTTTCTGCACTCCTCTGGCTTCTTTCTGCACCATTCTTGCTTCTTTCTGTACCTCTCTTGTGAATTTGTGCACCTCTCTTGCCTATTTCTGTACCTTTCTTGCCTCTGTCTATACTCTTTTGCCTCTTTCTGTACCTATTTTGCTTCTTTCTGCACCTCTCTTGCCTCTTTCTGCACCCCACTTGACTCTTTCTGTACCTCTGTTTGTTCTTTCAGGACTGCTCTTGCTTCTTTCTGTACCTCCCCTACAAATTTCTGCATCCATATTGCCTCTTTCTGCACTTTTTCCCCTCTTTCTGCTCTTCTCTTTCCTCTGTCATAACCCATGTTCCCTCTTTCTGCACCACTTTTACCTGTTTCTGCAACTGTCTCGCCTTTTTCTGTACTTCTCTTGCCTCTTTTTGCACCTCTGTTGCTTCTTTCTGCACTTCTCTTGCCTCTTTCTGCACCCCTCTTTCCTCTTTCTACACAGCTGTTGCTTGTTTCTGAACTTCTCTTGCTTCTTTCTACACCCTTGTTCCCCCATTGTGTACCTCTCTTACCTCTTTGTGTATCCCTCTTGCCTCTTTCTGCACCTTTTTTGCTTCTTTATGCACTTCTCCTGCCTCTTTCTGTATCTCTCTTGCCTTCCTCTGCACCTCTGTCGTTTCTTTATGCACTGTTCTTGCTTTTTTTGTACCATTATTGCACATTTCTGTACCCCTTCTGGCCTCCTTCTTTACCTCTGTCGATTCTTTCTACACAGCTCTTGCTTCTTTATGTCCCTCTTGTGCCTGTGTCTACAACTCTGTTGCATTTTTCTGCACTTCTCTTGCCTCTTTTTGCACCCCTCTTACCTTTTTTTGCACCTCTATGGCTTCTTTCTGCACTTCTCTTGCTTTCTGCACCTCTGTTTCTTCTGTCTACAGTTCTCTTGACTCTTTCTGCACCTCTCTTGTCTGTTTCTGCACTTCTGTTGGTTCTTTCTCTACTGTTCTTGCTTTTTTTCTGGACCATACTTGCCTCTTACTGCACCTCTGTTGCTTCTTGTTGCACTTCTCTTGCCTCTTTCTGCACCCCTCTTGCTTCTTTCTTTACATCTGTTGTTTGTTTCTGATCTTCTCTTGTTTTTTTCTGCACCTCTCTTGCTTCTTTCTATACCCTTCTCCCCCTTTGTGCACCTCTATTGCCTCTTTATGTACCTCTCTTGCCTCTTTGTGTATCCCTCCTGACTCTTTCTGCACCCTTCTTCCCTCTTTCTGCACCTCTCTTGCCTCTTTCTGCAACTCTCTTGCCTCTTTCTGCAGTTCTAATGCCTCCTTCGGCACCTTTGTTACTTCTTTCTACACTTCTCTTGCCTCTTTCTGCACCCCTCTTGTCTGTTTCTGCACTTCTGTTGGTTCTTTCTGCACTGCTCTTGCTTCTTTCTGAACCATATGTGCCTCTTTCTGCACTTCTGTTGCTTCCTGTTGCACTTCTCTTGCCTCTTTCTGCACCCTTCTTTCCTCTTCCTAGACTTCTGTTGTGTCTTTCTGTACTTCTTTTGTCTGTTTCTGAAACTCTTTTGCATATTTCTGTACTTCTCTTGCCTATTTCTGCTGCACCTCTGTTGATTTTTTATGCACTTCTCTTGTCATCAGTGATGTTCACTGACCATGTCATGAGTGATGTAATATGTGGCGTCATCAGCAGTGCATTGTGTGGGGTTGAGTTATAGTTAGCTCAACTAACTTTAACGGACAAATTTCTCTGGTTTTGTACGAGTGAAATGTCCAACTAACTATAACTTCCCTAAAACCTGTGGTTTTTTCAGTGAATTTCAAAGATTTTTTAAATGCTAATTTCTAACCATAACGTCCCTGAAACCTGTGTTTTTTCCACTGAATTTCAAAGGTTTTCTAAATTCTAATTTGTCACTATAACGTCCCTGAAACCTGTGTTTTTTTCAGTGAATTTCAAAGGTTTTTTAAATGCTAATTTCTAATCATAACATCCCTTAAACCAATGTTTTTTCCAGTGAATTTCAAAGGTTTTCTAAATTCTAATTTGTCACTATAACGTCTCTGAAACCGGTGTTTTTTTTCAGTGAATTTCAAAAGTTTTTTAGATGCTAAAGTCCCCCTAAAATTGTTTGTCAGTTTTCTAATTCTTTAAAAATAATGTAATATTTTCTATTTTCTAATATATACATTTTTATTTATTTGTTTTTTATAAAAAAAGTTGATTTGTGCATCGATCGTGTACGTGTCTCAGTGCGTGCGCGAATCCAGGCCGCCATATTGGTTAAGTTGTGTAGGATGTGAGCTTCATAAGCGACCAGTGCATGAATTTCTGAACCATGTAACGTTACGTACGTAGTTGCGGAGGTCGTGCCGGGTGCCCAAATCCATCATAAATCTTTAACTTTAAAAAGTATATGTATATAACTTTATTATATATAAGATTATATATAATAAACAAATAGATTATTTAATATAACTGGAATTATGATTTATATGTAATTGTAAAAAGTTACATTTTTTTAAATATATTTTTCAGAAATCACGCCGAGTGTGCGACCATGCGACAACTCTTCTGTTTTGCTCTTCTTCCTTGGATTATTTTGGTTGTTTTTTCTTATTCATTAGAAATGACTGCTTCAAATCCAGCACAGCAGCTTCCACCTGAAGAACAAGATGGCTTGGAAGAACCGGTCAAGGTGAAATATGAAAGCATTGTATGGGCTTTCTTTACCTTTCCATCTGGGGAGAAGAAAGTTAATGCCTGTAAGGTTACGTTCCGCTTATGCAAAAATATGTTGTCGTGAGGATCTGAAAAAAAATACTCCTTTGGCACCTCTTCAATGCTTAAGTATTTACAGACTATACATTCTTGACATCTTGTGAGGGAGCAGCACAGACTTGACCTGGAAAAGCAAGCTACACAGGACAACAGTGGCCAACCAAGCACTTCAACTAGTTTGTCTGCATCATCAACACCGCAGATTGTACCTCAATTTACTAGAGTGCAGCACATTGCATCAAATGCAAAGCAATCTTGTGCTATGGGTAGCAATCGTTGAATGCAGGAGTGGTTGCAATTGATAACCACCATTGTTCATTTTTTTTTTTTTTTTACTTTGAAATTCCATATTGTTTTTTAATATTTCACCATTGGTTCTGTAAATTTTTTCATTATTTTAAAAAAACACCCAACAAATTATTATTAAAAAATGTTTTCAGAACCTCCTATTTGGTTTAAAAATAGACACATTTGTAAGTGTTGTATGCATTGTGGTAAGTGTAATATATGTTGAAGTGAATGGGTGCTGCATCTGTGATTGTATGAATGCATGTATAGTGCCTCTGTGACTGGAGATGTGCAAGTGTACTACCTGATTATGTGGATAATATTGGGAGACTGTATGAGTGCATAGGTAGTGGGTGTATAATTTATTGCATGACTGCAGTGGTAGTGTCTGAGTGATTGAAGGAGTGTATGGGTAATGCCTGTATGACTTTGTAACTGCATGGGTAATGCCTGCGTGATTGCATGAGTTTATGGATAATGCCTTGATGATTGAATGAGTGCATGGGTTTTGCATGAGTGATTGTATGAGTGCATAGGTAGTGTCTGAGTGATTACATAGGTGCATGGGTAGTGCTTGGGTGATTGGACGAGTGCAAGAATACTGCATGGTGATTTTGTAAGTGCATGGGTAGTGACTGGTTGATTGGAGCAGTGCATGGATACTGGCTGGGAAATTGAAGGAACAAATGAGTAGTGTCTGGTTGATTAGAGGAGTGTGTGGGCAGTGCATGGCTGATTGCAGCAGCGCATGGGTAGTACCTGGGTTTTTGCATGAGTGGATCAGTATAGCCTGGGTGATTAGAGGAGTGCATGGGTAGTGCACAGGTTATTGAAACAGTGCATGGGTAGTGCCTGGGTCATTGCATGCGTGGATGAGTAGTGCCTGGGTGATTGCAAGAGTGCATTTGTAATGCCTGTGTGATTTTGTAAGTGCATGGGTATTCCTCAGGAGATTTTGTAAGTGCATGGGGAATGCCTGCATGATTGCATGAGTTTATGGGTAATGCCTAGGTGATTGCATGAGTCCATGGGTAGTGCCTGAGTGATTGCATGTGTGCATGGGTAGTGCCTGAGTGAATGCATGAGTGCATGGATAGTGCTAGGGTGATTGGAGGAGTGCATGGGTAGTGCCTGGGTTATTGCATGAGTGCATGGGTAGTGACTGAGTGATTGGAGGAGTGCATGGCTACTGGCTGGGTAATGAAGAAGTGAAGAAGTAGTGTCTGGGTGATTAGAGGAGTGCATGGGTAGGCACGAGTGATTGGAGCAGTGCATGGGTAGTGCCTGGATGGTTGCATGAGCGGATGACTGGTGCTTGAGTGATTGGAGGAGTGGAAGGGTACTGCATGGTGATTTTATAACTACATAGGTAATGCCAGAGTAATTGCTTGCATGCAGAGTCAACATATGGGTGATTAGAAGAGTGTATGGGTAATGCCTGGATCGTTGCATGAGTGTAAGGGCTGTGCTTGGGTGATTGCAAGAGTGCAATGGTAGTGTATGGTAATTTTATGATGGCATGGATAGTGACTGAGTAATTGGGGGAGTGTATAGCTACTGACTGAGTAATTAAGGGAGTGAATGAGTAGTGGCTGGATGATTAGAGGAGTGCATGGGTAGCGCATTGGTGATTGGAAGAGTGCATGGGTATTGCTTGGGTTAATACATGAGTGGACAAGTAGTGCCTGGGTGATTGGAGGAGTGTATTGGAAATGCCGGGATGATTTTATAAGTGCATAGGTATTGTTTGGATGATTTTGGAAGTGCATAGGAAATGCCTGGGTGATTGAATGAGTGCATGGTTACTGCTTGGGTGATTCTATAAGTGGAGGAGTAATGTCTGGATGATTGAAAGACTGCATAGGTAATACTTGAGTGAATGTAAGACTCTGGAAGTAATGTTAGGGTGATTACAGGAGTGTATGGGTACTGTCAATGTGATTAAAGGTGTGGATTGGTAATGCCTAGGTGATTTTGTAAGTACATAGGTTATACTTGAGTGATTGAAGAAGTGCATGGGTTTTGCAGAGGTGATTTGAAGAGTGAGATCATTGAGTTTAAAAAAATGAATGACTGCAATAAAAGTGACTGTAAATACTAGTTCATTATATTATGCTTATTTCAATATTTCATCTTACCTTCTTTATTGGAGTAGATATCAAACTCATTCAAATTATTTTACAGTTGTTTCATTATAAACAAAATTTAAAATATTTTCAACCTTTAGTATTACTTTCTGTAAAAGAGAAGAAAAAATATTGTTATTGCAAATACTATTATAGTTTTAAGACCACAACACAATTTTACAACTACATAACATATTCAGATTCCCTTTTTTGCTGTTCTCAGATTCAATTGAATTTCACCACACACATAGTGATTTCAATTTATATCATCATATAACAGTGGGGAAAAAAAACAATAAATACTAATTGTTCACATCTTCCCAATAGGCGGAATGACATTTCCAAAACCATTTGTATTGAAAATATCCAAAATAAACTTGTGTATTTGTTTTCACATCTTGCCAATAGGCAGAATGATATTTTCGAAACTTTGTCTTCAAAAATATCAGATAAGAATCTTGTAATTTGAAAGGTAACCTACATTTGAATTCCAAATTTGCATCATTGTAATGTGTCCATCCTTTATTGCACATTAAGTACACAGTATAGTGTCCATATGTAGTAGTAGAGCCATCATGGAAAGTAATAGCCACAGCTTTAAAAGTTCTTCCTGAAATTGATAGTTGACTTACCTCAAAAATTTAAATTTTGGTTTCCAATTTTCCTCCATCTGCTCTACAACATTATAGCATTAAAATGACATATATTCCAAATCTTCCTATAAATAATGTTGGCAACAAATGTATGATTTACAATGAGAAAATTTCATATCTTGATTAGCCGTTTTTAGTAACTTGTTAAAAGACATTGATTTGCAATCTGGTATTGTCAAATTTATGAATCGTTCACTGTCTATTTTAGTAGTTGAAGAAAATGAACACTCTTCACATTTATGATCCCATCTGTAACTTAGTCCAAAGAAATTTTCAATTTCTATTTCTTCATCTTCCAATACTGCAAGCATAAATATAAGGCATTCGTGTGCATTTTGTTGTACATTAAGTATACATTTCAAGGAACCAGTACAGATATCCAAAAGGTCCCGAATGCCAGAAGCAGTATACATTTTAGCAGTATCAGTTACCAACCTTTGAAAAATATAATGCAGTAAAGAACAGAATCTTTTTTCTCGATTTTGCATAATTTCATGATGAAGATCTTCTAGATACAAGACAACATTCACAATTACATTAGCATAGCAGTTGATACCTGAACTATTTTCCAACTGATATCCTACAATATCATCAACACTGCCTATTTTCATTTTCTTTGCAGCTTCATCATTCGCTTGAATTTCTTTCTTTTTTTCAATCTCAGTAGAATGTTTGTCATATTTCCATTTTTGGTACACTACATCTCTTTCATATACAGGATATTCACCTAAGTTAGGAGCATACAGTCTTCTTCACTGATTATACTCTCTCACACAGTTTGCATCAGCACTAACCTTTTTCTCATCAAAATCCATCAAATACAATCCAGATAATGTTCTTACTCAAGCTAATGCAACGTACGTCATGCCCTCTTTAAACACTGTACTTCCAATATTTACCAAAGCATTATCTACACATAAACCTTGAGATTTTGAGATTTATGAATGGTTACAGCATATGGTAAAGAAAGAGGAAACTGTTTTCCATAAACATACAAGTCTTTTACACGCAAAAAATTAACAGCACAACGTCCAATCTGTTTTACATCTTTAATCTGATCAAATTTAATCTTCAAAAATTCTATTCCATCTCTCTTCTCATAATTAACAAAATCAACAACTTTTCCCATTGCTCCATTTACTAAACCTTTTTCTACATCCAAATCACGCCATAATATTACCCGACAGTTTACACATACATATAAAGTCTTTTCTAAATCAGCAGCCTTAGATACCGACTTATCCAAATAATTAAATTTTGACTGAAATTTCTCTGAGAGAAGAATAGTAACTCCTACATGTTCCATTTTATCAATGGCTTCCATTTTCACTATTGGTGTTGTCTCCAGTTTCAAAAGTTTTTAATTGAATGTAGAACACTCTCGCAGTGTTGGCATTAGGCAAACTATAGACTTCTTTTCTCCAACGTTTTGGTACATTATATTGGTGCAATATTTTCATTTGGAAACAAGTTTGTTAGTAGCCAACTTTGTAAAGCTTCTTTACCATGTTTTGTCATTCATGTTTTGATCAGAAAATTCATTTTCTTGACTACTCTTGAAACTTCATAACACGCTTCTCCAGATAGCTTGTGAAATTTCAACCTATTTTCATGTTCAACTGGTAGCATGAGTAATAGATGTAATGTAATCCCTTTAATGTTATGTGATGCTAACCCAGTTGGAGCGATTACAACACAGGATAAATGTGATTCAGTGGCTTTCTGTGGATAACTGATCAAATCTTTAATTAAGAAACGTTTTGCTGCTCCAGCTTGCCCACTGATATGCATTCAAATAGGTTTAAATGATGTGCATTGGCAATGTTTTTATTCATGCAGTAAACCATGCTGTATCTGTTGTGTCACTTGCTGATATATTTCTTTCTGTTCAATATTTAGCTGTTCTTCTAACTTTTCCAACTCAATAATATCTTGTTGTGCTTGTTGCATTGCCATTTCTACTTCACTCATAGCTATTGCTGTTTCATTTTCAAGAATTGGTTGTCCTAGTGAATCTTGACTTAGTAGAGCAGAACTTTGAGTATCTTGAGAACTGCCTCTAGTTGTTTTAGCTGCAATACTAGGGGCATATTTATAAGCAGGAGTTAAAAAATTATTGCCGCTTTTGCGGACGTTTTCGGCCGAAAAGCGGCGATCATTTTATCGCCTAATTAGCAAGGCCACGCTAACGCGTGACACCTTGCTTTAGCGTGGGGATTCTTTACGCCCAGCTTTGCATCTCTAATGAGATGCAAAGTGGGCGTTCCTGACCTAACATGACAGGAGAAAGGTCGCTAGGCGACATTTCTCCTATCATCAAGCCCCACGCTAGGTAGCATAGCAACAGGAAAAGTAGCGATAACCCCTGTTATCGCTACTTTCCTTACGCCTGCTTCAGGACTGACTTAGCCATGATATCCTATGGAGGGTGGATATCATGGCTAAGTTTGTGAGTCCTATCAGCAAGCTAACGCCACATTGCGTGAGATTATCGCTGGGTTTCCAGCGATAATCTCACGTTAGGCAGTTAGCGTGAGGATTTTTATCACTGAGGAGATAAGCGTTGCTAATAGCACGCTATCTCAGCGATAAAAATCCACATTACCCGGCGATAATTATCCTCACGCTAAGAGCGCTGAGCGATAATTATCGCCGGGTGTTGCTGATATGCCCCCTAGTTTCTTGTTCATTCTCTTCATTCAACATTTTTAGATAATTTGGAAACATTGTACATTCACTGCTATATTTACATGCATTAAAATAATCTTCACAGCAGTTAAAATCTCCTAGTAGTTCCATATCAGTACGGGAAGGCTTGAAGAGTTGCAGAAGTGCTACATAGAAAAATTAACTTTTATCTGGAGTATCACAACTGAGTTTTCTGTGATTAATAAGATTTCCTTTGGCATGTTTTACCAACCATCCATCACATCCAATTGTTGCATATTTTTCTTCATTGATATTTTCTATAACACTTCTCTTAAAGCAGAAATGTTGTGTTACATCATAGAAACATATGTTTTCCATATGTGGACTTCTTTTAGGATAGTACGTATCCAACACATTTGTTTTAACAATACTTGTACTTTCTGGTTCATTCAATGCTAAGTATTCAATTTCTTGTACAGAATTCAATACTCGATTTCGTGTTGCAGCAAAACCTAGAATTACCCAAATGATTCCTCTTGACTTTGCATGTAAACTTGCAGAGGTCAACCGATCCGAACATTGGTAGGATACAATTTCTTGATGGGAAAGCATCTTCAAACTAAAGCTATATAATTTGTTACTAAGAGTATTCTCTTGTGAAATTTTTTGCTACATTTCTTTCAACTCCATCTTCTCAGATTCGGTTATATATGAGGTAACATAGGGAGCAACAGCAATCAAATTATCTGCAACACACTGGATATCCATATTTGCATTTCACATCATCAAAATCACTGGATTGAAGTCATTAATATATTTAGACTCTTCAGTTCTTTTTATGTTGTAAGTATTCTTTGGAGATTTCCGTGTTATAGTATGTCTTACTGACAACATGAAACTGTTTACTCTTCCCTTTGAAATTACTGGACGTGGGAATCCAAAAACGACATTTTGTATGAAATGTTTCCTTCGACCTATATTTTTCATCAACAATATTTACCACATCGCTGACTTTGAAACCTTAAAACTTGTAGTCTCAAGTTGTTTTGTCCTCCTTCTTTTGGTATGGCACAGGTAACATATTCTTCAATGAAAGACAAAACACTTTCTTCAGTATCAGTTCCAAACTTTGGTGCATTCTTGATCCATGACAGCTTGTGTATATGAGGTACTACTTTCTCCCAAAAAATCAATAACTTCTCCAAGAGGTGGATTACCTTCATTGCAGATGAAAGACATCATAGCTTGAAACCTATGATTAAAATATCTACACATATTTACAGGATCCAAGGAACTTAGTTCTCCAGCTGTTTTCAATTGAATGTTTTTTACATTTGAATTTACTTCTTGTTGAAATTCTAGTAAGTTGTCCCATGCGTACTCAGCACAGCTAAGCGTAAGAAACCATATTGGGCTGCCTAAGTTGCTCAACATACATTTTAGTTCTCCGTGACGACGATACTAATACTCATTAGTACCACATTGGCACGCCATCAAGTTAATTATTTGAGATTCTAAATGATAGATGGGAGTGCAGGACACGGGGCTTGACAGCAGGTCTTGTTTTCCCATCCTGAATATGTGTTGCTCCTCTTTTGTGTTTGTTTCATAAGTCTCCCACCTGCCCTCCTTTCGGAGCTCGAATGTGTTATCTTTCCCACGTGGATTTAGCACCGTTCATCCTTATTCTGGCCATTGCGAGGAGTTTCCTGCTGCTGCCTTTACCAGCGCTGCCTACCTGCCTACCTGCTGTGCTGCAGTCCCCCGCCGCCGCCACCATCCACACCAGCGGCCGCAGAGCGGGGACAGGGTATGAACTACATCCCCCAGCACCCTGAGCGCCACCGGACCCGCGGACGCCCTGTTTGCGCCACGAGGCGCTTAAAAGAACGCCGCTGCCTCGGTGGAGCGGGTCCCTGTGTTCAGCTGGCCATTGCGAGGAGTTTCCTGCTGCTGCCTTTACCAGTGCTGCCTACCTGTCTACCTTCTGTGCTGCAGTCCCTCGCCGCCGCCACCATCCACACCAGCGGCCGCAGAGCGGGGACAGGGTAGAAACTACATCCCCCAGCATCCTGAGCGCCACCGGACCCGCGGACGCCCTGTTTGCGCCACGAGGCGCTTAAAAGAACGCCGCTGCCTCCGCGTCGCGGGACGCGCGCGGGCGTCGCCAGGCTGAGCCCGGGCAGAGGGCGGGCCGTCTGTGGCCGTCCGGGGTCCACCAGGGTCGGGTCGGCCAAGGCTCTGATATCGCGTACCCGGGACTCTAAGGTACTGCTATTGTGTCTATGTTTTAAGCCATGGGTAAGAGGAAAACTCCGGAGGGTGGGTCCGAGTCATCAAGATCTCTGCCCGCTAAATCTAAGTTGAGGAGGACTAAATCGAAGAAAACTCATCACCATGCGGGGAGTAATTGTGTGATGGACCGCATAGATGTCATCATTGATGAATGCGGGGACCTACTTAATCCCACCCCTCCAACTGCCGCAGGTGGGAGGAGGGAGATTGTCAGAGGTGTTGTTACGGTTCCGGACATGTTTCTCTCGAAAAAGGGTGGGGAGGATATATCAAATGAGGAAATAGACAAAGTATTGGCTCCTATTACTCCTACTGCGTCATTGACTGTGGGGCAAGCTCATTCTCCCAGCCTCCTCTTGCCTCCAATGAATTATCTGGCATTGTTTGTTGCAATAGGTTTTCTGTCTTGAGTGAAATTGACATCAATACTTGTACCCCTGTCTTGCCTTCCATTGAACCCTTGGTCTCTAACCCGGGTGCCTCTGCATCTGGAGAAAGTTTTACCACGAATTTAACAGAGGTTCTTCTGGGGACTGAACCTAGTAATGAGGATGTGAAATCTCTAGTGGTGATAGTAAAAAATCTTTGCTCTCTGATTGAAACCATGCAAAATAAGATTGAGTTGTTAACGGTTGCTGTCAAAAAACTAGAAGAGTCTAATTTGGGCTCTGGCACCCATCATGAACTTGATTCTACCTCAGCTCGAGGGGTCCTGTCTATGGCCCCTCCTGAAGCGGTAGTTGGTTTACATCAGTCACTTAACATACGTAGTAAGACTCTGTCTCATGTCTCTTGCCCTCCGAGCAATCAGTCCCGTTCTCTAGCTCAATATAGGGCTGATCATCACCCAGTTTGCACTCCATCTCTTGCTAGACATCCTGTTAGAGTCCCCACTGGTCCCCCTGGTATGTATCAGAATACCTTGTATGCTGGAGGACCCTCACTTGTTGACGAAAGATCTGGTATCAACCCTAGGGGTAACTTCCATCATCAAATACAAAATCTTGGGCCACATATTCGTGTTCCGCACCCTCGGAAAATCTATATGGTGAATGTCCCTAGTTTGTCCTCTGAGTCTGATCATGAAACCAGTGAATCCCTGACCAACAAGGTTATCCATTGGATTAGGCACTTAAGGGGCTGTTGCTCTGTAATTAGAGCCGACATAGCCAGAGTAAGTAGGATCTCCCAGGCTGGTAGAGGGATGGATTTTATTGAGGTTACTTTTACCGATCCTATTATAGCAGACAACTTAATTAACCTCGAGTTTAGAAGCTGTTCCCCGGATTACTCTGCAATCCAAATGAGGTCTACTCCTACTTGTTCTTTTCGCTTAGATGGTGCCTCTAGATTGCCCCTGGGAGAGTCGTACCTAGAACAAAATGACTGACTGCGTAAAGAGTGTAGCCCAGCAGCTTTTTCTGTTTGCTCTTTGCTGTCCGATAAAGCCCCAAATGTTGAGCCAGGTACTTTGGCTACTGGGGGAATGGAAGGCCTCTCCATAGACCCGGTAAGGGTAAATCAATTGAGTATTATTCCGGAGACCCAAGAGGTGGACAGTGCATCCCATGTAGAGTTTGAGATGCTTTTGGCCTGGAATATTGCAGGGCTAAAATCTAAATTGGAAGATCCAAATTGGGTATCATTTATTAATTCTTATGATATCTGCTTATTCCAGGAGACCTGGATACTTGAGGCCCAGTTTTTGTTGGGTTTCCTGAACTTCAATGTTTTGGCGGTCAAGGGTAAAAAGGGTCGCCCCTCCGGTGGTCTCACCATTTGGATTAGGCAGGATCTTGGTGTCATTGTTAAGGAGCTTCCTACCTCACACCCAGATATCCAGTTGCTTAACCTCAAGTTTAAAGATGGAAAGTTCCTGGATATCTATAATGTTTACATTAGAAGCACAGGTGGAAAGAAGTCTGATATCATAGGCCGATTGGATGAACTTATGCTTTCTTATTCCCAACACTCCCATGTTATTTTAGCTGGAGATTTTAATACAACCTTCGAACCCCTTCTTGGTGTTGATCGGAGTTTTTCAGAAGTAGAGGATGACTTATGGGGTGTCCCAAGTCTAGACCTTGAACCTGCTATTCGCTGGACTGAACTAGCAATCCAGATTAATGCCCTCTGTTTGAATATGGGGCTACGTGCAACAAATGGCAGGACTGAACAAGACAAGTTAGGGACTGTTACCTTCAAGAGTGGTTGCCGTACTAGCAGGATTGATTATATTCTGCTATCACTAGATCTTTGGGAGGCCCTGAGGGGCATGGTGGTCATAGACAGACTGGAGAGTGACCGCAATCCCCTCTCTCTGTCTATCTTGTATTGGGTGACCCCCATTGCCCATAGTGGTTTTCCTCCGCAGTACCAACAAGATGTAGTTATCACTAACGATGTGCGCCATGTTAAGTGGACTAAGATTGTCCAAAGTCAAGAATGTTTAACACGTATTTTAAATAGCTTAGAGCTTGCCACCCAAGATTTAGGGGTCGTATATAACCAGTGTCTCTTGGAATCACATTGCATACCTGAAATGTCGATCCACGATTCTTTTTTCCTTGAACTTAAAAATATTTTTGTAAGGCCTTGCAAACTACCTAAGCCCAAACAAGATTTTTCAACACAATGGTGAGGTTCTGGACTTTTAAGAGTCCAGAGGTGTCAGGGAAACAACACCCGAAGACCCCTGAGTTCCTTCCTGTCTCGGTGCACAAATAAACAGAGACGCGGGTTTCTCGATGGTGGCGTCAAAGACCAAGGTTTATTTACTGCAGGGACACAGAAGTCATAGGAACCACACAGAGGCAGAATCTACGAGACTGTTCAAATTGCATTAAGTGGGTTGTTCCTTAAATACACGAAAAATGTCTTTAGGCAACATTACACGAATATTTCTCATGCCCAACCCAGTATCCCAAACAAACAGTAAATAGACATCAAACAATAACTAGTCGTAGGTTTTCGGTATTCGATCAGGTCCCCTTGTCAGTTTTCCATTCTTTGCCCGATCCTCCCCATCATAAAAATCGTAACCTCCCCATTGTAAAAGCCCAGAAGGAGAGGAGCAGAGCCAGGTGCAAAGGATTGAAAAGTAGGATAAGAGGTGTTTATGGATCATAAACGGGCATGGCTACCGTCTTCGGCCTTTCAGTCAGGACAATGGACACGAGAACCAGTATAGCAGGACTGGCCTCAGGCAAGGGAGGCAGCTTGATTCTGCCTAGTCATGCAGCGTCAGCCTTTCTCGGGGCTCGAGCTTACGTGTCCTTAACGAGGTGATCCTGCCGGGGTCATCGCTCGTCCATTGACTATGTGAGGGCAAGAAACAAAATGGATGCCGTATCTAAAATGGATGTCATAATTTAGCAACAGAATGCCCTATTACTCAGTGAATTCATGCTCGTTGCGCAGCGAAAACACTGTCATGCATATAATGGATCATTTACGGTTCATTGGTACTGAAATAGTGCCAGTACTACGATACCGAATACACGGGTTCGGATCGCTACAGAACCTCAGACCGTCCTTTTGCCCTTACATAGGCAATAACTTACTCTATGTCAGAGTCCATTTCTATGTTCATCAGGTCACTGATATGTTGCTGAAGCATTACTCTATCCCGTGGCGTATCTCTAAAAACAGGTGGTCTTCTTACGCATGTCGAAGCACAAAGGCTACATAAGGCAGGACCACACTGAACAATGAGACAGCACGAAAATAAAAATACCAATGCAAAAAAGTGACTATCAGAACCTTCCATCCCCACGCAGATAACAGACTCCAGAACCATCCCATTAATGACCAGTTACCTTCCTCTACATGAATAGAGTCAGAGATTTTGTGTAACTTAGAAATGGCCTTATATACCGTTGGCGCATTATCTGGGATAAAAACACAGCAACTCGATTGGATCATCTTACATACCCCACCTCGATCTGCAAGTAACACATCAAGGACCATACGGTTCTGTAACGTCATGAGGCGATCCGCTTGAAGCTCAGCTGTCAGGTTACTAAGGGCACCCGCAGTTTCGGTGATAGTGGATTCAACTACCCGTGTTAGTTGACGTAAGTTTCTACTGTTGGCCATAGGCCCCCAGAATGGAAGGAAACCTTTGAAGAAGTCTCCTGCCTCTTGGCCAGCTGTATCTTCCTTATTGAAAACACCTCTCACAACTCTAGTTTTGTGATAATCCGGTGCAGCAGTGTATGTCGGAGGCAACAGTTGAGCGATATAACATGAGCCTGAAAAGTCAGCAGGCAACCATGTATATGCTCTGTCTTTGCAAACAAAATAGGTGCCCTTAGCAGCTAAAAATGCAGGGGAAGACTGTGACGGGAAAACGTATGTTTCGGTACAGTCGCTCTTCCCTAGTCGAGCTTTCGGATTCCTCCCATTTCCTTGCAAACAGACCTGACCTTGGTGGGGTGCGACCCAGATCGGAGTCGAGCTTTTACGTTTGTTCTCACCCAAATTAATGCCATATTCCGTAACTTTCCAACCCATGTAAACTCGCAATTCATCCTTGGGAATGAACGGAGTGTTATTGACGTCTCTAACCATGTCAGTGATTCCTTTTACCAAGGCTCTATTAGCGGAGTTATACCTAGTGGAACGCGGAGGTCATGGAGGATAGGTCTCTAGGGCATAAGCGAACATGGTCTGAAATGCCCAGAATGATCCATTATAACTAAAAGGCAGAACCAGATAAGGGATACCCTTGTCCATGGTATGTGGTATCAAGCCACACACCCAGCAGTTTGTTGTGTTAACTACTAGTTGATGTTGGTGCAAGAGCTGAATGAAAGTGTTATTTATAAACTCAGAGCGTCGAGCTTGCTCGTGGGCAGGAAAAGGATGGAAAGAATGAAGAGAAACAACAGTCGGAGAAACGGGAACATGGGGAGATACTGTAGATGTAACAGGTGTAAAGATCAACTGAATACCAAAGATAATTCTGCCTACCAAAGTTATTAAAACAATCAGAAGTGTCAGAGCACATTGCATTAGAAAACATTTTCTATACAATATGTCATATAGTTTTGTCTTGTGCACATTTATGACGTTAACCCGTCGCAGTTCAGGAAGCTCCATCTTCTACAACCGTTCGCAACGGATGGCTTGTACCTGTTAAAAAATTGCCTCTGTCTACCCTGGGAGTTCCCAAAATAAACAGAAGAAACCGACCTTGTGTCTGGTTCCCTGCAAGTTAAAACAAGGCACACGTTACGACCCTACGGTAACCCAGACGGCAAGGTGAGAGAACAACAAAAACAAAAAGATAAAAATTTAGAGCAAACTTCCTGACTGAATGGAATGCGATAAGATCAAAACAGTTTTCAAACAGAAAGGTAATTATGCAATGTCATTAGTTCATAGCATGAGAACGTAGATTATATCTGTACTTCCCGGGTCTTGTCTGATCTTGGAATAGCTGGTCTACAGGTGCAGAAATGTTCGACCCCACAGGTGACAAATGTTCACTTTGTACAACACTCTGTCCAAAGTTCAAAGGAGCGGTTCCTGCTGAGGTGTCAGAGTTCTGTGTTTCAGTTCGTGGGTCCGTTATGTACTCTGCATCACTGAAAGGGATGAGCCTAGGAACAGGTTCTGTCTCGGATACACCAAATCCCTGTCTAACCCAGTTGTCATAGGGGAGTGGGAGAGGGACACGCTTCGTATGGCTAGCGTGCACCCAATTCTTCCTTCCAGCTAGGCGTACAGCAGTTCTCGTTGTTAGGAGCACTTGGAACGGGCCCACGAATCTTGGCTGGAGGTTCCGGGTTCGCTCAAAATTCCGCACCACCACTTGGTCACCTGGTTTCAACGTGTGGCCTGGACTCTCTGGCAGTTTAGGCAAGGATTCGAATACCTGTTGATGAATAAGGCTTAGTTTAGCAGTCAGGTCATAAAGATAATCAATCAACATTGGATACTCGATCTGTTTGAATTCCTTTGGCCTAGGGACTCCCCAAACATTAGCAGGATGACCGAACACAATCTCATATGGGCTAAGCCCTACTCGAGAGTGTACAGTCGCTCTGGTGGACAGTAGAGCTAAAGGCAGTGCATCTGGCCAAGATAGACCAGTGGACGCTTGAATTTTAGCAAGTTTCAGCTTCAGGGTACCATTGTACCCTTCAACCAAACCTGCTGATTGTGGGTGATTCGCACTGTGGAATTTCTGGACGATTCCCATACCTGCACACACACTCTTCATAACTTTCCCTACGAACTCACTTCCATTGTCCGACCAAACAATCCGTGGCATACCATATCTGGGGAAGTACTCTTTGAGGAGGATTTTGGCAGTGGACATAGCAGTGTTATCTTTTAATGGATATGCCTCAATCCATCTTGAAAAGGCACAGACTACCACTAGGACATATTTAAGATTGTTACTCCTGTCCATGTGGATAAAATCCAACTGAATCACTTCAAAGGGACAAGAAGGGGGAGCAAACTGACCAGTTGGGGTTGGGGTTCCCTTGCCAGGATTATGCATCAGGCATATCATGCAGTTTTTCACCACTCTTTCCGCACACTTAGTAATTCCATCATTCTTCCATACTGGAGCTAACATTTTACAGATCTCTTTCGAACTGATGTGCGCCGCTCCATGCGCCATCGTGACTACTGCGAGCACATATGCATCAGCTAACATCCAACGCTGCTGTTCAGACAAATCAACCCAACATCCACTTGAATCCATTTTACCCATTTTCTCCCTCCATGCATTTTTCTCATTTTCAGTTGCTTCATTCTGGATTGCCTTCACACTTTCAATCGTATTCTCACACATTCCTGATTCAGCAATCCATCTTGTAGACGTTTCAACGTACATTCGGCTCACCATGTTCTTGGCTGTCTCTTTGGCGACCTCATCAGCAAACGCATTCCCACGGCCAACATCATCCGTAATCTTTCGATGTGCACTGCACTTCACAATCGCAACTTCATTCGGTAGGGTCAGAGATTCTAATAGATCACTGACTAACTGTCCATGTTGGATCTTTGTCCCATGGGACGTGAGAAAGCCTCTTTCTTTCCACAGACGTCCAAAGCTATGTGCTACGCCGAAGGCGTATTGGCTATCAGTAAACACATTCACTCTCTTTCCCTCAGCTAAAACACACGCTCTTGTTAGTGCAATTAATTCTGCAGCCTGAGCAGAATTCTGACTCACTCTTGCGGTCTCCACAATCGTACTCAAAGTCGTAACTGCATACGCGGCCGTCACATCACCATTCTGTAGTTTAAAGCATGACCCATCGACGTACAAAGTGCCATCTGGATCTAGTAACGGAGTATCTTTCAAGTCAATCCTACCTTTTGTCTCTTCCTCAGTTCTAAAACAACAATCATGAGGCTCTGAATCACTCGACTCTTGGGTAGTCGGCAACAGCGTTGCTGGATTCAATATGTTGCATCGCTTGATCTGAATGTGACTTGCCAAAAGTGTCAGCTCATAGCCTGATAGTCTAGCACTGGTGAGGTGCTGAGTTTTTGTTCGATTCATGAGTGTATCCACAGCATGTGGAACCATGACTACTAACATGTTGTTCATGACTAGTCCAGCAGACTGTCGAATAGACACTGCAGCTGCTGCTGTAGCTCTCAAACAACTTGGCAATGCTCTGGCTACCGGGTCTAATGTAGATGAGAAATATGCACAAGGCCGCTGTTTGTCACCAAATTGTTGCGTTAATACACTCAATGCACAACCTTCTCTTTCATGGACATATAGTGTAAACGGCTTACTGTAGTCAGGAGTACCCAACACAGGAGCTGAACACAGCGCATCACGTAAGTCGGAAAAGCTCTGTTGACATTCATCCGACCATGGCAAAGGGCTCGGAACACCTTTTCCAGTCAGGGCTACCAATGGTTTCGCCATGAGAGAAAAATTTGGGATCCATTGCCTGCAGTATGACGTAATACCCAAAAACGCACGCACTTCTCTCTGTGTGCTTGGTACAGTCATCTGCGAAATTGCTTTGATTCTCTCTGGGGTCAACCTTCTTCCCTCCTTTGACAAAAGATGACCTAAGTAGGTCACTTCTTGGCATCAATATTGCAGTTTAGAAGGGGAAACCTTGTGATGTAAGTTGGACAAATGACGTAATAAAGAAATTGTAGCTGTTTTGCAAGTTTCCTTGTCATCGGCGGCCAGTAAAAGATCATCTACATATTGGATCAGAGCAACACCAGGAGGAAGTTCAAGAGCATCTAATTGACTTTTCAATGCTTGGCTGTAAATTGAAGGGCTCTCACAATAACCTTGTGGAGCGCGTTTGAATCTGAAACTGCGACCTCCTAAGGAGAAACCAAAAATGTCTCTACTTTCCTCGGCTATCGGAATGCTGAAGAAGGCATTCTTCAAGTCGATCACTGTGAACCATGAGGCTGAGGCAGGAATCAATGTCAATAATGCAGTGATATCTGGTACCACAGGAAACTGCGGAATCACTATTTTGTTAACTTCTCTGAGGTCAATCACAAATCTGTAGATTGGAGGTTTAGAACGGTCCGTGCGTTTTAAAATCGGCAGAACAGGACTATTGCAGACATTTCCTCTAGTTTCCTCTATCACATCTTTCTGTATTAAGTCTTTCACAATCAGCAAGAGTGCACGTTCACCTTCATTCGAAATCCGATACTGTGGGATTCGTGGGAATCTAACATTCGCTTTCAGACTTACCACATAAGGGGGGATTTCCAAAAGGCCTACATCGTTAGGACCAGTCTCCCAAAGAGTATCAGGGAGAGAACGCAGCTCCGGTGGGAGCTTATCCATCGACATATACATTGGAGAGATGACTCTCTTGCCTAATGTGAGCTGTACATCCGAAGGAGAACAGTACAGTGTCGCATGCAGGCGTTTCAACAGATCTAAACCAAGCAGATTCTCATTACAACCGGTTGTTAGGATAAGGGGTGCTTCTAGTTCGCATGGCCCAACAGAAATTGATAAAGGACTAGAAACAGGATTGTGAACAGGGGCGCCTGAGAAACCTACTGAAGTGTTCGTTAAGCCAGACAAAGGTGCGCCAGGGAGTTTCGCATGCATAATTGAACTTTTTGCCGCACCAGTATCCAACAGAAACGGTTCAACCACGCCTGATGTAACTACTGCGACATAAGGTCCACTCTGATCAACTGGAACTGATACTACTCCCTCTCTTTGCCTGTGGCTGTCCTAGTAATCACTTCTCTGAATCTCTTCATTATTTTCGTAGTAATCTTCATGATGATACTGTGGAGATCTACCTAGTTGCGCAGGTTGTACATTTCGCTGATCGAAATAATTTGATGGGCGATCGGCCTGTGGTGTCATTGTACCACGTCCTCTACCTCTAGGAGCTTGCATAAACCCAACATTACCTCTCTGAGCTGGGACACCACTAGTCTGTGCGTGCAGTACCGGACACTCATTCTTATAATGACCCTCCTTTTTACAATAGGCACACTGATTCCATGCTAACTGTTGTCGGGAAAAACCATAATTAAATCTTTGGGACGTCCCTTGCTGGAATTGTGGCTGTTGCTGAAACTGGGGTCGCTGCTGTGAATCTGACTGATTCGAGCGAGGCGGATACGCCTGTTGCAATAGTACTTTAGTCTTCAAATCTTTTGTCTTCTTTTCTGACTTTTCCTTCTCTTCTTTCTCTCTATTCTCGTAATACTGAGCAGTTGCAAGTATCTGTGCTGTCGTCGACACTGCCCATGCACTCTCAGAATCCTTTAACTTGTTACTAAGCTCAGGTAGTAAGTTAAACACGAACTTGTCGACAAACAACCTCTGGCCTTCCTCAGTACTCATATCTTGCCCACTGTGGTCTACGAAGGTCTCTTCAAATCTAGTGAAAAAGTCAGAGACGCTTTCGTCCTTCTTTTGCTTGCATGCCGATAGTTTATCCCAATTAACTCGTAACGCTGGCATCAGCGTTTTCATCAGATTAATTATTCTGCCAGGTAAGGCAGCAATCAGAGGTTCAGGTTTAGCACCGCCAACTTGTTGCGCATCTGCTGCTACAATAGCTGGCCAATCACCTCCTAGGGCGACTGGGTGGTTCTCTTGCCGAATCTTGGCCCATATAGGCTGTGGCACTACATTGCCAAATAGCATTTCAATGTCTGCCAAATTCATGACACACGCTTGAACTGTCTGTGTTAACTCTTTATAATAACCAGCAAGGTTTTTACGCGGGTCCGGCAGCGCTTGTTTTACTGCTAATACTTCGGCCCGCTTCCAAGGGATGTGTATCCACACTCTCTATAATTGTGCTGGAGCAGCTGCAATACCATTAGCCCCATCAGCTTGAACTGCATCACGCCATATCGGTGGAACTTCCCTCATCGGATATTGACCTCGTCTTTTCCTAGTAATCGGTGAACCATCAGGGTCCCTTGGCGCTCGAAGAGGGGAATCATCCCTATAAGCTAAAATCAGTTCTATCGCTTCCCTTACTTCTGAACCTATCACCATTCCTGCGGCAAATTTCTGCTGAACATTTATCAGATCAGAGGGGACGGAATCTAAGTCATCATCTTCCCATTCCTCACGCACAAGAGAACACATCACGTCAAAAACATAACGTTGAGTTGGTTCATTCCATTGCATAAAGGTATCTAACACTCTTCGTGCATCATACTTCGCAGCTTTCGACATCCACCTAAGAGCTGTCGAATCTAACATTTCTCGTTCCTGGGGACCAGGAAGCTGGCTACGTCTCTGTATAGAGTCAGAAACGGGGGTCCCAATTAAAGACCTGTAGAGATGTTAGTTACAGAATCGGTTATTTTCCGACGAACAGAAAGCGGAGTCAGAATGTTTACAGGGTTCGGGAACAGGGCAGCTGGAGCAGATGAAATAGTAAGGGTGGTAGTAGTAGGTAAAGCAGTTTGCGAAACGACAGGCAAAGGCGGAACAGGCGACCCAGGAAGAGGGGGTGCCGAAGGAACATGAACCACGGGAAGGACAGGAGCTGGAATCAAAGGAAGTGGAACAACTATTCCAGGCTGACCAGCAGCTGGCTGTACAACAGGTAGTAACTGTGGTGCTGTAATACCCTGTGCATACGGTGGAGGTGAATTCAACAGGTAAGACAACAGAGGATCCTTTTCATGGTCCTCTATCGGCTTAGTAGGACAAGATGGCAATACAGGGTAACATTTATCAATTGCCAAATTATATTTTCTATTCGCCATCTCCATTGCTTTCTCAGTCTCGTTGACATGCAGCTGCCTAGCAGACTCCATTAAAGTCAACCCTTTCTCTTTCTGTTCTTTCTTCGTCTTCCTAATTTCTCTCTGTTTGGCTTCTTTACGCCACACGCGAAAAGAATCAAACATTGCCGGCCGGGCTTTTCTTTTAAACAACTTCATTTCTAGATTGTCTAGAATTTCGCTTTCGAAGCTACCATGCGGTGGCCAACTAAGGACACCATCTTTTCTGGTATAACGGACCCATACTTCATTATAAGCAATAGGACCTACACCATGTTTACAATAGAGCTCATATGTAGGAGTTCCAACCGGAGGAACCGAACACAAATCCTCCAACCGGGAATCCCCGTTGCAACGTAACCAGGACAGGAAACAATTACTACTGTTAGTCATGACAAACAAAGACAAATTCCAACCAAAATGCGCAGGGAACTTAGGCCTACCAAAATGAACCAATACCAAAACAAAGATTATCTAAACAAGAGCAACCAATGATAATCTACGAATTAAACCAGAGCAACAAAGAACAACCAAACTGAGCGTAACCCACTTAATACTTAACTGAAATGTGGAAGACATCACCAAGGAGAACCCGTCTACGTCTCGCCGTACTAAGGTCTGCACCTCGGGTCCAAGACAGGGCGACAGTCAGGGCAGCGGTCCTCTGTAGCTGTCTGGGAACGGGAACCCTCGTGGAAGAGATCGTCGGGCCACTTTTACGACATGCAGGGATCGATGAAGCGGGGTACCTCCCGCCGGAATCTTCACACGAAGCTCCTCAAACTTTTCAGGCTTTGGACCGGTACCGGATGACGTCGCCCAACGTTGGGCGCCAATTTGAGGTTCTGGACTTTTAAGAGTCCAGAGGTGTCAGGGAAACAACACCTGAAGACCCCTGAGTTCCTTCCTGTCTCAGTGCACAAATAAACAGAGACGCGGGTTTCTCGATGGTGGCGTCAAAGACCAAGGTTTATTTACTGCAGGGACACAGAAGTCATAGGAACCACACAGAGGCAGAATCTACGAGACTGTTCAAATTGCATTAAGTGGGTTGTTCCTTAAATACACGAAAAATGTCTTTAGGCAACATTACACGAATATTTCTCATGCCCAACCCAACATCCCAAACAAACAGTAAATAGACATCAAACAATAACTAGTCGTAGGTTTTCGGTATTCGATCAGGTCCCCTTGTCAGTTTTCCATTCTTTGCCCGATCCTCCCCATCATAAAAATCGTAACCTCCCCATTGTAAAAGCCCAGAAGGAGAGGAGCAGAGCCAGGTGCAAAGGATTGAAAAGTAGGATAAGAGGTGTTTATGGATCATAAACGGGCATGGCTACCGTCTTCGGCCTTTCAGTCAGGACAATGGACACAAGAACCAGTATAGCAGGACTGGCCTCAGGCAAGGGAGGCAGCTTGATTCTGCCTAGTCATGCAGCGTCAGCCTTTCTCGGGGCTCGAGCTTACGTGTCCTTAATGAGTTGATCCTGCCGGGGTCATCGCTCGTCCATTGACTATGTGAGGGCAAGAAACAAAATGGATGCCGTATCTAAAATGGATGTCATGATTTAGCAACAGAATGCCCTATTACTCAGTGAATTCATGCTCGTTGCGCAGCGAAAACACTGTCATGCATATAATGGATCATTTACGGTTCATTGGTACTAAAATAGTGCCAGTACTACGATACCGAATACACGGGTTCGGATCGCTACAGAACCTCAATGGTATTCTACTGAATGTAGAGATGCTCGTGTAAACTTGGGAATTGCACTGAAATCTGGCGATAGTCTCAAAGTTCGCACCGCCAGATATGCCTATAAGCAAGCTATCTTTGCTATCGGTGTTAGCGCCAAAGCTTGCAGTGTCCTGTGCGTGTGCCCACCTGCACGCTTGTCAGCCGTCTGGGGATCCTGACCTGCCTTCAGTCTCGTTTGCCCAGGGATTCGAGCGTCCATCATCGCACCTTTTGTCTCCTCCCCCCGCCGCAGCCCTCCAACACCGGGACTGCCGCAGAGCGGGGGAGTAGAGACTACAGTCCCCAGAAGCCTCCGCGACTGGACCGGAAGTCGCGTCGAGGCTTGGCGCCCGGAGGCGCCGTTAAAGGGGCTGGCCTTGCGGTGGAGCGGGGTGTTAGCGCCAACGCTTGCAGTGTCCCGTGCGTGTGCCCACCTGCACGCTTGTCAGCCGTCTGGGGATCCTGACCTGCCTTCAGTCTCGTTTGCCCAGGGATTCGAGCGTCCATCATCGCACCTTTTGTCTCCTCCCCCCGCCGCAGCCCTCCAACACCGGGACTGCCGCAGAGCGGGGGAGTAGAGACTACAGTCCCCAGAAGCCTCCGCGACTGGACCGGAAGTCGCGTCGAGGCTTGGCGCCCGGAGGCGCCGTTAAAGGGGCTGGCCTTCCCGCGTCGCGGGGCTAAGCCCGGGCAAAGGGCGGGCCCTCTGTGGCCCTCAGAGGCCTGAGGAGTCTGGGCTGGGCACTACCCCCGGCCGATCAGCCACCCATCGATAAGTATACTATAAATGGCCCCCATGGAGTCCAAGCCTACCGCTAAGAACACGGTTAAAAAAACGCCTATCCAAACACGCTCAGTTACAAGGAATACTGCCCAAACTAAAACACCGCTACCAACGCTAACTGCAATTGATCGCATGCTCCAACAAACAATTGTGGTGGTAGCGAACGCCATCAAAAATACCGAGAGACGATTGTCGTTACCACCTAGCACCTGTCTAATTCAGCAGATATTACAACCTGCTGATTGTAATGAACATAATATAAATGTGACATCACTATCAAATGATTCTATATTAATGCAATCTTACACAGGTCTCCCTGGGGCCGTGCCAACCCATGTGGAAGATCCTTCCTCACTTCCTGCAGTGTTTCAAGATAGGGATAGCCGGTTGTCCCTAAGTCCTAATTTGCAGATTATTGCGACACCATCAGAGGAACCGGAGCCTAGTAAGGCGCCCGAGACCAGCACAATCCTGATTTCCTGTGATAATGATGATCCTATCCCCACAATTGATTCACTTAATAATAGCTGTGTCGATAGTACGACTGATCACGGCTCTGTTCACCGCAGACCTAGACGCACGCATAATAGAAAATTACTGGCCCCAAGTAGGGGGTGTGCTAAACAAAGGGGTAGAAGAAAGAAGGTAACTCTGCCATTATTTGAACAGACCAATGGAAGAGAACCACCACAGTCAAGCTCAAATCTGGGTCTCAGAGGCAATGGGGAGTCTATAATGGGTCACATTATGGATGCTATGAAGCTCCTTATTGCCCCCCTAAATGACAAACTTGAGCAGATATGTAAAAAAGTGGAAAATCTGGAGAAATTGGGTTTAGCTAAATTAGATATTCTTGAACATCTGGGTCCACAAGTTACTCCAACCCCTTTGCATGTACCTACTGTGAATAAGGTTACTAGGACTGCCACAAACACAACTAAATCACAGTTTCCTTCCGCTAGAAATGTGACCCCCACGGCAGCTCCCGGCAAGCCCACTAATTTATATGCCTATACCTTAGGTAACACCACAAGTGGGCCTTCCTCTTCCTCTTCCTCTTTTTCTGGGGTAAGAGGAGGAGTGCCAACGGGCCATACTTCAGTAAGCGGGAATCCACCAGCACGCAGCCACTATAATAATATCATCCCTGCAGTGATTAATCTCCCGCCAGAAAGTAGACCATACGTGGCAATTCTTGCCAATGTCCCAAAACTTAAACCCTCCCAATTCGAAAACAGCGAAACACTTAAAAACAAAATTTTGTACTGGCTTACCCATAATTGTGGATTCCCCTTAAGTGGGGCAAGCCAGATCCTCTCAACCCAAAGGGTAGGGTGGGTGAGCCCCAGTAAAAAGGAAATTAGTGGGGACTGCGTAATCATTAATTACAAAACCACCGAATGGGCAAGAGATTCCATCTTGAACGCGCCCATCCCCTCAGACAATGATTACAATACCACCTTGCTCCCATTGGACTACTTTTACAGAAACCTGGTGGGATTTAAGATTCCCGTGCAGAATTTTAAACACCCCAGAGCAATTAACACGCCTTATCCACTAGTACAGCAGGCATCAGCGCAATCAGTTGGGTACCCTTTGACCTTTTATGACCCAAATAACCAGTATGCTCCACAGCAACCACTGAATTTATTCAGAATGCCAAACCCTAACTACCTTAATAACCATAACGTCCCTGGGCCGGGAACTAACATTTATGGTCAATATGCAGTCCCAACATCGAATAGATTTCAGATATTCAATTCTTTAGATGAAAATGACTGACTCGGGGATACCCTTGTCGAAGAACCATCTGTAACTGAGGATCCTAGGCTGATGGCTGTTAATAAAGTTGAGGAATCTTCAATAGACACCACTGTAAGAAGTTCTAATGATCCAACTGTGATAGATGCCACCATACGTACCGCTGAAAATCGCCTGGGAAACCCAATAATATCATCAGTCATAATAGTTACCAACCCATCCCAAGTAGCCTTAGAAGAGAACTTGAGGGCTATTACATGGAATATAGCTGGGCTAGCCTCTAAGGTAAACACCCCCATATGGGCTGACTTTATTAAACAGGGTTACGATATTATCTGCCTGCAAGAAACTTGGGATAGGGCTGAAGTACACGTTGAGGGCTATACCTCCTTTAACGTGCAGGCTGTGGCATCCCAAGCTGGTCGAGCCAAGGGTGGACTTGTGACCCTGATATCCACCGCACTGACTGAGTTTTGTGTTAGTGATCATGTAGTTCTAGGTGAACATGCTTCTGTTCTGCGTATGGCCCATAGCGGATACAGAGACTTAATAATAGTGAACTTTTATAATAACATTGCGGGGCACAAACAGGGAAAGTTTATTTCTGACATAGAGCGGGCCATTGATGCGATTTTATTGAGTACACCCAAACCTGCTGCCATCATATGGGTAGGAGATTTTAACATTAAATCATGTACCTATGCACTCAAGGGGGCATGTGGCCATAGGGAGGAGTACTCAGGAAGGGAAACAACATGTGTATATAATCATTTCCCGCATAACAACTATGGTAGCGCTCTGAATAACCTATTGGCTAAATATGACCTGGACCTCCTAGAATGCAATAAGAACACAAACAATTCTAGATGTCCGACATTCCATGGGAGGAACAGCCAATCATTTATTGATCATATTATGATATCTTGCTCCGTAGCTTATATCAATGTTTGGGTGATTGAACAAACGGTCAGTGATCACAACAGTGTAACTGTTGAACTATTGGGTTGGGGAATCAAAAGGAATACCTTTGGTCAACCAATTCAGGATATTGCTGCAGAAAGACCGAATGGGATGAGGGTGAAATGGACAAAAGTTGACGCCACTAAACTTGTTGCCAACGCAATCATAAATTGTTGTGGAGAGGTCGAGTATTGCTTATCGCTGGAACCATGCCCATGAATCCTGTTATCCAAATTCCTAACTATTACAAAAACCATTGAGAAATCCCTGACATATAAGCCTCGGAAATCAAGGAAAGTCAAGGCGGTGTGGTTTGATGACCATTGTGCTCAGTCATTAAAAAGGTTAAAAATTTCACTTGATGCCACACCAAGAGACGTTTGTAAGATCAGGGAAGAGCGCCATAATTACAAAATTGCACTCTCCACCAGGAAGGAGGAATTGCAGGACGAGGCATGGGAAAAATTAGATCTGGCTGCAGATACCAAAGATCATAAACTTTTTTGGGACATTGTAAATAGTCCGTTCTTGAAGAACGACAACATCCCTGAACTAACCTCGCATGTTAGTTGTCAGGCCTGGATAGCACACTTCACTGGGATTTTTAATTCTGATTTTATCTCTGATTTTACTTCTGTTTTTAATTCTAATGTTTTAACTGATACACCAACCTGTTTTAAATGGGAGAAATTACTGTTTTCGGTGACATTAAGTGAGGTGATTGAGGCAATTGAAAAGAGTAAGGGGGGGAAAGCCCCGGGTCCGGACGGGGTCCCCGTGGACTTTTTCAAATCTGAGATTGTTCTATGGGCCCCCATTTTAACCCGTTATTTTAATGCTGCAATCGAGGATAAGTTACCAACCTCATGGGGTCAATCCATTTTAGTGCCACTCTTTAAAAAGGGTTCTAGGGCCGAAGCACGAAACTATCGCCCAATTTCACTCTTAGACTCGTCGTTAAAGATTTTGAGTCGTATACTTCTGGGCCGAAGACAATAATATTCTTTCGCCTATTCAGTTTGGGTTTCGAAGGGGTCTAGGAACAATGGAGCAGTGAGTGAACCTTGAACTTATTATCGGCAAGTACACTAAAGCCAAGGAGGGGAATTTGTTTATGTGCTTTGCCGATCTAAGTTCCGCATTTGATCTAGTGGAACACGCACTGCTCTGGACAGTACTACTTGCCATGGGTGCACCACCTGAAATCATCCACCTCTTGGCTAGAATGTATAGTAGTCTTTCAAGTAAGGTTAGATTCGGAACAGACGGTGAATGCACCCCCCTTTTTAAAATTGGTAGAGGGATCCGACAAGGGTGCGTGCTTGCCCCCCTTTTATTCTCCCTTTCTATAAATCAGGTTGATCAATTTTTACAAGAATCTTATGCTGATGCCCCCATCATCAATGGAAAGCAAATACCCGTCCTTTTATACGCGGACGATGCGGTCCTGATTTCCAGGACCGCGAATGGGCTGCAAAAGTTAATTGAGAAGTTTCAAATTTTTATTCAGGGCAGAAAGCTTAAAATTAACAAGGGTAAGACTATGACCATGACTTGTGGCAAGAAAATAAAGAAAAACAAGTCATTCTTTTTAGATGGGGATAAACTTGAGGCTGTCCAACATTTTTGCTACTTAGGTATTACCTTTTCAGGAGATGGGAGATGGGTAAACGAGCAATCCTGTGTTGGTCTGAAGATGACCAGAAATACAAATTGCATCTTCAGATTCGCCTCTAAACTGGGGGGTCGTAGAATCCGAGAGATGATTTCCATCTATAACTCAAGGTGCATGTCCTCTGCCCTGTATGGAGCAGGGATATGGGGATATAATCCTCAGAATGCCCTGTCCATCCAGCAAGAGGAAAATAAGTACCTGAAACGACTATTATGCCTCCCCGTTTCTGCCTCAAACGAGATTACCCACAGAGAGCTAGGCATAAATTATGTCACAGTCCTGATTGCATTGCGTCCCCTGTCCCTATGGCAGTCCATATGGGCCAAAGAAGAAACCAGGTTTACCCAGGAAGTAATTTTGGACTGTATCAAACTTGATCGACATTCGAAAATCCCCTGGCTAAAACACATTCACTCCTGGTATAAGACTCTCTTTGGTCAGGATATTTTTAAAGATATTTTAACAGAATCGGTTTTAACAAAGCGTGACCTCAAAACCACCTATTTGGATCATGCAAAAGGGACCAGAATGAAGGAGTATGCAATGCAAAGTACGTTCAAATTATACTTGGAGTACAACCTTAGCACAAGACTCCCATCCTATCTTACATTCGTTAGCATTAATTCTCATCGCTTTGTTCTAGCACGCCTGAGGCTGGGAATAGTCCACCATTTGGTGGCATTCCCTACCGTAAAAAAACCCGGGTTATGTCTGTGCCCATGCGATGGGAAATCTAAACAGAGCATCTGCCACTTTTTACTTTTTTGTAATTTTTATACTGGTTTTAGAAAGTTTTATTTGAAGCAACTATTTTTAGAACATAATATGTACAATACAAGAGCCGCAATACAATTGTTGTTTGATTTGGCTTTCCCGAATGTGTGCTATCGTGTGGCCACCTACATTCTAAAATGTATTTGGCACAGGAAATCAATAATTATATGATTTCTTCCCTTCGTTATCCCCGTTCACCCGTTGGCCGTTACATTCTATGACTATTCGTGATTTACTGTTGAGTTATATTGTTTGTATGTGTATTTATTTTTGCACTGGCGTTTGCACAAACCCTTATCACAAACAAATTGCTGCTAAAATGTCTCAAGTGAACTAACTTCCTCCTCAACAATTACTGCTAAAATGTATACATTGACCAAATTTAACTCTGTACCCAAAAGTGATATACCTTATTGATTTAACAATATCGGCATGGATAGTGATGTAATTTTAAACGTTTCATTATTTAACTTACATAAATATGATTTCTAACTGTATTGATGTATGTTGCTATATGGTTGTACTTGTACAAACCGAATAAAGCATTTTTACTTACTAAATCGAAGAGAGCGTGGGATTTCCAAAGATGGCAGGAACTTAGGGAAGCAGGTACTCAAAAGGATATGAGACATTTCTGGTCTGTTTTTAGATGGGGTACTGGGGGTAACCCTGATAAACCCCAAAATTGGGTCTCGTAAGATGCTTGGGTCAAACATTTTGAGGTCCTTTATGCTGCTGAAGAAGATACGTGCCCCTTTTCTAATTATCTTTTACAAGGACGATGCATTTTCCATAGGTGATGTTGCTATTGCCCTTAAGACACTGGTTCCTGGAAAAGCCCCTGGGATGGATGGAGTCCCTGCTGATATTTTTTTGAATAATAGCAAATCTTGGGGAAACTATATCTTAATTTTAGCCAATTTGATTGCCAGAGGTGCCCCGATCCCCACTTCCTGGAAAGGTGCTGAAATTATCCCGGTGTTCAAGAAAGGAGACAAGTCCCTCCCTGCTAACTATCGTCCAATCAGTTTGATTGATACTACGCAAAAGATTCTAGGCAGGTTGATCCTGAATAAAGTGCTGGACTGGGCTTTACAGAATACAATCCTTTCCCATTTACAAGCTGGTTTTAGAGCTAGAATAAGCACCATTGACCAGGTGCTGCATTTTGCTATGCTCTACTGGAAAGTGGTCTACTTAGGGGGGGGCAGCTTATATGCTGCCTTTATAGATCTTAGGGCAGCCTTTGATCTTGTCCCCCGGGCATCCCTATGGGCTACTCTAGATAAGAGGGGGATGCCTGCTGTCCTAATCTCCCTAATCGCCAGACTTCATGCAGATAATTTTGCACAGATTCGATGGGGTGGTGTCGGCCAAGTGACTAAACAGTTTCCTATCCAGAAGGGGGTCAGACAGGGATGCGTACTTGCACCAACTTTATTTTCCCTGTATATTAATGATGTGGCCACATTACTATTAGATGCAAATGTAGATGCCCCCTCTTTGGCAGGTGGAAAAGTTCCTATTTTAATGTTTGCTGACGATTGTCTTATAATTTCTAAAACACTGAGCGGCTTACAGAAGTCTTTAGGTATTTTCGAGGACTTCTGCTCAGCCCGTGGCCTTGAAATTAATGTTTTAAAATCTAAATTTATGTCTTTTAACCAGTCGAAATCTTTTAAAGGTAAAATATATATGAATAATATGCCATTGGACCAGGTCCAAGATTTTACTTATCTAGGTATTTGCATTCAACATGATCTGGGATGGAAAAAGCAAGTAGATCTGGCATCCCTTAAACACTCCCAGCTCTCTGGCGCGTTAAGTAAAGAACACGCCAAATCCCTGACTAAACCCATTAACCCTGCTCTTCGGGTGTACGATGATAAAGTGGTTGGTGCTGCGCTCTACGGAGTAGAGTTGTGGGGATTTGATAATGTATATAAACTATCTACCTCTGAAAATAGATTCTTAAGGAATCTCACTAAACTACCTCAGAGCACTCCCCTTTGCCCCCTGTCCTATGATTTAGGTATAAGGCCAATAGCATTAATTGCCCTGTTTCGCCCAGTTTTATATTGGAGACGCCTATGGGTGACTCCTGAACTTAAGCTCTTTGCTCTTGGCCTGATGGATATTATCAAATTGGACACCTTTCATAAGGTCAAGTGGCTCCGTAGATTGCGTGATTCATTCCAAGACCTGGGCTTAAAAATTTTGTGGGAGGATCCACTAAACGTTAGCTTCCCGTCTAAGCAAGTATTGAAGGCTTTATATTGGGAAAAGGTAGCAACTCGAGTTTTTAGATCCACAGCCCCGCTTTCATTGTCTGGTATCTTTCTTGATTTTAAGGATACTATTTCTCTGGCACCTTTTTGGGATGACATTACAAATCCTCTGGACAGGAAGCTATATTTTCAATTCAGGGTTGGCAGTCTCCCAGTAAGAGAGTTTACATCTAGATGGGCCGTGTCTAACGTGCTTAATTGCCCTGGCTGTACTGCACCTATTGAATCGGTCAATCATTTTCTGTTTCAATGTCCATCCTATGTAATTGCCCGCCAGTTCTGGTTAAAATCAATGTGCCGACAGTTGGGTACCAGAAATGCAAAGGCGGCAGTGCGTATTATGCGTTCTGCTGAAATCCCATTTGTCTACATATCTGTTGCCAAGTTTCTAGGAAGGGCATGGGTGATCAGGAACAAAATGTTGGCGGGGTAACCACCCCTATACCCTGCAATGTTAATCTTTTTGCAAATGCCTTTATTTATTGTCTTAAACTAATTTTAATATGTCGTCTGTAATTGTGTATATATATAAATTTTGTATGCTTTTATGACAATCGTCGAATAAAGCTTTCTTGACTTGACTTGATAGTCTTTTTGTTCCACTTTGTCCAAAAATTCTTTTACAGAAAGATTTCTCAGATGAACTCCTGTTTTTAATATGTTGTTCACTGCATATGAAAGTCCAGACAAGTCACTTTCAAATAGAAAATGAAATAAATATTGAACAAACTGTCGAAATCTTGGATCTTCTGAATACAATCTTGATGAACAGGTATTCTGAAGCTGAAATTTGTACTTATCATATTGTCCACCTTCTCCAGTGGGGAAGAGCTGTGGAAAACAACAGGCTTCTAAACTTCTTTCCCAAACACTCATAGCAGTTCCCATCGCTTTCTTCATTTGGAATAATTCAATAGTATTTCTAATCACTTATTTTGAATGTAAAGGGTGAATACTATAATGTTCATAAATTTCTTCACTCCTAGAGTTGTCCACTTTTTCGATTTTGCCAGTTGAAATTTCTGTATCATCTTCTAAAGACATTTCTGGTTCTTCTTCTGGATATACATTTTTCTAATAAATATTGTTTTCTATGAGATATAATGTAGCCTTCTTAAGTTTGATGACATCTACTGACTCTTGCCAAATTTTACGACTCTTTGTAGGTAGACCATGAACTAAAATAGCTACAGGTTCACTTTCCTCTCTTTCTAAACCTACAGTTTCAATATTTTTCTTAAAATCTAAAGGTAAGTACACTACTCTTCCTTTAAAACCTCTTTGTAAATCCATTGGAGGCAGCTTACCAGTTTTAGGCTTCATACGAACTATAGCCTGAAACGGGTGCACAGATTGAATAAGAATACATTCGTATGTATTTAAATCTGCCAGTTCTGGAGGAATAGCTACCAACTCTAGGTTATTATGTGAAGCTCTAGCTGGCATTCTGTTCTCTTCTAGTTTGCTCTAACAATATTTACATGTACGTTGATCACTAGCCAACTTAAAATAACCTTCCTCCAACAAATAAGTACCAAATTGCTTTCATTTATCATTGTTTTTCTTTTCACTTTTTAAATGCTCATCAACCTTCCTGGTTTGATTTCTATAGTGAGTACATCGACAACATATGCAGACATAGTTTGCTTTTTCACAACAAGTTACCTTAAACTTTGTGATTTCTTTACTTTTTTTTACAAACTTCTCAGTAGTAGTATCTTCCTCCTCTTCTTCAACTCCTACACTTATTATACTCTCACTTTCTCTACACTCTTTTTCAGGACCAAAGAAACGAATCTGTATGTCACCACAAACTTTTTTTTACATCCAACACTGAACCATGCAAAAGAGCAGTGTTTATTTCTCTTAAACATAATGCAGGACTTTTTACATAGTACAATCTTCTTACTAATTTACGCATTCCTGAGTGATGTTCTGCTAGCATTCTCAAATGATGAAAACTACTTTGACACACTTTTCTGGAAAGACAAGCCAGATAATGACCCTGTAAAACAGTATTTTTCTCACTTCACAAAGATCTAGTCCTTGCAACATCTTAATTTTCTGTTTAATACCTTTTTTACTATACTCTCATAACAAATTTCAATAGATTCCTGACGAATACTACAAATACTACTACAATCCCAGGTATACACTGAAGCTTGTGGACGTCTACCTTGAACTTCTTCAGCTATTAATTCTTCCACATTTCTAGGAACCATCTTTTCTTTTTCAATTGCACAACCATTCTTAACCTCATAATCACAACCACTGGTATCAACTGCGTGAACTAATGTATTATTTTGAAAATAGTTCTCTGCATTAAAAAAAGATTTTGATCTAGAAGTGTGCTTCCATTCACCCAAAATATTTTTTACAAACGTTAGTTCAGTCTTTTCCTTTTACTTTTGTCCTTCATAGAATGCATTGGTTTATCCAATGTTCGCATTCTCTTCAAAACTAATATAAACAATCTTCTTTTCATTTCAAAAGCCTTTTCGACTACACTTTCAATCTTTAGTTTTTTCTTGTAAATGCAGATCTTCTTTTATATATCTTACAATCTTTCAACAAATTTTGTAGTACTCTACTTTTATACATTCATTTCCTAATGTCCCTATATTGTTTCATCCTTCTTTTAACATAGATTGTTTTCCCATAACCTGATTTCCCATTAATTTGTCCTTTTTTTGTTTCATTCTCCTTGAATCTACAACTTTTTTTTCTGTTGTCCTCATTTTCAAAATTCTTTAAAGTTCTTAAAAGTCTTTTAACAAATTCTTTAGTTTTCTTACCGGAAGACGTTTTCTTCAATGTCAAATGTTGTGCTTCAACTATTTCTGCTTTCTCTCTCCTTTAAATAGTACTGTTTTTTTTTGCTGTCGTTTCTTTTCAAATTGCCTTGCCATAGTACATTTTTCTTAATAATAATGTAGACTATTTAAAAAAAATGTTTTGAAATGTATTTAATATTATTAAAATAATTATATACAACTATTCTTATCTATTACTAAAGATATACCTACTCTTCAAAAGGTACAAACAAATGCATATATGGTTTTGGAATATGGTGACACTTACACCTGAAACATGTTATAGGCTTTGATTTATATTTGCCTAGGCCCAACAGTTTGAACATTACTAAAATAGTAAAGCAGAAGGACAAAAGTGATGTTTAAGTCATGTTAGAAAATGGACTGCAACAGATCAATAGAAAGAAGCAAGAACACTGCAGTAAGAAACAATAGAGGTACTGAAGAAGGGAAGCTATGTGTAGAAAGAGGCAAAAACAGTACACAAAGAACCAATACATGTGCAGGGAACTGGAAAAGGATGGTGAATAACACAAAAAAGGCACTGAAAGAGGCATGAAGAATGCAGAAAGAGGCAAAAGAAGTGCAGAAACAACTGAGATACAGAATAAAGAAAGAGAAGTGCAGAAAGAGGCAAAAGAATTTCTGAAATAAACAACAGAAGTATAGAAAGAGACAAATGAGGAGTAGAACGAAGCAAGAGCTGTGTAGAAAGAACCAACAAAGGTGCTCCAAGAGGCAACTGAGGTGCAGAAAGAGGCAAGAGATCTGCAGAAAAAAACAAAATAGGCGCTGAAAGAGGCAACTGAGGTGCGGAAAGAAGTGAAACAGATGCAGAAAGAAGGAAGAGATGTACAAAAAGAAATAACAGAGGTGCAGAAAGAGGCAAAAAGGGTGCAGAAAGGTGTAAGAGGAATACAGAAAAATGCAAGAGCGGTGCAGAAATTGGAAAGAAGGGTGCACAAAGACCCAAGAGGGGTTCAACAAGAAGAAAATGAAGTGCAGAAAGAGGCAACAAACGTGTATAAAGAGGGAAGAGAGGTGCAGAAAGTAGAAGAAATTTGCAGAAAGAGGCAAGAGAAGTGCAGCAAAAGAAATTTGCACAAATAAGCAATAGAAATGCAGAGAAACACAAGAAAGATGTAGAAGAAAGCAAGGAGCGGTCACCTATTACTTATTCGCTAAATGTGTGCACCTTTCTTGCTTCTTTTTACACCTCACTTGCCTCTTTCGGGAACCTCTCTTGCTTATTCCAACAGATGTTTTACCTTTTTCTACACCTCAGTTGCCTCTTTCAGCACCTCTGCTGTATCTTTCTACACTGCTCTTGCTTCTTTATGCGCCTCACTTGCCTCTTTCTGCATTTCCTTTTTCTTCTTGCTACACCTCTATTGCTTATTTTAGCAATTCTCTTGCCTCTTTCTGTACTTTTGTTGCTTCTTTCTGCATCCCTCCTACCTCTTTCTGTACCTCGGTTTCCTCTTTGTGCACCCCTCTTACCTTTTCCTGCACCCCATTGCCTCTTTTTGCACCTCTATAGGTCCTTTCTGCACTGCTCTTGCTTGTTTATCCACCTCACTTGCCTCTTTCTGCAATTCTCTTGCTTTTTATGCACCCCTTCTGCATCTTTCTGCATTCCTCTTCCATATATGTGCAACTCTCTTGCCTCTTTTTACACTTCTTTTCCCTGCATGAGTAGTGGCTACATGATTCAAACAGTGCATGGGCAATACCTTAGTGATTGCCTAGATGGTTGCATGAGTACAGCAGTAATGCCTGAGTGATTACATTAGTGCATATGTACTGCCAGGATCATTCAAAGACTGCATGGGTAGTACTTAGGTGTTTTCATAACTACATCACTCTTGGGCCTAGTCAAATATAAAACAGAAGAATACTACATAACTGAATCATAGGTCTCTCCATATTGCTAAAAGCAATACCAAAAAGAGGCCAATAATATTGTAATATTGTAAGGAAGCTGCTAAATAGTAAAGTTTAAAATTAGGTAATCCAAGACTCCCCTTTCCCTAGGAAGGGATAAAAATACATTTGATCTGCGTGTCCGCTTATACGACCATATAAATATAGCTACCTCCCTTTCGATTTGCCTAAACCAATTGTTATGTATTTCAAGTGGGACTGTACGAAAGATGTATAATAGCTTAGGCACAATCGTCGTTTTAATCAAGTTGCATCTGCCAATTATATAGTTTTAAATTATCCCAGCGACACATATCATTTTTAATTGTGCTGATTATGGGGGTATGATAAATATCTATGATATCTTCAACCTTAGCTCTCACATGTATACCTTAATATATGGCCTCATCCACAACCCTACTATCGACCACCGTGGTATGTCTGTTTACTATATCTGGGTTTTAGCTCTGTTCAGCCGGTAGCCTGACAATAGACCAAATTGTTCCGCCAATGTTTTAACTTCGGCCATCGCTCTTTCTGGCTCAGAAGTGATAATCGGTACATCATTGGCGTATGCCAGCATTTTTGTATCCCAGCATTGCAGACTGATTGGAAGGATATTCGGGGTGGCCTCAAGGTGCCGAAGAAAAGGGTCTATATATAGTGCGAACAGCAAGGGGGAAGATGGACACCCCTGCCTAGTTCCCCTCCTTATTAAAAAGGCCACTGACTCCCCTCCCAAAATTTGTAATCGAGCTGTAGGTTTAGCATATAAGACTTATATTGCTCTGATAAACCCTAATCCTAGACCATTAGCCTCCAAGCACCTCCATAAATAACTCCATGATACGCGGTCAAAGGCCTTCTCGGCATCTAAAAAGTCTGCGGCTACAGGTTTCCTTAGGACATCTGCCGCATCGAAAAACGAAATAAGCCGCCTAATGTGATCATCCGTCCCCCTCCCTTGAAAAAGCCATGTTGCCAGACTGTCACTAATTGCTGCATAACCTTATTGAGGCGAGATGCCAATATCTTCGAGTATAATTTTGTATCGCAGTTTAACAATGTAATGGGCCTGTAGGACCCCATGCTCATAGAATCCTTCCCTTTCTCTACAAAAATAATGATGCTAGCAGTGTCCCATGAAGCCGGTGGTTTGGCCCCATTTCTAACCTCCTTAAATAAACCCAAAATTTCATGGCCAACCTTGTTAATAAAAATGATATACAATTCTAATGGTATGCCGTCCCTACCAGTGGCCTTACCAGATGGAAGAGGCAGCAAAAGCTCCTCCAGTGAGATTTCAGTCCCCAATATCGAAGCCTCCTCCTGTGATAACCTCACTTTAGATAAATATTCATGCTCGTGCGTTATCTCATTTTCTTCCAGTGAGGCAGCTGCTGTATATAATGTCTCGTAATACTCTTTAAAAGCTTCCCTAATCTCTGTGGCATCTGTAACTATATCCCCCTGAAGATTCCTAATTTGTTTTATATGCCCTCATGCAGTCTGTTGCCTCGCCCTATCTGCTAATAGTCGTCCAACTGTCTCATTGTATTCGTAGCATTGTAGTTTTTTGGCGCGATACTTGCCAGTCATTTTTTCCATGTAAAAGTCATTCAGGGCAGCTTTAGTCACCATAATTAAATCTGAGGTAACAGAGAGGTCCCCAACATTATTTACCACCTCAATTACGGGGTCATTATGATAGTGGGCAGATTGCTACCACCCGTATGGCAGTGGCGATCCGCCCGCCAAAACCTACCGCCTGCATGACTTTTCCCCTCCCGCCACATTAGGATGGCGGGGGGGACCCCGGCGGATGGGAAGACCGTCCGCTGGTTTTCCGCCGGTAGGCATATCGCCCTATTGCCTATCCGGCGGAAAAGCCCAGGAATATGGTGGCGGTGCATCCATATTATAATCATGGCGGTGAACAACCTTTCCATGGTGGAGACTCTGCCATGAAAAGGCAGGCGGACGTTGCGGGCCCCCAGGGTGTTCTGGGATGGGGTGCACATGGGGGTACCCATGGTACCCCCCCTGCATCTGCATGCACAAGTGTCACGTTGTGCATTTAAATGCACAACTTGCATTTCTAACCTTGCGGCTGGTGCTGCTGGCAGCACCGTCCGCCGCAATGTTAGAAATGTGGGATGCGCCTGTCTGTGTGGCAGGCGCATCCAAAATACACATGCAGGACTGCCACATGCATAGCGGGCGGTCCCATTTCCCGGGGCTATGGCGGGCGGACATGCTAATCAGCCCTTAAGTTTGGTCTCCAGAAGAGCTAATTTCTGATAATAGCCTTTAATTTGTTCTGTGCTTTTTCTTTGTTTAATCAGACCATATCGCAATGGTTCCCCTCTCACTGACGCATTAAATGCATCCCAGATCATTCCTGGGGGTGGACTATCCTTATTATAGCCAAAGAATTTGCTAATCCAGATCTTCATATAGCTAACATAATACTTTTCAGAGAGTAACGCTCTCTCAAAAGTCCATTTATTCTGTGCACTTCTTATTCCTAACAGAGGAAATTCATAAACCAAAGGATTGTGATCTGACATTACCCTAGGGAATATCTCTATCCTAGCTTCCGTCAAAAGACATGGTGAAATCAAAAAATAATCTAACCTAACAAATTTAAGATGAGGAGCGGAATAATAGGTATATCCAGGCTCCACTCCCTCAGACTAGGACAAGCATTGATTAGGCCTATATCTTTAAGCAGATTTTTAAAGGCCCTGAACGATTGAGGTTTACGGTTTTTGCTGACTGCCACAGCCATATCTGCCGTACTACTTGACCCATTAATATTCAAATCCCTGCAAATTAGATAAGGCACAGGCCAGGAAGGGAGCTCCGTAGCTAAGAAATTCAATAACGAAGGATCATCCAGGATGGGAGCATATACTGAGCACAGAGTGAATACACCAAACCCTCCCCTAACTTCCATAATAATCCATCTGCCATACTTATCGACAATCTTTCTCTCAATCGTAATATTTTTGCTTTTAATCAGAATTGTCACCCCTTTCGTCCTGACATCCTGAGTAGTATACACAATTAACTTAAAGCCTAAATTATCAAGTAGCTTATAATCCTTACAAGCTATATGTGTCTCTTGGAGACACAGCAGACCTGTGTGTAAGACTTTGAGATCTTCTTGAATCCTTCTTCTTTTAGCCCCATCATTAAGGCCACAGATATTTATAGTTGCAATGCGAAGCTTAGCCATTATTCATAAAATGACTTCTCTTCATACTGATCAGACAACTTATATTCATATAATTCATGTACTTCACCTCATACCTACATAGACTCCCTGTCAAAATGCTATAAGAACATTGGGTTCCTATTTTTACAATTTATTTTGCAATTTTCCCTGATATCAAAAATACTAAAAGAAAACAATAGCACTGTTTACCTGTAATTTGCCCTTGGCTTCAACACCAAAAAAAACAACACCCCCCAACCACCCTAACCCTCTCCACCTCCACCCTTCTTCCCTTCCCCCACTCCCACCCCGTGAAAGCAGCAAGACCTCCCAGGTTTGTATAATAGAGAAGACGCACAGCCCCTCGGCACCTCCACCCCCCCACACAGAAAACGACCAGTTAAATGTTCTTACCCCACCTTAAAAAAAAGGGGGAAAAGAGGAGAATAGAGATATGAGATAGAGGAGAGTGACCCTATCCAAGCAGAGACCATACTGGTATCAGTTCTCAAAGAAAAAAAAGAAAAAGAGAGAAAAGAAAACTCGCTACACTAGACGCTGCCAGCCCTGTTCAGGCAATCCACTTCAGGCCGGAGGCGCCATTGTTTTTCATTTTCCGTATCTCTTTAATCCCCTTAGAGCCTTTTGAAACTCTCCGTGGATTCTTCTGTTGTTTGCGGGCAGTTTTGGGGGCTTCCAATGTGCTAGACCCTGAAGTAGTGTCAATGTGATCTGAGTCGCTGTATGCTAGCTCGGAATCCGAGGACCCTGAACGAGATTCTTCTGTCAGGGATTAAAATGTATCAGGCCCATCCGAAATAGCATCAGCTATGGTATCAGCTGGGATTATATTGTCGGCTGCTATGTTACAGCCTGGGCCCTCAGGTGGGATATCCACTAGCCTTTTATCTTGGGGATGAATATCTGGTACCTCAGCATGTAATGGTACTAGTATTTTATGCCCTACATCAATACCCTCCACTGCCTGATCGCAGGATATATCCTTATTAGCCTCACTTTCCACCTGCACCTCTTGTATCTCCTGAAAAGCCAAAGCCTCCCTACTAGCCTGGGAGATACCCTCCAAACCAGCACTAGAATACGTTTCCTCATCCCTGTTACCCTCTTTAATTTGTGAATTGTTCAGATCCAAGTCTGTGCTCCCAGGTCCATCCCTGGTTTTGAAAAATGCTGTTATGGCCGGCTGAGGTAGTGTAGGTGTAACATTTAAATTACTCACTTCATGTACTGACCCTCCTTCATCCAAAGTCTTTACAATGATACCTTTTTTGCCTGCTGTTTGATTTTTTTCATGAAGGATCCTCCGTTTAACTGCCCCTGCATCTTGTTATTTTTTCAGGGTACGAGTTTCTTGGGGCTTACTTGTGGTTGCCTCCATATTTGCTGGGGACAGTTGAATAGCATTAGCCCCGACCATCTCCTTCTGCTCTCTCTGCTGTCTCATGGATTTGGGTAGCATTTTAATTAACATTGAAAGCCAGCTAGAGAGCGCCTCTGGTACCTTGCAGACAACTCTTCCACTGGTAGCCGAGACAAAGTTGGCCCCCATAAGCAGAGAACGACTCAGAGAGTCAGCCAGCTGCCTAGGCAGGAAGTCATACACTGCCGTTCCTCGCCGTTCAGCTCCTGCCTCAGAGAAACCGCAGCGTCTCCCTGCAGCCACTGCTGCTGTGTGGATCTGCGGTTCCAAAGCCCGGAGATGGAGCGTGTCAGCCACAGTGAACTCCGGAGCACCAACAACTCAGAGGGGCACCCCAGCGCCCAAATAGATCCCCTTAGACGTCACCAGCATCAGGTAGATAAATTTAGCATCTCGATAGCGCTCTGCCTCGTCATACAACACTCTATATGGGGAGTCGGGGGGAGAGGCTCCGCCGCGAAGCCCTATGCCGCCGGCATCTTTCTTTCAGCCGCTGCGCTGTTGGCCTCTTTTTGGTATTAAGAAAAAGGAAGGAATGGACTCCAATTATGTTCCATCAAGTTCCATTGAGTATTCAGTTGGGTCGCGGGCCAATTGCTGTCTATTGAAAATATACTAACCTAATTACTACAAAAAGGCTCGCTTTAAGACTCTAATAGCAGCATTTTGAAACTGGTCGGGGATCAGGAAAAAATTGGGCTTTGCAGATATAGCAGATATACGCCATTAATTGAAAATGATCAGTTACCTGAGGCATTGTCAGATGCGCACCTGCAAAGTTGGGAGAAAGCAGGGGTTTATAGGATAGGTGCTTGTTTGACAGGGGATCATATTGCCTCTTTTGAAGAAGTAAGGGCCAAATTTAATATTGATCGTCTGGAATTTTTTAAGTTCTTACAAATAAGGGACTTTCTTCTTAAAAAAGTCAGTGGGGCAGCTGGGTTTTCAGTTTCACCATTGATGGAAGTTTTAATCCGTAGATACGGTTTTTCAATTTCGTCTTTGTATTGCATATTGATGGAGGATGTAACGGATGATCTTGAAAAGCATGAACTAAAATGGCAGGTCAGGTTGGATGTTACGGATTCATGTTTTTTGAAGTCAACAGAAATGGGTAAACAGGTATTTTGTACTGCAAATTTGAGGGCACAACATTTAAAGACTCTTTTTGATTTATATATTACGCCTGCAAAAATTGTTAAGTGGGGGGGGGGGGCACAGAGGGAACCAATTGTTTTAGGTGTAAGGCATATGAGGCGGATGCGACCCATATTTTCTCTACCTTTAGCCTGGACGCTTTAAGGAGAGATATTTCTGGCTTCCTGCAGCTTGTCTTAAGAAAAGAAGTTCTGCTTTCTCCTCAGTTTATGCTACTTGGGGTAACGGCACAGGATGGCCCTAGCAGCGAGTTTTTATTTATAGTTATGTCTGTGCTTAGATTATGTGTCGCCTTTGCATGGCTAGATTCTTACCCCTCAAACTTTTTGCAATGGAAAGCCCGGCTACTACATATATTTAATTTGGAAAAAGCACTCTATGAACAAAAAGTTAGAAAGGGTAGCGTTAAAGTACTGAAGATTTGGAACCCATTAAAAGATTGGGCTAATGGGTTAACTTAGGAGAAGTAATATGTCTATTATGATGAATGTATTGTAATAATATGTGTTTTTTCCCTTTTTATGAATATGCTCTATCTCATATTTTATCTGTCGCTTTGTATAAGTCATCAGTTATATGATTATATTGGTGACAAGGTTCGGAAAACGACACTATGCTGATTTAAGCTGTTCTTTGCTTTTTGGCTTTTGCTTTTTTTTCTGTATTTTGGCTGTATATCTTTTAAAAAATAAAAAAAGTGGGTGGAATAAATAAATAAATAAATAAAAGAAAAGCTTGCATACATATGTCTCTACCTTTTCAAATCATCATCAAATCTAAAAGAAATATGTATACCATATTTCTGGAATATAGTGAAACGTAGAAACTGAGACATGTAATAGATCTGCCTGACTGATTGCATAACTCCATGGGTAGTGCTTGGGTGATTGTATGACTGGAAGGCAAGTCACTGGATAATTGCAAGAAAAAGATGAAGAGTGACTTGCTAATTGTATGACTGCATACATAAAGGTTGAATGCATGGATACGTGAATGCAACAGTAGGGCCTGGATGATTCTGTGACTGCAAGGGTAGAGTGTGGGTTATTACATGACTGCATAGATACAGCCTGCATGACGTGATCATTCTACGGATAGTACATAACTTGTGACTGAGTGATTGCATGCCTGCAGGGGTAATATCCTGGGGGTTACTGGAAAACAAAAATAAGTGAGTGGGTGATTTTAAAAGTACATGAGTACCACCTGTGTGCTTACAGAGGTGCAAAGATAGTGCCTGGGTGATTTTATAAGTGTATCAGCCATTAGGCACATATCTCAGTAACAACACCATACACAGCTCAAAACCTCACAGACAACACTTTAATTTTCAAACAGACACTGGAATTTATGTGGTATATGTGAAATAAAACTTTCTTCACATCATATAAATTACTCTAATAAAGAACATCTCTACAAACCTCTCAAACCTCATTTTCAGGCTACTGCTAACCATTCTACAACTACTTATAATATCACACCTACCCAAATACAAAGTAGGAACCCTTCACAAATGTATAGTAAAACTCTCACCATAATACTAACACCATACATGAATTTGTCGCAACCATAACACTATCCAAACCTTAAATATTCACAGAACAACCTTCCAGTTTCAAGCAAACATCACAAAGTATGCAGCATACTTCAACTGTACCTCTCTAACATTTTTAAAAAGGAAGCCTAATTATTAACACCTTATGTCAGCATCTTCTACACCACACTTTTCTGCTACATCTTCACCACTCTACTAGTACTCACAGTCTTCAGCCTATCACATAAAAATCAACAACACCTCTTTGTTATACATCATGTATAAGACTTATGAAAATACATATACACGTAGAGACAGAAATCCATGCACCCCTTAAAACGTGACAGAGTCCACCTCCAAATTTGAAACAACTAAATTTATGCAGTATACTACACAAGTACATATCTACACACTAAAACAAACTACCATAATCACCAAACCATATTCCAATATACACATAATACTATACAGAATGTATTTTCAACAACATTTAACTACTATAAAATGTACTACAATAAACATCTCTACATTGAATAATTATCAAACATCAAAGTTCTTGATTAATTATTTAACTTGAAAACTAAAACTAACACATAATACACCTCACAAATTTATAACTCACCTTCCAAATTGATTTGTGGAATATGAAATATGAGAAACTCTGAAAAGATTTTCCTATGCACACAATAAATATAATGCACTGCTCTCAGCAAGGTAACACCAGTAATGGCAAAGATTCCCTCTTTCTTCACACAAATAAATGTAAGTAACAAATCTCATTGCTTCCTACATTTTTTCAAATCTTAAAACACATTTCTATTGGTTGTACATATTAACGCTTACCAACTGACTTCTAAAAGTGCTCAAAGTGCTTTTAGAATTTTTGGGAATTGCGATGCCAACGTGCACCAACCCGATGGCACAGCAAATCCATACCAAGTTCAGAAATATATTACAAATAAAAATAACACTTTTTTTTAAGAACACACCACTTCTAAACATAGTTCTAACTTGTCAAATGTCACTTTAACAACATATCACGTATATATAATGTTCTCAATGTCAGTTTCCATAGAAACAGTTCATGGAACATTCAACTTAACTGTCAGGTCCCAAGTACACCATATTTTCAAGTTCACCACACAATGGTGCAAATGCAAACAACAGGTGTGGTTGATTTTGCAAAATATGACCTTATCCTTTCTACTGTATCTTCCAAACATGTTTTACTAACCAATAAGAAACAAGCTTTTTACAGAAACTAAAATGCACCCTATTTTTGAATGTACAATGTTCCTAAACAGCCAATCAATTTTCTACGTTTTATTAAAACAGCATCTTATCCACCCTTTTACATACCTCTCATTCCACCAACTGACTACCTCAGCTACAGACAGCTTTATATTACTTCCAGACATCCCCTCAAGATGCTTACAGTGTGGATTGTTGGACATAGCTATCTTTTCTGGTGCAAAAGGTATGCTGAATGCAGAGGTATTGACGAAGACCTAGCTTTGCAAAATGTGGATATTAAATGGATTGCACAGAGAGGATCAAAGTGGCACCAACTGATGCCTTTGGTTAAAACCTTTTTGCATCTCCAACCCCCTGACCTCATGATTGTGCACTGTGGTGGAAATGACCTAGGCACATTGACTGGGGTAGGTCTGGAAATGCTAATGAAGGACACCTTTGCACAATTGATGTTGCTTTTACCTCTTACTGTCTTTGTATACTCTAACATATGCCAAAGACAGAAATGAAGTGGTCAAATCAATTCTGTCCACATATTGAAAAAGCTAGAAAAAAATTCAATAAAGCTGTTTCTGCTTACCACAGAGACCGTAGGATGGGCTCCATTTATAACAACAATCAACGTTTTGATATGGATGACTTCTACAGAAGTGATGGAGAATACTTTAAAGATCAAGGAAACAGAGTCTTTCTCAAGAACCTAAAGCTCTGCATCCGCAATTACATGTAGCTACAACAAACTCATAATAAACACAATGGCTCTTTTTAGAGCCACCCTATAATCCAACAGTGAATCTTACCCATTAAAAACATACGTATTCTTTTTTCAGAAATTTTGCTTGGAGTCACGAACCCATCGCTATTACACTGGGGGCCATGCTGGGCGTGATGGAGTCGCGACTCCAAGCTCACAGGAGAAAAAAATGCGCCCTATTCTGAATAGTTCAATTCTGCCTCGGAGAATCTATCTATCTATCTATCTATCTATCTATCTATCTATCTATCTATCTATCTATCTATCTATCTATCTATCTATCTATCTATCTATCTATCTATCTATCTATCTATCTATCTGTCTGTCTGTCTGTCTGTCTGTCTGTCTGTCTGTCTGTCTGTCTGTCTGTCTGTCTGTCTGTCTGTCTGTCTGTCTGTCTGTCTGTCTGTCTGTCTGTCTATCTATCTATCTATCTATCTATCTATCTATCTATCTATCTATCTGTCTGTCTGTCTGTCTGTCTGTCTGTCTGTCTATCTAAAAATATATCAGTTTGTCTGTGTATCCGTCTGGGCCAGTTCTGCGCCCTACCCCTCACTGGCAGCCAACCTCCAATTGTGCATGGCCCTCAGCCATACGCGGCAAACACAAGGCTTTTGCCTGTTTGTGGCAATCCACAGCAGACACTCAAGCCCTGCCCCCCTTTTTTAAACATTCTTTGAAAGCTGCAACGTACTTTTGGGAAGCAGTGTGGCCTCTGTGCTCAAACAGCATTCCCCTGGGATCGTAGAAAAACAAAAAAACACAAAAATACATCTTTACAATTTGTTCTCAGAGATGGTCCTTTCGGGACCCAGCCATAAGGTCAGCATACCCCTATGGTCTGGTGGGTGGGCAGCATACCTTACCTTACCATACCCCCTTATAACTTATTGTTTTTTAATTGGATGTTTATATGGTGGCTGCAGCAATTTCCTTCATATTGCAGTGAATCAATCAGAGCACAGGCTCCCAAGGGAGTTTATAAAAGCCTTTCGCTCCAGAGGGAGAGAGGTGGCCAACATGGAAAAAAACCTCCTCAGCCAATCACATCACTCTATTATTTGACGTTTCTTGCTCAAGAGACTCCTGCGAGACTCCTGTGAATGCAAGCTTTCCGATATGCAAAGCCCTGTACTCAACCCCATGCCATGCAAGCTATAAGGCCAAGCTCTGTGGCCAGGCCCTGCTACCAACCCCACGCCAGGCACGTCTACTCACCAAGATTTTAGGAGTGGGCGATAAACTCTGCTTTGCAAGCGGACTTTGCCGAGTTCTGCCACTCCGTTCTCTGCTTGGAGAACAGCGTTTGGCAAAAACTCTGCCTACCACCGCATAGTGGAGTTTACTGCTGCTCACCCTAGGGAAACACAGGTATAAGTTCCAAGCCTTGTTTCACAATCTGAGGAAATGCCCGGCATCTGAAGTATCTGATTGAAACCAACCAAAAAGAGGGATCGCAACCTGGAAATTAAGTTATAGGGGCTGGTTGAAAGAGTGTTTTGGAAGAGGTGAGGTAAGGCCCTTTCTGTGTCATCTTTGGTCTTGTGACATGCCAGCCCCCTGGGAATGTTTGCCCTTTTAAAGGGAAAGCACATGGGAATGTCTTCTAGGTGTGCAGCACCATGAATGGCAGTGCACCAATGTAATACCCTACTTGTATGTCGTGCAGAGAAGACTTATCATCTGTGCAGCACAATATTGACACCTCCGCGTTCAACGAATACCACCTGGTGCAGCACTTGGGAGCTAGTTGAAACTCTGATGCAGCGCAGGTCTTTGGAGCGTTTCCACAGCTGTACTTCTATGTACTGACAGGAGAAGGAGGCGAGCTTTCAGTGTCCTTTGAGGCCGGGGAGAACATGCAGAGGATGCTGTGGAGGGAAACATCTCTGGCTTTCCCCTAAGGTTCTACGCTCCCATGTGATTTACCTACAGCAGCAGTGGAGGATGAAGAAAGCAGCGGATGTCCCGATGGCTGCTGAGCCCCTGTAAGCACATGGGCAAGTTTCAAATAGAGGTAAGAATGTATATATTAGAAAATATTGCAGCCAGGAGATGCATATCACTGGTGCTGTTACTTGCTTCGAAGACGAATTCAGGGCAAGTGCTCAAATACTCACAAAGGGAGATTAATGTGAATTTAAATTATGAAATTGGAGTGTTTTGTCTAATTTATTAGTCTTGACATGCCGCTTGTCACTGAAGACATAGCTCTCAGGTAGACAAACAAGGGAAGAAGTACACCGAGAAGCAGGCTGTGCATACAAAGCACACAGACCAACCCTGCAGACACACGCTCAGCTAAAATTAAAACTGTCATTTGAATTGACAAGTGGTTAAGATTTAGGTACTGGACCCGCATCCATAGCTAACATATACACTGTTGTGCCGTCATATTGCGGAGGTCTTAGAAATGTGTATTAATTTAAGCACCACAATACGTGAAACAATGAGTCACAGTGGGGAGGGGTAGAAGCAAATTTTCTTGAAACAGTGGAGATTTTGTGTTGCATGATACAATTGTGAATGTAATTGCTGTATTATGTGTACTGCACTTCAATCACATGTAATGTGACTGGTGGTAAGAGAGCATACAATATAAGATACATTTGAACTAATTTCTGGCCAAGTGACTACTTACTCCCCCCACGTGGCCCTCTAACTATTATTCTCTGCAGGTCAAGGGACTTAGAAGAAAAATATTGATGTTTAGCTAATGTTTTTGCCAGTCATATTTCATAATTAGCCAATCAGAGAACACAATATCAGAGCAAACTTGGTATGATGTTGAAGGTTTCAACCCTTAGAGATCCATTCAAGGAAAACCGGGTCTTTATTAGCACCAGCGATGCAGATGCAACCAGTTTAGAGATGTAAACACTGCTGCAGGTAAATATTCTGTGTACTAGAATATGTGCCTCTCCAAAAACAAATCAAAATAAACCGCCTGATAGCATATGCGATAACAATGCCTCCTATAAATGAAAAGACCGCTAAAAAGCATGAAAAATTATAATTTTAACATGCTGGTAAAAATCTTAGAATATTAAAGAGTTTGAGTAACCATATGAACTCACCACTTTGAAAGATGGGCAAACAGTGGAATATTGTACTTATGGACTTTACGGTATCTATAAAATATTGCAAAAACTTACAATCAGTGTGGCTAATAGTCTACTAACAAATTCTTGATAGGTATCTGGGGTTTGCAGTTTTGCATGACACACTGAATTTATAAAAGATTGTGTTCCAAAAAGTCAATGACATAACAAAAGCCCCCATAGCTCCCATGTTGTAGAGGACCCGATCTCCAGGGACTCCTCTGGCAGTGGCGGGTACCTGGTGGCAGAGCTTCGGGGTGTATGTACTTTGCAGGGGGGCCCCCTCAAATTTTATTATGCCACTGCAAAAGGTATTTATTGGTCATTATAGAAATAATCGGCAGATTTATGTATAAGGTCTGGGGTGCCTCAAGAACATTAGGGGACGCAGATTACTCTCAGTAAGAGCTTACCGTGTGCTCCTTTCTTTGTTCTTAATAACTGTTAAAAACACACAAATGATGGGCAGAACGCAGAACAAATCAAAAAATTCATCCCGAGTCAAGAGATCTGAGTTAAATCCATTGTTCTTTTGCTCACCATTCCATCCCAGTTTAGACCCAGCCATATGCAAATCAGTCTTGACCCTGTTCCTCATGGGAACAGTCCAGCCCGAACTGCCAAGCCAGGTCCTCCCTGGACTGGAAAAAAGTATCCCAGGACCGGTTTCAGGGTTTCACCCCTCATCAGCCAGGCTAGCTTGAATCCAGTGGCAGAGTGAGCCTGGGACCCTGGCACTTATTGCGAGAATGATAAATCCAAACATTCACCCCCAGTTAAGAGATCTGGTTAAATCCATTGTTTGTTTCCTCACCATGCCACCCCAGTTTAGAAACCAGTACTAGGATCGCCTGCACTCACTCTGGGTACACCTTCAGTACTGAAGTTTGCTATGACACACCTTATGCCCATTGCCAGCCAGTAAGATAATAGTATCATTCCTGCAAGCCTCCTGTGTTTTGGATGCAATAAGGAGGTTATCAATATACTGATTTAACACTGAGATTTGGGGCAAAATCAAGCTCTTGAGGTTCTTCTTCAAGACATGATTGAATATGGATGGACTTTCAGAAGCCACAATTGTCCAGATGGAAAGCAAATATAAAGTGGCTTTCCTCATGCGATGGAATGAAGAATAATGCCTGAAGAAGGTCGATCACAGTGTACCAGACAGCTTCACAAGGAATCTGAAATAGGATCACAGATGGATTCTGTGCCACAGGCCAACATGGATTCACAATGTTATTCACCTTTCTAAGGTCCTGAACTATACAGCACTTTCCCCACGGTTTCTGCAATCTCATGAATGGCAAATTGCATGTGATCTCTTTTAGTATGCCCTGTGTAATCATGGACTCAATCACAGGTGTAATCCCTGTCACCGTTTTCAGATCAGGGTGTATTGTCGTTTTCTCAGCAATTCTGCATTAGGCTTGATCTGTATGAGGTTAGCTTAACTTCTCACTTGAATCTGTCCAATTTTCTTACCTGTGAAGTCCCAGACCACCGGAGAGACAGTGTCTCTCAAGTCCAGTGGTATGTCCTCCACTGTCAGCAAAGGAAACATGTCTACAAAATGATTTTGATTTGCTAGTTTGAAAGGAATCTCATTGTCTTTAGTCTGCAACTCAATTCCCTTCAGAGTACAATATATGGTACAATTCAATTTACACAAGCGATCACACCCTAACAAACAGACTGGACTTGAATCACACACCACGAACTGGTGATGATTCTGGAAGGTCTCGATCTTCACCGGCATCTCTGAAGTCAAAGGGTTTGTCATTCTTTTTTGAGCAACTCTGATTATGACCTACTGTCCCTCCTGTTTCCTGCACCTGCTCTGCATTCTGTGCTATTTGCATCTGGACCAGCATTACCTTTTACTTTATGCTTGGAACCTACCTCATCACTGCACTCTGGCATACCGTGGAATTTCATCCATGGACTCATTTTGCCAGCAGAACAAATTTTGCTGGATCATGAGTATGATTTCCAACCACAGTCCTTTCACACATTTTGAGACAAAGTGTCCCATGTCTTTGGAGTCAAGCATTTCTAACCCACTGTACGGCTTGAAGGCTTGCAAGAGCCTCTCATAATAGGTATGCACTGACTCTTTAGGTTCCTGGGTTGTTCAATCTATCTTAACCCAATCGATTTCTGAAAGGGCTAATTTGGACTGCAACCATGTGATCACCTGATCACACTTATTCATAATCAAAGGCGAAGGACCTTTAGTTGAAGGGTCCCTCTCTGACATGCAACGGGCCAATCAACAGCAATTTTACATGCAGACCATAGATCACTAGGGACCACAATTTTATATAAAGTATTTAAATCAATCCACAACACTTTTGAGATTATAACAACATGATTGACATGCTTATACAATTCAGCAGGTTTCTCCCTCAATCTAGGAAAATCATTTGTGAATGCAGCTAGGTCTCCACTACTCCAAGGGGTAGGCACGTACCCTCCACTAGGCAACTCTTGTAGTAGATATGCCTCAACACCTGGTGTTTTCCCTTCTGGAGGTGGTGTTTCCCCTGTCACTTTCCTATCACTCTTCTTCTTAGACCACCTTTCCTCTCATTTATCAAGCATACTCCAAGTCGGTATTCCTACAATCAACTGTTTTTTCAATCCCATCACTCTTTTTATGCCAGCTCCTGGTCACCATAAGTAAGCGTATGATTTCCTTGTAGCATTGTTGTTTGAGACAAGTCTACTTCACTCCTCTGGACTAGTTCTGACAACTTCTTGTGTGCTCGTCTTTCACTATATAAAACAGCTCATCTGACTCATAGGACTCTATTCACTCCAAAGGTAAATTTCCACTAATAATCTCTACTACCTCAGCCTTTAATCTCACCACATCCAATAGTTTTTCCTTTACTGCAGCCTTGATGGTTCCCTGACTCGATGTACTGTTCTGGCCTTCCTTACTGATTTCTCAACCAAGTCTCTATGTCTGTAGCATCTAAGACATGTTGATTTCCGGCAGCTCTGGTGTTTTCCACATCCTCAAGTCTGAGCTTGTAAACGCAATGGGTATGGATCATATAGTACTGGAACAAATGCGTATTCCCAAAGGATCGGCATTGGCTGGTAAAGGGATACTAGATTCCATAGGCACTAGAGATGGACGACTTCTATTCATGTTCCCTGACCTTCCCAATCCAGTTCCCTCTGTCTGAGTGGATTATTGCTGACTAAGTTTTCCCACTGAGCTCAGGTCATTCACAGTTACAAAAGCACCAATGGTGACCGGTGCTGTAAGAGCTTCAGGCAACCATGAAGCAGTGCTGATTGTTTTGTTCAATACCTCCTAAGGCAGATACACCTGTCCCCCCTCTTCCTGCGGCTATCATTCCCACAACTCCTGCATTAGGATTTGTTAGAATGCTGACACACTCTCCATGCTCCTTGTATTTGCCACCTTCCCTCCTCTGACTGCGGATTGTGGAGGACGTTCCAAAAAACAACCCATCCATCAAGCTGCTGTCAGTATCACTCCCATCATTTACGTTTGTCCTTCTATTCTGAGTCTGAGAATCTACTTCTCCTACCAGCATTGGGTACAACCTTTGTCTTTCAATAGTATCCACTCTCCATCTCTTGAGCTGTGCATCCCATTGCGCTTCCTGACTTGCCTTCAAAGCTTAACTCATCTTCTCTTGGTATATTTCCCTTTATCTTTGCATGTACTTCCCGTATCCATGCATCTAACGCATCAAACTGTGTTGGTCTAGGTAAAAGGTTACAGCGCAAACAACACTTCTCTCAACTGGTACAATACGTCCAACCAAAAGTGTGGAAATTACAATTACCCTTCTTTTTCAGTGATTTTGTGCCAATTTTAAAGCAAAATTATAGTATGGAGCCCTACTTCTGTTGCCATATAGTGTTCTGCAGTATCCTCAGGTGACGCTTCTTCACCCACTTGAGTAACACCCCTAAAACGATCCCGCAACACTGTAAACCATGCCATGATTGTCCGCTGCTTTGCCACGGTACTACACAAGTTTATTTTGCAGGTGCCTCTTTTGATACTTTCAAATGAGAACCTATCACTGTTTTCACGCTTTGCACGTTCCTGGGATTTAGTCTGAACATTGTGAAGAAGGTCGAATAACAATGCCCCTTGTTATTCTGTTCCGGTCAGGCCCTAGCGCCTAGAAAAAACATATAGATGCAGCTATTGTTTGGGAATTGGTCCCTGAAAGGTTACAATTATTGGAAGGACACTATTGAGTTAAAGTCTATATGGGGCACTAACATTTGGCAAGTGCAAGGGAGTGAGTCCATGCATCGTGCATGTTCAACATTGTCTGAACTAATGTTTTTAAATCAGATGGTCCAACAAACTACCTATTTTGGTTTAGCCGCTGCTAACAATTTAAATACTATCTCTATTCTGTCTCTGCCTCAATATGAGACATGGCTTGCACATACCAACTATGCTATTGAAGAAATGGCTTTTATGATTTAAAATGGCACATTTAATTTCTCTATGATAAATCCAGAGAGTTGGGTGTTAAGGCCTACACACAGAAATGCTTGTCATTTCTGTTTTATTAATGCTGCTGATGGGTTTATCCAAAATAGACCTGATCTTCGTTAAACCCACTCACATACATTCACCACTTATTCAGTTTGTTAATTATGTCAACAATGGTTGGAACATTCCACACTATCGTCTGTGAAAGATCAGCTTTCCTTTTTGTCAGGTGACATTGATCTTTTAGATTTTCTTTTATTCCCAAAATCTGTTTGCAGTTAAAGTTTTGAATGAATTTTGGAAGCTATCAGAAATGGAAGCAGTACTACGCTTACGCCAAATTGATCAAGATAATTTGGAAAGAGTTCTTGTCATGGTTGATAACAGTATAAACACACTGTCTTCTCGTATATATATCGTAGAAAATATTGTGTGGTCTGGTATTGATATTGTTCAGAATGAAGTTTCTACTTTGCATCATGGTCAAAATCAACTACGTTCAGTTATGCAATTTGGTTGAACCTTACATACGCTTGAAAATGGGAGAGTATCATGGGATTACCTGAATGCTTCAGCACTGTTTTTGCCATTCAATTTGACAGTTAAACAAAGACTAATGTCTATTGAAAAACTAGAACAGTAACCATTTACTGTAGCAGAAACAGATTCAGAGGTGTGGTTAATACATGGTGTTATTTCATTACCCATCTCATATTTCCAGCTACAGCTACAGCTTGCGTGAAACACTATCCTGTGGGTAGATATGAAACTCTTGGGAGCATTTAAATAGATGAATTTTGGTCCTTGCTATTCCCATTTTGTTGTCAGTGTGTAGAAAAGGACGTTTTCTTACAGGGGAGGATTGAGAATCTACAATCAGCCACTTGCTTGTGTATAAGCAAGGAAAACATCAAGGCACCCGCATCGTTTCAGCCCCAAATGTGGCTTGTTTTTTTAAAAGAAACCCTGGTTCCTGCTATTATTCCAACTCGAACTAACTGCTGCAGTTTGCGTGCAGGTATCCCGTACATAGTAACAGTTTCACAACAAGTTACTTGTTGCAGCAATGTCCTGTTTCCCCCATACACAGGAGTGCAGATAGTTCGCTGTGGCCTTCATTCTGACTTTGAAAACAGATTTCAATAAGCTAAGCAGACTCAAAGAGCTATTTTTTCAATAAGAAGTTGCTCTCACATTAGCTTGTGAGACCTTCGAATTGCAGGGGGCAAGACATCAAGTAAAATTCAGTCATTGCTAAACATGAATCTACCCTACACCTTGGAGAATTAATTTACCAAGGAGCACATGCATCAAGGTAGTCATTTGCGATCACCAAATAGCGAATTTTAAGGATTCGCTATTTGGTAATCCCAAATGCTTATGCATGAAGGATATGCAATTATCTTGTGAATCCTTAACATCCCTAATAGCGAATTGCAAATTGTGATTCGCTATCAGAGAATGCATTCCCATTCCTTCCTATGGGCCTTTAGGTCTATAAGAAAGAATGAGATGCATTCATAATTTGCGATTACCAAATTAGTAATCGCAAATTGTGGATGCAATTGCAAGGGTGCTAGGGGGCCTAAGGCCTCCGTGATGAACCCCCCCAAAAAGGTAAGTGTGTACATGTGGCGCACACACAAGCCTTATGGCATGTGTGTGCACCACATGGCACTTTGAAAAATGCCCTTTTGAGCATTTTTCAAAGGATTTGCAAATTACCACCAACTTGAAGTTGATGGTAATTTGCGATTCCTAAATGCAAAGTCGCATTTTGGTAATACTACATGCATTGCATTTAGGGAATCACAAATTGCGATTCCCTAAATGCATTTGCAAATGTAATGCCTTTGATGCATCGGAAAAGGCATTTTACTGGTTGCAGACGGGCCGATTGCGACATGTAAAATGCTTGATGCATGTTCCCCCAAATCTTTAATGCATCTGATACGGCTGGCAAGGCCCACTTTTCTAAAGTTGTGGGATCCGGCCTTGTAACATTGTTTCAGACTATTTTTTGAGTAATCCCAGCTTTTATTCCTTCTATTTTTTCCAGTGTATTTGGAGGCTTGCCCCTGCTGCTCCTCCTGATTTGAGTCGTTCAGGTACTTCTATTGCTGTTCCGCAATGGCTGCTCGATCTGTGGACCTGCCAAGCCAGGAACAGTTGCAACTGTACCGTGATTGGATGCAGTAGCTTTCTGGTTTAATGCCATTGGAAGCTCTTGACATTGACTATTGGCTGACCTTCCGTTATGCATACTGTACCTGTGGTTAATTATTATTATTATTTATTATTATTATTTAAAGATTTGTAAAGCGCCTGGTGACCCGGAGGCATCCCCGCGCTGTGAGAGCTTGAAATTGGCCAAGAGGGGAGGAAAAAACTTATTTAGGGAAAAGCAGAGTTTTGAGCTGCTTGCGAAAATGCAAGTAGCAGGGTTCCAACCGCAAACTGCGGGGAAGCGAATTCCAGCATGTGGCTGCCTTTACGGAGAAGCGACGGCCTCCAGTACGCACCCTCCTAAACTTGGGGACATTTGCCAGCCGCTCATTGTCTGAGCGCAGAGATCTCGAGGCTTTGTACGGGGTAACCATATCTCCTAGGATCGAAGGGCCTTGTACATTGAGGAGCTTGTGAGTGATGCACATTGCCTTAAACTCGATCCTCTCTCGCACTGGCAACCAGTGGAGAGCCTTAAGCGGCTTGTTTACAATCCTTTGCTGGGGCCGGTGGCCAAAGCGAGTCTCTATGCCCGTGCACAGAGCCTCTTGGATCTCAGTTTCATTGAAGTCGACACAAGTTAAACTGGGATGCTCCTGCTGGCCTCCGAATATGAGGAGCATGTCTGCTCATTTTATTTACTTCATTGGATGGCATTCTTTTGTACTCAGGAAGGTTCTGACACCTTATTGGAGCTTGTGGCATTCCACTTATCCCGCAAAGCTTTTGGCCCGGAAGATACGCTATGATTGAATATGTTATTGGGTAAAAAAAAAAAAATCTTCTCCATTTCTTGGTCCATCGAAATTCAGCTTTTGACGAGAGTTGCTGTTTGTCCCTTGACACTTTGGATTTGCTTACCTTGGACTTCTGTATTAGTCAAGGGCTAAAGTCCTGACCAAGGGGAGGGTGTCACATGGCCCATGGAGACATTGTCGTCTTTTCTAAGTTAGCAGGAGAACGCTGCATACTGTCAGCTGCTTTGCGCATGTTACTACACAAGTTTATTTTGCAAATGCCTCTTTTGAGACTTTCACATGAGAACATATTGCTGTTTTCACACATTGCAGGTTCCTGGGATTTACTCCGAACATTGTGAACAAGGTGGAACAGTAATGCCCCTTTTTATTTTGTTCTGGTCAGGCCCTAGCACAAAACATACAGATGCAGCTGTGTTTGGGAATTCATACTTTGGTCTTATTGGAAAACACGGATTGGTAGCACACACATGGAGAGGGACCTTTCCACGGAGAAGAGCATGACAGCACTTATGATGTAGAACTACCATCTATAGACTGAGATACGGGGGCTGAAGATAGCGCCCAGAGATCTTCTAATATATAATCATCCTGCTTCTATCCAAGGGGAAGGAAGTTAGGCTATGCTGTCTTTTACTATGACAGCTCCTTTTATGATTTAGGGACTATAGGCGATACTGCCTGTATTTGGGTTATGCATTTTTCTGCTTATTGCGGCATGTATACTGCATATTGGAGCATGTTAGTTAAAATAAATATTTTAAACTTCTTCGTGTCTCTGTCAGATATTATTGTGGACAAGTACAAAAGTTTGATAAAAAGGTGTCTCTTGCAACTGCGATTCTTGGGATAGTCGAAGTGTTGTGTTCCGGGGTATCTAATCACTTGTTCCTCTGTGAGTGAGTAGGAGGGCAAGTGGGACACTGTAGATAGTCGGTCCTGTGCTCATGGGTTCTAAGGTGGTAGGATGACTCAGTCCCTATATACTAAGGTCCCATAATCTGACACATTGTTCTGTGTTTGCGCAGAATCCCGGCAACAAGTTGTCTTAGGTGAACTGTCGTTGACATCTCAAGACAACTTCTCAATTCTTAGCTCAAACAAGCTCAATAACCCCGGTGTCTTCTAGATCATTTGGTATATCTCGGGATCTTAGGCCACTGTGTGGCCTGAAATGCACATCTTAGTCCTTGGACAACGTCCCGCTTGAAACCACATTCACTCGACTCTCACACCAACTCTGCCAGACATCTCACAATCAATTAATTCCTGAAATCAAACAAATGACATACAACCTATTGATACTCACACCTCTGCTTGCTGCTGATTTCCCTGCACCATCAAACTCTGTCCTTCTCTGCCGATTTCCATCACCCTCCGTTCTTGATCATTGGGCTCTATTTTGGGGCTCTGGGGTTCTAAGTTTCTTCTTTTCTAGACTAATTCTTGATTCTTCTGTCGCTTTATGTGCAGACCATCCTTCTGTGCTACCAACTGAAAGGGCAGGCCCATAAGTTCTGGACCTCTCTAGAATCACAATCCAATGGTTGTTTTTAGCAGCATGTAAACATAGAGGGGAGAAAATAGTTAATAACACCAATCAATTCAATCGGAATGTATTACAAATCCAAAAATAACTGGATATAGAGTGTTAGCACCAGTATATTTTGGCGTGTTTTCCCTGTCTTGTTTCTTTCTGACCCCCTGGTTTCTCACTGTTGTTCAGTATTAAAGTGCAAGTGCTCCTTCTGTAAATGATGTTATGGATTGGTTATTCCATGATTTGCATGATTGATTTACTGGTAAGTCCATAGTAGGGTGCAATGAGAGTACCAGGGTCTGTAAATCGAATGCTACTAGTGGGCCTGCTGGACTGATTGTGCCACCCACAGAAGTAGCCCTGTAAAGGTATCTGAGTTTCTGCATGCAGTTTCTGCTTCCATGTCGACTTGGCAAGTACACTCATTTGCCAAGTCCTATCCTTCCTGTTTCATATATGTAAGTCTCCCCTAGGGTAGGCCCAAATTACCCCTATGGGCAGGGTGCAGTGTATGTGAAAGGTAGGTCATGTACCTGTGTGTCTGACATGTCCTGATGGTGAACATCAGTCTAATTCAAGTTTCACTATTGAAAGGCTATTTGTCCCATAGGATAGAATGGGAGATACTTTGCAACATCTTACAAGTATAACTCCCCACTGGGAAAAGATAGAACATTTGAGTTTAGTATGCCTGAACTCAGATTGTAAAAATGCCTCTTTTAGTAAAGTTTATTTTTATGTTGTGTGTTTGAAAATACCACTTTTAGAAAGTGGGTATTTTCTTGCTTATCCATCCTATGTGCTTCTGCTGTGCTGAGGATTGACTGTCTGGCATTGGAGTGACAGGGGCTGGGGATATGCATTCTTTCAGACTGCTACTGGGGGGGTTGAGGTGTGTCATGCCTCTCCTTGATGAGTCAGGGCTGGACTGAATAGACCTGGGCTGCATTTAGAGTAGTGGGAGGAGAGTTACTTGCATCTGAATGGGCCTGGTTTGCATTGCATAATGCTATCTACAACTCTTGCCAGGAAGCTGGCTCAGAGAAGACAGTGCTGGTTTAGACTGAGAACAGACACTCTCTGCCACAAGAGAACAAAGGGAAATGTGGTATAAATATATGGGCCCAGACCCCAGGATTTTAGAACTCTTTTGGACTAAGAAACCTGCCAAGAAGAAGAGCTGGAGAAGCTGTGACGAGGAACTACCTCTTTGCTGTGTGCTTTGTGTGTTGGCCTGCAGTGTCTGCTTCTGTCATGGGCAGAGAAAGGACTGTACTGAACTTTCTGCAACTTGTTTTTTTTTAGTTTCTCCAAGGGTTTGAAGTAGAGCGTACCCCCTGTTGAAAAAGTCACAGCAACTGTAAAGATGTCACCTTCCTCTGGGTACTGCCTTTGGGACGGTGTTTCTCAGATGCCATAGAGGCAAATCACAAATTGGAGCTGTCACCAAGATCCCTGTCATTTCTGTGAACTAAAGGCATAGCAGAGGGCACTGCCACATTTCGTACCACAACCCTAGTCGCACCAACGATGATGATTGCTACCGCCACTGAGCCGCTGTGTGCACTGTGACCTGTGTGCACTGCACTCCGCACCGCCTCGCTACACTCCACCGCCCAGGTCTCACTGGCAATGCCATTGCCAGGTGACATCAACGCTGTAGTCTGAACTGTTGTCTGGGGATCCCGCTCATAAGCTACATAAAGCACTGTCCCATCACACACCACAGTCTTGGCCAACCGACATCAGCCCCATCCACCGCCAATCTTCAACAGACGCCACAGCTTACTCCGTGACCATCAGCACCATGATGAGCACTGCCCTGCTTTGCACCTCAGCTCTGGTCTCATAGATGCCACTGGACAACCACCACAAAGCCATTGCCTGCACCATGACCTGAGGGCACCACAAGCTGGTGTTGACTCAAACTGTTGGATTTGGTTGTTTGCAGCACTGCAGTAGCACCAGACTGAGCTACCGACTTCAAGGAACTGCATTTTTAAGGTTTATTCTTGTAAAGTCGATATTTTGAGTATTATATGTTGGATCTTTATCATTTTGTTCTTGTTTTACACTGATAAATATTGGATATTTTTCTAAACTGGTGTGGTGACCTTTTGTAGGTTTTTTACTTTATTGCTGCATGTTATGTGCAAATGCTTTACACACTGCCTCTGAGAAAAGCCTGACTGCTCTTGTCAAGGTACCAGGAGGTGAGCAGTTTTTTTTCAGTAGTTTATCCCCCTTATCCTGACTAGGAAGAAGGGACCCAACTTGGACAAGGTAACAACCTAGAGACTCCCATTTCTAACACATAGACACCTCAAAATGTGAGAGTTGAAATACATTGGAATCAGCATGAAGCCAAATCTGTTGAAGCAACAAGCACAAAACAATTAACTCAAGAAATATGATGCAGAGGATCAGAATGCATGAGTCCAAATTTCCCTGCAACGAGGGCTGATAAATATAAAGCATCAATCTATCCCTAGACTAGCGCTATAGTTACATCACTACTTAAGCATCCTCAGAGAAAGAAATAAAAGGTGTCTTTCTAAAAAGTCTCTCCACCATCGATGGGTCGAATATCATTAATCTATCGAGACAGAGCTCATACTGAGATGCTCTCTCTCTGAAGGTAGAGAAGAATTGGGCTCCTTTTCCTACTTGCAACGCTCATTAGTACAGGTATCTTCTCAAGAGTCCTTACAGGTCATGCCATCCACTTTGACCACAATCTCATAGGTACTTCTACACGGGACAGCAATGTTCCTAAACTGCAAAATGTTGACCTTGATTCCCAAGCCTTCTCTGGTGTGAAAGTGCAAGTTCCCTTATCGACTATACCTTGCAATGTATCACCTTCTCTCCTTGCCTAACTGATAAAACAAATACATTATTCTAGCTAACAAGGGCAGTATTTCCACCTGTAACACAAATGTGAGAAAGAACGAAATCCACAGCACACATGAAATTCAAGCTGCTAATTCTAACACAAGAACTTCCAGGGAAATTGAATTTCAGGCCTACAAGATTCAGCTAACATAGGAAAAATAGCATATGAGCTTCACAAAATTGCATAGGAAAGGGGGCGCTAGGTGGTGCATGATCAAGATAACTGCACTCCTGTGAGGCTCTTGTAACTTAGCAGGCATGATCCTGCAATAATCCTGCATACAGCCGACATTTTATCTGACGATGACGCCTGCTCCCAAACCTCCTCCCCAGCTCCGGGCCGAGTTTCTGCTGGATTGGACGTTTCTGGGCTGCTGGGCGCCCGCCTCTGTCCCTGGGCGGAGCGCCGCTATGTATCCTGCCGGAAGGGCTGCCGGGTGAAAGTCTCACGCGAGGCCCGAGGTCTACATGTGCTGCGTAGGCCTGAGACATTTCTCCACTCAAGAGGTGAGTGGGATTGTCATCTCTCCTGGATACTCCCATAGACTGACGGCGTCTGGGATCACCCCATGCCTGCAGCACTGCCCTGGGCCATCACGGTGAGGGGGTATTGCTGCACTTTTCTACTGAACGCATGGGGAGGCGATCCCATCCAGACGTGCGCACGTCCTGGCTTTTGCTCTCAGCAGTCTGCTTCGTGCCGAGATCGGGGTTGTCTGCCCCCCCTGGGCCCGAGAACTGGGGCGATATATGCTTCTGCTGGGACTGGCTGCGTGACAGGACACCCTCCTCTAGCTGCCCGATTGATGTTGATCCTCTCCTTTGTGGTGCAGTGGGAGGGAAGGCGCCTGTCCTGGGTGGGCCCGTGGGATCTTGTGGCGTCTGGCTTGCATTGCCTGCTGTTGAGGGGCGCGCTGACCCCGCAGTGCGGATTGGGGACCCTGACCCCATGAAAACATTTTGATTGGCTTTGTGGGTGTCCCTCCCACCCATAATGTGATGGGAGGATGGCCTCTAATGCTTTGCCGCTTGAGACTATTTCGACTGTGCATCAACACATCAACATCCAGTGTTACAACCCCCGAGTGGTGTGGTGCTTATGGTTTGGGGGCCTCTACTGTTACTGTCAGAGCGCACACATTGCCGTGATCAGACGCAGGGGTGCACATTTATACATCACCCTGCAACAGACACACAGACTCTGCTATATCCAGTCGCACCAAATTATTCTGAGTTGGTCCCATTGCTGGTGACCGTGGGACCAGTGAGTGTGGCCGCAGTCTTTCGAGGGGCACAGTATAGTCACTACTAGCTTGTTGTGTGCAGCCGGATCTCAACTAAAGACAGATTAATAGAGGGTTGATTAAGTCCATCCTCACTTGGCTGCCCGCCCTATTGTGCTCCACACCAGCAAGGCGCACTCCTTGAGACCCCTCCAGGACTGGAATTGGCAGCAATGACTTCCAGCCACCTTGAGATGGGTAAGATGGATGGTAAGCAATCTGAACAGCCTTTTGAGGCAAGAAGAGCTGCGACACAAGCCAGCTTGGAGGATCAGGACACGGCAGCGGCAGAACAGTTGTCGGTATTGACCGCCACTCAGGATGAAGATGTCAAGAGTCTCCTACTAGCTATGCAGCAAAGCCTCTCTGATCTCTCAAGAAAAATGGACTCCATGAACAGTCCAAAAACTAGATAAGCATGATGTACAAGCTTCTAATGTTCATTGCCGCCAAAAATGAAGATCTGGAAGTGCGCAGTAGGCGCAATAACATACGGTTCGTAGGAATTCCGGAGAGCACTAACACGGGGTACATGGAGGATTTCATTGAACCTGTCCTGACTAGCACATTTGGCACCAATGCATTCTTGTCGCACTTGATAGTGGAATGTGTACACCGCTCTCTGGCCCTCATCCTCCTCCAGGTGGCAACCCTCGACCGATCATAGCTCTCCTACTTAACTTTCGTGTTCGAGCGAGTGCCTTGAAACTGGCTAGAGAAAAAAAGGACCTATAGTTCGAGGGCGTAGGATTCCCCATTTAGTCAGACTTCACGGCAGCAGTTCAAGAAGCCCGCTGGAAGTTTCTTCCTGCCAAACAGAAACTTCACAAGGCACAGATTGACTTTGCTCTCATGTACCCTGCCTGCCCGCGTGCCACACACCAGGGTAAACAACACTTCTTTCTCAATGCGCAGCAAGTGGAGGATTTCCTCAAGAGCATCAAAAAACACTTCTCACACCGAGATGACAGAGGTCGACCTTCTAGATCTACATCTCCAATGTCGGAGTAAAGCACCTACAACCTGTGGTCTCAATGGTGACATGCGGCAACATTCCTTTTTGTTCTGATACTGATGTTAGTCTGCCCTTGAACCCTGGTCTCCTCAATTTGCGGCTACAAGATTGTGGCCCATGAAGCAGACAACACTCACCATTGATTCTGGATGTGTGGCAGACGATGTGTGGGAGTCAGATAAGTAGATTAAGAGATATATTTGTACTATTGTGGTAAGTAAGGTATACACTATGACTGTAATATGAACAATGCCAAACACCCCCCTTCTCCACGTTCTCCTCCCACTAGAGAGCTGTCCTTGTCATTTACTGGAGAAGGGTACAAATCGTGTGCCTCTAGTGACCCCCCCCCCCCCTTGGGTGTTCCCCTTAACCTTCTACGTATTTGTTTTGGACTATAATGGGTTGTGTGGGAAGGGTACTGGGTGGGTGTTACAAAACCAGCACAAGTGGGGTGCTGATGTGGGGAGGGGTGGGGGGATTCATTGTTTTTTCTTTCATTTTTCACACTTCCTCCAGAAGACATGTGGATACTAGCCATTAGATGCATGCACAGCAGTAGATCCCATTTCAGTCATGCATCATTTCGACCGCATATCCATGACCCCACCGACTGAGGTGCAAAAAATGCACCTGCTTACTTGGGATGTTAGAGGCTTAGGAGGCCCCCGCAAATGTCACCAAATCTTAGCGTAGCTTGATAGACAACAAATTCATATAGCTATGCTACAGGAGACACACTTTGAAATGCGTCGACCTCCTGCCTTTGCTAGTAGATGGGTGGGGGATAGGGTCTTCTCCTCTTATTCTACCTACTCTAGGGGCATGGCGATTCTTCTTAGGAAAAATGTCCCTTTCATACTTGGCGGGGTAAACCACGACTCACAAGGAAAGAGATGTATGGTTTGGGGTGTGCTAGGATCACAGTTGGTCACACTTTTCTGTTGTTATGGTCCTAATATAGATGACCATGACTTCTTTACTACACTCTGGGGACACATTATTTGGGGCGGAGATTTTAACACTGCATTTCACCCCACTCGTGATTGGTCCAACCCCCTTACACACAACTACACTAAAACACAGGGCTTACTGACAGATATAATCGCCGACCATGGCCTCATCGATGCATGGAGACATGTCCACCCGGATGCGCTGAAAGGTACACATCATACAACAATACATGCAATTTGGGCATGCTTGGACTACTGAGTTGTCTCCCGTGGGGTGGGTTCATGGATAACCGGCGTGGACCATCTGGCCAAAACTTATTCAGATCATGCACCGGTGCGATTGACGTTGACTCTTCTGGACCCACTCTCTTTTCCTAGAAGCTGGAAGCTTATGCCAGATGCACTACTGGATTCTGCTTTCAGGGCAGAATTCGGCGCGGAAATTGCTGAGTTTTTTCAAAGAAATGTTGGCTCAGTTACACAGGTGGGTGTGGTCTGGGAAGCCTTTCAGGTTACGATACGGGGCTTATGCATTGCTAAGCGTTTTGGTGTCCTGCGTGACATACAAAACTACCTACAAAACTTGAAGGTGAGTTGAAGCAATTAGAAGGTGACATGGGTCATGAGGCGACTGGGACATTACAGGTTTCGTTAAGGGATAAGCTGACTGACTATAGAAATACCGCTGAGAGGGAATTGCGCTTCAGGGAAAAATACTACACAGCCCACAAGTACGGGGAGGGGGAAGGCCTGGCAAGGCTCTATTGATGGAGAACCGTACACCCCGTTTCTCCAAACACATATTAGAAGTCCGTGATAGCAATGGCATGCGTCAGAGGAATGGACAAGATATTCTCTGTGCATTTGTATCATTCTATTCCGACCTTTACAGCACCTGCAGGACGCAAGCCTCTGATTTTTCCGCATTCCTGAGAGACATTACTCTTGGCTGGCTTGGGAATGGTCAAAGGGAATTCCTGGCTGCACCCCTTGAAGTTGATGAGATACTGACAGCATTAATGCAGATGAGGTCAGGGAAGGCCCCAGGGTCTGACGGCCTTCCTATTGATTTCTACAAAACATATGCTGACCAGTTGACCCCAATACGGAAAGCGGTCTATGAAGAGGCGCCAGATCACGAGCTCCTTCCAGAGTCTCTCAGGGAGGCCCTTATCACATCGCTTCTGAAACCTGACAAGCCCGCTGATTTAAGTGATTCTTACCGTCCTCTTTCATTGATCAATAATGACGCAAAAATCCTTGCCAAAGAACTGGCAAACAGACTCAACCTGCTGTTGGAGAAGTTGGTTTTACCTGATCAGGCAGGCTTCATTCCCGGGACGGCAACATCGCACAATCTTCGCACTCTCTTCTCCATTTTGTGAAATGTTGACCCGCAGCTGGCCCTACTGGTGGTCTTTCTGGACACCACGAAGGCCTTCGACTGGGACGATCTCTTCACCATACCACAAAATATGGGATTGCCAAAGGTTTTTCTGTCTTGGGTAAGACTTCTCTATACTTCCCCAGGGGCCAGAATTCTGATTAATGGGCATATCTCCTCTCCCTTCTCAATCATGCGAGGCACCCGTCAAGGCTGTCCTCGTCCCCTCTCCTTTTTGCGCTCGCGATCGAACATCTCGCTGCTAGAAATAGACAACACTATCACGAGAAGGCACTGAGGTGTCAACTGCGCCCTATTCTAATTTCCCTATGTGCAGATGACGTCACTATATATGTTAGAGACCCTCAACAAAACCTTAATCCACTCTTGCGAGAATTTGTGCAGTTCAGGAGGCTCTCCGGAATACATATTAACTGGACAAAATCTCAGATTTTCCCACTCACGCCCTTGGTGACAGAGTTTGTGTCTGACTTCTCAATTGAATGGTGTACAGCAGAGGTTAAATACTTGGGGGTATATGTTACTGCTGATCATAAGGAGCTGATGCTCTTGAATTATGGCAGGGCGCTGGACAGCATAACCAGTAGCGTCACAAGATGGATAGTGCTTCCACTCTCCATGGCAGTGCGCACCTTGCTCATTAAAATGATAATTCTCCCGAAACGCCTTTACCCTTTTTTAAGTATTCCATATGACCCGGGTAGGCATTTCTTCTCAGCGCTACGTACAGAACTGATACGTCTGACATGGGGAGGCAAGCAGCCTCGACTACAATGGGACACACTTGTCAGACTATACTCCGGGGGTGGGTTTGATATCCCTGATCTGTAACTCTACTATCTTTGCGCGCACATTACGCTTATTATTGGTTTCATCCGCCCAAATATATGCCCCAAGTAGCTACAGTAATATAAACAATGTCTCAACTGGACGTTTTTGTTTTTGAAAAAGACAATTTACAAATGGTGAGTTCAATCACATGTAAGGCGGGACCCAAGATAGGGAGACCACAGAGCCAGGGAAGGTAAGGGAAAGTCAAAGATATTTATGTATTTCTGTAAGCAGTTGAGAAGCACTACAGTACATCCAATTATACAATGACCATAATACACACACAAAAAGTGGGCACTGGACGGTCTTGTGAGAAGTGAATGGCGCAGTGACAAAGGAGTGCAACAGAACAGCGTGAACAGCGAATTGAAAGAGGATTTTAAGAAAGTGGTCAAAAGAAAGACAGAACTTTATACAAGTTGTTTATACAAGGGTGATTAGGTAATTGAATTGACCACAAGAGCGCCTTCATTCGACGGCGTTTCAACCTGTATCATTTCAGGTCATCATCAGGACAATAGGTCATTAAGTTTAATGGTAGTGCTTCTAATAGAGAGGCAGTAAGTAGAGCGTCTAATATGGAGAAATCTTGAATTTAAATCGTGGATACAGTCGGGATCCAATTTCAAGGCGGGGAAGGCGCGTAGGAAACAAATTAGCCGGCAGCGCCTCTAAACCTTGGTTTCAGCTAGAGGTTTCACTCCTCGAAGAAGGATTGCTTCACTCTCCTACTCCGACGCCCAGATTGATTCTGTCTCGCGGATCTTCCACTAATTTCCCCTTGCTCCTGCCCCCTCCCAACGGATCAAGACTAATTACGGGCCTCGCGCTACGGGCTAATTTGTTTCCTACGCGCCTTCCCCTGCCCTGAAATTGGATCCCGACTTACATTACATAGCATGCCTGGTCTCACCTGGGTTAACGGGCTGTACTCCTGTTAATTGTTATTTTCTAAGTAGCTACAGAACATTGGTTAGCTGACCCTGTCCCTCTGGAATGGGCTCTATTAAGCCCGGTCATGCCTCGAGGCCTCGAGACCCCGCCCCTACACCAATCACATGTACGGTACGAGCATGGCAACGCATCGCCAAACATACACGCACTCCCATGATGTATTCCCCTTTCCTTCTTCTGGTCTACCATCCTGAGATGCTGTTACTACAGGAAGGAGCGTTTCACAGAACTAGAGCAAAGGTTCACATTACCTGCTGGGGTGATCTTTATCTCAATGGCAGATTCTGCATCGTACAACAGATGTTTGTTGGTGCTACCCCCACCCCCATGAACATCTTTCTATATGTTAGACTCCACCAAGGCATAAAAGAGCACACTCTCCTGTATCCACAAGATCCCCCATTGCATTAATTGCTGCACAGTGATGATGCATCGCACGTGGTAGCGACATTATACCATAGCCTATACACCATCCTGGTTCACATTACCTGCTGGGGTGATCTTTATCTCAATGGCAGATTCTGCATCGTACAACAGATGTTTGTTGGTGCTACCCCCACCCCCATGAACATCTTTCTATATGTTAGACTCCACCAAGGCATAAAAGAGCACACTCTCCTGTATCCACAAGATCCCCCATTGCATTAATTGCTGCACAGTGATGATGCATCGCACGTGGTAGCGACATTATACCATAGCCTATACACCATCCTGGTTTCAGATCATTGCCCGGCTAGAGACAAGTCTGCCGCTGATATGGCTCAAGTAATAACTGATAAACAGTGGGGATATTGATGTACACAAATTGAGCATATTCTGTCTAGCAGCTGCCTGCGCATGATACATTATAGGTTTCTGCACCGTACCTATTATAATCTGTACAAATATAAACTGCGCGATAGCGATAAATGTGATAGGTGCCGCGCAGATGGTGCTGACTTTCTGCATCTCGCATGGTAATATGGCCCAATACAGACACATTGGCAACATGCCTTCCATGCATTGGAACAGATGACGTCATTACAGCTACATGCTTCTCCACTATTAGCAATATTAGGCTACACGGAGGAGATTAGCATTGCATCCCGTCGATTTGTATCACTTGCTCTTTTACTAGCCAAAAGAAGAATAACAAGTTGCTGGGGACGGGTCAGAGCACCAAAATTTAAGGAGTGGATTAAGGACATGATGTTTTGGCAGGAACAGTCACTCACATATGCCGAACTACTCCCTCTGACATCCCGTCCTTAGGATATCTGAGACCCCCTCAAGACGTATCTACTCAAGCACCCGATGGAGGCCCTCCATACGGCACAGTCACCCCGACACGAGACAGGCACACATGCTTCCACAAATACTGAACTTCATCCCTAGAGTACATGCCATTCTTCACTTACAGTCCTCCACTCAATCCAGCACAATATGCTTTGATGGCCCATGAGACGTATTACTGTTAAAGACTGTTGTGTTAATGACCATTTATGTATTTTGGAAACAGCTGTGTATGCATACATATATATTTCAGTTGTGATGAGCATGTATCTAACCAAACACTGTATATGCAGAGATGGGTGTATGTTTAATAAAGCTAATAAAATAAAATAAAAATTGAATAGGAAATAAGGCACGTTTAGTTAATATTCCGACCTTAATGGAAAATGACACATTAATAAACACATTTAACTATGAATGATTTTCAGTTGCACAACACAAGTTCTTTCATGTTAATGTTGTCTGCTAGTTACATTTTCTTTCCACATTAACTCTTCATGTTTACTATTTGATGTCCTAAATACATCATGTTTTACTTAATCACATTTCAAGATCCTAACACTTTCTGTTGACACGACAAAGGATTACATGCAGGTGCACTCTACACGTGTGATTATAACAAAACTCTTACATATAAAATGAACTTTTCTGCTACATCAGTCATCAAGTGAATCCTACACCTTGTAATCCCCTTTGTCTTTATGTAACATTTTCTAAAACTGATGTAGAAACTTATCATTAATTTCATCTGTATGTGTGTGATGTAAAATTCTCCAACATCCACACTGACATGAGAGGCGCTATAAAACAAATCAAATACATGTGAGAGAGAGTCTATGGAGAGATAAGACAGACTGTTGGAGGGTCATAGTGAGAGAATCATTGAAAAGCCCCAATAAAGTTTGTTGAATGCTGGTGTACTGTAAGGTCATTATTTACTATGCTTTGAAAAAATAATACAATTGAATATATGATGAAAAATGTGCTGTAGAATGCACTATTTTTGTCATTTTCCCCGAGTTCTTTGGGGAGGAGAATCTACCGAAACCTCCTTGTAGTGGTCAGGCTCCCTTGCTGCGTTCGCTCGCTATGAACCGCATGGCGGCTGCTCTGACAGAATATGCCAGGGCTGCTTTGGGTTCCCAGTCTGCACGCACAAATATCAGCTGGTGTCCTGCTTTCATGTAACCATGGCCTTAGTGTCATTCAACATGTCCTTCAAGGAGCACACTATCAACCAGTGGCAAATGATCCCTTCCAAATGAGTCTCACTTGCGCTGGATAAATACCTAATTGCAGCCATGTCCTTTCCCTGTTGAAGTCCTGAGACATTGCCACAGATCACCATGAAATCCCATGAACACTGCACACAAGTGATGTCATCAAGGAGCTGGTCACTAAGCTCCTAAAGAACCCCATTGTACAAGACACCTGCTTCACAGACCACAAAACCTATGAGAACATCAGTGGTTCTTAATGCTAGATGACCTCCTTCAAGACTCACTCGTTCAACTACAGAGCCATTAACATCAGGCAGCTAACTTACCTGCTAGAGGGACTCAACATATCTTACAAGCACAAAGAGCACCTCTAGCCTTTGATTAGCGATTCTACAAGTCCAACAGGAAGGAGCAAAAAGACAAAACTTCTCCTGGTTTTCCAAATCTAACATAACTTTGCTTTGAAACTGATATTGACCACCTGATCTTCTCCAATCAAGACAGAGCAGCAATCATATTTTTTAGACACTATTTGTCTCTTTTTCAGCTGTTTTTACAATCTGTGTTTTCATGTTCTACCATCAACTCTGTACATGGACTGGAAGGAGCCACCACCAGGGTCATCGATCTCCTTTTAAGGTCAAGGGTTCTGCTACCCTCTTAGCAAATTCTGAATTAAAGGAGTTTCCTAATGAAAGAATAAGTGAAAACGTAGAAAATCAGACTCAGTTATAATCAAACCAAGAGGGAACTGCTCTTCTCAACTCAAACTCAAAAATTCTTTATTTCGGTTCAGTTAAAACCATAAAAGATACATATATAATCACTTTTCAATTGTTTAAATACAGTTGATGTTAATTACAATTACAATTCAACATGGTAGGGGTGTTAAAAAGGTTGGCAAAGGTACGACATATCCCCACTATAGCTGTTAAAACCATATACTATACATTAAATACATTAGAACTAGGCATTAGGTGAATAATAAAATCATTTATATCAAGTCCTTAACCTCTTCTTCCGTTACTTGTACTTTCTCATGTGGTTCATATGTAAACTTCAGTGTGCTATAAATACTTTTCAGTGCAAATACAAAATCACATTTTCCATATATACAATTAATCATAAAGTGCATAGATAGGCTTCAAAGTGCTAAGTGCGAGGTCATAGAATACTATGTGTGAAGTCATAAAGTGCATGTGCGAGTTTTGCTAAAATAAGAGCCTTTAATCAACATAATCATGAGCTATTAAAGCTTCAGGCCAACTTTGGCCCTTATGAGACTTACGTTAAATAATTATCTGCTTACACTAAAAACAATTGGTTGTGATATGTCTGTTTTCTGATTTCTTTCTGCCTCTTGACAAAACCTGGTATTCATATTTTTACAAATGGGCCTAATCCATTTTTTCCTGGGTTTGTCAAACGATGGAGAGAAAAATAATACATGCAAATCATGTTCTTTATTCTCACTTTGGCATAATATACATAATTCATTACTTTTTCCATCGTGCTTGCTAACCCATCTTGATTTATTAACATTGGTTTGTAGCACACCATATCTGAACTTCATATATAGGGATTTGGCTAATTGTGGATGCACTTCGTCCAAGAAAGGCTCAAAGCTTGCAACACCTTTGAAGAGAAGGAACCTAATTGTCACTGTCCCGGTAGAAGAACTATGTAACACACTATTTTGGGTGTAAGCCCAAAAAGTGGATTTTAGTAGTTTCCTGGAAGGTAATGCCAGCTGAGTTGGGTCTTCCCAGAAGTGAGGTAGACCCAACTTCATAAGCCAAGAAGAAACATGCTTAAGCCATGGGATGTTGCTGCTCTGATCAATTTTCAAGATCTCCTCTAGGCCTTCCCTATAAAGGGGTCGATTCCGATCCGGGTCGGCCAGCTCTTCAAGAGCTGTCCGTAGCCTTACCGTGCGACCCACACGTACCTGTAACAGGTCCGTCCTGTAGATGAAGTACGATGCGCATAACTGCCCAAAACCCGAACGACACGTAGGCTGTGATTCAAGCTTCATTCTCCGTCCGAGCAGTAACCTCGAACGCCGAATCGAGTCGCCCGGAAGCAGTATCCATAGAAGTTTCCGCCCTGACAAGTACGATGCGTACTTCCTATGCGCCGGATGGGTCGCCACGTACGGCACGTCACAGCATCCGGAAAGCAATCATATCAGCTCCGATTCGCGCCACAACTCAATCCACGGCTACGAGATGGACCAGCTTGCAACAGGTATGAGACAGAGCAACAAGCAGCGTGCACGAGACAAACACATCATGAATCTCATCGTGCAGGTCATACCAGTACTTTACATCTATGACCAGATCAGGAACCGACGCCGACGGCGCAGACGGTAAGTCAGACACCTACCACACAAACAAACGACACATACCCATAAAATGGCACACACACACAGGGGATCAACATCCTGGCCACTAACAACAGGCCACCATAGGGGTTGTATGGCCAGCACCACTACCATCCCCACCCATAGTGCTCATGTTGCCCATCACTACTGCCACCCACACCCATAGGGGACCTGTTGCCCATCACCCCTGCCACCCCCCATAGGGGACCTGTTGCCCATCACCCCTGCCACCCCCACCCATAGGGGACCCGTTGCCCAGCACTACTGCCACCCCCACCCATAGGGCTTCTGTTGCCCAGCACCCCTGCCACCCCCACTCATAGGGTACCTGTTGCCCATCACCCCTGCCACCCCCACCCATAGGGAACCTGTTGCCCAGTACTCCTGCCACCCCACCCCTAGGGCTCATGTTGCCCATCACCCCTGCCACCCCCACTCATAGGGGACCTGTTGCCCATCACCCCTGCCACCCCCACTCATAGGGGACCTGTTGCCCAGCACTACTGCCACCCACACCCATAGGGCTCATGTTGCCCATCACCCCTGTCACCCCCACTCATAGGGCTTATGATGCCTATCACCCCTGCCAGCCCCACTCATAGGGCTTATGTTGCCCATCACTACTGCCACCCCCACCCATAGGATGGGTGATGCGCCACACATCCATTATACTCCAACATAATGTATGCCAGCAAAATACATCCCCCCTAACATCATGACATTTGTCTGTGACAAATGCCCACAACAGTGATTATGACTTTGAACAGACAATGTAACTAACAGCACGTGTGGCCAACAAATGAGTGTGCCCTACACAAGGCAAGCATCACTATAGCACTGTGTCAATGTAAAACTAACCCCCCTCACTGTGTAGAACAAAAGTTAAGTGTGGGGTTCAAAACTGCAGCAGATGTTGAGCATTGTGGTGATGGGGTCTAAATCCCCCTCATCACAGTGACCAAAAGGTAAGTGTCATCATGGTCAAACCTGCAAATAACAAACAGCATGTATGATCCCTGCTCCCAACACATTAAACACTTTTGGCGCAAACTAGTGGTTGTGTCCCATACCCACAGAGATGTGGTGAGGCTCTCAGTGCAGTGAAAACAAAACATACTCTCAGCCATGTGCAGACAAGCACCACACATGGGGGCTGATAATGCATACAGTGTACAATGACACAAGAGCAGAAGTGACCATCACAAAGTATACACACATCTCGAAAATAGACACACCAATCAAAACAACCTGTGTAGACTGTAGGTGTCAGCTCACAAACTCCCATTCCTGCCAGCAATGACACCTAACAACCAGGATGAATGTGCACAATGATGTGATATGACTCACAGGGACTGCAGGGAAAATCACAGAAACATCATCCAAGCAATGGCCCACAACAGCAAAAACAATGCACTGATGCAGATGCACAAACAGGCAACCTCACACTGCACATCTGACACAAAATGTGTGTGTGTGTGTGTGTGTGTGTGTGTGTCTCAGTATCCCCAGGCAAATACAAAACACATGAGGGGGGCTGACCCACAGTGACACAGATGTGGACACAGTGCCAAACAAAAGTTAACCATCAGTGGGACACCCTTAGTGGGCAATCAGGCATTGTGAGATGAGAGGGAGCACAACAGACACATGTGACACAAGCTGGAATGAACAGCAACTAACACAGCAAGAGACTGACACACAACAGCACTATCCCCAGGGACCAGACATTGGGGTGACACAAGCATGCATGACACCTCCACTGTGATGACCAAGGCAGATGTCGTACAAACTGGGAAACCTAGACATGTGTCCTGTGCCACAAACGTACATCACACCTACACAAACACAAACACAAATCACTCAGCATGGCCCGTCATCCATGGACAAACGGGAGCTAGCGGCCCATCCATGCAAACATTTACATCAGTCCACCTTCAACACCACACACCCTGAATTGCAACAATGTGCATCTGTGAAGCCCACATGGACAGGTGACATTGCAAATGCACCCATGACAAACACAGGAATGTTGGGAGGAACTAAGGTGCACAGACTCATCACACAAGGACAGTTTACAACCCTGGTGAATGACAGACATACTGCACAGTATGCGGTACATGGCCATGACGTCAAAGCTCACGTAACCTTCAGAATACCTGCCACAGTCCCAGGGCAATGCAGGACCCAAGGAGAACCACAAGGCACACATGCTGACACCTGCAAACATTACAGCCCTGAACCCGACAAGTGGGAGCAGTCACACACACATACACATGTCTCAATCACTGAAAGGTACCACCTAGGGACAACTACATGATATTGCGAACAAACAAGTGCCTTGGGGACCTCTGACTGTGTCTCATCTGCGTCTGACCACATCATCACCACTCAGAACAGACAAATCCCAATGATGAAACACCAATTAACAGTAGTGTGTCATGAACCCACACATCTGGTAGCCCATGGCAAAGTTGTGGGATGAACACAGTACCACTCAGCAAGCATCAACAACAGGAACATATCAAGGGAACACTGCCTGTGTATGAAAAGGAATGTGGACACACACACACATGCTCATACAACACACACCATGGGCCCAGGTTATGTCACGGGACAACACATCCGTGGAATAGCCTGAGGGGACCCAACTCCTGTGTAAGTCCAGCTGTGGCAAACATAGTCACAGCACGTCCCACTCATGTCAGCAGAACACTTGTTCAGTCAACCATCAGTTACCACACAATGAAGGCTCTGTTCACAACAGCCTGGGTATATGAGTCTCCCCTAAGTCATCTGCACATACTCAACACATATGTACAGCAAGTTGCACAGAGGACCCAGTTGCTCCTATACCAATGATGCCCACACCTGTAGGTCCAGTGGTGTTGTACCCAAAGTCAGGGAAATAGACCATTGGACAATGGGAAGCACATCATATGTTCATGGGTGCAAGCCACAGATGTGACCATGCAAATGAAATGTTCACAGAGATGTTCTCAAATTGTTAATCATGACACACCCAGTTAGCTACAAAGGATGACATGGATACCGACCAGAATAGGATACATATCTCATGGACCACATGGAGTACCTCACATCAACACCTCAGTATTCAACATTGGAAACCAAGCATTACAGGTGCAAGGGCATGCTGAACATCATCAACCTAATGTACAGCTAAATCAAGTTCACAATGATAAAGAAAAAAGCTTTATTCAGCATATGCAAATTGAAACGTCTGTTCAAACAAAAGGCCAATGGCCAGTCCATCATCACATTACAAGGAGTGAACTTGAGTGACAACTGTCACACGTTGCTTGACTGCACTGGAAGGACAGGGGACATCACCTCGGAGAGGCATACATGGGGGCAGGCCAGGCACCGCAGGGACAGGATCAGGGCGCAGCAGAAGGAGGCAGTGAAGGGGTGGTGCACGAGAGTCACTTGCAGCTACAGTTGAGCTGACTGAAGTGGTGGATGCAGTCACAACTGTGGGGCACAAGTCAGATGGGGTGGGTGCCGGCACAACTTCAGTGGGCAGGTCAGATGGAGTGTATTGGGTCCCCACTGCAGTGCCCAAGTCAGACGGAGTGGTCGTGGACTCCACTGCAGTTCCTAAATCCATGTGAGTGGAATGGGGTGCAAGTCGGCAGGATATAGGGGGTGACACGGTCCCCACATCAGTGGCACTAACTGTCTGACCGGGTGTGGAGGAGGAAGTGGTAGGGGGGAGGGCCTCAGCATTTTGGGGATGGTGTATCTGTGGGTGGGGGAACCCGGGGCAGGGTGTGGCAGGGGAACCTCTGGAGTGGTGGCCTGGGGGATGGAGGGTGGAGACTTTGCCTTGGAGCTGCGTGGCGGCGGTGGGGTCTTGCTCTTCTGGCTCCAGGGGGACTTGCTGGTGGGGGTCTCAGTCTGACTGCACCTAGGGGAGGGTATCCGGGTGTGAGGGGCACTCCCCTATGTGTGTGGGGACTTCCTCTTCCCCTTGTAATCTGGATCTGCTGGATTGGTGGGGAAGAGGCCAAGGTCACAGAGGAAGAGCTTCTGGGGAGATGGGGTTGCAGGTGAGGCAAGGGAAGGGGGCTGGGAGGGAGAGGTTTTGGAGGACTGCAGAGTGGTTGTGCATGACTGTGTGTGTGTCTGCAAACCATCCCTTGTGAGTGTGGTATCAGTCCCCTGCACTAGCTTGTGTGCACGTCTAGCCCTTGGTTTGGGTGTTTGTGTGCTGCCCGTGTCTGTGGCTTTGTGAGAATGTGCAGGTGTATGTGTGCTTTGGATAGGTAGGCTGCTAGGAATCGTGGGTGGTGCAGGGGTAGGAGGGGTGCGGGACTGTTGGATCTGTCTAAGTAAGTCCACACACTCCTCACTCAGGGCAGCAGGGGAAACAGGGGCAGGGGGTGCGGTGCCTGGCACAAAGGAGACATGCTCCCAAACACAGGAGCCTCCACGGACCTCTGGGATGGGAGCCGATGGGAGGGTGGTGATAGTGGTGGTGGGGAGGTGGCGGGGACAGCCTCACTAGCTGGGGTTTGGTGGCTGCTGACACCCGCCTCCACAGGGGAGTCATCCTCAGAGCTGCTGTGGCCCTCAGCTGGGATGGATAGTGCTGACAACTCCTCGGTGTGGCTCCACTCCCCTTCCGTGCCACTGGGCCCCCCGACTCCTCTCCTTCTGTCCCTGTCAGGCTCTGTGGCTCCTCCTGGTCCGTGGAGATGTCCCCTCCTGTGGCCGTGGATGTATCTGGATAGGAATAGGAAGAAAGAGAACAATATCAGCCACCTGCACTGACTGCACACACCACAGTGAGTACATCACATCACAGGACAATCCCTGGCATCATCAGCTGAACTCTTCTTTGGGGTGCCAAATCGAAGCAGTGGACGAACAGGGGGACGTTCTAACTTACCTGCTCCTTCCTGTGGACGCCCTGTGTGTTGCTGGTCTCTCTCCCTCCCGCCGCCGCTCTGTTGAATAGCGCGGCCGCTGTGCGGAGGGAACTTCAATTCCCAGACTCCCCAGCCTCGGAGGGCGGAACCAGGCGACGCTGCTCACGCGCCTGGAGGCGCTTTAAATCCGAGCACACCGCCCGCGTCGCGGGACAGTGCGCGGGCAGTGCCGGGCTAAGCCCGGGCAAAGGGCGGGCCGTCTGTGGCCGTCAGGGGGCCGGTAGAGGCCAGGCTGGGCTCACCCTCTTCCATCTTGCCCGCATTACGAAGGTACTGTGATCCCATTATTACATCATAGAAAGTATCGTTGTGGCTCCAGCTTCGATCAAGTAGGGTTTTCCCTAAAGTACAACAGGACAAGAACTTGTTAACAAAATTGTTGAAAGTATATTTAGCATTCTATTTCGTTATTCTCTTGCCTTGTATGCAAATGTCTAAAAGAAAGTCTATGGAGGGTGGCGGGGGCAGCACGAATAAAAAGGGGAAAAAGATTAAAAAAGCTAATCATGCTGCTGGCAATTGTGTATTGGATAGGATTGAAACAATAGTAAATGATTGCCAAGTGATGTTGGAGGAAACCAGGGTACCATCAGATGCAGTATTAGCACTAGCGGGCGAACCCATAGATAGCAGCCAAAATTATAAGATTCCAACAATGTTTAAAAGTGCTAAACAAGTATCTTTTAAAGCCCTTGCCTGCATTAAATCTAATGGGCAATCTGAGCCCTGTCAGGGAGTAAATCTGGATCCCTCGAAAACATTATCTGCCATTGAAATTCATTCACCCATAGCTACTCCTGAACTTTTATGTTCAAATAGATTCGCGATTCTGGAGGGTCTAGATGAGGAGGTATTATCACCTGCACCCTTGGATTGTCGGAAAAGTGGTCTGGTTGATAACAAAGCAGTACAGACATATAATATGCAGGGAGAGACTCTTGAGCGGAAAATTGACCAATTATTAAAAGAGGTAGAATCCTTGAAAAAAATAGTGGTGGAATTAAATAAGAGGGTCCCATTAACATCTATGCCCATTGGCCCACTATGTTATCCCGTAAACACAACACCTCTAGCTCCCTCGACAGCAGTCCAGCATAATTTATCGTCAACATCATATGGAGGGACCCATTCAGTTTGTCATAGGAATGAGCCAACACAAAAGTTACCGGCTTCTGCCAGTGGCAGTAGACGTTCATATACGGACATTGTCAAATGCTCAAAAATCCAAAATGATTACCCTAATACTTCTAACACCTCAAATTCTGGTGGCCCCTCGAGATCAAGTTACCAGGAGGTCCAGGCATTTTCCAAAGGTAATACCGCATCCAATATAACCCCTGGCCACCCATTGAATAATCCGAAAACAGTTTATATGGTTAAAGTGCCTAAACTTTCTAGCACCCAAGCCCATGAAAATGAGGAATCTGTAAAAAATAAAGCTATACACTGGCTTAGGCACGTCAGAGGATGCAGGTCAATAATCCGAGAAGATATTGTTAGAGCAAGAAGAATTTCGTTCCACACCAGCCAATTTGATTGTATTGAGCTCCTATTTACTAACACTACACTGGCTGAGAATCTGTTGCTTTTGGAATTCCGCACATCTTCACCAGATTATTCTTTCATACAGATCAGGCGCTCTCCGCTCTGGGCTTCTCCAGGGCGGGAGCCACAGGGTAAAGTAGGGACTCAGAGAGAAGAGTCAAACTTAAATAGGGTGGACTGACTGGATCAAGAATTGCTACAGGGACGTATTATAGATACAGACCCAATCAATTCCGACCCTATTAAAGTGTCTATAATAATTCCTCCTGAGTCTTTATCCCCCCTACAGTCTTCATTCCCTCGAGAGATATTTCTAACTAATCAGGTGACCATAAATTCCCCTCCCTCTCCAGCATCTCTAAATTTTGTCTCTTGGAATTTCGCAGGGCTCCCGAAAAAACTTTTAATTCCGGAATGGCAGGAATTTATTGGTACTTTTGATGTCTGCCTATTCCAGGAGACATGGAGCTTAACCCCCCTTTACAAAACAGGATATGCTACATATTACAAACCAGCTATAAGCCTAGGGAAAGGTCGACCATCAGGGGGGCTACTAGTGTGGGTTAACATAACACATAATTGGACAGTGGAAGCCCACAGTAGTGGCTCCCCTGATCTTTTACATCTGACTATAAAAGGTCCACAAGGGGGACAATCCTAGAGCTATTTAATATCTATGCCAGAGGGACTGTGGGCGGACAGGCTTCCCAGACAGTATCTGACCTGGAACGCGAAATGACTCTTATTGACCCCCTTTCTAATATCATTGTATGTGGGAAATTTAACTGCACATTCGAACCCCTATGTTCTGAAGATCTAATGGGGACCATTGAGGAAGATCTTAGATGGGGCATTCCGCCTCTCGAGCTGCCTCCTATTAAGAAATGGTCCCAAAGGGCAATACAAATGAATGCTGTTACTCAGGAGTTCAATTTGAGAGCAGTGAACGGCAGGTCTAAATCTGATATGGGTGGAGCATACACATATAATAGGTTAACTACCCCGTCCCGCATTGATTATATTCTTATTGATATTCACTTCTGGGGGAACGTTGTGGATATGGTCGTAAAAAACACTATGGACAGCGACCATAATCCACTCTGCTTGCCAATTAATGATGTTTGGTCGACCCCGAAGTGTGAGATCAACAAATTACCCCTGATGTCTACTAAAGAAGTGTCGCTGGCAGGTTGTAATAGACGCCTTAAATGGCATGGGGTTTCACAGCATGAGAGAAAGCTGGAAAGTATTAAGGAAATATTGGTCGGGAAAAATGAGGAGCTTGCTGAGGTCCAAAACAAAGTGGGAGACTCTCAATTTGTATCCTCACTTTACCGAGACACTATAAGTAAGATAGGGAAATTCTTTACTCTAGAAGGGAAACCACCCTGTAAAGGGGCCCCATCGAAATGATCGAATCCATGGTACTCCAAAGACTGCAGAGAAAAAAGAGTGACCTTATCAAAAGCTTTAAAGAAGCTAGATAGTAGCATGATTAGAAGAGCAAGACAGGAATAGTCACTGAAAAGAAATTCTACCTTATTCTGGGACCTCCTAAATAGAGCAAAGAGGGCAAAAACGATAACTATCCCGAATCATATAACAGAGCTGCAATGGCACAACCATTTCTTTGTTATATATGCGGGTGAGGATGCCTCTCCAGACTCTGAGAAAGAGCATAATTTGACCCCTGCCGTAATCTTTCCACCCGATGTTACTTTTGGGATCCAGGAAGTGACTCTGGCAATAAAAAGTATTGCACCTGGCAAAGCAGCAGGCCCAGACGGCCTTCCAGGAGATTTGCTTTTGCATGACCCAGCACCCTGGGCATTGTTTATTTGTGCCATAATGAATGCTATAGTTAGGGGTTCCTCAGTACCAGAGTCCTGGAAAGCCGCAGTAGTGATTCCATTATATAAAAAAGGCAACAAAGAGGACCCTGCCAACTATAGACCTATTAGTCTAATAGATGTGATCCAGAAGGTGGTTGGCAGGGTTCTTCTTATGAGACTGAAGCTGTGGATTGAGGATATGAATATTTTATCCCATTTTCAAGCAGGGTTTAGGCAAAAGGTAGGCACAAAGGATGAAGTTTTTAGATTTTATATGATTTATTGGAAAGTGGTAGTTTTAGGAAAAGGCACTTTATATTTAGCTTTTATAGATCTCAAGTCTGCGTTTGACTTGATCCCTCGCCAAAGGTTATGGCAGGTTTTATCTGAATTAGGTGTTCCTTCAGAGATTCTCGCTTTTTTAATACTTTTACATGAGGATAATCACACCAAGATTACAGCTCACAGAAAGTGTCACGGTGAACAGGGGGGTCGGCCAGGGCTGTGTATTAGCCCCCACCCTGTTCTCCTTATACATCAATGGGGTGGTGGATCTTCTTAGAGAGGACCCAGCCGATGCTCCAGCCCTGGCTGGTGAAAAAATTCCTACCCTCCTGTTCGCCGATGACACTCTTCTGATCTCAAAATCCCCAGGTGGCCTTCAAAAGATTTTAAATAGGTTTAGTACCTTTTGTAGGTCCCATGGCCTGATTATAAACACTGAGAAAACCAAATTAATGGTAATTAATCCTACAAGACGTTTTAGAAATGTTTTTACCTTGGATGGCAACCCGCTAGATATTGTGGACTCCTTCGATTATTTGGGTATCCGGATTGTGAAAGGGATGAAGTGGAGCTCTCACTTAACTAAGATGCTCTTATGCCACAAGAGGGTTTCTGGTGCCATCATTAGAGAACAACATCTCTCTATGAGTAGACCAGTGGCCCCGGCCCTTGTGGTATATGAGGCAAAAGCACCATCTTGCACAATGTATGGAGCTGAAATTTGGGGCCATGAAAATATCCATGAGCTAGTTAAGTCTGAGAACAAATTTATGAGGGATCTTATCTCTCTTCCCACATCAACCCCATTAAAACCATTGTTTTATGATTTGGGTAGACATTCAATCCAAGACATTGCACAACTTCGCCCTTTATTATTCTGGGCAAGACTACGAAGGACACCGGAGCTTGCTAAGTATGCTGCAGCCCCAAGCGAACTTACATTAGCGGACACTGGGAAGAAGATAAAATGGATCTCTAATGTAAGACAATTGCTGAGAGAAATTGGATATGAAGACTGTTGGGAATCCCAGTTGCCCCCTTCAAAATTGGATCTTAAGAAGGCATATTGGAGATGGGTCAAAGATAGAGAGTTAAGAAATGGTAATGTGGGGAAGCTAACTGAGTCTTATTTTGAGCACAAGACACTTTGTAAATTGGAACCATATCTTGATTTCATCCAGATTCCACTGAATAGGTTATTATATATGAGATTCAGACTAGGAACCTTACCTCTTAACTCCGTTAAGGCTGGTTGGAAGGGTCACATACGCACATTAACTGGTTGCCCAAGCTGTGCATCCCCGAAGGAATCTATCCCCCACTTTCTTTTTGCCTGTCGTACCTATAGAAGTGCGAGATCCAAGTGGCTGAGACCAATTTGCAGAATTCTGGGCTCTAGAGATTATGTAACTGTGTTGTGTATTTTAAAAACAGATACATCATCTCTTATTGTAGTATTTGGATTGGCCAAGTACCTGGGTTGTGCTTGGCTGTTGAGGAAAAAAAAAACTTGCCACTCTTATGCACTGAAATGTTGTTGAGGCTCAGCTTTATAAACCTTTTTATTCTTCTTCTACCAATCCTTTTATAATGAATTTCTTGTTCTATTGTACATAGTATCATATCATGTGATGTAGTCCATTTAAACACACATATGATTAATTCCTTTTATTCTTCCAAATGTTTTACTTGATCCTTTTTAACTTCTTGTATGTTGTGCTTTTATGATATTTTTATCGAATAAAGCTATACCTACCTACCTACACTTCTCAAAGTGCCAACACTGTTTATAATAAGCCAATTGTCATTCTCAACATCAACCATGGCACACATATCCCACCTTGACTTGCACCCATATGTCTGTTGCTTGTTGGATGCTAATTCCCCAATATCCCGACATGCACCACCCAAACATCAGTTGGACATGCCAGTGAACATGTAGGAGTATGTCACTATACACACAGCACATCTCTTGCCACTGACTCAGTACAGGTGTCCGGATGAAGGGATGGGCAGAGGCTCATTTCACATGCTTGTGATGCATGCCAGCAACACACACTATGATGTTCTCATGTCCTGATAGTCAATGCCACAATGGGGTGCATAGTGCACACTTGAACACAATGCAGGATCACTCATAACAAATTAAATGCCATGGCACTGGCATGCCTGGAAAGTCAGTCAACACTGTCTCCTGTCACAGGGGCAGGGCTTCCAGACAACAACAGTATGCACCGTGTCACAATCATAGCTCAGGGATGAAGCAAACTCTGTAGCTGACAAGTGCACTTGCCCATCCCTGCAAACAACATATCCTGGACCCAGAAGACCCCACATCATGTAAATCAGACATATGAGTCTCTGCAAACACAACTCCATGTACATTAGCACATCACAGTCTTCCGTGCATGTAACCTAGCTGCCTGAAATCCACAGTTGCATACACCATTGTGCGCTGTCAGATGATCACACACCAATATTTCACACAGGTCTTGTCACATCTCAGATGTCCTGCTGACCCTCAAAATCTTGGACACCCCAGTTGTACGTAACAGGAAGCCACACCATAATGACACAGAGGCAGACACCTGAAGGCACAAGTCACGAAGCACAACCTGTAAGTTGATACACAGGAATGGGATTACAGAGTGTTTCTAAATGGCCTTGAGGAGGCATGACTGCCCAGGTCTACGTGAAAGAGTGTTTGGCCCTGGACAGTAGTCAGGTGGTTAAGCAAGTGTGACATACTTGATATACATACTCCTGAGGCCCACAAATTGGAGTCCCCTGCTGCGTGGTTTTGTTTGAAATACCCCAGCCACATGTGGCGAGTCAGACCAGCAATTGTAACACATATCAAGGGCACACACAGATCACATGTCAGATAAAAGGCATTGGGTAAACAATTGAACCACCCATGAAACACACAACATAGTCAAGGGAACAGATGCTGTCCTGTAGCTGAAGCATAGCTGACTGAAGGGACACAGTGCCCTAGTGACACAAGCAACAGACTGTAGGGGCCACACCTGTGGAACAGATGAGGAGGGTGCATCACACAATTGAGGGACCTGAGTATTGGACTACAAGACCTACGTAATGTGGAAGTGTGACCAGGCCAAAAGACTGCTATTTGCATGTCAGACATAATACACAGATCAGACATGGACTCACCCCCTTCCTGCTGCTGTCTGGCCTTCAGCTGCCTATCTAGGTCCGGGAAGACCACTGCCAGGATCCGGAGCATGTGGGGGGTCAGGGTCCGGTGTCCGCCCCTCCTGCGTGGAGATGACAGCTTAAGCTGGACTCTAGCTATCCTCCGGATCCAGCCCCAAAGTCCTGCCACCTTTTCTGGCAGTTGCGGATCCGGCGCATGTAGATCCCCACTGAACGAACTGCCCGGGCGATGGTCAGCCATATCTCCTGATTCTGGTGGGCATCAATCTGTGAGGATGACAAAGTTAAAAGTACATTAACACACATGCCCCATATTTGTGCTGCACACATTTGGATATACATGTCATCATCACAAAGGGAAATGAGTTACACAGGTAGTGCAACCATGGGGAAGGACAAATCACCTGCATGTCCGACATGTTAACAATGCCTGGGAAGTGTAAGCTTACACTAATGGACTTTAGCAGCAGAACACCTGTTCATTACATGTCCCTATACACTTTGGGTGGTGAAAGTAGTCAGTGAGAATGCTTGCGACTGGTGTACACACTGCTAGTACTGCTAGTCAGACAACATGCATAATTAGGAAGGCAGAGGATTGCACACTTACCTGCTCCCCTGGTTTCCCATACAGCTTGCTGTACTGTGAAAGGAGCCCGTCCAGCAGGGCCTGGTTATCCCCCTCAGTGAAGGCTGGGGCCCTCTCCAGAGTACGTGCCATAGCAGGAGCCAGAGGATGCAGAGACAGCAGCAGTGGTAGCAGGGATGTGGTCCAGGAGCATGTAGTGCAGGCAAGTGAGCTCCCTGGGGGCCAGCCAGCCTTATATCTGTGCTGCAGAGGCAGAATCTGTGCCATGTGTCCCAAGTGATAGGTCCAACACTGTTGAATTCTATGAATCTGGCCAATCCATGGAAATGTACGACTCGTACACGCCTTCCGCATCGTTCAAATCTTCACCTTCATGACACACTAGTAATTACAACATTGTTGTAGGCATCCAACTGAATTTCCAGCGCACAACTCATACAAGTTTTGAATCCGCATCCGTCTCCATGACAGTGCAGAGCCAATGGGTGCGCCCGGCTCGTTTAACTGACAGTACAACGCGTATTTTGAAAATACACATGCACCCGTCTCCATACGATTCAATGGCCAAGGCGTACGCCTGTCTCGGACCTTGCCTGCCCGACGTGTATGCATGATAGTTACCCGAATCGGACCTCATTGCAGTCATCGCAGGACCCTGGTACAGGCTTTGGTCACCAGCCGTTTGGATTACGGCAATGCCCTGATGGCAGAAGTAGGTGAGACCTTGCTAGCCAAACTACAGGTAGTTCAGAATACTGCTGCAAGGATGATCTTAGATCGCCCTGCAGGAACTCCCTCTCTACCGTTACTCAGAGAACTCCATTGGCTTACGGTGAAAAAGAGATCTTTTTTAAGATCTGCTGCTTCACCTACATCGCCTATAACAACAGAGGGCCTCTCTATCTTCAAAAAAAATTGTTTAAATATTCTCTCTCAAGGAACCTTAGATCTAGCTCTCATGGTCTATTGCTAGTTCCCCGTTTCCGTCTCTTCCGAACGGGAGGTAGATCTTTCTCATATCTGGCCCCAAAATACTGGAATCAGCTTCCCTATGCTATTACGATCCATCCCCAGATATGAGCTGTTTAAGAAAAAACTGAAAGCCTTTCTATTCTGAACCTTCCTTTAGCCCTCTTTTCCGGTTCTCTGTTTAGGATTGTTAGTCTATTATGCAGCGCCGAGATGCCCCTGGGTGATTTGAGCGCTTTACAAATAAAATAACATAACAAAATAACAATAGCAAAGCATATGCACGGCTCAGTCATGAACCGTGCAATGCGTACGCATTGTCACCCGCATCGGACCTCATTGCTGTCAATGGCAAAGCGTACGCACGGCTCGGTCATGAACCGTGCAATGCGTACGCATTGTCACCCGCGTCGGACCTCATTGCAGTCAATGGCAAAGCGTAGGCATGGCTCAGTCATGAACCGTGCAATGCGTAAGCATTGTCACCCACGTCGGACCTCATTGCAGTCAATGGCAAAGCGTACTCACTGCTCGGTCATGAACCGTGCAATGCATACGCATTGTCACCCGTGTCGGACCTCATTGGTGTGACTATTTGACGGATTTAACATACAATTACTTGCCAGGGACACCTGTGCACACCTACCACACTACAGCATTGGCCACACAGTGTCCCATGGCATGTAAGGCTGCATTCCCTGTGTGTTGGGGGGACACATTTGGTTTGTTCGGTGCCACTTTTGTTCACTCACTCCCAGGATGTGCACGTGTTAATGGGGACAGAATCCTTTGTGTGTTGTGCACATTACCACTGTGATGTTCAAATGTACAGTAATGGGCATGAGTCACGGACACAGTTTCATGTTGGATCTGTTTAGGACATGCCACATACACCCTGAGTCCTGGGGGTGATGGCATGTACATCACAGTGAGACCTGTAGCCACAATTCTGTTGTGAACCCACAGTCTGTGTGCATGCTGTATCTCAGATGTGGCTGATCAAATTTACCCAGTTGGAGACAGTCTCCACATCCATGTGGTATATACATCTACCTTGACGGTGTGTGTGTGTGTCTAAGAGATGTACATGTAGGGCCTGGAGGGACAACAGTGGCCACTACCTGTGGGACTCACGCTTGCCTTGTGGTGTGTATGTGATACGCCATGTCCATGGCATTGTCGATGTGGCAATACAGGTACCCTGGGTATCTGCATGGCAAAGACCTGGGATGCCTGGGAGACATCAGGCCTCACTTGTCACTGTGGTGTGTGTTTGTAACGTCACAGTAGTACATAGATCGGGTGACACAGCCAGATGATTGGCCATTGCACTACATGGGACTCATGTCGAAATGTGGAATTGAGATTTGAGGTGATGGTCATGTAGGTGACATATGTGTCCATGCCCAACAGCACACACCTCAGTACATTGTGTAATGTCATGATCTATCATGTGATATTGAGCCTGGTCATGGCCACAATTGGTGGATGAACCGACAATCTTCCTTTATTCATCTCTGTTCTGCAGGGCACCAGCTGTCCATCGACCGTTCCCAGACCTTGCAACCATGCAGGAACGCGACTGCATCCGACAGTACCGCTTCACCAGGCCACTGATTGAGGAGTTGGTGGAGCAGTTGGCGCCACATCTGCTACCTAGCCGGACATATCCTATATCACTGACCCCAGAGGTGAAGGTGATGGCAGCCCTGCACTTCTTTGCTACTGGTACCTTCCAGTACACTGTGGCTACAGCAGGTGGTATGTCGCAAACTATGTTTAGTCGTGTGCTACGCGATGTCTTGGAGGGGATGTTGCATTTCCTTGACCTGTACATCAAGTTCCCTAGCCCAGCTGAACTCCCTGAATTAAAGGATGCCTTTCATACACTGGGGAGGATGCAGAACATCCTCGGATCTATTGATGGGACACATGTGGCCCTGATAGCACCACAGGCTCATGAGCAGGCATACCGAAACAGGAAACATTTCCACACGATCAATGCTCTGGTGGTATGTCTTGCAGACATGTGTATCACACATATGTGTGCCTGGTTCCCTGGTTCGGCGCACGATGCCTACATAATGAGGAGTAGTCGCATTGCAACACTGATGTCACAGATGCCAGCTCAGCCTGGCTTGTCGGTGTGTACTGACTGTTTATCATTGTGTGTGTTTGTCAATGTTGTATTCCACCCTCCTACAAAACTCAGCTACTTGTTCATTTTTGTGTGTGTAGGTGACTCCGCATACCCCAACATGCTGTGGTTGCTGACACCCCTCAGGATCCCTGTGACACCAGCCGAGATGCGCTACAATGAGGCACATGGTCGGAGCAGGAGGGTGATTGAGCGGACATTCGGCCTCCTGAGAAACCACTTTCGCTGCCTGGAGAAGACCTGAGGGGCCCTCCCATATGAACCTGCAAAGCTGTGCAAAATAATCCTTGTATGCTGCATGCTACACAACATGGCAGTGCGGAAGAAGGTGCCTCTCATCCAGGATGACGATGACGATGACCAACCTCCGGCATCTGTGGAGGATCCCGGCCTGGGCCAAGATGCCAGTGATGATGAGGATGAGGGTGACGTCTGCTCACAGCTCATCAACAACTTCTTCACCTGAATGTGAGTTCCCAGGGTTGTTATGTCAATGTATGGAGTTAGCCTGGAATGTGTTGTGGCTGCTCTGTTGCTGTATGAGTGTGTCTGTGTGCCACTTGACTGGACGCATGCAGTCCACAATAGGGTGGTACTGCTAACTTGTTTTTATGTAGATTTATTGTGACATGTTTGGTGCTTGTGTATTGCATTTCTCTCCTGTTTTGCTGTGCTTTTGACTGTGTCTTGTGTCTGTCCTTCACAGGGTAATTTGCCTGTTGTTTGTCCAACACTGACCCCAACACCCAGAATCCGACACCAGTGTGGGAGTAGTCAATTGACATCGAGTGATGTGCCACACACCCCTGGACTACAATTCTCAGACACTCTGTGACAGTGTGTCCACCTTAACGTACAATTGCCTTGCAACTATTTTTGAATAAACATGTTGCTGATGTGTAATGAACCTGTGCTATGCTTTGTTAGGTGTGTTGTCTGTCTTCCCACATCTGAGTGACATTTGCTTACCTCACCTGTGGACTTGTTACCACTGACTGTGGATAGGTGTTGTGGTTGTGCATACCTATGTGTGTCAGGTCAACATCATTGTGTGAGATGAGTAACATGGCCATGGTGAGTATGTGTTGTGTTGCCATAGTGGTGTGTCTCCCTCACATGTGTCACATCACCATGACTCACCTGACGTTGGTCACATTGTTGCAGTATTTGGCATGCACTGTGTTGTGTAGCAGATCGACATCTCCATGACACATGACAATTTGAAATCACAGCAGAGGCAAGTATGGTGTACTGGTGAGTTTATTTTCGAACATGTGTGAGGAAAGTGAACAGGGTGGCGGGTGCTGTACATTGGTTTTGAAATCCAAAGTTCACATTAGAGTTGGAAGTGCTGGTAGCTGAAATGTCCAGAGTAACCTCCACAGTCATCTGCTACATTGGCCCAACATGAACCCTCCATGTCATATGGGCGAGTTGTGTGTGATTGGACAAGGTGAACGGGTTGTACCCAAAGAACATTGTCCAGAACAGGTTTAGAGGCCCCAGGTGATGTGCTGGGACATCTGCCTCTCAAGAGAGAGGGGGGGATCCTCAGGTGCAGGCTTCTGCGGTGCAGTGGAGTCTCTGCCAGAGTCCTCCTCCCTCCCTGTGGCACTGGCAGATGGTGTTGCAACAGATGTTGTGGCCACACAGGGAGGTGTGGACAGGTTTGTGTTGATCTGGCGGAGGCATTGGAGTATGTCCCGATGCACCGCAGTAAGAGCATCCCACTTGGCCTCCATGCAGGCATGGTGGGCAGCCTGCTCCTGCTGCATGTCCTTGAGGATCCCCACTACCTGGCCAAATCCTCCGGTGCTATCCTGGTACGCATCTATGATGAGTGCCAGTTGGGGGTCATTATGCAGTCCAGACCCCTCTGCAAGGCGCGCCCTCTGCCTCCCACCCCTCCCAGCAACCCTATCCACATGGGTAGGACCAGCGGCGGGACGCACAGGTGACACTGGGACCCCTTGGGTGGTGTTGCTGGTGGTGTTTGATGTAGCTTCCGGGGGATCCTGTGTCCCTGTGCTGTGGGTGTTCAGTGGCCTTGGTCTGTCCATGTTGGTGGGGGTGCCCTGTCGGTGTCCAGGTGCTGGAGGCGTGGATACAGGGGGTGCAGATGTTGATGCTGCTGGTGCTGCATGATGACTCACACCGGAGGGGCCAGGTTGGTCGTCGTCGTCCTAAGAGGACAGAGACAGAGTCAAAGCAGAGAGATCAGTGTCCACCAGAGTCTGGGCCTGGGAATCCTCTTCATTTGGTGCTGGGTCCCCAGCACCACCGGTGTTTGTAAGAGACACACAATGAGAGTTATATTACTACAGGCATCAATGGTTCACAAACATGACATTTTCTAATGTACGAACAGATGCCTGCCCATACACTGCTTTTTTCCAGCTTGTCACGGACAGAGTTTGATATTGTTGTTGCCCATTTCCCAGCAGGGCCGTGTGCTCCCCACAACGGAGCCCAGTGTCAGACATCGTGTCAGTCCCTTCCCACTCCCTGTGAGGCAAGAATGGCTCAGTGTATGCTTGCTTGGCCATGTGGGTGGGTGTGGATTGTCTGTGACTGCTACTCCCATCATGGTCTTGGCTACACCCCCCTTCCCAGCATGCCTATTCATCCTCCCTATTGACTCTGCTTTCCTGTGAGGGGGTGTGACAGCAATGGCAAGATGGCTGACTGTGAAGTCCTGGTGTTTGTGTGGCTACAAGTCCAAAGAGAGCCCCTGTGTTTCACACAGCAGCAGCACCCAGTACGGGGTATCTTTTGATGACATTTCACTGAGGTGTGGGACAATGCATTCTACCCGGTGAGTTGTGTGGAGTTTGTGTTTGGGGGGTGTGTCTCCACATGCTGGTAAGTATGATCAGATCTGTCAGTCCTCCTTCCCACCCAGCCAGTCATCCCATCATGAAACGTGCTTCCATTGGAGGGCGTGCAAGTTGTCTTTCAGGATGTCAGTCAGTGGTGTCCTGCTTCTGATTTGCGACCATGCTGTGGAAATATGGATTTTTGTGATCAGTTATGTCCCCTATCTTAGACCCCAACGGCTCCATGTATATGTTACAAGTACATGTATGTTCCCTCCAGTTCCAGTTATTAAGACGCAAACACCTGTGCGTCCACCGTCAACATGTCCTCTTTCAGATCCGCCATGAATGGACCGGATATTCGATTCCTAAGTATGAAAGGCCACCGACTTTATATGGCTCAGTTACTCCATTTTGCAGTTCAGGCGAGTAGGCCCTGAATGCTGCCATCAAGCCTTTCCCTGCTTTCTACCTCTGACAGCTCCAGTCTGAGCTCGCATCTGTATCCATGAACTTTGTCCTACTCCCTGCGCGGCTAACGGTGCCTGACTCGGCCTGTCTGTCTGCCAAAAACTGTATTTCACCTTCAACATTATCTGCTCCGCTCCTCATCCAATGCATTCCTGTCTGGTAGTTCAAGTAAACATCCTTCCAGCTACCGAGCAAAGGGCCCGGCTTCTCTGTCTTTATGCAAGTAATTCATAGCCCTGTTACTAAGGAAGATTTCTGCCCCTCGCATCTCATGTAGACACTTAGACGCTTGTACACGCACTCACCGTCAGTATAGAATAGATTTTGTTCAAGAGACCTTTCCTTTTGGATAACATAGTTCTTTAAACATAGGATGTTAGATATGATTTGGGATTAGGTTGACTTGACTCCCCAGACTTTTGTCTCCACATGTAGAGCTAAATGTCAAGTCCCCTTCACCCCCTAGTTGCACGTCAATCACACGTCATGCGGCTGCGCGCGCATCTCTGCCAAGTATTTCTGCTGACATTGCAAGATTCTTTCATGGATCCACCCATTTACGACATCATGTATAATGACGTTTTCTAGTTACGCCTAGTTACGCCTATTTTAGTTACGCATGCATACCTTTACCGATTTTATCAGTTGTTACGCCTCCTGCATCTGTTTCACTGTAATGCCTTTTCTATAAAAATGATTACCTGTCAATAATGTATTGCCCTTCCTTGCCCTTCACTTCCTGAACCTCCGTGGTGATGGAATATGATGCCTACAATTCGAATTGTATAAGGAATAAAGCCCATTCCGAACCTCTAATACCACGGATTCTGCCTCTTATTTTACTGAGTTATTCTTAATAGTTTTCCGCATCAAAAATAGTACCGGTAATTAAATTATTTACCACATAATTGGCGCCCGAACAGGGACACTTTCTCATCTCACGCGCCGGAGGTGCGTTGCAGGCCCGGTCTCCTGCCACAGCTGGACGGACAACAACGCGTACCCGCAGGATTTCCTGTATCTCCCTCCGGCCAAGCGGGGGCGACTGAGGCTGCGATCAACACCCAGACGAGGCGGTGAGAAGTACGAAGTATCCCGACCAGAGCCTAGCTGAGAGAGAGCAAGATCCGAGGTATACAGAGGCCCACCAGGTTCTGAAGTTCCGAAGTTCCGCATCGAGTCGAGTCCAGTCCGGTCCAGTCCAGTCCAGTTCAGTTCCGAGGCCTTCCGTTCCGAGCTACCCGGTGAGTACCATTGCCGGGGAGGCGTTCTGACGTGCACATAGGTTGTGCCGGTCAAGACGGGTTTGGGTACACAAATCCGGTCTGCACTGTTTCAGCAGTGTATCTGTACTGTTTAGCAGTATATCTAGTATGTCTAGTATATAATTCAGAATCACCTAGTTAGTGTTCCCAATGGCCATCATTGTTGTTTCGTTAAATGTTAAATGTTAAATGTTTAAATATTTTCTACATATTGTGGTGTGAATGACTGTTCATTATTGTGTTTAGTTGTATCAAGTGTGTTCAAGATTAGGTATCAAATCAGATCTCAGAATGCCGCTCTTCTCGAAGTTAAGACAGATCAAAACTAGAAAAGGGGTACTCGAAGAAGCTGTTCCCATTCCACCTAGGGACACTCCAGGGTACTTTATGTATCATAAACATGGCCTAGATGCCGTATTATTTCTTGATATATGGGTGGACTACACCAAGGAATTACCAGAAAGTCAGAGGTGGCCCGCAGCTGGGACCTGGGATGCGGATTGCATTATGAAAGTAGAAGAAGAATTATGGAAAAAGAAAGCTAGACAGTCACAGAAAGATGCCATTGAATTATGGCGTAAAGAATCCTATAGACGTACAGAAAAAGCACTCAGACTGGAAGAAAAGGGTAAGGAGAATTCAAATAAAGTCCGAGAAAATCTATTAATTGAAGAAGGTACCCGAGTAAAATCAGAACAAGTAGACAGACAAAGAAACGCCCTTATGAATGGTATGTATCCACTTCTGGCCGAAGGGTTACCTAAGGCTACTCCGGAAATACCAAAAGACTTGCCACCTCCGTTATTTCCGATAAAAGCGCACCCCAAAGGGCATCCCAGAACAGCAGAGGATGTTTTCCTCTCCTCCTATCTAGATGACGCAGCTCCCGAGTATGTTAACACCGCACCACATAGACCGCTTGCCGATGGCGTTCAACGCCAAGACCCTTCGTCTGTACCTCCACAACAACAAACTCTGACACACGTTCCGACCAGCACATCTGTTTCTACAGCTTTTCCCGCAACTACGGTTGCTGTCTCACATTCAACAAATCCTTTCACGTCCAGCACCCCAGACGGTGCTATAGGAGGTACGACAGACAGCTTTTCTACGCCACCCAGAGTAAATAAACTTTCCTTTAAAGAATTAGCACACCAACGTACGCCCAAACTAGCAACTCCCGACATGCTTAAGGAACTTCTAGTAGATTGTAGATATGATCCTGTGCCCGGTAGACGGGACGAAATGCTGCTGTCATCATTACGTATCCGACGAGCTGCAATATATTTAACAAAGCTACCAGGAATGACTACACATTTAGAAAATATATATCACTTTGTCCAGTCAGGGCGAGGTCCTGAAAGTATTAGCAGAGCCATGGAGTACCAGAAAGCGGAGGTACAGGGGGAACTGTTACGTTTCCTCATAAACTGTGTGATCAGAAATCAAGACCGGCCTGGGGTAAAACAGGAAGAAATGCAAAAACTTACCACATGGGGTCAGAATATATCAGAAGGAAAACATGATAGACAGTTATGTATAGCAGCTATGTACCGAAAGATCCGCAAAGAAGTAGAACGAATACACGAAGAAAGATTAGAGGTAGACGAGCCTGAACTAAACAGAGAGGAGGGGGAAGAATCAGGAATGCCAACAGGACAGTTGGACACGATGGCTTATGTAGGTAGAGGAAGATCTTTTAATAATACCAGATGCTCAAATGATTCGATACGTCCGACACGTCCAGAAAGTAGCAGAAATTACCAAACCCCTATAATCAATATAAGATCTCCCGAACACTTATTCCAAGCCGCTGACAACCTACTTCGAGAACGAAGAGGACATCATATACTTGATTCATTGGACGAACAAGAATTAGCTAGATCAGCAGTACTATGGGCTGACAGTCCCGGAAAATATAGTGATGATGCACTAGCACACACGTTTTTGAACCTTACCCCAGATGAACAGCGTTTAGCTGGTATATACATGATCCAACATCTCCTTATATTGTATAAAAGCCAACACTCCGATCCTGGTCCTCTACCTGATATATTGACTGAATTACTCACGAATAAATGGAGAGGTTCAGGTACTGCTTTAATTAGAGAAATACTAGAATACAGAAACCAGTATATTCTTTTTGTATGCCCAGAACATGTCTCACTGCCCATCAAGGAAAGAACGACGTATTATATGGATAGACAGAATCCCTTACGCGAAGTGCACCCAATAAAAGGTGATGACAATGAGTTTAAACGAGTATTTGTATACACCCCCATATCAAAAATGGAACTATTAGAAATGAAGAAAGTGGTACCCAGTCATGACAAAGACCCAGCGGGTTTCCACCGTGAAATTAAAGACATGTTGCTCATGGGAGAGTATACCTATCCCGACATTATGAAAATATTAAAGGTATTAATGCCCGCGGGCATTTACGAAAAACTCAAAGAAAAGGATTGGGAGGTGGGAGACCAAAAGATAGATTGGGCAGCATTAGAAATCGAAGAAACAGCCCGAGGTCCAGGTTCAGGGCTTGGGAACAAGACTAAAATGCTACCAGGTTTACTAGTGCAGGTACTGCCACGTTTATTAACTACGAAAAAGGAAGACTGGGGTGCAATCTCAGCCTGTAAACAAAAGCAAGATGAAGACACTAGTGATTTCTATGCCCGATTCGAAAAATGTTTCGGCATAAATAGTGGCATAAAAGCAAGTAGCGAATCATATCCACATCTGTTTGTGACAAAATTAGTTGAAAATTCCCTACCCCAAGTTAAAAATAGAATATTGAAATTCGAGAGTACCTGGCAAGGTAACACCCCGTCACAAATGTTACAAATGTTACAGTACCATCACAATAGAATTAGAGAGGAACAAGAACATGAACAAAGACGCATGAAAGACACGAAAATGAAAATGCTAGTTGCTCAGTCAGTTCCAGCTGACGGTCATAAAAAGGGTATGACACAGTCCAGTGATTCAGCAGGTTCTGTGAAAGGGACATGCAACTATTGTAAGCAGCCAGGTCATTATATACACGATTGTCCAGTCTTGAAACATAATATCGCCATAGGTATAACAAAGGAAAGACCACGGCCACCTAGACAGGATCAGAACCAACAACAGTCTATGCCAGCTCAACAACAGTCTATGCCAGCTCCACAACAGTCCATGCCGGCTCCACCACCGCAGCCTATTGCTGCCACACAAAACACGACACGACAGATGTACCAGTATGCACAATATGACTATCCTGATAATCAACGATACGCATGAAACAGCCTAGAGAGGGAAGTTGGCTTACCCCTTATCGAGGTCCCTGTAGATCAAGAGGGACCTTATGTACACAGTGAACTATTAGGCCAAGATAGAAAATTTTTACTTGATACAGGGGCAAGCAGAACAACAATACGACGTAGTGAAGTTCCAGGGGCACCCCTCTCAGGCTCACAGAATATTTCCCTTGGCTTTTCAGGAAAACCCATCATTAATGAAGTATCACAACCTCTTCCACTTACGATTGGTCCCTTGACACGAACTACAGATTTATTGCTTACTAAATCATGTCCAGAAAACTTGTTAGGTATAAAAACATTGAAAGCTCTAGGAGCTATAATATGTTGTTCTCCGGAAGGAGTACGATTGTTTTTACGTGATTTCAAAGGGCACTATGTGTCTCGAGACATGGATCACCGATTGCAGAATTTACCTACACACTTATGGGCACAAGGCCCCACTGATGTTGGTTGCATGAACATTACACCATATCGAGTCACACTAAAGACAGGAGTGGTACTACCACGAATGCGACAATACAAGTTACCCCCAGATGCTGTAGTGGCTTTACTGCAAATCATTGACGAGCTTATTGCCCAAGGAGTGGTTGTGGAAACTGACTCCAATGTATGTAATTCCCCGATAATTCCGATTCTTAAACGAACTGATCCAAAGGCCCCGCCAGTATATCGATTGGTTATTGATCTGCGCGAATTAAATAAATGCATTGTACCACAATTCCCCGTGGTCCCAGACATTTCTTCATTACTGACAGCCATTGACTCCGAAGCAACGTTCTTTACTGTAATTGATCTCAAGAATGCCTTTTTCAGCGTCCCAATAGATCCGGAAAGCCAATACTTGTTCGGATTCAGTTTAAATGGACGAAGTTTTAAATTCACACGCGCACCTCAAGGATTCACAGAAAGCCCCAGCATCTATAGCCAAGCACTGAAACGAGAACTTGACAGTATCCACATGCCAGTTAACACTGCCTTGCTTCAATATGTCGATGATCTGCTGATCACCGCTCGAAGTGAACCTGAATGTGAAAAAGCATCACTGACGGTTTTACAATTTCTGGCCGAAAAGGGGCACAAGGTATCCCCTTCTAAGCTGCAATTCTGTGTCCAGCAAGTTGTTTACCTTGGGCACTCGCTGTCCAAGGAGGGAAGACAGCTTACACCTGACCGCATCCAGTTAATTGCTAACATGCCAATACCCAAGACACAAAAGGAGGTGCGGGCTTTTATAGGCCTCACTTCATACTGCAGGCAGTGGATCCCTCAATATGCATTTCTAGCAAAACCACTCATTCAGTTGACAACACAGGAGGCGGCCACATCGACTGTCCTCCCTTGGACTCAGGAACATACACAAGCTTTTGAAAGCTTAAAGAAAGCTTTATGTCAAGCACCTGTTTTAGCAACACCATGTTACAATAAACATTTTACACTCTTTGTTACAGAACGCGAAGGTACTGCCCTGTCAGTACTCACTCAGGAACAAGCAGGATCACATAAACCATGTGCCTATTTCTCTAGTACATTAGATCCCGTAGCTCAGGCTCTGCCTGCGTGCCTGAAATCAGTGGCAGCGACAGCTTTAGCAATCAGACAAAGCGATGCCATAGTGTTAGGACATCCATTGACCGTGCAGGTACCACATGCAGTAGAGGTTCTTGTGAACCGAACGCAAACACAACACTTGACTATAGCAAGACTTACCGGTTATGAATTAACATTGTTTCAGCCACATATAGAGATCAGACGATGTAGTACATTGAATCCTGCCACACTTTTGCCAGTAAACGGAACAGACCCACTAGCACATGATTGTAGTGAAGTTATTACTATCACCACGAAACCCAGACAAGACTTGACAGATGTCCCATTGCCAGATCCAGACCTGACGTTGTATGTAGACGGTTCATGCATGAGAACAGGTACAGGAGAGTTAGTGGCCGCGTATGCAGTCACAACAGACACTGAAGTCATCGAAACAAATTGCATAAATATTTTGTCAGCTCAAGCAGCAGAGCTCATCGCTCTGACACAAGCCTGTATTCAAGCCAAAAATAAGAAAGTAAACATATACACAGATTCACGTTATGCATTCGGAGTCGTTCATGACTTCGGCGTGCTGTGGCGAGAGAGAGGTTATTTAACTTCTCACGGTGCCCACATTCAGCACGGACCCCTCATTCATGCCCTATTAGACGCAATTCATCTACCCACTGCAATATCGATTATGAAATGCAAAGCCCATACGAAAGTTACTGATATCATTTCTCAAGGCAATGATCTAGCTGACAGAACAGCTAAACAGACTGCTCAAACTCACACAACTGACATGACAAAGACAATAGTTCCGACACCAACACATTGCATGACGGTTAAGGATCCCGCTCTTGACGTAATTGACATACAGACACATGCTACACCAGATGAAATAAAGAAATGGAAAGAATTAGGAGGGATCCAAACGGATCAAGGATGGATGACGAAGGAAAAATCTGTATGGTTTCTTCCTGACTCCATGGTTCAAGTTATCATTAACACAATACATAGTCCAGCGCACCTAGGAGAGAAAGCTATGCTAGACAGCATTCAACACATTTGGTTCAACAAACATTTACGAGCAGCAGCTAAACAAAAAGTCCGTACCTGTATGATCTGTTGTCAGTTTAACCCAGGTAAAAGCATTCCCGTAGAACAGGGTGGATTTCAGCCTCCTGATCACCCTTTTGAAGTCCTCCAGATGGATTATATCCAGATGGAACGATGTCGAGGATTCAAATATGTTCTCGTAGTTGTCTGTGCTCTTTCCCGTTGGACCGAAGCCTACCCAGTTTCAGATTACACTGCCCCGACTACTGCCAAACAGTTAGTTCGAGAATTCTTCCCACGGTATGGTTTACCACGTGTTGTCTACTCAGATAACGGCCAGCCGTTCTCATCCGAACTGATGAAACACGTTTCACTTTTGTTAGGCTATCAATGGAAATTTCTTTGTGTCCGACACCCCGAGGCAGCAGGTCTCGTGGAACGCCATAATCAAACTCTGAAAATTAGATTGTCAAAAATATGTAGAGAGAAAGGTGTCGATTGGGTAGTAGCCTTACCAGTTGCACTCTTTTACATGAGAATGGTAGCACACTCTCGAACAGGGCTATCCCCGTATGAGGTGATCTTCGGTAGACCACCAAATATGTGGGGGACGCCTATACCCCGTAAAATAACTGATGTTGACTGTAATATGCTGACAGATTACCTGGCTTCCTTGATGTCTGCACTGCAATCTTGTCGTTCACAGGTAGCTGCAGCCTTTCCCGATAACACCGAGGTAAAACCCCATGACGTAGTTCCCGGGGACCTGGTGCTGGTACGAAATTTTGACCGGAAGACTCAGCTAGATCCCAGGTGGAAATCGCCTCAACTCGTACTGCTCACCACAAGGACAGCCGTGAAGATCGAAGGTCGAAAAGGATTGTTACATTCGAGTCATATCAAGAAATTTCATGGACTACCATCTGATGTGAACGTTACACCTTGCGTCTCTTCACCGATTGATTCAAAGCTTCCCTTGGTTGAACCGTCGGATAAAGAACTGTACAAACTGAAATTAAGGTCTAGCAAGTCAGACAATTTGATTGTTTAAGTCCTCTCCAAGGTGAATCGGTTGAATTTGTCTCTGACATGTATCCCCTAGACCTGAATAGAGAAAGAAATCGAAAGATGCAGTTGAAAAAGCATGCGTACTGTAAATCACTGCGTAGTCATTGCACAGTGACATTATTAATCTTGTTTTTCTTAAGTCTTCTGATTATCGCTGCAAGCATACTGTTGCACATATATTGCCCTATTTCTAAACGTGTTTACAATGTTACTGCTGAACATTCTTTTAGCGAATTACCACCGCATGAATTGTCCTATAGATTTGCGCTGCGCAATAACACTTTCATTAGTATGTTACATCATTCCCATCAGACCAGCAATGCTACCAATTGTTGGATATGTGGTCGACTCCCTCCCTATCAGAACTATAAGGGAATTCTGCCTCTCTTTCCATACCCGTTCACACACAATGGCTCCTGTGGAGCATGGTTTAGTTTAATTAATTCTTTAGATTCAAACTCAGTAGTTTATCAAGACAATTGGGTATGGGGAAACCTGAACCTAGTTTTACTCAAAGTCTGCTACCCTGACAAGGAGGGACTTCCCAAAAGAACAGGAACCGATCTAGAAAATGAAGTATATGGATTAGGTAATTTTACGCTTAATCTCATGATCCTGAATGTTGAATCCGAAGCTGCACCAATTTTGCCCGCTATGTCAGTATTTCCAGTTAAAGGTGAATTGTGTGTAAGAAAGAATGGTTCAATACATATGGGCCATAGTAAATGCTCCACTGTAATAGAATTCAGTGATCAAGGCAAGTCTACATTTAAAGCTTCCCGTCATTCCTACTTCGTATGTGGTCAGACTGCATATATACGTCTGCCTTTAGATTGGGATGGTACCTGTTACATCGCATTCCTTTTGCCACCTGTTTTCCTAGCCCCTCCTGATTATCACAGAAATACTCATTTAGTACACAATAGAGAACGGAGAGATCTCCCAATTGTCGATTACACTGAGACGGCATGGGAAAAATATACAGATTTTAATAAAGGTCTCTTTCCCTATATAGGTACAGTTACCAATAGTAAGCTGATACGTAGATTGACTAGGACCCTTGAAGCCGTAGTACATGAAACTATTTCCGCCTTAGGCAACTTAACAGAGGAGCAGTCTGCGATGCGGATTGTTGTTCTTCAAAATCGTCTTGTCCTTGACGTCATCCTGGCCGATAGGGGCGGAGCTTGTAGGGTCATCGGATCAAGTTGCTGCGTATTCATCCCAGAAAATTCGCCATCTGTGTATAAAGCTATAACCCGTCTTCATAAGATTGTAAACCTGATACACCAGAATCCAGGCACCTGGACTTGGTCCGGTTGGTTTTGGAGTGTATTGTCAGCCTGGGGATGGAGGGTCCTATCCTTCCTAGGTATTGGCTTTCTCATACTATTCAGTTGCTGCTTATGCCTACAATGTGGACCAGCGATTTGTGGTCTGTGTGCCACATCATGTATTCCACCACCAAGTTTCCATTCAAGATCCCGGAAGAAGAAAGAAGAACAAATGATGCTATATGAACAGATCGATGGATTGATGAAGATTGATATCTCCTAACGGTCAGTAGGGGACAAGGAGGGAATGTGGAAATATGGATTTTTGTGATCAGTTATGTCCCCTATCTTAGACCCCAACGGCTCCATGTATATGTTACAAGTACATGTATGTTCCTTCCAGTTCCAGTTATTAAGACGCAAACACCTGTGCGTCCACCGTCAACATGTCCTCTTTCAGATCCGCCATGAATGGACCGGATATTCGATTCCTAAGTATGAAAGGCCACCGACTTTATATGGCTCAGTTACTCCATTTTGCAGTTCAGGCGAGTAGGCCCTGAATGCTGCCATCAAGCCTTTCCCTGCTTTCTACCTCTGACAGCTCCAGTCTGAGCTCGCATCTGTATCCATGAACTTTGTCCTACTCCCTGCGCGGCTAACGGTGCCTGACTCGGCCTGTCTGCCTGCCAAAAACTGTATTTCACCTTCAACATTATCTGCTCCGCTCCTCATCCAATGCATTCCTGTCTGGTAGTTCAAGTAAACATCCTTCCAGCTACCGAGCAAAGGGCCCGGCTTCTCTGTCTTTATGCAAGTAATTCATAGCCCTGTTACTAAGGAAGATTTCTGCCCCTCGCATCTCATGTAGACACTTAGACGCTTGTACACGCACTCACCGTCAGTATAGAATAGATTTTGTTCAAGAGACCTTTCCTTTTGGATAACATAGTTCTTTAAACATAGGATGTTAGATATGATTTGGGATTAGGTTGACTTGACCCCCCAGACTTTTGTCTCCACATGTAGAGCTAAATTTCAAGTCCCCTTCACCCCCTAGTTGCACGTCAATCACATGTCATGCGGCTGCGCGCGCATCTCTGCCAAGTATTTCTGCTGACATTGCAAGATTCTTTCATGGATCCACCCATTTACGACATCATGTATAATGACGTTTTCTAGTTACGCCTAGTTACGCCTATTTTAGTTACGCATGCATACCTTTACCGATTTTATCAGTTGTTACGCCTCCTGCATCTGTTTCACTGTAATGCCTTTTCTATAAAAATGATTACCTGTCAATAATGTATTGCCCTTCCTTGCCCTTCACTTCCTGAACCTCCGTGGTGATGGAATATGATGCCTACAATTCGAATTGTATAAGGAATAAAGCCCATTCCGAACCTCTAATACCACGGATTCTGCCTCTTATTTTACTGAGTTATTCTTAATAGTTTTCCGCATCAAAAATAGTACCGGTAATTAAATTATTTACCACAATGCCCTACCAGGGCATTGTGCTCCCCGCAGCAGGACCCAGTGTCAGCCATCTTGTCAGTCATTTTCCACTCCCTGTGATGTGGCCATGTTTCAGAGAGGTCTTGATGGGCCAATCAGGAGGGAGAGCATTATCTGTGACTACAGACCCCATCATGCTTTTGGATACACTCACTTCACCTGCAACCCCACTATTCCTTCCTGTCAGTCAGCTGCACTGTGAGGTAGTGTGTTTGTGGTGGCAAACTGTCTGGCAGTGTCGATTTAGCTTTGTGCCACTGCCTTGCTCTATTTGTTTGTAGGTTGGTGCATGTCATGACACAGTTCCATGTCACTATGAGATGGCAGGTATTGTGTTTGTTTGACTGGCATACACATCTTGGGATGATTATCTATTGGTTACTGTTGCTTTGTTTGCGGTGCATGGTTTCACTGTCCCCTTGCCACACAATATTGGGTATGTTGTTTGTGTACTCACCAGGCTCTGGTATGCCTGTTAGCCCATGGATGCTCTCTGGTGGTAGGATGTCCTGCACCTTCTCCTCCCAGGTCCTGAAGTAGACTGGTTTGGCAGGAGGGCCACCGCCGGTACACTGACTCTGGGCATGATCTTTTTCGATGAGTTTCTTGACCCTCCTGCGCACGTCATACCACCTGTTCTGGATATCGCCCTTTGTGTGCCTTGCTGGTGCTTGAACTTTCACCTTGTCCACAATCCTCGCCCACATCTTGGTTTTCTGTGATATGGGGGTCCTTTGGACCAATGTACCAAACAAATGTGGCTCTACTCTGATGATCTTGTCTATCAGCACTTCTAACTCACTATCTGTGAATTTTGGATTCTTCTTTGGGGGCATGGTGATGGGTGGTGGTGGTGAGGGATGTGTGTGTGAGGGTGCAAGTGAGGGTGGGTTGGTGTTGGTTCTGCTGGCTGTATGTGTGTGTGCTTTTGGATGAGGTGCTGATGGTGTGTGAGTTGTGTGATGGGTGAATTGTGAGTGTGTCTGTGGTTGCTGTGTAATGGTGTTTGCTGCTGGCTGTGTCTCCTGTTTGCAAGGGATCATGGTAGTGATGGTAGTCCTTTATATATGTGCAGTTGTGGGTGTGTCGTTGTCTCAGGCTTTTTTTATTTGATATTTATTGGCTTTGTCATTGCTTGTTTGGTCCTTTTTTTGTCTTTTTTCCTTTGGGTTTTGTAGGCATGAAGGAAACGTTCATCTGATGGAAACGGACGCAGATGTTGTCTCATGTGGGCTTCTCCGCCTCGTTCACGCTGCCTATCTTCTGTGTTTCATACACATCGGTCAAGGAGATCTCTATTGCTTGTGGGTCCGGTTTTCTGTGCGTGTCGGTCGTGTGGCTTGTTCTCCGTGCGAGTCGGTCTGGTTTTACATGCATTGCATCGTGCTGCGCGAGTCGGACATCATGGGTACGGGTCGGTCGGGTTCATTCGGGGATCGTGTCGGTCAGTGAAAATCGCGTCGTTCTTCAGGCCAGATCACTATTTTCCCTACGGCTCGGTCGTACGGCTTGTATTCCGTACGTGTCGGTTGCAATTTACACGCGTTGCATCGTACTGCACGGGTTGTACGGCGCCGGTCCATGTCGGTCGGTCTCCGGTCTGGTTCCATGTCGGTCGGTATGTTTTGCGGCCGGAATCAGCCCCAATGTGTCAGTTCTATAGTTGACCAGAGTCTCACCCAGAATAAAGGAGGTCTTAGTATAGCATGGTGATCAGTGCGTTTAACATTTAGGTCCATAATAATCGGAATCAGAGGTGCTCGTATTGGGAGGCTTAGTAGTTTTCTAAATAAATGTGCTTTCCCACAATTCAAAGTTCTTTTTACAGTGGGGCCCCTATATTTCAGCCTCATAGAGAGAGGCTGATTGTGCTTTATACTTAAATACCTCCAAAGTGGGGGACACCGCTTTCAAGATACTACTCCCATGTTTCTTTATTATCGGCAAGGTGTTTGAAGCAAAATTATCTTTTTTTTCCCAATTGTGGCTTCTATGATAGTTTTGTGTCTAGGGTTATCCCCAGATAATTAAAACTTTGGTTATTTAACACTAAATTATTTTTTAAAGATATATGTGGATTTATTGCCATTGTTAGATCTGGGGGTCTCTAGTTGGCAGGGTAGGTACCACTGTCCAAGTAGGGACCCTTGTTTCTAGTCAGGGAAAGGGGGATACACTGTTAAGATAACCCCTGCTCACCCTCTAGGTAGCTTGGCCTGAGCAGTCTAGGCTATCAAAGGCAATGTGTAAAGTATTTGTACCAACACTCACAGTAACACAGTGAAAACACCACAGATTTACTCCACACCAGTTTTAGAAAAATAAGGTATCTTTACTAAAAACTTCACAAGACCAAATACTACAGAAAAACCAACATACAATTAAAAAGGTTACTTTAAAGATAGTTCAAGAGTTTGAAGAAAGTACTCCAGGATGTAAAAATCAGTGTCCTGCACAATGCGACTCTCAATGCACAAAATGCGACACTCTCGTGCCCAACAGTACCTGTAGTTGCGTTAAGGTTCCCAAAAGCTATAACAAGGAAAATGGCAAAGGCGATGCGATACACCTGAGATCTTGGGGAGGCTTTGCAGCAGCCCTGCTTCACGCAGCAGAGGTGGATGCGCCGGCTCCGATCTGTATGGGGAGGATGCGATGACTTTGGCTTTCGTTGCGTAGGTTTCTTAGGGGGAAGCTTCATGCACAGGTACGATGCGACGATCTTCGATGCGGCGCGATGCGCGGCGCAGCGCTGACTTCTGGTGCTGCAACCCTCGATGCGTCGCGGTGTGCGGCACAGCGTTGACTTCTGGACCCGCAACCCTCGATGCGTCACGGGACGGGACTCTGCGTCGACACACGCAGCGACTGGATACTTTCACGCACCGGCAGTGGTGCGGCCCGCAAACTGGTTCTGCGACGACCCTCGCAGCGTCAGGAGTCTTCACGCACCGGGACGATGCTCGACGCACTCTGCGAGGCGGGGACTCCAGGTGCTGCGATGACGCCGCGATTAAATTCTCCTCTCACTCTCGCTCTTGCGACTCACAAACGGATGATGCGTTGGGTACCAGTTACTCTTGTTCACGCTTCTACTTTCCAGCTCCCAAGCACAGCAAAACGACCTCCTGATGCCCCAAAACTAGGCAAGCACTCCAAGGCAGGTCAGAACGCCCTCAGCAGAGTTCCAGGGGAGCTGGTGGTGAAGTCCTTTTGTTCCTGGGACTTCTTAACAGGGAGCCAGCTCTTCTCAGGCCCTTGGAGATCAGACTCAAAAGAAGGGGACACAGCAAAGTCCTTCCCCTCTACTTGGCAGCAAAGCAAAACAGCAAGCAGGCAGTTTTCTCCTCTTCAGTTCCTTCCAGCTTTCTCCTTGGCAGAGGTTCCTTCCTAGTTTCACAGGGATCTAAAGTTTAGGTGTCTGGGGTCCTCTTCTTATACCTCTCCAAGTCTTTGTCTCTCTTTGTTTCAGTGGGGGGATTCCCCTGCTCAAACCGGTTCCTGGGTGTGCTCTGCCCTGGAGCACCTGGTTCCTTTCAGAGTGAGGGGCAGGGTCGTTAGACGCTCAGCAGGAGGTGGAGCCTTCTTTGTGCTGGCAGAGGCAGAGTCCTCAGCCTGGCCAGCAGGGGGTGGAGTCGGCATTGTGCTGGCAGAGGCAGCCCTACTCAAACCCAGGGGCTACTCCTCCCACCCATTTAGAGCAGATCTCACTATTCACCCTGCTGCTGACTCATCCAGACTCCTGGAGCCACCTAGCCCATCACATAACACCAGTCATCCAATCTGCACACAGGCACACAGGAAGGTTAAACAGGAGAATAGCTACTTTCTAAAAAGTGCTATTCTCCTCACACTGTGAATTTAAAAACCATCTTGCTAAAAAGATGTATAATTAAATTCTGAACACAAAGATTCCAAACTTGGATTTTCTATCTTGCCTTTAGGGGAAGATAGGTATGTAAACAGCCTCTCCATTCTGTCCTATGGGCAAGATAGCCTCTCAGCAGTGAAAAACGAAAATGGCTGTAATTCACTACCAGGGCATGTTACACACCTCAGTACATGCCCTACCTTTCAGATACACTGCACCCTGCCCAGTAGGGTACCTAGGGCCACCATAGGGATGCCTGACATGTACAGAAAGGGAAGGATAAGGCCTGGTCAGTGGTTGAACTGGCCAGGTAGACATGGCAGTCCTGGACTGCACATAGGCACTGCAAGCAGGCCTAAGACCTCATTTTGGGGCTACTCCTGTGGGTGGCACAATCAGTGCTGCAGCCCACTAGTAGCATTTGAATCACCAGCCCTGGCCCACTCAGTGCACTTTACTAGGGGCTAACAGGTGAAACAAATATCATGGATAACCAATCAATATAACAATTTATACAGAGAGCATATGCGCTTTAGCACTCATCAGCAGTGGTAAAGTGCCCAGAGTCCCATTGCCAACCACGGGTCAGAAAAAATAAAGGAGGAAGAAGCAAAAAGTTTGGGGATAACCCTGCAAAAAGGGCCATTTCCAACAGCCATGTACTTAGTTTTGCTGGAATTTATTTCAAGGCCTTTTATAGTACAATATGTATAAAAAGAATCCATTAAGCATTGTAGTCCTTTGGGGTGTGTGATATAAGTATGGTGTCATCAGCAAATAAAAGTGCTTACACCAGATCTCCCTCCAACGTAGGTGCATCATTTGAGCATCCGTGCAGATACTTTGGGATATCGTTTATCCCAAATCGAATGCTGCCTTTAGGTCTACAAAGGCAATATACAAATGGCCCTTTTTAAATTTATATATTTCCAGCATAGGCATATAAATCTGAAGACCTGGTCAATTGTACTGGTTTTAATTCTAAATCCTACCTGGAATTTTGAAAGCACATTATTCTCCACTATCCAATCATTTAATCTATTTAAAATATGCCTAGCAAATATTTTTTGCAAAATATCCATTAAACTAATTGGGTGATAATTTACGGGGTCATAGCGGTTGCCTTTTTTAAAAATCATTACGATTTCTGCCCCTTTCATGATTCGGGTATTGGTGTGCCTGAGGCTATTGCATTACATAAGCAATTTATGTATGGTCCCCAGAAACTAATGTTGTGTTTCAATTAGTCTCCCAGAATTTTATCAGGGCCGGGAGCTTTCCCTGATTTGACTGCATCAACTGCCACGATTGTTTCCTTCAAACTAAAATGTAGGTTAGTAACCTTTAAATTACGAACCAAATCATCAGTAATGTGGGATTCATTAATTTCAACTGCTGCGTAAAGGGGAGTAAAGTGGTCAAGTATTGGCGTCAAGAAAGAGATCCTTAGAAACCCTGCCTGTGTTGTTTCCTTTTGCTATTAATCTCCAAAAGCCTAGCTGATCCTTAGACTTAGCAGCACTGATTAGGTCTGTCCAAATATCATCTTCCCATGTTTTTTTTGCGTTAGCAAGAGTTCTCTTATACTTAATCCTATGCTCTCTCATGGCAATTATATTATTGTTTCTTATTGCCAAAATTAGTTCAGCTTTTACTTCACGGCACTCCTTATTATACCAAGGATTTACTCCTTTGTTTACATCTTTCCTTCCTCTCCTTAGGTATGTTACTCACAGTCGGAGTTAGTGCATCTAAGAGGGTGATAGGTAGATCTAACATTGGAATATTTTCTACTGGTGTATCTATATAGGGCAAGATAGTATCCACAAATATATTATAGATATGTTTCATGGACTGGCTATTTCCTAAAATGTATGACCACTTTAGGGCTCGACGATTATTACTCACTAAAATATCGTCCGTGAAGATGCTTTTATCCTCGCTACTCAATGAGGTTGAAAGAAATAACTGGTCTGATAATGTCAGTCGTAAAGCTCGATGATCGCTCTCAGTTCTGGGGTCTATTATTAAGTCGAGGACATTTGGCCAGAACTCCATTGATACCATTATATAGTCTATATTATTCTGGGAATTACCTCTATAAAATGTATATGCGTTGGGTCTATCTGAAGGTAAACGACCATTGCAAGCTCTTAATCCCTGTCGTATATTTAATTTCATAATTTGTGCAACTGCTATAGTGCATGGCACTATATTATTGCTTTCTATGGCAGGGATATTATTCGCTATATCTTCGTCCTCAAAGAGGTTGTCGAAGCCCGACACTGGTTCAAAGTTGCAATTTAGGCCCCATCCAAAAATTACCCTTGCCTTTGGCTCTAATGTATTCAAGAAAGAATCAAGTTGTACTATTACTGGTGATTCTTTTGTAGCTGGGCTTGGTCTATTGTAGATGTTAATTAAAAATAGTTATTTTCCATCCCGAGTTATTATTTTAACACCGACCATATACTGCGATGGTATACATACTTGGGTTAAGCCAAATTCAAGACTAATTCTTACCTATATAACAAGGCCCCCTGATGGCCTGCCTCTTGCCGATGGAATGGCATCCACACTGACTGTCTTAAACCCTACTCTATGAGGGTTTTCAAATGTCCAGGTCTCTTGCAGAAGGCAGATGTCACTCTGCTCTATATATTCGTTCCATTCCATGTCTCTAAGGTTCCTATTAAGCCCTACTATGTTCCACGAAGTGAGTCGTACCTCCAGCAATTTATTCAATCCTATGTCTGGTTGTAACCCATTCCTCATATTATAATTGGTTATACTTGTCATAGCACCATTGATCACAGAATCAGGGAGGGTCTCTAAAAGAGTAACTTGAGAAGTATTTATATCCCCCTCCCACTCTAGTTTTTTTGCTCTTGTGTCCCAGCAGCATTTGGAGCATTCTGAGACACTTCTAGGCACTGAGCATTTGAAAAACAAGTCTGGCCCATATTGCCGTTTGTCTGGATAATAGCAGAAATGATATTCCCCTGGTGTAAGGCTTTTTGTTGTCAATCTAAAGCATCTAGAACTGATAGTTCCCGGAACATGTTTGAGAGTACGGCAGGGGTGCCATCATCAATAACAGGATTCCCAGATGGAGGTCTATAAAAATATCCTAGCATTAATACAGGTACTTTGGGGAGAAATCTTTAATATTCTTTGGAGATTCACCAATCCACCCTACCCTGCGAACCATTAGGATATCTTTCATATTTGATGGGTTGAATATTTTGAATTTGGTTAACCAGGCAATGGTCTTGTTCCGTAGATTGGACCATGATTCTTTCTGCTCTCTTTTGAGAGCGGGGACCCCAGCTAAAATTAGAGCATAGGGACACGAGGCAGGTGACAGACTTCGGACATCAATATTTGGAATAAGATCAGTACTTTTGGGGCTGTATATTGCAACCGAGCCAGTATGGGTTTCAGGCAAATTAGAGGTTACATGTGTGGTGTGCCTATTGTGTAACCCTCCTGGATTATCATGTATATCCTGAGTTCTACCCCATGCACTTCTACCCCTATTGTTCTGATTTGTGATGGCGTTTGCTATAAGTATATCTTTACCCTCATTGCTCATTCTGGCTTGGTGTGTTAACAGACCCTCTACTTGTGATAATTGGCACGCCCCTTCAATAGTTTCGGGATGGACAGTACCACTACTACTTTTCAGTTGTCCTATGGCAATATTCAGCTGCTCCATCTTCGTATCCATTATGCTAAATTTCTTGTCATTGAGTACATTAATCTGCATTAGCATTGACCCAAGTGCAGATTCTAGTGTCAATGCTATAAAACACTCTAGGTTTCCCATGCTCTCTTTCAGTGAAAGTGAATGTGGACCAAGGTCTACTTCTGTGTGTGTGCTCACTGATTTCCTTTGCATTTCAACTTTTTCATCTATATAATGATTTGGGTTAGTCATAAGCCCCGACCCCCTTGCTTTCTTTGTTTTAGGTTTCCTGAGACCAGTGGTTTGTCTCTGCTTTGCCCGTTGCTCCATCTCCTTAGGCTCCTCTATTGTCCTCGGGGCATGCAACCTAGTTGCTATGTCCGATGTACTTGAGCCGTCTGGCACAGCAGTCAAGGGACGAGAAGGTGAAACTGGTGAGGCGGTTACCATTGTCACATTGTGAGTTGGTATTATGGGGCTTAGTCGGAACGATTGCGATGTGTCATTAAGATTAGGTGAACAGGTTTGTCTGTGTGTAGGCAACTTAGCTGGATCAAGCACCAAGCGTCTCTCTGCTAATTGTATTTCATGCATTAAGAGAGAATCCACTCTGATAATAAAGGCGTCCATAGTGCCAGCAGCACCTTTACGCCTACTCATACTCTTGAGACTCCTAAGCGTATCTAAACTAGCAAAAGGTTCAAAATTAGTAGTACACAAGTCCCGATCAGAGGATATATAGTCCTGCAACACTGGCAATATGTCTTACCGCACAATCTGGTAGTGAGCTGACTCTCATAGGGGTGGCCCAGCCCAGCCCCTTACAGTCACTGACGGGCGCAGGCCCGGGCCTCACCTGGCATGCGCCCGTGCGCGTCCTGCGAAGTGAGTATCGCGCAGTGTATTATATGCCCCCTGGGCGCACAGCAGCAGTGGCAACGGCGGCACCTTCTCGAGCGAGGGCAGAGCTTTCTGGGGGTTGGAGTCCCCTTCAGAGTCCCACAGTCAGGTCAGTTGCAGGCAAAGTAGCACCCGCAAAGCGGGTGCCTTGAGGTGTTTTATACGCCCCCTGGGTGCACAGCAGCAGCGTAGGTGCCTCCTGGCACGAGGGCAGAGCTTTCTGGGGGTTGGAGTCCCCTTCAGAGTCCCACAGTCAGGTCAGTTGCAGGCGAAGCGGCTCCTCTCATAACTTGCCTATCCATGCAGAGCTAAACAAAACAACCACAACTCATCATCTTTGTTCAGTACACCTCCACTGGTTGCAGTTGCCAGTTGTGTATATTTGCTGTAATAAATTTTTCCCTTTGTTTAAAATGAACCACTTAGCTGAGCCACACCCCTCGCGGCAGACAGTGTATCACCAGCTGACATACCTGCAGCCCTTGAATTCCTGCTGTAATGGAGGAAGGAAGGTACAGTTCATGCCTCTGTCAGTGTTGACTGCTTGACCTCTGACTACACCTTGCCATAGAAGGCCAGTACGCACAGAACCAACATCAGACCTACTTCTCTGTGTGCAGCTCCGTCACATTGAAGGGATGAAGGGATTTTGTGGTGCTTTCCTGGTGCATGCTCTTCTAATTGGGATAGGTAAGTGCTCCAGCAGACCCTGAAGGAACAACCTCTCTGTGGGTGGGTGATCATCTAAAAAAAGCACCTATAGAACCTACAGTGACTCAGAGTGAACCAACATAGGGTGGAGGTTGGAGTGTTTTCATGGGTCAATGGACTGAAGGGCCCGCCAAGTGTTTTCATTAGGCATTGTGCAGGCAACTCTACATTTTAGTGGGTTTGGTGGTAATAAAAGAACACCTACCCCCTCTGCTTTTGTGGGGAGATGTTCCCTTCTTGTGAGATAAGTGGCCTGAGAATGCAGCAGTTGCTATCCGAGTCATCAGTTTATCCCAGAGATGAGAAAAGTCCATTGCACACCCAAGTCAAAAAGGAAGATCATCCTTGAGTCATTCTGAAGTCATCCGATGAATTCAGCAGAACTATTCCTGCAAATATCTGGGAAATCATCCTAAACCATCATGAAGTATGGGGTGTGAGTGGACCAGTGTTGCTGAATGACTGTAGGCTAGGGCAGCAAATTGATGGCGATGAATTGTGAGTCCTGTTGTAGAAGACTTTTGGCAAGTAATGAGTGGTATGGACTGCAAATGATGTGAATGAGTGTTGCAAATGGCTAAGTTTTGAGTGGTGGCAGGTTTAGATTTGAGATGTGAAAGAAAGGTTGCGAGGCTAGGTCTCGGTGGTATTATGAATGGTCAAGGGATACACATACTACAGTAAGGTGATGAGTAGTGAAGTTAGTGGGTGAGACGAGAGGTAGTTGTGTGGATAAGTTATTATGCATTTTTGTCATAGTGTGGCTGGTTGGTGCTGAAAGTAAGTAGTGTTATAGCTGCCTGAAGGCTAGAGAGTGGAGTGAGTGACTGGTGCAGTAGGTGGTGCTGCAAGTATATGTCATAGTAGTGTCCTGAAGGGATAACTGATATCGCATGCAGCTGAATGTGTGTTGTGAGGTGTCGGTGAATGGGTGATGGAGGCAAGAGATATTGCATCTCATGTGTTTAATCAATCAATCAATCACTCAGCATTTATAGAGCATGGCACTGTCACCCCTGTGGGAATCTGGACGCTGGGTTGTAATGTCTCTGTTGTGCTAGCTTCCCCTGTGACAGGTCTTGAGGAAATGTCAGGAATAGAGAAGAAACAAGTTGAAAAGGGCAAAACAGAGGATAGAAAAATGAGTGAGCAGAAAAGGCAAAATAGAGGGCACAATAACGAGTGAGCAGAAAAAGAAAAACAGAGGGCAGAAAAACAAGAGGGCATGAAAGGCAAAACACAGGGCAGAAAAATAAACAGAAAAGGCAAAACACAGGGCAGTGTTGCAGGGTTTCTGCACATACACAGAACTTTGCACAGGAACCCAGGACTTCGGTGTATTCTGGTGCACCAAAAACATGCCTCAGTGCCCAGAACCCCTATCCGCCTAGCTATAGTATCCCTATCGTTCTCCGTACTACAGCAGAGCTACCAATGATTGGATATCCTAGAACATGTGACTCAGGGCCTCTCAGAATTCTTGGGAACAAGACACTCTTTCGCTTAGATACTCATACCTGTTCACAATGTGAGTAACCAGAGACACTGTATAGTTTAAAATGTTTATTTCAACTAACATGCTCTGTAATGCAGTACACGTGCTAACATTAGCAAAGTAATGCATAAAAACAATATAATCAGCATGGTTACAATTCTATATAATAAGAACGGGGACAGCATATTATAATTACAGTGGATGAAGCCTTATAGCGCTTTACCACCCTTCCCGTGCTATTGAGCTATGTTTATTATGTCAGTGGAAGACCTCTGGCCTTGGACAGCGGAACCCCCTACCGCAAGTCTAAGATGATAGGATTTACATCTCCGGACAAGAACAGCTCTTCCTCTGGAAAGGTTTTCTCCAAGTGCTCTTAACTTGCATCATGTGCAATATTAAAAGCACCTGAAAAGTCAGTAGCGCAGCTGTGTTACATGTTATGTTTATATGTGTATGGGACGGACCAAAGCCGATTAACTAGTGAAGTTGTTTTCTGGCCTTGAACACGATGTACAGACTAGAACTCAGAGCACAACAGAAATAGTGAAAGGTAGACAGTTCCCATGTGAAGCAGCACCAGCAAGAGTGTTTACGGGAACCAAGGCATGTAGTGTCGTGTGCATAAGCGGCAAGATGGCGGTGATGCAAAGCACAAACTAATGCTAACTTAGCAACGTCCGCTGGCACCCCTAAACCCTCATGACAGCAGAAAGCCAAGCAGAAAATGCAAAACACAGGGCAGAAAGCCAAGCAGAAAAGGCTAAGCAGAGCAGAAGAGAGCAAAACAGAGGGCAGAAAGACAAGCAGAAAAGGCAAAACACAAAGCAGAAAAATGAGCAGTAAAGGCAGGAGAGAGCAGAAAAAATTGTAAAGTCAGGCAGAAAAGGCAAATCAAAGGGCAGAAAAGTAAGGAAAAAAAAGGGCAAAAAAGTAGCAGAAAATGCAAAACAAAGGGCAGAAAATCAAGCCAAAAAGGCAAAAGCGTAGAAAAACAAACAGAAAAGGCAAAAGGGCAGAAAAATGAGGCGAAAGGCTTCACAGAGTAGAAGAGGGCAAACAGAGAGAAGGAAATGAGCAGAAAAAGGGAAAACTGAGGGCAGAAAAACAAGCAAAGGAGGCTCAACAGAGGACAGCAGGTAGACAGGCAGCAGAGGTTGGCAGACTGAAGGGCAACCTGGACAGGAGAACTGTCATAGGTGAAACAGAGGGCAGAAAAGGCAAAACAGAGGGCAGAAAACTGGCAGAAAAAAAAAAATAAAGGGCAGAAAAACAAGCACAGGAGGCACAATAGAGGGCAGCAGGTAAATTGGCACCTAAGGGTAGTGGACTGAAGGGCAACCTGGACAGGAGAACTGTCACTGGCAGAGCTGGGTCGAGCACCTGCTCAATTAGTTAAGCAGGTCCTGGAGTAGGGCAGGGCACTGGGTGGGAAACAGCAGGAGGAAGGAAGAAACAAGCAGAAAAAGGCAAAACAGAGGGCACAAAACAAGCAGAAAAGGTAAAACAGAGCAAAAGAGGGCAAACAGAGGGCAGAAACACAAGCAGAAAAGGCAGAACAGAGGGCAGAAAACAAGCAGAAAAAAGCAAACATGGAATAGAAATATGGGTATTTGGAAGGCTCCCACTGTGTGTTGAAAAATGATTGCTTAAAAATACACAAGTAAAAATATTCTGAATAGCACTGAGAATGTATTTCTAGTAGTCCAATATCCAAAGGATGTCAGTACATCTATGTCCACCCAACCCCACCTCACACCACACTACACGTCTCACCCATCAGTCCTAACAGGGCCTTCCGACCAGGTGTGCCCAAGGCATCCTGTAATGCCCTTTCTAAGAACCCATGTCCCTCACATACATTTTTGATTCCGTTAAATCTTTGGCAGACATGTGAGTTGCTTGTTGCTACGGGCCAATTAAGTTATGAGTAGTTCTCAAAAGCCCCACCTAAAACCTTCATTCTCATTTTTAAAGTACATGTTGTTAACCCTCGCATGGCTGTGGGCGTTTTAGACTCTTATATATAATATCTCCTCTAAGGGGACCTCTGTCTTCTTCCATGACCTCTGATGTCAGTAGGCACTAGAATTATGACATATGCAGGGCCATCCCATTGAATACCCAATATTATTAATTCTGGTTCAGCTGTAATCAGGTCACCCAGGAAGTCCTTTGTTGCTGCCAAGACGTCTTTCCAGAAGAACCACATGAAACATGTGCACCATACAGAAGAGGTCCCCTTCCAATTGATATTTGTAGACCACTACTGGCACCACTTTTTCCTGTACTGAGTACAGACCTGTAGTATCCTAAAATGTGTCTCCCTGCTAAAGTAGGAACTGCTTCTCCAAAGAATGTGTTTCTACCCTGTCCTCCATCAGTTCATTATTGCCCTTTCTTTGTGCATTTCCAGACTCCTCCCCCTTAACCTGACAAGAGTTTTCATAAATTTTTATACATTTAAAATTAGCTATTAGAGTATGAAATGATAAATTGTTCTAACTCTGCCTTTAGAGCTGCAGTTTCTAATGACACTGTCACTCAGCTGAATCCGTTCTTCGAGGGATCCTTTTGAATAGGCGTTAATGTAGCTAGAAGAGATAAAATACCCTTTGTAATGACTATTCTGCCCCATGCTTTTCTTCAGGCTCTTGGATGCATTAGTGGGTGTCTTTGTAGGCAGCTATATGATATTTCATAAAGTGCTGACAATGAATGCCTCGTTCATACAGGTCTAGCCTTTCAGCATTGTTTCTCCTATGAGTCCCTTCCGGGGGCCACGGGGGCTCTTTTCCCATTCACAGAATGGGATTTAAAGAAGTCAGTAGTGCATCTTTGAATAGCATGGAAATCTGGACCAGGACTACCTAGAAAAACATAGCACCCAGGGGTGAAATTAACCTGTAAAATAAATTTGATTTTATTATTCGTGGCTTCATGGAGCCATGCAAAGGCAAAAAATAAATCTTGAACAATTCAACAATAGGAAAAATAAAAATAAATTAAACTGAAAAGGCTGCAAGCTATGAGAAAAGGTTGTCTTTAAAGCCTACCTAAAATGACTCAGTGTCCATCTAATTTCAAAGTCAAGGTAATCCATAGCTTAGCTTCTAGACATTTCAAAGTGCACTGCCCACCACAGATGGCCCTATGAAGGGACAATGCAACATAAGTTGACTTGAAATGCAAGAGAAGAGTGGTAGCACAGTGCTGTAAGTGATTGGCTTTGATGTAAACCTACTTAATTTAAAAGCATGAGTGGACTAGGCATAGGCACTTAGAGCCAGAAGTATTACCATTCCATTTTTCGGGTCGCAAATTGCAATTTTGTGGTGATTCGCATATTGCGACTCACTAAATTAAATGCACAACAGTGTCTGAGACATTAATTGCAAAATCCAAATGGGTCCCAACAGCCGCCGTGGTCCATGCAGGAAAGTGGTCGGGCAGTGGGGCCAGGTAGGGGGGATTTCGAGGGACGGTGCTAGGTGAAAATTAAATAAATAATTAATTTACCCTCAGCATGATCCCTCGAAATTCCCCCTTACCTGATCCCACCTCCCCAGCACTGTTACCTGAACGGACCGCGGCTGGTCGCAAGAGACGCCAGTAGGTAGTTATAGTTAGGACATTGTTTCTATTCAAAACGCATTTTCTGTTTTGGCAATGTCTTTGGCGCTGTTTGATGAATCTTTGCAAAAATTTTAAAACTAAACAACTAATGCCCTGCTTAGGTCAGCTTCTGTCTTGAAAGTTTCATAGTGATTTGTCAAGCGGGGGCTAAGAAAAAAAGGATGGTCCGAAAACGCGTTTTCCCCTATGTTAATTTCAATAGGAAAAGTTTGTCACAGCTACAGCCCGAACTGATAAACAGAATTACACCAAATTTGATGGAGAGGTAGCTCTTGGTCGTGAGTGTGCTTTAAATGGTGTAAATCCATTCAGTAGTTCCTGAGAAATCTATATTTGAAAAAATATTAGTATCTTGTGACCGCGGTGGATCCGCGAACCTTCAGGTAGCACGAGGTTGATTCTCATTGGCTGTGAACACTTCAAACCAAAAAGAGTTGGCAGCCATCCTCTAACTCGGTTGAACCAAGTCACAAGAAAAAAGGTGAAAAGAAATTAAGAAAAGAGAGCAGGGTAGAAACCCCCTGATGCCCTAGGCCTGCTCAGGGGGTTGCACAGGGACCCCAAGGCCAAAAAAAGCATTATTATTTAAATTTTTGACTGGATTTGCGATGGTCTGTGAATCCAGCAGAACATATTTAAAAACACAAAGTGTGGGCTCTCACGCTTCATTGCTTTAAGCCCCCGGGTGGGCCAGGTCCCGGTGCCCTAACTTAATTATGTAGTGGGGGCCCCCACAGCCCTGGGGACTGCCACCTCCCCAGGGCTTTTTTAATAATGTGCAGTCGCTCACTCCCCCCGCAGCCCTAGGGACCGCCACCTCCCCGGGGCTTTAATTTATTTTGGGCGGGGGGCCTCGCAGGCTTCCCAAAGCCCCGAGGACCACTACCTCCCTGGGGCTTTTTAATAAAAATAGAAATTGCAGGAGCCCCCCACACTGCCCCAGGGACCACCTCCTCCTTGGGGCTATATTCTTTAAATGCAGGAAGCCATACGGCCCCCTGCAGCCTTGGGGACCACCACCTCCCCAGGGCTACTTTTAGAACCTAAGTGTGGGGTGGTTCGAGACCCCCACACTGCCCTGGGGACCACCACTCTCTGGGGCACACTTTATTCAATTCTGGGGGTCTGTAGCGGACCCCAGGCGCTGGGGATCACAACCTCCCCAGGGCTTTAAACCAGTTGAGAGTAAGGCCATGGGACCCCCCTGTAGGAGCCCGACTTGGCCCTGGGGACCACCACCCTCAAAGGGCCGGCTCAAGCCATGTCCCGGGGTGCCCACCCCCGGGACATTGCAGTTTGCTATGGCAGGGTGGGAGTACTGCTTCCACACTGCCATAGCAAACTTCTGCTTCACTTTATGGAAGTAAGAGCAGGAAAACTGCTATTGTTTCCATGAAGTGAAGCAGATTTGCATTTGAGCAAAGGGAGCTGCATGTTTGCAGCTCCCTTTGTAAAAAAAAGCAATTCAGGCTCTGAGGAGGTGGAGAGCCAGCAGTGACCGTGGGGGCATTGGGGCTCCCCCCACGGTTCCCAACGTGAAGCAAGGCCCCAGGGGATAGAATCAACAGGCCAGAAGAGACCCAGGCAGGGAAGGGCCATGAGACCCCCTACCATAAAATAAAAAAATATTTTTAAAAAAGAGGCAAAGCCCGGGGGGATGGGGTCCCCTGTACCAAAAATGGTCATCTCCCTCCTTTAAATCCTTGAAATCAGCCGTTTGAAGAAAAATGGGTGAGGCCCTGGGGATTGGGTCACCAGAGACCAAAAAGAATTAAGGAAACACAGCCCCCCTTCTAAAAATAAAGCAAAAAAGAGAAGCTGGCATCTCGCCAGAGGCCCCGCCCCCTCCCTGTACCACTCTGCAAATGCACCTCCAGGTGCGTTCTGGGTAAGGGATTAAGTGCCCTTGAACCCTAAGGGTCCTTAGGGGCAAACTAGCCCACCAGGTACCTCCAGTAAGCCCCACATAGTGGGATTGCTGAGAGGTGGTCCGAGGCCATGCCCCTTTTTACATCACTCTGCAAACGCGCCTCTTATTGCACTGCTGCTGGGGCGATGAGGTCCTCTTGTGCCCTGAGTTTTAGGACAATTGGAGTTGATGCTATCATAGAGAACTAAAAACCTGGCTATTTCCCCAGTAAATTTGCTTTCACTGTTCTTGCTGCTGTTCCGTTTTGATGTTGTTCTTGCTCAGCGCCATGAGACCTCCCCGGTGATATGTGCGCTTAACAAGAACATTTGACATTGAAATTGACATTGACAGTTGTAAATGAAAAAAAAGTGTACAAATGTTTTTAGGAGTAGAGTTGATGTACGTTGTATGTAGTGGAAGTTTGTGGGATGTTGTGCTGAAAAATATGTGGATAGAAAGTCTGTGGTATTTAGTGTATTGGAATTATGTAGAGTGGGATTATGTGTCATGGAGAGTAATTATGTGGTATGGTAGTCTGTGTTGTGGAGTGGTAACCTCAGGTTTAGTCTTCCTCATTTCCATAGAAGCTAAAATATGAACTCAATGAGAGAAAAAAAGAAGGAACCACTGAGGAGCACTTCTGGCCCTAGTCGGAGGTATGAGTAGGCCCACTGGAATTATATGACTGTTCAGCTGCACCGATTTTTGCATACTTAGACATTTTACGCATTTGCCACACAATCCATCATCCTCTGCATAATCTGCAGATTTTAACAAAACAACCTTGTTTCTAGCTCAAACCGCTCAAACTTTACCAGAAATGTAGCATGGTGGTAGACCCTCTGCAACCCGAAAATGATCACCTGTAACTTATTGCTAAATGTGAGTGTTAAATTACTACTAATGGTGTACAAAACACTCTTGCTTCTTTCTGTACCTTTCTTGCCTCTTTCTGCATTTCTCTTGCCTCTTTGTGTACCTTCCTTTCTTTTTCTGCACTTCTCATGCCTCTTTCTGCACATCTCTACCGCTGTCTGCACCTCCCTTTTTTCTGCACCTCTATTGCTTCTATCTGCAACTCTCATGGTTCTTCTGAATCTCTCTTATCTCTTTCTGCACCCTCTTCCCTCTTTCTGTACCTCACTTGCTTCTTTCTGCACATCACTTGCTTCTTACTGCATCTCTCTTCCTTCTTTTGCACCCATGTTGCCTCTTTCTGCACCTCTGTTTCTTCTTTCTGCACTTCTCTTGCTTCTTTCTCCACCTCTCTTGATTCTTTCTGTACCTCTCTTGCTTCTTTCTGCACCCCTCTTCCCTCTTTCTGCACCCTTCCAACCTATTTGTGCACCTCTCTTGTCTCTTTCTGCACCTCTCTTCCTCTTTCTTCAGTTTTCTTGCCTCTTTCTGTACCTTTATTGCTTCTTTCTACAACTCTGTTGCTTCTTTGTGAAGTTATCTTGCCCTTTTCTGCACCTCTTTTGCTTCTTTCTGTACTTTTCTTGACTCATTCTGCACCCCATTGCCTCTTCCTGCACATCCAGTGGTTCTTTCTGCAAATCACTCTTTCTGCACCAATCTTTCCTCTTTCTGCACCTCTCTTATCAGTTTCTGCAACTCTCTTGCCTCTTTTAGCAGGTCTCTTGCGTCCTTCTGCACCTCTGTTGCTTCTTTCTGCACTGCTCTTGCCTCTTTCTGCACCCCTCTTGCCTCTTTCTGCACCTCTGTTGGTTCTTTCCGCACTTCTCTTACTTTGTTCTGCACCTCTCTTGTCTCTTTTGTCACTTCTCTTACTTTTTTCTACCCCTCTTTTCTTCTGTTTCTGTACCTGGCTTGCCTCTTTTTGCACCACTGTTTTTCTGCACTTCACTTGCATTTTTCTGCACCCCTCTTGTTTCATTCTACACACCTCATCCCTCTTTCTGTATCCCCCTTGCCTCTTTTTGTACCCTGTTCCCTCTTTCTGCACTTATCCTACCTGTTCCTGCACCTCTGTTGCCTCTTTCAGGACTTCACTTACCTCTTTCTGTACTTTTCTTTCTCTTTCTGCACCTTTTTTGCCTCTTTTTGCACCACTGTTGCCTTTTTCTGCACCTCACTTGCTTTTTTCTGTACCCCACTTGCTTCATTCTGCACACCTCTTCCCTTTCTGCACCCCCTTGCCTCTTTTTGTACCCCTGTTCCCTCTTTCTGTACCTCTCCTACCTGTTTTTACACCTGTTGCCTCTTTCTGCACTTCTCCTGCCTCTTTCTGCACCACTGTTGCTTCTTTTTGCACTTCTGTTGCCTCTTTCTGCACCCCTCTTCCATCTTTCTGTACCTCGGTTGCTTATTTCAGCACTTCCCTTATTGCTTTCTTTACCTCTGTTGCTTCTTTCTGCACCCTTCTTGCCTCTTTTTGTACCCTTCTTCCCTTTGTGGGTAACTCTTGCCTGTTTCTGCTCCTCTTGCCTCTTTATGTAGTTTATTGCCTCTATCTACACCTCTTTTGCTTCTTTCTGTACTTCTGTTGCCTCTTTCATCACCCCTAGAGCCTCGTTCTGCACTTGTCTTGCATTTTTCTTCACCTCTCTTTTTTCTCTTTGCAACTCTCTTGTCTCTTTCATCACTTCTCTTGCTTCTTTCTACACTTCTACTGCTTCTTTCAGCACTACTCTTGCCTCTTTCTGAACTTTTCTTCCTATTTCTACACCTGTCTTGCATCTTTATGCTCCACAGTTTCCTTTTTCGGCACATCACTGGCCTCTTTTTGTTCCCATGTGCCCTCTTTCAGCACCTCCCCTGCCTGTTTCCGCACCTCTGTTCCCTCTTTCTACACTTCTCCTGTCTCTTTCTGCACCTCTGTTGCCTCTTTCTGCACTTCTCTTGCCTCTTTCTGAACATCTCTTGCTTCTTTCTCTACCCCTCTTGCCTCTTTCTGTACCTTTCTGTATCATCGGCAGCTCAGCCGAGCACTTCATCTGCGGCGGCAGCTTCACCTGCTTCTGTTCCTCTGGATATTCACCCTCTGTTCAAGAGGGTGCATATACGGTGCAATGCGTGCAATGCTCTTCTCTCTTATGGTGACACCAGCATTCCCCTAATCGAGAGCAAGATACAGCAGCACACATGCGGCACCCCATAATTTTTTTCATTTCTTTGTTCCTCTGTTCCTCAATTAACACAACGGCTCTTTTTAGAGCCACCTAACATCCAAACACTTACACTTGTTTTTTAATTCTATTTTTTTATGATTCTTTTCTGCCGTGCGCGCACCTCGCGATTTTTTGAAAAAAAATTAAACTTTTTTTCACCCTTCGGGATCCTTCAGGGACCCCCTGACAAAGGCTAGGGGGTCAGGAACTCTGTACCCTGCCCCCTTTTCACGTTCTCCACCTTTCTTTTAAATGGAAACACACATTTCTATTGGTTGCAAATTTCAACCCTTTCCAAATGATTCCTACCCCCAACATGACTGCTGCATGCTAGCATAGCAACAGATCATGTTACACTGGTGTGAGCAGAGAGGTCAGAAGTTCCGCACACAATGTTTCTAATCCAAAGAGCAAGATTGCTTAACTTTTCAAACCTAACAGCAAATCCAAAGTAATGTTCTGTGGGAACACATTTTTCTGAACCAATACAAAACATGCTTTCAAAAATGTAAACATACAGCCTAGTTTTTAGTGTAAAATGGTCTTAAACAGCCAATGAGTTCTTTTTATTTAAAACAAGTATATAAGTCTCCATTTTACAACTATCTTTCATTTCATATTGCCATTCTACTGAAAGACACCTTCTGAGTACATCCAGGTCTCCTCCTCACTCCCTGAAGTAGACTGCTGTTCTGCCATTTTCAAGTAAAATTGATAGCTGTTCAGCTCCTTGTCCCAGGAAATAGGTAGAAATAGTGAGGGGAGTGGCTGTGGTGTTTGAAGATTCTGGAAGAGAAACTACTATGAACCAATGCTTCTGAGTGCATCCAGATCTCCTCCTCACTCCCTGAAGTAGAGTGCTCTTCTGCCATTTTCAACTAAAATTGATACCTGTTCTGCTCCTTGTCCCACGAAATAAGAAGAAATTGTGAGGGGATTGGCAAGGCATTTATAGAGTAGACGGTGTACATTTCACAGATGAAGGGAACAGAGTCTTCCTCTTGAACTTTAGACTCTGCATCGATACTTACTTATAGGTACCAAAAAACACTCAATTAACACAATGGCTCTTTTTAGAGCCAACCAACATCCAAACACTTAAACTTGATTTTTAATTCTATTTTTTTAACGATTTTTTTGTCGCATCTCTATGCTTCTCCTGCGCAGGCGCACAAACTGCAGCCATGCGCCGGCGCAGGCTCCCTTGCACCATGGTGCAAGAATGCCTGCGTGGTGGGGAGATTGTTCTTATGCAGGAAGGGACACCTTCCTGCACAGAAACAATCACAAGAGGCTTTTTCCTCTTTCAATGCGTGCTGTAGAATAGAGCACGCACTAAAAGAGGAAAAAACGAGGTGTCTCGCTACACCACCTCTAGGGTGGCGTAGCATTCACATGCATCTCCAGAGTTACGATTTCTCGTAAATCTGGAGATGTGTCTAGTTCTATTGGTGTTGCGTGTGAACACCAACAACAACACCCATGGAACGCCCCTTCAACGCACAGTGCTGTGTGTGAAGTGGCTGTATTTACGAGGAGAGGAAAAGTCACACAGAGTGGCTTTTCCTCTCCTTGTAAATATGGAGGAGCCCCCTGCGCCACCAGTACATCATGAAAAGTCACGTAGTGATGGCGCAGGGGGCTTATAAATCTGCCCCAGAGATGTTAAGGAAATTAAGGGTAAGACAGACAAAGGGAGAGAGACAGAAACAGAGACAGAGAGCAAGGAACTGAGAAGGAGTAAGGCAGTTAGAATGACTGAGACATATGGAGACAGGGAGAGAAACATGGTTGAAAAAATAGTGATGGAGGCAGTAAACCTAGGGGAGTAGTAGAGAAGGAGTGAAGGAGTTACAAAAGAGCAGTAAAAGAAGAAGAGAGAGAGAAAAGCAGAATGAGGAGAAGTGAAGAAAAGGGAGCATGAAAGTGAAGGGGTGAGAAATACAAATATTTTAAACTTACCTGACCTACAAAATAACTTAATTAGAAATTAATGGGTTTTTTTAATTGCAAGAAAAATGGATTCAATTTCCTAAATTTTCTTTCTAGATCTGAAAAAAAGTATTAATATTCAACAATACATTTTTGCAAACAGTACATATATTTTCATTTTTTACAAAGTAGTTTTTTGCCCTTTTTTTCTGTTTTCAGAATATATTGAATTTCACTGAAAATAGTGAAATCAATTGTATTCATCACTTAACAGCGGGCAAAAAAATAAACAATCTGAAAGATTATTTAAAAAAGCCCTGAATGTATCCTCAGTAAAACATACCTTGATAGAAATGTAACATATATATTAAAAATATCTTCTAAGAACAATAACTATTTGCAATAAATACCGTCTGTAAATCTTGTTGCTTAAGCACATACAGAAAAAATAATATCTGTCAAAGAAGTCCACAATACAAAGATTTACCTTTCCATGAGGCCAAATGGTAATTTTTAAATCCTTTTTAAGTGAAATATCCAATGTTAATCGTATAAAATTGAAATAATGGTTTCTTCAGATGCTGCAATTTGTATCTAAAATTTTGGTTTTAGAAAACTTAAGTAACAAGTTGGTAATTCTGCAGGCAAACATTGCTTGAAAATCAATTGAGAATCATTACACAGTGTCCAGCCTTTTTCACATTTTAGATAAACTGTGTAATGACCAGAAGTTATAGAAGGTTCATCATGAAAAATTATTGCAACTGCAACAAAAGTTTTTCCTGATATTGATAATTGATTTCCTACAAACTTCTTTATTAAAGTGTCCAATTTTGTTCCATCAGCTCTACAACGTTGTATCATTAAAATTACATACTGCCATATTTCTTTAAAAAAAACGTTGATAACATTTCTGATTTACATTGAGAACATTCCATGTTGTGATTTGCATCTTCAACTAATTTACTAAAAGTCACTGATTTACTCTCTGGTAATGTTAAATATATGAACCTTTCAGAATCAACATTAGTGCTGCATGTGTTCAAACAATTTTCACAATAATGTTCCCATTTATAAGAGAGAGCAAATATATTTTCTATTTCTACCCCTTCATCTTCCACTACCATAAGCATATACATTAAGAATTCCTGTGCATCTTGCTGGACATTTTCTGTAAATGGAATACATCTAGAACATACATCTAAAAGATTTCTAAAATCAGAAGCACTTTCTATTTTAGTTTTATCATTACTCAGCTTCTCATAAAGGAAACTCAGCAGAGAACAGAATCTTTTTTTATGATTTAGTATTATCTGCTCTTTCAAACTTTCAAGATAAAATACAACATTCAGCACTACATTAGCGTAGCAGTTGACACCAGAGCTATTTTCGAAATGACAACCAACAACCTCTTCAACATTGTCCTTTTTCTTTTTACTTGCAATCACATCAGTCTCTATTTGTTTACTCTTCAGTACATCCTCATTACAGATATTCTCAATTCTCCTTTTCTGACAAACAACATGTTTTTCAAACACAGGATACTGACCTAAATGAGGCGCATAGCTTCTTCCTAATTTATTATACTCTTTTACACAGTTTGCATCAGCACTAACCTTTGACTCATCAAAGTCTATCATGAATAAACCAGATATTTTTTTCACGCATGACAAAGCAACATATGCCATACCTTCTTTAAACACACTAGATCCAATGTTTACAAAAGCACTATCTACAGTTAATCCTTATGAATAGTTACAGCATATGCTAGTGAAAACGGAAACTGCTTCCTACGTACATATAAGTCTTTCACAAGCAAAAAACGAACAGAACAACGACTAATGTCTTTAACCTCTTCAATCTGACCAAATTTTATTTTTAAAAATTAAATTCCATCTTTTTTCTGGTAATTAACAAAACCCACAACTTTACCCATAGCTCCATTCACTAAACCTTTTTCTACATCCAAATTTCGTCTTAAAATTACTCGACAGTTCATACATACATAAAGATTCTTTTCTAAACCAGCTGTTTTCGATATGTTTTTGTCTAGAGAATCCAATTTAGTTGTCAATTTGCTTGTCAATATAATAGTTATTCCTTCATGCTGTATTTTATCCACAGCTTCCAGTTTTATAATCTCTTCATTTTCCAATTTCAAAAGTTCTTGATTGAATATAGAGAATTCATGTAGTGTTGGCATTAAGCAGATTACAGTATTTTTTCCTGCAATTTTCTTGAATATTTTCTCTGGAACTATTTGTTCTGTTGGAAACAAATTACATAGCAATCGACTCTGTAAAGCTTTTCTGCCATGTTCTGTGAGTAGTCCAATTCTGATATCTTTGAGAATACTTGCATAATCATCATCATTTGCTTGCCGCATATTGGTAATGAGTTCTTTGTACTCAAAGTATGTCCAAATATTCACATTACCTATACTTCCTAACGACTTTTTCGTGTCTTCATGTGTAAGAGTATGAAATACTGGTTGTCCTTTAACTGGAGTGAGCTGCAGTAGATCCCCAAAAATTATAACATGTTTTCCTCCAAATAACACGTCATAGTCTGTCTTTAGAATTTGCTGCATTCTTAAATGCACAAAGGCAAGCATTAAATTTGATACCATGCTTACCTCATCAATAATGAAAACTTTCATTTACTTCAATATTCTTGAAACTTCAAAACATGCTTCTCCTGTTAGCTTGTGGTATTGTATTTTGTTCTCATGCTCTACTGGTAACATTAGTAAATGATGTAAGGTAATTCATTTTATGTTATATGCTGCTAACCCAGTTGGAGCAGTAACAACACAAGACAAAGTTGAATCAGTTTTTTTCTGTAGGTAGCTTCTAATTACTTTAATTAAAACACGTTTTCCAGTTCCAGCTTGTCCACTCACTTACATTCTGATTGGTTCAAATGATGTGCATGAGCACTCTTTATTTTCATGTAGTAATCCATGATCAATTTGTTTTGTGACTTCCTCATAAATTTGTTGTTGTTCATCATTCAGTTGTTGTTCCAAATTTGGTAAGTCTATTAAATCTTCCTGAGCTTGATTCATAGCTGTTTCCACTTCAGTCATGGCTATTGCAGCTTCATTTTCTACGATTGGTTGTCCTAGAGGATCTTGACTGAGCGTCCCAGAACTTTGACTGTCTTGAGAACTGTCTCTAGCTACTTCAGCTGCAATTGTTGCTTCTTGTTCAATTTCTTCATTTAACATTTGTACATAAGTTGTGAAAGTACTGCATTCTATGCTATCTTTGCATGCATTAAATGAATCTTCATAGCTCTGAAAATCTCCAAGTAATTCATCCTCTGAACGCCATGGTTTAAACAACTGTAAAAGTGCTAAGTAGTAAAATTCCTTCTTGTCAGTAGTGTCACAACTCAGCTTTCTGTGATTAATCAAACTTCCTTTTGTTTGTTTCACCAAACATCCTTCCTCATCAATGACTTTATATTTTCCATTGTTGATGTCTTCTGTGGCATTCCATTTAAAAATGTAGTTCTACAGCACTTCATAGAGACACATGTTCTCAAGATGATGACTTCTGTTTGGGTAATATGTGTCCAACATGTTTGTTCTTAAAATGTCTGTACTTTCTGGTTCGTACTCTGCTAAATATTCAATTTCTCGAATAGATTTCAATACCCGATTTCGCATTCCTGCAAGGCCTAAACTTACCCAAATTATTCTTCTGGATTTGAAGTACAGACTTGCAGATGATAACCTATCTGAGCATTCGTATGACCCAATTTCTCAATGCGATAAACTGTATAGCTTTTTACTGACAGTCTTCTCGTGAGAAATCTCTTCCCATATTTCTTTCAATTCCGTTTTCTCAGATTTAGTGATGTAAGATGTGACATACCGAGCAACAGCAATAGAACTGTCAGCTACATAATGAATATCCATGTTAGCATTCCACATGGATAAAATGACTTGATTGTAGTCATTTATATATTTTGACTCTTCTTTTCTTCTTAACCCCTTCAGTGCCCATGACGAGCTGGACTCGTCATGGGCCGCGGTGGCGCTGTGCCCATGACGAGTCCAGCTCGTCATAGACCCCGCCCGCTAATGCAACGGCCGGCACAGGGCGGGGAAAGGGGCGGGCACTGAAGGGGTTAATTTGTAGGTATTTTTAGGCGATTTTCTTGTAATAGTATGTCGCACAGCTGACATAAAACTGTTTACTCTTCCTTTTGAATGAACAGGTCATGGAAATCCAAATTGACATTTTGTGTAGAATTTATCTTTACTCTTGTACTTTCGTCGACAGTATTTTCCACACCGATGACTTTGGAAACGTAAAACTTGCTCTTTTAAGTTTTTTTCTTCTGTGATTTTAGGTATAGCACATGTTGCATATTCTTCAATGAAAGATAAAACTGCATCATCAGAATCTGTTCCAAATTTTGGGGCATCCTTGATCCACAACAGCATATGAATATGAGGAGCACCTCTTGCTTGGTACTCTTTTCTCCAAAAGAAATCAACAACTTCTCCAAGAGGTGGATTTTTTTTATTGCAGATGAAGGACATCATAGCCTCAAATCTATGATTGAAATATCTGCACACATTAACCGGATCTAATGAGCACAATTCTCCTGCTGTCTTGTATTGGATGTTTTCAATATTTGAATTTGCCTCTCGAAGAAAATCCAGTAAATCATCCCAAGCGTACTCAGCACAGCTTATGGTAAGGAACCATGTAGGACTTCCTAAATTCCGTAACATACATTTCAATTCTCCTTGGCGTTGGTACCAATATTCATTAGTCCCACGCTGACAAGCCATCAGATTAATCAATTGAGATTCCAAATGATCATCTCGCTGTTGCACTTTTTTCAGAAAATCCTTTGCAGACAAATTATGTAGATGTACTCCAGTTTTTAACCTCTTCAGTGCCCATGACGAGATAGTCTCGTCATGGAGCATGGTTGCGCTGTGCCCATGACGAGACTATCTCGTCATGAACCCCGCCCGCTAATGTAACGCCCGGCCCAGGGCGGGGAAAGGGCGTGGCACTGAAGGGGTTAAAATGTGATTTACTGCATAAGATAGTGCAGACAAGTCACTTTCAAATAAAAGATGGAACAAATAAGGAATACTTTGACGAAATCTTGGATCTTCTGCATATAATCTTGTAGTCCGATACAGGAATCTGTACTGGACGTTCATCATATCGTCCACCTTTTCCTGTAGGAAACAGCTGGGGAAAACAACGAGCTTCCAAGCTCTCCTCCCATACACTCACGGGAGTTCCTTTTGCTTTTTTCATCTGAAACAAATCAATAGTGTTTCCCATAACTTCTTTAGAATGAAGAGGATGTATGCTGAAATGTTCATAAATTTCTTCTTCTTTTGACTTATCCACTTTTTCAATTTGCCCAGTTGGTATTCCTGTGTCTGCTAGTAAAACTTCTTCATCTTCATCCATATAAATTGATTCATACCATTTATTATTTCTTTTCAAATATAAATTTGCTCTTTGTACTTTTCGTACATCTACCAGCTCCTGCCAAATGTTCTTATTCTTTGTAGGTACACCATTAACCAGAATAAATAATGGTTCAGTTTCCAAACTATCTGCATCAATTGTTTCAATATTTTTTTTCAAATCTAATAGCAAATAGACAACTCTTCCTTTTAAACCTCTTTGTAAATCCGAAGGAGGTAATTTACCTGTTTTGGGCTCCATACGAACTATAGTCTGAAACGGATGGACACATTGAATGAGTATAGACTCATACGTATTTAAATCAGAAAGTTCTGCAGGAATATCAACCAATTCTAAATTATTATGTACAGCTCTAGCTGGCATTTTATTTTCTTCTAACTTGTTATAACAGTATTTACAAATACGCTGATCTTCACCCAAATCAAAACAATTTTCCAGAAATAAATATATAGCAAAATCCTTCCACTGATAATTATTTTCTTTTTCAATTTTTTTATATAGATCAACATTCCTTGTTTGAGTTTTATAATGGCTTCTCCGGCAACAAATGCAAGTAATATTTGGTCTTTCATTAGAGATGATAGTAAATGTTGTCATTTGATCTTCAACATTTTTACTACCAGTGAGTTCTGCATTCTCTTCCACATTTTCTTCAATAACTGTGTCATTTCCTGCACTTTCTTGCTCTGGACCAAAGTAACAAAACTCAATATCCTCACAAACCTTCTTCACATCTGATACAGATCCATGGAACAGAGCACTATTCAACTCATTTAACTTTAGTGCTGGACTTTTAGCAAAATAAAATCTTCTCACAAATTTTCTCATTTCAGTATGATGAACTGCCAGCATCCTAAAATGGTGAAAAACACTTTGACAAACTTTCCTAGAAAGACAAGCCAGAGAATGTCCTTGCAAACCAGTTTTCTTTCTCACTCTGCATGGATCTAGTCTTTGAAGCACCTTAATCTTCTGTTTAACACTTTTTTTTACTATATTCTCTTAGAAAGTCACGTAATTTATCAATAGATTCATGTCGTATAGTGCAAATACTACTACAATTCCAAGTGTACACTGGGGCTTTAGGACGTCTCCCCATAACCTCATCAGCTAACACATCTTCCTCTTTTCTTGGAACCATTTTCTCCTTTTCCATTACACAACCAACTTTAACTTCATAAGCTCGACCACTGGTGTCAACTGCATGCAGCAAACTATTACATGAGCATGTGGAACCTGGGTGAGTGATTAGACTAGAGCAAAGGAAATGAGCCATGGTGACGTTGAATGTTTAGCGTTACACACTGATATCTGATATACCACACAGTGCTGAATACCTAGTATGGGACTGCAGGAGAAGCAACTGCCTGTGTGCTAAAAGTGTGTTTCAGGAGACTGTGTATTGTCAGGTGCAAGAGAGATCTGCATGGACGCTTCCACAACTGCATGAAGACTGCAGAGATGTATGTAAGAGTACATGTGTGGTAAGGGTTAATTGGAGTTTTGAACATGTAGGAACTACCTCACCCATTGCAGGAGTGGAAGGAAAATCTACCATGTTGATTTCAAATGTGTTAGCATTTGCCTTTCATTTGTGAGATAGTGATGTGTGCTGAATGCTAACCATCACAGTTCAAGAAAAGAAGCTGCCCCGTTCCTATGAGTGCATGTCTTACAGAACAAGAGCAACACGAATTAAATCTCTGACAACAATTCCTGTGTGCAGACAGACTCATGGTGTGATTCTAGGCAGAAAACGATATTTCATTGGCAATTTCAAACCACATTTACTACTGTGGTAGAGTAAGTGATAATTACTGTAACAGCCTGACACATTTTCCTTATAGGTTAGAGAGGCAGAAAAGAGCACATGTCCTAACAGCTACTTGAGACCATGAGCATGTGGAACCTGGTGAGTGATTAGACTAGAGCAAAAGAAATGAGCCTTGGTGACGTTGAATGTGTTAGCGTTACACACTGCTATCTGATATACCACACAGTGCTGAATACCTAGCATGGGACTGCAGGAGAAGCCACTGCCTGTGTGCTAAAAGTGGGTTTCTGGAGACTGTGTATTGTCAGGTGCAAGAGAGATCTGCATGGACGCTTCCACAATTGCATGAAGACTGCAGAGATGTATGTAAGAGTACATGTGTGGTAAGGGTTAATTGGAGTTTTGAACATGTAGGAACTACCTCACCCATTGCAGGAGTGGAAGGGAAATCTACCCAGTTGATTTCAAATGTGTTAGCATTTGCCTTTCATTTGTGAGATAGTGATTTGTGCTGAATGCTAAGCATCACAGTTCAAGAAAACAAGCTGCCCCTTTCCTACGAGTGCAAGTCTTACAGAACAACAGCAACACGAATTAAATCTCTGACAATAATGTGCAGACAGACTCATGGTGTGATTCTAGGCAGAAAACGATATTTCATTGGCAATTTCAAAGCACATTTACTACTGTGGTAGAACAAGTGATAATTACTGTAACAGCCTCACACATTTTCCTTATAGTTTAGAGAGGCAGAAAAGAGCACATGTCCTAACAGCTACTTGAGACCATGAGCATGTGGAACCTGGGTGAGTGATTAGACTAGAGCAAAGGAAATGAGCCTTGGTGACGTTGAATGTGTTAGCGTTACACACTGATATCTGATATACCACACAGTGCTGAATACTTAGCATGGGACTGCAGGAGAAGCAACTGCCTGTGTGCTAAAAGTGTGTTTCAGGCGACTGTGTATTGTCAGGTGCAAGAGAGATCTGCATGGACGCTTCCACAACTGCATGAAGACTGTAGAGATGTATGTAAGAGTACATGTGTGGTAAGGGTTAATTGGAGTTTTGAACATGTAGGAACTACCTCACCCATTGCAGGAGTGGAAGGAAAATCTACCCTGTTGATTTCAAATGTGTTAGCATTTGCCTTTCATTTGTGAGATGGTGATTTGTGCTGAATGCTAACCATCACAGTTCAAGAAAACAAGCTGCCCCTTTCCTACGAGTGCAAGTCTTACAGAACAACAGCATCACAAATTAAATCTCTGACAACAATTCCTGTGTGCAGACAGACTCATGGTGTGATTCTAGGCAGAAAACGATATTTCATTGGCAATTTCAAAGCACATTTACTACTGTGGTAGATCAAGTGATAATTACTGTAACAGCCTGACACATTTTCCTTATAGTTTATAGAGGCAGAAAAGAGCACATGTCCTAACAGCTACTTGAGACCATGAGCATGTGGAACCTGGGTGAGTGATTAGACTGGAGCAAAGGAAATGAGCCTTGGTGACGTTGAATGTGTTAGCGTTCCACACTGCTATCTGATATACCACACAGTGCTGAATACTTAGCATGGGACTGCAGGAGAAGCAACTGCCTGTGTGCTAAAAGTGTGTTTCTGGAGACTGTGTATTGTCAGGTGCAAGAGAGATCTGCATGGACGCTTCCACAACTGCATGAAGACTGCAGAGATGTATGTAAGAGTACATGTGTGGTAAGGGTTAATTGGAGTTTTGAACATGTAGGAACTACCTCACCCATTGCAGGAGTGGAAGTAAAATCTGCCATGTTGATTTCAAATGTGTTAGCATTTGCCTTTCATTTGTGAGATAGTGATTTGTGCTGAATGCTAACCATCACAGTTCAAGAAAATAAGCTGCCCCTTTCCTACGAGTGCACGTCTTACAGAACAACAGCAACACAAATTAAATCTCTGACAACAATTCCTGTGTGCAGACAGACTGATGGTGTGATTCTAGGCAGGAAACAATATTTCATTGGCAATTTCAAAGCACATTTACTACTGTGGTAGAGCAAGTGATAATTACTGTAACAGCCTCACACATTTTCCTTATAGTTTAGAGAGGCAGTAAAGAGCACATGTCCTAACAGCTACTTGAGACCATGAGCATGTGGAACCTGGGTGAGTGATTAGACTAGAGCAAAGGAAATGAGCCTTGGTGACGTTGAATGTGTTAGCGTTACACACTGCTATCTGATATACCACACAGTGCTGAATACTTAGCATGGGAGTGCAGGAGAAGCAGCTACCTGTGTGCTAAAAGTGTGTTTCTGGAGACTGTGTATTGTCAGGTGCAAGAGAGATCTGCATGGACGCTTCCACAACTGCATGAAGACTGCAGAGATGTATATAAGAGTAAATGTATGTTAAGGGTTAATTGGAGTTTTGCACATGTAGGAACTACCTCACCCATTGCAGGAGTGGAAGGACAATCTACCCTGTTGTTTTCAAATGAGATAGTGATTTGTGCTGAATGCTAACCATCACAGTTCAAGAAAACAAGCTGACCCTTTCCTACGAGTGCAAGTGTTATAGAACAAGAGCAACACAAATTACATCTCTGTCAACAATTCCTGTGTGCACAAATACTCATTGTGTGATTCTAGGCAAAAAACAGTATTCCTGGGTGATACCAGTACACCTTAACTTATGCTGAAGACATACTCCATAATATTTTACAAGTTCAAGGCAGTTAAATATCTTCCAAAACATAAAATGTAAAACACAACTTTAAAAGAAGAAACACATTTCTATTATTTATATCAAAATACACCACATACATCCCCTCTCAAATTCATAACTCACCTTTAAAAGTAGTTAGTTGAGAAAGAAATGTGGCACTCACACAGCAGATTATCACAGCCAGAATTTCTGAGCTGTACACCTCTCACCAGAACCAGTAAATGTCAAACTTTCCCTCTCTTTTTTCACACATATACATGTTAACTTCAAATCACATTGCTTCCCACATTTTTTCAAATGGAAACACACATTTCTATTGGTTGCAAATTTCAACCCTTTTCCAAATCATTCCTAACCCCAACATCACTTCTGCCTGCTACCATAGCAACAGGTCATGGAACACTGGTGTGAGCAGAGAGGTCAGAAGTTCAGCACACAATGTTTCTAATCCAAAGAGCAAGAGTGCTTGACTTTTCAAACCTAACAGCAAATCCAAACTAATGTTCTATGGGAACACATTTTTCTGAACCAATATGTAGGAGAGTAGGGTCTGCTATCCTATGGTCACCCCAAATTTTTGCTTTTTGCTTCACTGGTTTTTGACATATTGAGGCTGTGGGCCTTCTAATCAGACCCCCAGCCTGCTGTTCTCTCTAACTAAATTGACACTATGCACCCTAGGTGCATAACCAATTGGAATTGGATCACCCTGTGAGCCCCTGTACCAGTGTACACTAGGTACCCAGGGCATTGGTGCATCTAAGGCCTACCAGGGGCTGAAGCATGTATTGTGCCACCCCTGGCCTGGCCTAACAAATTTGACACAACTGGCTGATCACTCAGCTGGGGTAAGTTGGTGTAACCACCTCTTACTTAGGTGTAGTATACTATACCTAACCTTTAATGGGACACCTGGTAACCTATAAGTCACTCCTATGGCAGGCCTTAACAATCCTGAAGGCAGAGTGCTTGGTTCCATGTGAGATGGTGCTCTGGCATGAGCTGAGCCTGTCTGCGGTGGTAGGAACAACTTCCTTCTACTGTTTCCAGATATCGTCATACCATATACTCTTAAGTGCATTATGAACCTCGCGGTTAAATGCTATCTTTGGTTTGGCTTTATCAAAACATGTCGAGTAAGGTGTCATACGAATTGGAATACTAACCCCTCGCCAATTCTGGTGACGGGGTTAGCATTCCACCCTTCTAGAGGGACACGACATGTACAGTACCTGAAACCCGGGTAAAATCAGACATAGCCTCAGCTCCACAAAATGGATGCTGCCACCACAGACACAAGTCTGCCCTCCTGCTGCTGGGAGTCCTTCCAGCTTGGGAGACGTGGACAAAGGGTTTCCTGCCAGGGGAGGTGCGAGCACCACCCCAGACAGGATTTTGTGTATTGGTCAGGTAGGGCTTGAAAGGAAACAGACATGCCTGAGGCTCACAAGGAGCCTCGGTGCATATGCCAGTTCAAACCGGTCCTGGGGCACACCAGCCCCGGACCTGGGGCGAGCTGGACAAAGGATTGGGGGTGTAACCACCCCCCTTCCTGGTCCCACCCTTAGGGAGGGACCTAGCAGGTAGTCCGGCCTCTAGAATCCGCTTAAAGGTAGGGGCTGTGTCCTAAGACTTCAGACATCCTGAAATCAAATTGAAATAAAGAAGAAGACGGGAACTTCGATGCTCTGCTGCACAGAGGACAGAAGGAAATCTCCCCTATGGTCAGGGAGTGACCATCTTTCTAACGCAAGCACCAACCAGCTATTCAATGTCTGCTTTGCCGCCGCCTCCTGCTGGAGCCCGAGCCCAGAGCCTGACAAGACCTGGACCTCCAGACCTCTCACCGCCCGATCCACAGTCCCTGCAAAGAAGGAACCCGTGGAGGCACCGAGACACGTGGAGCCAGCCATCTTGAAAGACCGACGACAAGCTGCAAGCGCGACAACAGAGGCTCCCTCCAAATTGTGCTTTGGGTCCTGAGAAGCCCAACATCCGAGCAGCATCTGCACCAAAGGTGAGCCCTCCAGCATCTCCACGATCTGCATGGGGCCCCTCTGCACTTTGCATCTCGACGCGCCTGCCCGGTCCCTGGCCTGTTGGCTAGTGGCCATTCTGGCGACCTAACTTGAAATCAATGATGCTGGTCTGGTTGCTCCAGACTGGCCCCAGCTGCTCTCCAAAAGAGCAGCCCCTCTGACCTTGCTGGTCAGAACAATCAGCTTTCTTTACTTTCCACGACTCCTGCCTTTGCCCAGGCTTGTTTGCTTCTTTCGAGTCGCCGACACCGCCGACAGCGAGAACCTGCGTGGGACAGCTCGTGACTTGACTCCTGGACGTTGTCGACCTTCAGGGACCACGTGGCTGTGGAGACAAGCTACACCTCATCACCTGTTTGCACCCGACATCGCCTGGCACCTACCTGGTGCCACGCCGGTCACTGGCTAGTGACTGTGAACACTGTCCCCTCTACTTTCACGTCTTCTACAACTCCGATCCACCCTTGGATCCAACGCAGCTCTTCTGGACCGACCGCCTGCAGCATCTTTGTCATCAGGCTCCATTGAATCGATAGACGAAACCCGACGCACTTCGAGACCTATGCACCCGCTTCCTGTGGGTGAGGTAACGCTGGCACTCTGGTGCCCAAGTGTAGAGAAACACCTCTAGTGTCTGTGTTTTAAGTCTTAAGTTCGTAGTCCATCCAGAAGACCCTTTCTGCAGTAACTTTTAAACTTATACGCACCCATTGAAAACCTATGGGAGCACGCGTGTAACTTTCCTCACTGCAGATGCGACCCGTGGACCTCCTGGTCACTAACTGAAGTTAGCTCCTTGTAGGCCCAGCGATTCTAGAGGCCCTAGGCCTTTTCCCTTTCCTGTTCGTGGTACTTATACCACTATTTTAGTATATGGTTTGAGTGGCCACCAGGGCCCATCCATATAAAGTGCAACTTCTGTATATTGTAATACTTTCTTGTTTAACGATTTGTGCTCCTGTGCTCATAAAGAGTCTAGGGGATACTTTGAGTAATAAATACATATATATTTTGAATATATATCTGTGTGGTGTCCTTTCATTGTTATAAAAGGGGGTTACATATGGTAAAACAGCCTGCTTAACACGCTTTAACGAGTTTGGCCTCAAAGACTGCTTAGCCTACGCTACCACTAGGGCAGCTAGTCCGAAAAGGTTGACTTACAACCACACCATAAGGGTTGCTTGGCATGGTACAAGGTGGTCACTTTAACTATACAGCATATACCAGGCCAACTTCTCACACAATACAAAACATGCTTATAAAAATGTAAACATACAGCCTAGTTTTTAGTGTAAAATGGTCTGAAACAGCCAATGAGTTCTTTTTATAAAAAAAAAAAGTATGTAAGCCTCCATTTTACAACTATCTTTCTTTTCATATTGCCATTCTACTGAAAAACACCTTCTGAGTGCATCCAGATCTCCTTGAAAGATGTTCACAGTGTGGATTGTAGGTCATTGCTATGTCTTCTGGAGTGAAAAGTATGCAGAAAAAAGAGGTATTGTGAAAGACCTTGCTTTGCCAAATGTAGACATTAAATGGATTGGTCAGAGAGGGTTAAAGTGGTCACAATTAATGCCTTTGGTGAAATCCTTTCTACATCTCCCACGGCCTAACCTTATAATTGTGCACTGTGGTGGAAATGACCTAGGCACTTTAACTGGGGAGGTCTGGAAATGCTTGTTAAGGACACCTTTGTGCAATTGATGTCACTTTTTCCACAAACTACCTTTGTATATTCTAATATATGCCAAAGGCAAAAGTGGAACTGGTCCAACCAATATTGTCAGCAGATTGACAAAACAAGAAAGCACGTCAATTTGTCTGTTTCTGCTTTCCTCAGAGACTATGGTATGGGTTCTATATACCACAACAACTTGCGTTACAACATGCAAGGCATTTATAGAGGAGACGGTGTACATTTCAATGATGAAGGGAACAGAGTCTTCCTCTTGAACTTTAGACTCTGCATCGGTACTTACTTGTAGGTACCAAAAAACGCTCAATGAACCCAACGGCTCTTTTTAGAGCCACCTAACATCCAAACACTTACACTTGATGTTTAATTCTATTTCTTTATGATTTTTTTCTGCCGTGCGCACCTCGTGATTTTTTGAAAACAAAATAAAATGTTTTTTTCACCCTTCGGGGTCCTTCAGGGACCTCCTGACAAAGGCTAGGAGGTCAGGAACTCTCTACGCCCCCTTTTCACGTTCTACACCTTTCTTTTTCACTGTCACACACCAAACACAGAAAATGGCAGCCGACCCTTCCTGATTTCGACCGATTCAAATGTTGACTGACATGTAACCACCAATCAGAATTACGCTCGTGCACGTTAGGGTGCGCGCACGGTGCGCGCATACAGATATATATGTACTTTTAACTGCAATTTTCTCAGGAACTACTGAACAGATTGACACCATATATGCAAAAGGCACATGCCTGACTGAGGACTACCTCTTTGCCAAATTTCAAGTAATTCTGTTCAGCCGTTCGGGCTGTACCTTCGACTAAAGGTCCTATGGGAAAATGCATGGGGAAAACGCGTTTTGGGACCCCCCTTTTTTCTCAGCCCCCGCTTGACGAATCACCCAGAGACTTTCGGGGTAGGAGCTGAGCGGAGGGCCCCATTAGTTTTGAAAATTTTGCGCTGATTCGTCAACCGGCGCCAAAGTTATTCAAAATAGAATTTTCGGAGGAAACTCGGTCCTAACTATAACTATCTACTGGCGACCGCCAGTAGACAATATGTATATATATATATATATATATATATATATATATATATATATATATCAAGCTCCTTACTTTCAAGTAAATTCAGACCAGCACTCACGTTGGGTATAAACTTGTTACGGTTTATTCACGAGACAAATAATAACACTGTTATTATTTGTCTCGTGAATAAACCGTAACAAGTTTATACCCAACGTGAGTGCTGGTCTGAATTTACTTGAAAGTAAGGAGCTTGATATTTAGCGGTTTGCCACCGCTGGACCGGGCACCCGCTCACGAGTGCAGCAGCAGGCAAGACCACGGAGCAGCGATATATATATATATATATATATATATTTTTTTTTTTTTTTTAGCAATGGGGTTAGAAGCCGGATCACACAGCAGCGGGTGCGAGCGTTGGGCCAAACCCAGGCCAGGTTCAATTTTGACACAAGAGACGCCGCACTCTGGAACCATAGATTTGCAAAACTTTATTCAACCATAAAGCCTAGTCTGTCAACCGACGCGTTTCGGCCATGACAGCCTTGTTCACGGTAGGTGACACTACTGTCAGCTGTTTTTTTATATGTCATTTCCTGTCGAACAATTAGTCCCATTGAATTCTGGGAGTTGTAGTACAGTTTTAACATAAGTCACCTATTTACAGAAACCTTAAAGAAACAGAGGAAAGAAGTATATTTCTACTTGTATAGTACTCTAAGTGTTTGTACTTATGAAGCTATTGCATAGTAAATACCCATAAATATTATACAAACAGGGTGACATGTACGACTGGTATAGTACCTTGTATTGACAACAAATCCCCATATCCATTATTTAGGATGAGGGAGTTAAAAAAAAAATATATATATATATATATATACATATATAAAATATATGTATTTATTACAAAACACACCCTCCTAGTCTCTTTATGAGACTAGAGGTCAAAACACATAAGTTACACTTCAATAATCACAGTAAAATAGCACAAATACACGTCAGGCACTAGGGGCGAGCCAAACCATATACTAAAACAGTAGTATAACAACCACAGCTTAACTAGACGCACGGCCTAGAGCCTGTAGAATCTCTGGGAACCCAAGGAACCACCCAATGTAGTGACACAGGGGACCCACTGGGGCTGTGTGCAGTGTATGAACACAGCCGCGGGCTTCCGTTAGATTCTACGGGGAAAGTCGCAGTTAGATTTTTAAAGATTAGGGACACTTAGAAATGAGTCAGGACCAAACCATTTTGGAATTAGGAAGTTCTAGGGCTAACACCCATGGGAGCACCGGAGTACTTGTGTTACCTCACCCAGGGAAGCCGGGTGCATAGGTGTCTTTTGGTGTCGGGTCGCGTCGTCGATTTCAATGGGAGCCGGCGAAGAAGTACTGCTGCCATGAAAATGCGAAGTGTCTGAAGCGATCCAAGCCTGGATCGAAGATGAGAAGAACCTGGACGCAGAGGGGACAGAGTCTGGGTCACTAGCCAGTGACCAGGAACGCAATAGGCAGATGCCCACCGATGTCGGGTGATTTCAGGTGAAGAAGGTGAAGCTTGACTCTCCAGCCACGAGGACCAGGAGGTGTTGAGGACAACAAGGTACTGGATTTGAACTGACCCCTGAAGGATATCAAGTGCTGCAATGCTGCAGTGTCGGTGCTCGGATTGGGCACAACAACCCTTGGCAACAGCAACCCACGCAGAAACAAGAAAGATGCTTCGGTGCAGACCAGCAAGGCCTGGGAGACTCATCACTTGGTAGGGAGTCGGGGCACGTCTGGAGCAACCAGGGAAGCCCAAGGAAATTCAGAGTGTCTCCCTCAGGGACCCACCAGTCAATGGACCAGGGATCGCGAAGGGACATCGAGACAAAACAAACAATGGCGGCCCATGGGTCACTCAGGGTGACTAGGCCAACAATCTTTGGTGGATGCAGTGCTCAAGGGGGAGGGCTAATAGTGAGCCCAAGCATGACTTCAAGAGACGTTGAGAAGTCAATGCACTTGCAGAAATGCACTGTGACCAGGAGTTCCGGTTCCACGCTACTCATGAGGGCTGCTGGTCTCAGCTTTCCTGGGGACTCGGGTTGGCCTGTGAGATGTCTGGAAATCCTTTTCCTGGGCTGCAAATACTTCAGAGTCTGGCAGGAGCTTCGGAAATGCAGACTGTCAAATTGCTTCATTGGTGCCTGCCAAGCAGGGGAGTCACTCCTTGACCCCAAGGGAGATTTCTTCAGTCCTCTGGTCTTTAGCAGAGCGTGGAAGGTCCAGGATTTGGCTTCAGAGTTTCATCCAGGGTAATCTAAAATTCTGGTTACAGAGGTTCCTTACTTATACCTAAGAAGGGGTTGGACTAGCCCTGGGGACCCACCTATGGGAGGGTTTGGATAGAGGGGTGGCTACACCCTTTTCCTTTGTCCAGTTTTGCGTCAGAGCAGGGACTGGAAGCCCCTGGACTGGTTTGAGCTGGACTATGCACAGGGACACCAAATGTGCCCCCGGTGCAGAACTTCAAAGCACTCAGAGAGTGCTCCCACCCAGCCCCAATACACATAAGCCTGTCTGGGAGGTGGTTACACCTCCCTGTGACAGGAAATCTATTGTCCAGGCCTCCCCTGCCGGAGTTTCAGTCAGCAGCAGGAGGTCAGACCCGTGTCTGTGGCTGTAGCATCCATTTTGTGATGCCACAGCTCTATTAAGTTTCTACTGAGTAACCCAGTTCTGCCATGTCTCTCCTCTAGAAGGGTGGGATCATACTCCCACACCAGTTACTGGTGTGGGAGTATGATTTCAAGGTCTTTGACACCAAACACAACATGTTTCCATGCAGCCAGTCCAAAGTTAGCATTTACTGTTTGGGGCTGCACTACTCACAACCCCGGAGAAGATATTCCGAAGGCTGCAGAGGGGCTCAGCTCATGCCTGGGCACCCCCTCACATATAACCAAGCACCCTGCCTTCAGGATTGATAAGGCCTGCCATAGGGGTGACGGATAGGTTTGTATGTGCAGTATATATGTGAGATATACTGAACCTATATCTCAGTAAGGGGTGAATGCACCACCTTACCCAGGCTGCAGTAGCAGACCTGTAGTGCCATTTAGGGTGGCTTTCCAGGGGTGGCATAATAAATGCTTCAGCCCCTGGGAGGCCTCTTGGGTACCTATGCCCTGGGTATATAGTATACCATATACTAGGGACTTATAAGGGCACCTCGGGTCCAATCTGAACTGTACCTAAAGTACATGGAATCATTTTAGGGAGGAAGCAGCTGGGCTGGGGCCCTGAATAGCAGGGTCCCAGCCACAGTAAAAGTAAAAAAACAGTGAAACACCAGCAAAAAGTGGGGGTAAACATGTGAAGCATATCCTACTCTCCTACACAACCCCCCAAACGCAGGGACATTAAACTAACCTTGACAAGTTGAGTCTTCATGTTCTAAGTGGAAATATCTGGAGTGTCCATCTGCATTGGCATGGTTGCTGCCAGGTCTAAGTTCCACTGTATAGTGCATCCCCTGTAGGGAAATGGACCACCTGAGCAATTAGGAATTTTCACCCTTCATCTGTTTTAGCCATAAGAGGGGCTTGTGGTCTGTGTGAACAATGAAGTGAGTACCAAATAAGTATGGCCTCATCTTCTTCAGAGCCCAAACCACAGCAAAGGCCTCCCTCTCAATGGCTGACCAGCGTTTCTCTCTGGGGGTCTACCTTCTGCTTATGAAAGCTACTGGTTGATCCTGACCATCATCATTCAACTGTGACAGTACAGCCCCTACCCCCAACCCATATGCAGCTGTTTGGACAATTAACTTTTTGGAGTAGTCAGGACTTTGCAGAATGGAAGCAGTGCACATGGCCTGCTTCAGGTCATCAAATGCCTTTTGATACCTAGCTGTCTGCTGAATCGTTTTGGACATTTTCTTAGAGGTTAAGTCATTCAGGGGTGTCACTATTGAGCCATACCCCTTGACAAATCTTCTATAGTACCAAGTCAGGCCTAAGAAGGCTCTCACCTGAGTCTGTGTAGTTGGAGCAATCCAGTCCATTATGGTCTGGATTTTGCTCTGCAATGGTTGAACTTGGCCTCCACCTACAAGGTGGCCCGGGTACACAACCTGACTCTGCCCTATCTGGCACTTAGTAGCCTTGATAGTTAGGCCTGCTTTTGCAGGTCCTCCAAAACATTCCTCTGGTGGACCAGGTGATCCTCCTAGGTGGAGCTAAATACAGCAATATCATCTAGATGTGCTGCACTATAGTCTTCCAGGCCTGTAAGGACTTGATTCACCAGCAATTGGAAAGTGGCAGGTGCATTCTTCAAATCAAAGGGCATTACCACAAATTGATAGTGCCCACTAGGGGTAGAAAATGCTGTCTTTGGCTTTGCATCATCAGCTAGTCTGATCTGCCAGTAGCCAGCTGTCAAGTCAAATGTGCTTAGAAACTTGGCTGAGGCCAAAGTATCTATTAGCTCATCTGCCCTGGGGATGGGATGAAAATCAGTCCTAGTGACTGCATTGAGACCCCTGTAAACCACACAAAACCTCATCTCTCTCTTGACATCTGTGGTGTGAGGTTTAGGTACCAGGACTAGCCCAAGGGCTAACTGAGGGTTCAATAACTCCCAAATCCAACATCTTTTGGACTTCTGCCCTTATACAGTCCCTGACACGGTCAGGTTGCCTGTAGATCTGATTCTTCACAGGCAGACTGTCCCAAGTGTCCACTTCATGAGTGCACCAGGTGGTCTGACTTGGAGTCAGAGAAAACATATGTCTGAACTGGCTGAGAAGTGTTCTGCAGTCAGTTTGCTGCTGAGCAGTGACGCTGCCTGCTAAGGCGACACCATCAACTGACCAATCATCAGGGTTCTGAGAAACTAGATCAGGGAGTGGGTCACTCTCTTCCTCCTGTCCTTCATCAGTAGCCATGAGCAAGCCCATGTCAGCCCTGTCAACATATGGTTTTAGTCTGTTGACATGAAGTACCCTGTTGGGACTCCTAGGGGTTCCAAGGTCTACCAAATAGGTGACCTCGCCTTTCTGTTCAACAATTGTATGGGGGCCACTCCATTCATCCTGGAGGGCTGCTGGCTCCAACACCCACACTTTCTGTCCTGGCTGATAAACAGTCAGTACAGCCTTTTGGTCATGCCAGGCCTTTTGCAATTCCTGGCTAGCCTCAAGGTTTTTAGTTGCCTTTTTCATGTACTGGAGCGGAGACCAAGTACATAGTCCACTATGTCCTGTTTAGGGGGTTTGAGAGGTAACTCCCATCCCTCCTTCACCAGACACAAAGGACCTCTAATAGGATGGCCAAACAAAAGTTCAAAAGGGCTGTAACCAACCCCCTTTTGTGGCACCTCCCAGTAGGCAAACAAAAAGCTGGGCAAAAGGATGTCCCATCTGCGCCTAAGCTTTTCTGGGAGACCTTTGATCATGCTCTTTAAGGTTTTGTTGAATCTTTCAACTAAACCATTGCATTGTGGGTGATAGGGTGTGGTGAGTTTGTAATTCACTCCACACTCCTTAGGAAAGCCTACTCTTGAGAATACACCCAAGAGAGCTCTTGCCACCACAGGTGCTGTAGTGGTCCTAAGTGGGATTGCCTCTGTGTACCTAGTGGCATGGTCCACCACCATCAGGATAAATCTGTGCCCAGATGCAGTTTGAGGATCCATGGGGCCAACAATGTCAATCCCAACCCTCTCAAATGGAACCCCCACCACAGGTAGTGGTATCAGGGGGGCCTTTGTTGTTCCACCTGCCTTGCCAGTGGCTTAGCAGGTCACACAGGAGCGACAAAACTCCTTAGTGTCTTCAGACATGTGGGGCCAGTGAAAGTGAGGGACAATTCTGTCCCAAGTCTTGTTCTGGCCCACGTGTCCTGCTAGAGGAATATCATGGGCTAGTGTCAATAGGAAGCCCTAAACGTCAGAGGTATAACCAACATCCTGGATGCACCAGGCCTGGGGTCCTACTCTCTGAGTAAAGGAGGCCATCATCCCAATAAATCTTATGGGTGCCACTAGCATTCCCTGCAGCCTCATCAGAAGCTTGCTTTCTGAGGGGTTCCAGAGAGAGGCAGGTCTTCTGCTCCTGGCTCAGATCAGACCTGGAAGGGCCCCCAGTCCCCAAGAACTCAAACCGGTCAAGTTCAAGCTCCTCTGGGACAGTTCCTTCTTCAGGTTCAAGATCATCTCCCTGAGGAGTCTGATCTGCATTTTGAGTCAGGTGGGAAGGCACTGCCTGAACCCTACCAGGGCCTGTTCAGTGTTAGACATTTTGGCCTGTGACCTAGTCACAGCAAAGATATGAGAAGGGATCCCTAACATTTCTGCATGTATCCTGAGATCCACTTCAGCTCAAGCTGAAGTTTCTAGATCATTGCCAAGCAAGCACTGTACTGGTAGGTCTGCACTTACCACAACCTTCTTAAGGCCAGTTACCCCTCCCCAGTAGAAGTTAACCACTGCCAGAGAATGGTCTGTTCTGACATTGCTAGCATTGGTCACTTGGTAAATTTCATCAAGCATAATCTGCCCAGGATTCACTAGATCTGTTGTCACCATTGTGACACTTGCTCTTGCGTCCCTGAATGCCCAAGCCTCTTTTCCATTTATTAAAGGCTGTTGTCTGTATTTGCCCAAGTTACTGGGACTCACAAAGGAGTACATATCCATGCCTCCATCACAGACTTGAACAGCCTGAGTTGGAACTCTGACTAGGCCAGAGTCCATCTCAGAACCCAGGGTCAACCCTACTACACCCTTATTCTGAACATTACCACCACCAATTGTAGCTGTACTAGGGGGAACAGTTGACTCAGGGGCAATGGTGGCTGGAGTTGGTTCTTTGGACTTGGTGCAGTCACTTGTCCAGTGAGATTACTGCTTACAGATTTTGCACCATGGTTTCTTTTGGCCTTTTCCCTTGTTAGACTGTGAATCCCCACCTGAAAAAGATTTTTGGGCCCTTGTGAAGACTTCTGGTCTTTACCTTTCTCTCCACCCTTGTCAGAGTTTTTAGGATCTGCCAAGCCAGGTGTTCCCTGAACCGGAAACACGCATCCTGGGACCAGTTTCTGGGTAACACCCTTTTATCAGTCAGGCAAGCTTGAATCTAGTGGCAAAGTGAGCAACAAAAAAAGATGGATTTTGGCCCAGATCTCTGTACTGGGGTGAATGTCTGACATTGTTCTGCATTCTGTCCATCAATTGTTGTTAATACTTACAACACTGATATGGTTAGGATTGCTGTTTTACATTTGGTAGGCCTAACATTATGAGCAGTCAATGAATAGTGAACCTTTAAGAGAAAACTGAGGTTTAAGACATCTTGGGAGGAGGATTAGTTATTGGTCTACTTTGTATGAGTTTGTGGAAAGGTACACTCGAAGTGGGTCTCTTTCTGCACCTCTGTTGCTTCTTTCTGCACTTCTCTTGCTTCTTTCTGTGCCTTTCTTCCTCTTTCTGTACCTATGTAGGCAGAGTTAGAAATTAGCATTTAAAGAACATTGGAAATTCACTAAAAAACCATGTTTCAGGGATTTTATAGTTAGTATAAGCATTTACAAATCTTTACAAATTCACTGGAAAAAACAAAGGTTTCAGGGGCATTATAGTTAGGAAAAAGCATTTAAAAAACGTTAGACATGTACTGCACAAAACACAGGTTTCAGGGACGTTATAGTTAGGCAGACATTTCACTCGTACAAAAGCAGAAAAAGTTCAGCCGCTATAGTTAGCTGAGCTAACTATAATTTGCGCCCCCACAATGCATGGATGATGATGTCACATATTACTCCACTCATGACATGGTCAGTGACATCACTGATGACATCTCAAATTACATCACTGATGACATCATCCACTTAATATCTGATGCACCTCCTCACACACTAATGCAACCTTTCATACACCCACTCTAAAATACAGGCTACCATTTTCAAAACCATGGATACACCAATACCAATTAGTACATACACACTCACTGATTCATATGTCTGTACACTCATCCACTCACTCACCATACAGTCACCCATTCACATACAGCCACTGATATATGCACTCATATACCTATTCAGACACTCACATACCACCAGTTCCTCACACACCTAGTGAGTCACCCAATGACTCAATCACACTCCCATGTACTCACCTATACAGTTATACACACACCACCTCACTTATTCAAACATATACTAACACATATTTACTCTCTTATACAATCACTGACACAAGCACACACTCATCCATACAGCCACTCTAACAATCACTCACTCTCATAAATAGTCACTTATATAATTTAACACTCACATATAGTGACTTTCACATATATAGTTCCTCCCCCATATACCACTGAGACATTCATACACTCACTGACACAGCCATACACACACTCACTCAACCATACCGTTCCTCACAGATGCACTCATGAACCCATACACACAGGAATGTTCCCACTCATATAAATAATTTGAACCTATATTCAACATTTTTAAAATTCGCCCTGATTAGCTCATTTGCCTTTTCCAAATTCATTCCCATGCCACCCGACTGTGACCCTACCTACAAGGATAAAGTTTGAGCTAAGCCAGTTGTAGAGCTACTTTGCAGCTGGGCTCGGAAGGTTCTGCCAGGAGAGTAGGGATTGCATCAAAGAGGAGCATGTTAAAACTGAAGCTCAAGGCTCTTAAGGCCTGTGAGGAGGTCCACCAGTTGCTAGCCACAACAGAGGCCAAGGATGAGGAGGAGGAAATGGAGGACAAGAGAAGGACCTAGACCCATGTACTGACCCTCAGCATTCAAAGGAGGAGTATAATTTGCCTACAGGAGAGGAGCTCCCTGCCAGGGCACTGAGAAGTATGTCTTTGTGAAATTCGCACCCTGAGGAGTTGGCGGACAGGAAGGCTGAGAGAGAATTCAGGCTGCAGATGGCCAAACTAAAAATGGAGGGAAAAAAATGGCCATGAGGTGAAACTGGCTATAAGGCCACTGAATCATAAAAAGAACCTTAAACAGTTGGATCTTAAAGCCAGACAAGCAGAATCCAGCAAAAGTGATGGCAGCGATATCCCAGCATCCATTGAAGACAAGAGTGTCAACATTCCCAAGGATCGGGTTCCTAATGTTATTGTGGGGATTATATAAATATATTGTTTGAGGCCTATGAGTTTGGTGTTGAGTTGCACAGTGTCCTTAGAAGGATTGGGGCAGTCTCTGGACTCGGACTCATAGTACCTGTGAAGGTAGAGATACACTGTTATTCCTAGGGAAAGGTAGAGGTTTAGGGAGAGCCAGACGTTTCCGCAACAGTCTTGGGTGGATTTTCTGTATTATTTGGCAAGGCACTGGATGAGTGGGTGAAGGGCAGTGGTGTTGGTGATTACAAGGGGCTGTAGTCTTTGCAAGAGAGCACATGTTAATCATTTGTTTCCCAGAATTGCGCCAACACCCAGTTGATAGTAAGTTTGCTGAGGAGGCAGGCCACTGGCTCAGCACAAGTATCCACAAGAAGTTATCTGGAGGGAATTCTCAAAGGTGTGGTGAGGGTCCCCACAAAGAGCAAGAAGGGAGAAGAAAAAATAAGAAAAGGAGTTCTTCTCTTATCCCAAAAAATAGCTCCCCAGGGGAAAGGTAGTCAGTCCCAACCTGATCAAACGAGAAGGGGGTTCTTGGACCAGAAGACAGGAAGGTTCATCCCCCAGAGTACTGCTACAAGTTTTGGCACACTAAGGGTAATATCAAATGCCTCCAGAGGGCACAGCTTCCCACTGATGGGTAGACACCAGTGTTGCCCAGTGTTGCACCTAAAGCCCACATGCCTTCAAATACTTTCAAATACAGGCAGTAGGTCATTATCAATAGGCAGTGTGTGGAGGCTCTGAGAGACAAATAAGCAAGTGTAACTAACAGAAGGTGCCATTTGGTGCCCTCAGAGCTGGCCATACTCAATATATTCTACCAGGTCATATATGCAGACAAACATGAGAATCCCTACTCTATGGCTCTAGTTCCCTTGCAGAGGGGGGTGGGGTCTCAGGTACTCTAAAGGTAGCTGTGAGACCTGCCATGCCTGTAGATTATCTGTTAGGCAATACTCTAGTCTGGAAGGATGCAACAATCTAATCTGGAAAGAAGTCTAGAAGGAAGTGGAGCGTAGGTCACACCTGCAGATGTTCAGGTTGCCTGAGTGGGTCTGTATGACCACACAGACCATTTCTGCCTAAAAGGGGAGTCAAGGAGGTCTGGAGCCTGGATCAATGGCTTAGGCCAATACCAAGAAGAGGAAGGGGTGTGGGAAACAAGCCCCTGAAGGTGTGCCTGAAGAGGCTGTCCTGGAACATACCAGGGAGGACATTGCCACCCTGGGAGACCTGCCTGAGGTTGCTGGATGGTAAGTTGAGGGTGGCTAACAAGGAAGGAATTCTGTGAAGTGCAGACAGAATGTCCAACTCTAGAGGGCTTGAGGTGGCAAGCTGGTGTCAAGTAAGCTGGTGACACCTCTGGAAACCACCTCATCTTTTGGGAGAATGACCTTCTATATAGCAACCCTAAAGCTCCTGCACTTGGAGAAACCCAAGCATTGGTGTTTCCCAGTGCTACATAGCCTTCCTACTAGGTCTGGCTCATCTATACCACTAGCAGGACATCTGGGGCAGGACATGAGCTTTGCCAGGCTTGCCACCCACTAATATTGGCCCCAGATGAATAAATCCTGAAATACATTCTGCAGGTCATGTTTCATCTGCCAGGCCAGTGGGAAATAAGGGAAGAAGCTAAAGGCTCGCCTGGTTCAGTTTCCTAAGATCGGCACCCGCTTTGTAAGGGAAGGTTGGATATTGACATTGTTAGGCCACCGGACCCCATAAATGCCTGGGACATCAGGTTCATCCTGGTTTTGGTGGACCATGCCACTGGATACTCAGAGGCCACCCCTCGGAGTTCTGTCTCTGTACTTGCAGCAATAGTGCCCTGATGAGGATGTTTATTCTATTGGGGTTTCCCCAAAGAGGTGGTGTTTGACAGGGGCACCATGATCATGGCAGCATACATAAAGTCCATGTGGGATGAGTGTGGCTGTCAGAACCCTTTTTCAGAGGGCCATATGGCATGCAGAAGCTACTGGGCCCGAACTGTGTTGGTTGTGGACTTTTACTCACAAGACTCGACTGACTTTGGAACCTAGAGCAACTGGGCAGAGTAACCCTTCTGCACCTGACCCTCAGTGGTAGCTATGTATGAGAAATCAAAGGCTTCCTCAGGGGGATGTAGATAAAGGTGAGTAAACATGACTCAAAGCGCACACAGTACTAACAATAAATATATTTCCAGACAAATACTTTTATAGGAAAAATAAGTATTTTATTTCTAATTCTACACATTATAAGGAGTAACAACTTTCAAGTGCAACAACACAATCTCCTTAACCTCTTCCGTGCTCATGACGAGCCCAGCTTGTCGAGTCACAGTGGAGCTGTGCTCATGACGAGCCGGGCTCATCATAACTGCCGCGGACCGCCCACGCGTGATTGATTCCCCGCATGTGCGGGCGAATTAATCAGTGGGCGGAGTCGTGATGAGCCCAGCTCGTCATGAGCACAGCTCCACTGTGATTCATGATGAGCAGGGCTCGTCATGAGCACCGTGGCGCCGCAACCCCATCCTCCCCCGTACCATGGGGGAATTACCCCCGCAGCGAAGGGGTTAAGGTCGGGTCTCTAGTAGTTGTCAGGCAAATTCCAATCCAACCTCTTCCTTCTAATGAGGTTGGGGTTAATTCCCATTCATTTGTGGAAACATACATGGATGCTCACTAATAGGCCACTCTCAAGAGTTCCCCTTTGATGTTTTACTGTCCCAGTTCTAGTCTTACCCACTCTTGTGGTATGAAAGCATTCAGCATACCACCAGAAGCATTAAGCATTCAGCAGTGCAGCAGGTGGGGCTCTGCAGGTGCTCACATCCTGTTTGGTGAAGTTGTGATGCTCGGTTCATGTGGCAGCATCTGACAGATGCACGCTCTTTCCCTCAAGCAGGCTTGCCGGCTTGTCCCAATGATTGGAGTGGCTTCATGAAGACAAGGTAAGCTACTCTTTCCCTCATGGGGAGGGGAATTTGATCCTCCAGCTCCTGACTGGAGTCCAGTGAGGTGTAACATCTCCAGCGGTGTCCTTAAAGGTCCTTGAGGGAATCAGTCAGGTGTAGGTCCTAGTGTACTAGCTTGATGCCAGTATCAGTCGTAATATTCAGTCCTAGTAAGGAGTTGATTCTCTACAGATGTGGGTACCAGCAGCCCCTTCTGGCATAGAAGGTTGCAGCCATACTTTCAGTTGAGGTGCAGACTCCTCCAGTGCACATACCCTCATCATGTCACACCTCCTGGCAGAATGGGTTGCTGGTTAAGGCGGACAGAAGTCTTGACACTCTAATAGCATATAGTTAAATGATGGCTCCCTCTTGTAAACAGGGTCACTGTAACAAAGTGGTGCAGGCCTGAAACTACCTTCACTGTGCCCACTACATGGTTCCTATCATGGCAGCCCTCTTTTGGCATTACAAGGGTTGCCGGATCGCTCTTACACACGGGCAATGAGCTGATCAATGTACAGCTGTCCCTTCAAACCTTTCTCAGGGAGTCCTCTCTGGACCTTGCCTACTCCAATGCACTCCTCTCCCTCATAAGGCACACTATCAGGCAGGCACTAGTGCTCCAGGGCAGTGCATCTTGGTTTCCCTGGGTGATGTTACCTCACCTGACAAAGGAGGCATGCTAAACAACAAAGCTTTAATGCAACAAAGCCAAAAACAAATATCCACAGGGCTAAAAAAGGTTTGCAAGTTGCAAGTTGCACTACAACCACACAGATCCAACAAAAGCATAAATTAAACACACACAAAAAAAGTGAAATACCCCAAAAACACATTTTGCAATTCAATCCAATGCCATTCATGCACTAAATTATGTTTAAATTCAACACTCACCACAGAAACAGTTAGTTCATGCACCCATGAGTAGCTCTGGGCCTACTGGCTGAAAGGCCTTTTGGTAGACTACTGGGCTAGTGAATCAAATAAATATTGCAAATTAATTTCAAAAGTTGGAGAAAATGTAGTGAACTGTGCAACATGTTTCCTTTATAAAAGATGAAAAATTACTTACAAAGAAAGTTACAGCCACCCACCACAATAAATTCAAATAAATCGATGAAAAGTACAAATAATATAGGTTCACTGCCCCAATCAAACAAACAACACCAAGTTTCCAACTTAATTGTGAAATCTCAAATTCAAAAGTCCTCAGATCCAATGATATATAATGCAGCAGCCACAAAGAGTGATCCTTCCAGCTCTAAATCCAAATGAGAAGTAAACAGGAAATGGACAAAGCACTGGGAGCAGCCTGCTGGACAGGAATAAGAAGTTGGAGACTCTGGGGCACTTCCTTCCTCTTAAACAAAAAGGAGAAATTGAAAAAGGACCCCTTGCACAAAAAAGTACAGCCAAATGTCAATCTGAGGAGTTTTTTTTAATCCAAATCATAATTTCGAGAAGGTTTTTAATGCTGCTCGAGAGAGATTCTCTCCAGATTGCGAAATCTGCGAATTCGCGATCACGATTTTCACAAACTTCTGCGGAAGTCTGACTGCGCAACCGAATGACGTGTGCACGATTGCACTCTCTCGCGGGATCGTGCAGCATGCTACCAAATGACGCTCCTGAACAAATGGGAAATCTCATTAGCGATCACAGGCATCCCGGTAAGTCGCTCCCGCACAGGCGAAAATGCATTTTTGAATGCAAAAAACTCAGTAAAGTAAATTCAGCTGGTATCTGGAAAGTTTTGGGTGATTCACCAACTTGGGGTCCCAAAACTTGTTTTCCCCATTCAATTTCCAAGATGGATTCTAGACTAACCCTGGGTGTAAAACTCCACTCCGGTGCGGAGCGCAGAGTTTTTGGTAACTCTGCGTTCTATGCGGAATGCAGAGTTGCCAAAGAACTCCGCGAGTGGGGCAGAGTATTACGGCCAGGGTTAGTCTATAATCCATCGTGGAAATTAAATGGAGAAAACATGTTTTGGAACCCCCAGTTGGTGAATCAACCAAAACTTTCCAGATACCAGCTGAATTGAGTGGTGAACCAGTTTTGAAAATTTCGTGAAGATTCATCAAAGGGCACCAAAGTTATAAGCAAAACAAACAAAACAATTTCTATGGAAACTAGCTCCTAACTATAATTACATATATATCAGCTATCTATAATACACATATTAATATCCTTTCATTTTGACTGCATACAATTGGAACCAGGGACTGTGGGAATACACATTTTTAGCCATGCCTAGAGCTGAGAAAATATTTGACTTTTGGTATGTATTTCCGTACAGTTCTATAAACAAATTCTTAAACATTTGTTGCTGCTGACATCTGTCACAGACACCTCCTTGGGGTCAACCTGTGCTCTAGAAATACTCCTGCTATGTTATATGAATTTAAAGAATTGATCTAGGAATTTGACAAACCCAAAAGTAAAACAACAGATGCCCCACCCTCCCCAGACCTCTGCAACAGACTCAGTACCTTTTTAACCTTAAGATTAAGATGATATATGACAACTTTGACAACCAAGTCCTCCGCACCTGTCTAGCTCCCACCCCCACCCCCAGTGACACACCCAACAGACCCTGCTCACTTCAACCTCACTCACAACAGAAGGCACCCTAAAGACCATGAAGAGCATCTACTCCGGAGCAGTCTCAGAACCCTGTCCAAACCACATCTTCAAAAGATCCGTCACAGCCATCACACCCGAACTCCACCATACTATCATTTGCTTCCTTGAAACATCCACATTCGCCGCTGACTGGAAACATGCCGAAGTCCATCACCTCCTGAAGAAATCCTCTGCAGACCTGATGGACCTCAAAAACCTCAGGCACATCTCCCTGCATTCATTCGCAGCCAAAGTCATCGAAAAAGCCTTCAACACCCAGCTAGCAAATTTCACCAAACTTAACAACATCCTGGACATGGCCCAATCTAGATTTCGCAGCAACCACAGCACCAATACCACCCTGCTTGCCATCAATGACGACATCCGCTCCATCCTCAGCCAGGGCCAAAAGGCAGCCCTCATCCTCCTGGACCTCTCAGTTGCCTTTGACACCATCTCCCACCACACAATAGCCACCAGACTCCACAAGGCCTGCATCCATGAAAAGGCCCTTGACTGGATATGCTCATTTCTCGCTGGCAGAACTCAGTGAGTTAGACTCTCGCCCTACCTCTCAGAACCAACAGACACTAGATGTGGGGAGTCCCAGGGATCCTCCCTCAGCTCCACCCTCTTCCACTTCTACATGTCCCCACTCACAATCATTGTCAGAAACCACGAGTTCATCATCATCTCCTTGGTCGATGACACACAGGTCATCCTCTTTCTCACCAAAGAACCCAACATCACCAGGTACAACTCCCAAGAAGGGATTAAAGTCATAACCACCTGAATGGAGAAGAGCTTCCTGTAACTCGACTCTGAGAAAACAGAAGTCTTAATCCTTCGTGGCACAACACCTGGTGGTCCCCTGCCCTTGGAAACCCCCCCACTGATGGTCCACGCACAAAACCTGGCATCATCCTTGACTCATCGATCACAATTAACCGCCAGATCAATGCAGTATTCTCAGCCTGCTTAAACACCCTCTGCATACTCTGAAAAAAATTCAGATGGATCCCATATGAATCCAGAAAAATGGACACGCACGCCCTCATCAGTATCAGACTGGACTACAGAAATGCTCTCTATGCCAGAGTCAATAAGAAACTACTTTGCAAACTCTCAGATCGTCCAGAACGCTGCAGCCAGACTGATCCTAGACATCCCTCCTCACAACCATATCACCCAACACCTTTGCGATCTCCACTGGCTCCCCATCGAAAGAAGAATAACCTTTAAGCTCCTCACGCACACTTACAAGTCCCTTCACAATATACCTAAACAACCGCCTGTCCTTCCACATACACAGGAGACACCTCCAATCATCTGACCTCTCTGTTGCTACCATCCCACGCATCTACAAGACCCGAACGGGTGGAAAGCCCTTCTTCTTCCTCACAGCCAAGGCCAATAATGACCTCCTCCTCCACTTCCGGCAAGTCTCTACACTTCTCCAGTTCAGGAAGGATGTCAAGACCTGGCTCTTAGGATGACTCAAGCACTCAACGGAGCTGCACCCCTACCCCCTAGTGCCTTGAGACCCTTGCAGGTGATTAGCTAGGCTTTATCAAATCTGAATAATTAGTCTATCTAAGCGAGACAGGTGTTAAAAGCAATAATCTCTGTTCCAGTCACTGATCATTACTTTACCAGGCAATGCTAGGGACCCAAATTATCCTAAAAATGCAGTTTAATTGGGTGAAAATACCAGTTTTCTTCTTTTCTATTCCTGCCAGTTGATCTTGATATTTTGTTGTTTTTGCTAGAGCTACCATTTATATATATTTACATATACCCAACAACTTTGTATTGAAATAAGAATGAAAAATGTAAACCATTGTCAGCCACAGATGGGTTATACTGTATCCTGATTGAAGGGCTTTACACTTGGGCAGCATGCTACCCCGAACCCAAGGTTAGTGCTTAATCCAGTGATATTGTATATTACAAAAGCGTGTAAAAGTTGAGGCAAAAATAACAAAATATTCTTATTTGAATATATTAGTATATATTATTGTTGTTATTAAACTTTTCGTCTCCCCCGTTTCAGTTGGTCCAGTTCACTAAAATCAGCTCAGCGGGGCAAAAGATAAGAAACCACATGAGTACAGTTCCCAATTTCAACAAATCATAAGTCCTCTTTGATGTGTTGTGACCCACAAAGTTATACCTTGCAGTAGCTCAAATTCATCAAATATTTAGGGCCTGTTTCACAAGCTGCACTTTATAATATGGTTTGAACTGCATACTTATTACAACTGCTATTCACGAAGTTTGTGCTGAGTTTATGCCTTTGCATTGCACATACTTATGTGTTCATAGCTCTTTACCGTTACTGCAATTTGCTTTATACAGTGAGAGGAGACAAGCAACTTATACTTTTTTATCAAATGTACACTTGGAGTTTGTAAATAACAAATGGTAGTAAACTTACTCCAAAGTTTAAATCACTCAAAAGTGTAAGTTACCATTGTGAATCAGTCCCCCAGAGTGCCAGGCCACTGAGTACTTTAATTATCCTCTGGGTTCTGTTGGCATCTATCTGTAATTGGGTGTTGGATGGGTGTTGGATGTACTTTGTCTCAAGAGGTACATGATGTTGAAGACAAACATCAAACATGGTGCAGCATACATACTGTGTGTAAGCATGAAGCTTTGCAGAGAGTGTGATTATAGCTACAGTTGTGCCATTTAATGAATGTAATTTTAATTTGATATCTATGTCCTGCAACTATGTGGCTGAGAGGAAAATAGATGTGTAACCCCCGCTCTGAATTACCCATTCTGAGTTATCAAAACACAAGTGAGTTTGGAGTCCTGAGGCTCCCTTGGTCCAGCACCCACGAAAAAAAAGCTTGTGCATCCCACCTCATCTCCCAAAGAACTATATAATGTCCTCAAATCTTTTACTAACCTGATTGCTTGCACCAATTACACCCCCTTCTTCACAATCCCTTTGTGATGCTATTGCTAACCACCTTGAAGCTAAAATAAACCTGAACTATGATAAATTCACTTGAGCCAGTGACCTTTTGATTGAAGAACCCACCCACACCCTATCAAAACAGACAATACTTGCCTACAAGAGAGCTTCTGCCACCTTTAGGGTGGATACAGTGGGAGAAGTGCTGAAATCTGCTAAATCAGGGTCACCTTTAGATATAGTGTCAGCTAAGATTTCCTCTTTACTATCTAAACAACTTGCTCTTTCCATCTGCCCAATATTAAATCTGTCATTGAGTGAAGTTCAACTACCACTAGATTGGAAGTCTGCACAGGTGATTCCCACATGCAAGAAGGAGAACTTACCAGTATTAAATCTGTCAAATTATTGCCTAATCTCCCTTCTTTCTCTGATGAGCAAACTTTTAGAAGGTTATATTAATAAACTGCAGAATACATAGAGTCTATTGGATTCCTGGAGCCTTCGCAGCCCGGTTTTTGACCTATGTACAGCACTGAATTAGCGGTAAAAGATTACATTAGATACTCTCTAACCAACCAGGCCATTCTGCTGATGTTGTTGGACCTATCAGCAGCTTTTGACACAGTATCCCATCAAACATTGCTTCAAACATTATAGGAGACAATGACTTGTGGACGAGCTGTACAATGGCTCTCAAGCTTTTTAACTCAGCACTTGCAGACCATTAATCTTGGACCTTTCCGTTCGTGCACCATCAAGCTTAATGAGGGAGTGTCACAGGATCCCTGTCTTAACCCCACATTGTTTAACATTTATGTGGCTCCCCTTGCTAAGAGTTTGGATTCAACCTCATTTCATATGATGATGATGCCCAACTTCTCCTATCTTTTAATATAAATACTATTACCACTAAAGCCTGCTTCTCAGGGAGCATGAAAGCAATCTCATCTTGGATGACGGAGAACTTTGTCTAGCTGATTGTTAGTAAGTGAGACATTATGCTCTTTGGCAAGGCCCAAATGCGCTTCTTGGATGATGGAGAACTTTCTCCTGCTGAATGTTGGTAAGACAGAAATTATGCTCTTTGGCAAGACACAAATGCTTTGGTCTACAGAGTGGTGGCCTTTAGACTTGAATGCAGCACTTGTCCCCAAAACAATGGTTAAAAATCTGGGTGTTCAACTGCATCAGACTCTGACTATGAAAGATCAGGTATTAGCTACCACTGTTACCTACTTTGACATGATGAGTCTCTGGCGTAGAAAGTTTCTAGTCTATACATTCTCTGTGTAAAAAACTCTCATTCAGGCACTAGTTACCAGCAGCCTGGACTATTGCAACACACTCTTGGCTACAACAAGTGAATCTTTATCAAATAAACTCCAGGTGGTCCAGAACGCAGCGGCCCGACTAGTCCAGAATATGCCAGCAAGAACAGCTTCTCTTCCCCTCCTGTGCTTACTTTACCTGCTTCCTACATGCAAGAGAATTAAGTTCATGATTTGCTGTAAAGAACATAAAGCATAGAATGACAGAGGACCCAGTGATTTAGCAGAAAAACATATACCATACCAGCTGAGCAGATCTCTATGTTTCCATTTTAGGAAATCTTGTTCAGGGAGCACCAACATTAGCACAAGTAAGGAGCAGTGAGGAGCAGCAAGGAGGTAAATTAGGAGGAGCCTTGAGTGCAACAAAGTTAGACGCTGCCTGTAGAGTGTGCGTCAGCCCCCCCCTTTAAAAGTAGGCCCAGCTAGGTTTGGACGTGGCTTGAGGTGGTTCCATGAGCTCCCGCTCGGGTCCTGCTCCATCTCATCATGCCACATTCCTTTTCGGACTTCCTGGATGCGGGTTGGGGCCACTGAGCACCCAGAGGCCAGAAGCTAACTGAATAGCCAACAGGAAAAGGTACTGGAGAGTGTGGGCTCAGCACCCCCCTCCATAGAGGTGGTCCCACCTGGGCCCCCCTGCTGTCCTTGGCTTCTTCTCCAACAGGGTATTGGTGAGGGGCTCCTGAATGCGTGTGAAGGCCCTGCCCCTCTCTGTGGTCTGACTGAGCATTAAAAACCATTGAAGATCGCATTTCAGTCCCCTGGGGGTTGGTGTTGCTGATATCAAAAAGTCACCAACGTACCTCAGTCCCCTACAGCACATAATGGTGAAAAAGAGAAATCCGGTTTAAAATAAGCAGGCTGACTCTCTAGATGACAGTCCCATCTCACCCCAAGAGACTGTCCAGAAGGCTGTGACTGACACAAGTTCAGTGCTTGACTGTGGGGCGCAGGGGGATATATAATTAAGCAGCTTGAGCCTATTGGGCCCACACAAATACAAATTAGGAATGATCACAGAAAGTTCCAGGAGGTTAACACACCCCTGAAAAAACCTTGAGATGTAAATTCTTACCATTCAATTCAACACAAAGACTTGGAAAACTTCATCAGGAACCAACATCAGGCAATAAACAGCCAGCTCAACAAGCAACCACAAATCTTAAATCTACCTCAACAGTAGAGTTAGCACCACTCCCAGTAATCAACCGGAGAGCCAATCTCATAACAATCTCGGAAATAGGTACATTGTTAAGCTCTTCAGATTTTTAACCGTGAGTCCAAACTAAGTAGCAGTCCCACAGAAAACAGAACCACACCACATAGCACCTAGGATCCACACTTGAAAATCAAACCAGAGGCCCCTGAGACAGGGAACCCAAAGGAAATAAAATTTTCCAACTTATCAGTCAACAAAGACCCAGGAACTACAAAGCCAGCCTCTGAGTTGGTCCATACTTTGTATGCAAGAGTCACATCCTGGACTATCCCAGAAGATGAAGCAATACCCATATTTAGCCCAGAGGCTGCTTTAAGCAACAAGGGATATCAGGGAAGTGCCACATCGGTCCAGAGAGCACCAGCCACTTCAGTATATACCCCCTAGCACAAAATGTATGGTACACCAAACCTTAGAACTTCACATGGGGGATACTTCTTTGCCCACCAGATACATTATCTCATAATCAAGCAGGCCCCTTCCTGCCATTCAGGCAGGATTCTATTGAAGCTCTTGGGGATCTTATTGCCCAGGCCCTTGATAACTTGAGTCTTGCCCAGCCCTAAAGGGGATACAAGTGACTTCACAAGTATCAATCAAAATGGTGCAACCCTAGAGTGTGTGACAGCAAAAAACAAACCACTTCAGCACCATTTCCTGATGGGGGAAATGAAACCAGAGGGGACTTTAGAAGGTCTTTCCAACACATTCCCCTTACTGATAATTCCAGTCAATTCTATTTGGTCAACTCTTTTAAAAACAACCAGCCAAACGGCTGCCTAAGAGGGACTAGCAACGGATCTACCAACCCGCAAAGGAGGGAGTTAGTCAAAATTACCACTGCAGGAGCAATACACTAGGGAGAGCATAACGTCAACACTGGCCTGGCGTTTAGTCCTCATTCTATCTCTAACCACCCCTTGAACACATTAAATAGAGGTAATCCATTACAGCTACTACAACATATCCCACCTTTGGAAAACCTTACATTGTCTGAGCTCACTTCGGTTATATTCACCCTAACTCCTAGAAAAGGGACACCTGAGACCACAGTTACTAAATGGGGATCTACCGCCATTAGTGATGTCATTTTGAGGGAAGCCCATACCATTGAGGGATGGGATATTGAGCTTCAAAAGACACATCCCCCAAAATACCTACACGTATTACTTCTGGAGGACTTAGCTGCTCATCGTGGAAGCATTCTGAAGGACTGTGGGGAGCAACCCATGACTGGCTACCCATCTCTGAAAAAGCATCAAATTCCTTGGTAGTATACAACAAAATTAATCAAAGAAATGTTAGATGCCAGTCAATTTGAGGGTTGGAATCAACTGTCCAGCTTTGAGAGTGGCACCAGACAACCCTCTTCCTAGCGTCACGCAAAACATTTTTGTCCGACTTCTTAACCTCCAGATTGAAAAATAATCAAAGAAGCAACGGATCACCTCATGGAATGTGGCAGGCCTCAAATTTACCCTTACATCGAAATCTGGTCAAAAATACCTTCAAAACAGTGACATTATATGTCTGCAGTGAACATGGGCATTAAACCCCACAACATTATATGATTTCGATGAGTTCTTTAAGCCTGTCATACATACAAGCTTATTTGGCAGGCCATCAGGCGGCGTTTCAATATTTATAAAGCAATCAGCTAAAATGGAAGTATCTCTATGTATCCAAAACCACGGGGGTGCAAGAGTTATGAATAAAAGGGTTAAGGCTCAGTCAGAAGGCCTCCACTCGGCTCCTAATCAAATGCTACTCAATCCTGAAAAAAAAATCCTAAAAGCACATGCAATGGTCTCTCTTTGCACAAGCCTAGGATAAATTCCCTCCCATGAAGTAGTAATTGCAGAGGATTTTAACACCATGTCCCTAGGCAAAGACTCCAAGACAGAACAAATGACCAAGGAACAGGAACAAATAAATGAGCTACTTGCATCATTTAACTTCAAGTTGGGGATCAAGTCAGGACACGCCCTGTAAACATGCCTTTGCCCTACATTTAAAAGTATATCAACAATCAACCATATTTTCATGTCCCTTCCCTTGGCAGACCACCTTCTCAACTTAAAAATAACAAATCGAGAAGAAAGCGATTATAATCCCCTAGCTTTAACCTTGGACCTAGGGCATCTAACAGCAGACAAGTTTTATGCGTAGGTACTTCAACTGGAGCAGAAATAAAGACTTTAGTCAAGAGAATCAAACGGCAACCCTTTCATATTTCACCAGTGGCTAAATGGCACATCAATAGAACCAACAGCCATACAACTTAACTGGGGGTGAATTCGAACTCAATGGGATACAATGACTAAAGAAATTTTAGATACCATCCTGGGGCACTGGTGCCATTTGCAATCCTCAAAGCCACCTCAGATCCTACCCATAGGACCAGCTGCACATCCAGGCCATCAATCCACCATGAAAGAACCTAAGGAGAACTATCCAACTAAATGAGACCCACCCCACAAGCCAAAAATGTAAAGGCAGTCAAAAACTTGCAGAAACCGCCCAAAAAAAATCACATGGGAACCTAAGACAGCTCTACAAGAAAAGGGATGGCTAAAGATTTATTTTCGTATTTTTATTGGTATTTCAAAAAGTTTTGTACACATCACATTATGGCTCATAACCCTGTTATACAGCATTATATGCATGTCATGCTTTGGCTTATACAGAATTATGTTACATGCCCATATAATTTCAGCCGGCAACATCATGGGAAATCGTAAAATTTCTCTCCGTAAGTTGCCAACGAACAATACTACATTTTATAAAAATAAAGAGAAAACATGGCTAAAGATACATAGTAGCTTAAGGAAAGATCTCTTGCTCATTTTTGGAATTAAGTGAACAAATCAAAATCACCCTACTCAACAAGGAAAAATGCATTTTCTGAATCCAGATGGGAGAGGCATGTAACCAGCCTTTTTTTCTGCTCTCCAAAAACAGACAAAGAGGGGCCTAGTCTGCAGTAAATAGGAAACCCACTAGAAGTAACCTCACCACCTGAAATCATAAAACGTATTAAGGACCTCAGTGGTTCTACAGACATATTGCATCCTCCTGACTGCCACAACACAGCCAGGAAACAGCAGTGCCCTGGCAGCTGTGGCAGCGCAATGACGGTCCGACTGCCCTAATTGTAATAGGGTAGTCAGGGGATCGGAGCGCCCCTATGAGCCTGGCGGTCTGTGGACCATCAGACACGTAATTGGCCCCTTAGTCAACATACTATGAAAAAGAGAACCCAGTGAAGTGTAACCTTTGCAACTCACTGAAAATTACCTGAGAAGGGTGTGTCTAAGTCAACAATCAGTTCTGTTAGATTAACAGGTGTATTTCTTATTGGTGGAGTCCTTACCTCTTTTCACCATGAGTAGACATGCTCAAGAATTAACATTCGGAATAAACAAACAAAATAGTGGCAATGATATCTGCTAGGAGGCAGAATGGAAACAAATATTGCAACATTGGAACAGTAACTCTCTAACCCCTCCCTTCTTCTCTCAAACTAAACGGATATTAGCACCAAAAGGCACCTGTGCAAGTTTCCTTGATGACCTTGCTCTCACCTGTCTACCTTAGTGGGATAACAGAAGTATTGTTCCGTAAGGAGACAGGCTTCTGTCTCTGCTTTCAACAGCTTTGGTGCCTCCAGGCAGGCCAATGAGCCCAGCTACAGACTCCATGTGCTTCACTTTAGCCTTTGAAAAAGGAAAGGTATTTACAGCTTTCGTCTGCATGATGCTAAGCATGTATTACTCTGCAAGTGAAGATTCTTCTTTCCTCCATTAAGTTCTAATACAGCCAGAGTCTGATTCACATAGGTAACATGCGCTTTTGAGAAATTTACAATTTTGAGTAGCAAACTTACTCAAAAGTGTTCCTGTTCACAGAATTGAGAGTAGATTTACTCCAAAAGTATAACCAAATTGAAGGACCTTGGGGTGAGGGCTATTCACAACCTGCAGTGACTATTCACAAGATAACCTACTATTTTGAGTAATTTACAGGTATAATATATTCTTACACTTTTTAATAACTTTGCTACTTTTAGCTATTCAGAAAATAAAGATAGTCAAAAATATAATAGTCAATTCCACACATAAAATACTCTAAAGAATAAGCTACCTTTTTGGTTAGCCTGCTCACCCTTGCACAGCTTTGTGTACACCTGCCAATCTCATTCTTCTTTTTGGACAAACTTATACTCAGATCTAAAGCAGCATTTTCCTATGTTGGTAACCCTCTTCCACCTGGAAAAATCTATCACCTTTCCATCTTTTACCAAATGTACTGCACCAAGGATATTTATTCCTAAGACCAGCTCTTCATTTGATGCATGGGCAGCAAGAAGGGAAAAGCAGTCTGAAGACAAATTTGTCTCACTCAACAATTTTTCTACATCAACATGTGTTACGCCCTTGCAAAAAAACAAAAACAGTGGGAATACGTCCCCATCTACCTGGACAAAGTCATCCTTGGACTGAGGTTTTCCTGTGACTAAGATAAATGTGTGTTGTGACATGGGCTTTCCTTCACACACTCATCAACCATTATTGTTTGTACTCAGAGGTGTAAATGGATTGCTGTTTCTTGCCCAATCCTATAGACTATGTATACTTAAAGTACAGCCCATTGGATGCATGTGACCACTCTGACCTCACAAGCTGCCCTCTTGTCTGCTGTTTACTTGACTTTGCACTGATATTCAGAAAGTTGTTAAATGTTTTATTTACATGTTAAGTCAAGTAAGATTAAAAGAAGCAAGGATGGTGTCCAGCACCACTTCTCTTTAGAAGCACCTTTATTGTTAAAGACATTTTGCAACAAACTTGTAAATTTATTTCATTAACATGCAAAAGAGTTTCACCCTACTGCACCAGATTATATCACTGGATTGAAAGGCATTTATTAAAAGTGATAGTTTCCAGAGAAGAACTCAGAAACATCCATGCCTTCCCACCCTAAAAACAATTATATTAGTAAACCAAGAGGCAAGTCAATTATGTGCCTTCTATGTGACCTATGTTATTCATTGAACAACATTATAGTTTAGGAAATCACACATTTGAGATTTTGTACAGCGCACATCCTGAACTCATGCTTTTCAAGGTGCTTTCATATGTAATAATGAAGAAAGAGTGGGCATAGTGAAAAATAAAATAATTGCCTTGGACCACACAATTTAGTCAAGGGAGAAGATGAAATTGATGCAAGGTTTCCCGGTTTCACATTTTCCAATTCAACCACCAGATGGGTATCTATTTCCCTCTTACTTCAAAACATTAATGTTTTGTCTTTAATTCTTGGTGCATGAGGAAAGAATATGGGTGACAGAGAGAAGACTTGGCTCCTTATGGGTCTGAAGATCCAAGACAACATTGAGCTAAGCAAGAGTCAGGCTTCTGGCTCACACTTGACCAAAGCCTTCAATGTTTTTCCAACCTCTGTCACATAATGGAATTAAGTAGACAAAGGCACAGGTAGTCTATGATTTGACTATCATCAAACAATTTAGTGAAAAAAGAATACCAACACCACATTGCAGGACTTTCAAGATTCATAACTTTCTCACGTCACCATATTTTACTGAGTGGACTAAAGAAATGTTTGTTCTCTACCGCATCAGTAAAGTTAGAGCATTATTGGGTTACGAATTTGTTTTAAGATTACATATTTACTACCAGTATTTAGTTTGATTAATTTTTTTCCTTTATTGATTAAAAAAGGGAGCAAAGAAATGTGTTCAGAAATGAAAACCCAAGAGAGCCTAATTGTTCCAAGGGGAGGCCTAGATTGATAAAAGCATGCTTTCTAGTTCCATAGATTCCATCTTGCACATTACTCAGCAACTGGGGTGTGAGTGGTTCCTATGGTGAGACTCAGGATCTATGCTCACAAACGATACGCCACTGTGCTTTGGAATATGCCCAGACTTTACATACAGATTAGACAACTAGCATATTTTGATAAAGTTATCAAGCCGGTATAAAATATCAAGGGCCTCATGTAGGTAGCCAAATACCAGTCGGTAACGGCCGATTTTCGGTAATTATACCGTTTCCGACCGGTATTTAGGCTTTTGGTATGTAGGGGGACAATTTCTGTATTCGGAATTTACCGAATCGGTAAAATTACCGAATCGGTAATTTTACCGATTCGGTAAATTCCGAATACAGAAATGTGATGTAGGGGGAGTGTGTGGGTGATGTTTGGAGTCGGTATTTACCACCAACTAATAGTTGGTGGTAAATATAGAATGGATGTGGAAATGCATTTCAGAGCGCCTAGAAGTGTGCAATGTGGCAGACATACATGCCCTTAGGGCATGTATGTGTGCCACATGTGCACACAAGGCCGTTTCAGGGGTGCAACAGGGTGTCAATGTGACACCCTGCCACCCTTGCATGTGTTCCCCCCATTACCGAATCGGTATTTACCGATTCGGTAATGAGGCATACCTTCCCATCAATGGGAAGGTATGCCTCATTACCGAATCGGTAAATACCGATTCGGTAATTACCGACTCACTCCGATTCGGTAACATTTACCGAATTTTTACCTACATACACTTTACCGATTCTTAAATACCGATTCGGTATGATTCGGTATTTTAGAATCGGTAAAGTGTATGCCACCTACATGAGGCCCCAAGTCTCATAGTCACATGGCTAAAAGGTTATCATTATCCCATATCTAGCCACAGAGGAGTATGTGTCTGACCCCCAAACTGCACACCTTATTTGGGAGAATTTATCATGGACTTCTATTATTTATATATCAGAGACTAAAAGCATATGGAGATTTTAAGGCCAAACATTCTATTTCATTCCAATTCAATAATTGAGTTACTTCCTTTGTGAACTTGACTAGCCAAAGGTAGCAACAGCAAGCAGAGAAGGCTTACTTGCACTCGTACCCTAAGATAACTATATCTCGCCCCCCCCCGCCATGCATAGTATTTTCATCTATAAATTCACTGCAAATTTTGAACTGATATTATCAATGTTGTCATAAATGACATGCTGGGTGATTTAATATGTGGGGTAATTAGCAGTGCATGGTGGGGATGCTAGTTATAGTTAGCTTTAGGTCACAAGTTATAGTTACTTGAGATAACTATAACTGCAGAATTTCTGTGTTCTTTTCTGTGCAAAGTCTGTAACTAACTATAATGTCCCTGTAACCTTTGTTTTTTTCAGTTAATTTCCTTTTTTTTAATTTCTATTTCCCTATACCTCCCACCATGAGTGGCTGTATGGGTATGTGAGCGGTCGTGTGAATGATCACGTGGGTTTGTTAGTAGTTGTGTAAGTGGTTGTCTGGGTCTGCCAGCGGGTGTTTAAGTGATTGAGTGGGAATGTAAGTTGATATGTGGATGGGTGTGTGATTGGTTGTATGGCTTTGTGAGTGGGTATGGGAGTGGTTGTATGGGTACATGAGTGGGCGTTTGAGTGGCTGTATGGGTCTGTGGGTGGAAGTGGGAGTGGGAATAATTGTGTGGGAGGGTGAGTGAGTATGTGAGTGGGTCTGTGAGTGGGCTTTTTTTTCTTATTTCGCATTCGGATCCAGGGATCCATTGTAGATTTACACATGAGTCCGTGCAGAGCACTGTGGGTGATCCATGGATACTCTTGCTAGAAAACAGATTTTTTTGGGCACTTTTTTCCAAATGAGGGGTCCCTTACAGAGCCCTCTATCAAACGTGTGGGGTCAGAGTGTTTGCTCCTAGGGACCAAGTTCTATCATAGAAAAAGGCAGCCGCAACTTTTCTTTCAGGTTGCAACCAGCCAATCACTGCATTGCTGTTGACATGTGGATCAGCGAAACCACCACAGTAGATTTGCATCCATAGATACATATTAACCTTTTTTATATAACTCCAAAACTATTGAACAGGTTTAAACCAAATTACAAGCAAAACTCTTTCTGGATCTACATCTAACTTTCTGCTAAATTTTGTGTAATTCCGATAATTGGTTCAGGCTGTAATCGTTCATATAATCCATTTTGGAAATTGAATGGGTAAACAAGTTTTGTCACCCAAAATGTTCCAGATACCAGTTGAATTGAGCGGTAAACTAGTTTTAATAATTTTTTGAATATTCATAAAATAGCACCGAAGTTATTAGCAAGACAAAAAAATGCTTTTCTTATGGAAACTAGCTTCTAACTATAATTACATATATATCAGTTATCTGTAGTACCCATATTAATATACAGTCATTTTGACTGCATGCATTTGGAACCATGGACTGGGGCAATACACATTTTTAGCCATGCCTAGGACTGAGAAAATATTTGAATTTTGTTATGTATTTCTGTACAGTTCTATAAGCAAAATTCTGAAACATTTGTTGCTGCTAACATCTGTCAACAGCACTAGACACTTCCGTGGGGTCAACATGTGCTCTAGAAATACTCCTGCTATGTTATATGAATTCAAAGCATTGAACTAGGAATTTGACATACCTAACAGCAAAATAACAGACGTCCCACCCTCCCAATACCTCTGCAACAGACTCAGCACCTTTTTTTACCTCAAGATTAAGATGATGTATGACAACTTCGACAACCAAGACATTCACACTGGTCCAGGTCCAACCCCCAGTGAGCCACCCAACAGCTCACATGGACCCCACCCAAGACAGAAGACACCCTAAAAACCATGAAGAGCATCTGCTCTGGAACACTCTCAGACCCCTGCTCACCCCATATCTTCAAAAGAGCCACCAAGGGCATTGCACCTGAACTAAACCGGACTATTAGTTGTTCCCATGAAACCTCCACTTTACCCAATGACTAGAAACATGCAGAAGTCATCCCCCTCCTGGAGAAACCCTCTGCAGACCTGCTGGACCTTGTTGGACCCGGCCTCGTGGCGTGGTCTTAACCCTCTTGGATTGTGCTCATCCCCCGCACCGGCCTACACGGGCCGCCATTTCCAGGCCGCACAGGGACCCCTCATCCCTTCGGGGTCCCCCCCATGCTTGCTCCACGCACCAGCCCACGCAGCCCGGCTCCCTCCGGCCTCGGCCCCAGCAAAGCCCGGACATCGAGGCACCAAGATCTGGCCAGGGGGCACCGCATGGCCACTTCACCACTCCCGAAGGAGGAGAGTTTCGATGGGACCCCCACCGTCCCTCAACACCTAGGTGCAATCGTCCTCCGGCCTCCCCGGGCCTGGTGCCTCTCCCGCTGGGCGTCTGGCCTCTCCCAGCCCGGCCTCTCCGCCCCCCCAGGCGCAAGGGTCCGGACATCAAAGGGCTCCAGACCTATATCTGGGGCAACCCCGCAATGGGACAGCAGTTGTATCCCGGAGTCAAGAGCCCTGCTGATGGAATCGCGGCTGACCCTACGGAGAAGAACTCTTGCTGACACTATACCACGAGCCCTGCTGACTGCGTCGCGGCTCCACCTTATTGAGACAAGGAACCTCACGGAACATCGGGGCCCTGCTGACGCTGTCGTGGCCCAACATCGCTGAAACCTCCCCCAGAGCCCTGCTGACGTCGTCGCGGCTCCAGGTGAACTGAACCACCTTAAGAGCCCTGCTGACCTAGTCGCGGCTCAAGCTCCATGAACTGATCACCAGAGCCCTGCTGACGCCATCGCGGCTCGACCACTCCGAGACCCCGAGTCCCTCCAGCTTGAGGATCAAGAACTGGGCCTAAGGTACCCTCGTACCCAGCTGCTACTAAAGACTGTCCCGCTACCCCGTCCCTACCAAAGACTTTGAGACTCTTGCGGATCCCTCGATCCCCCGATGTATATATCGATAACCGTAACCTCCTAAATGCTGATAAAGAATTGCTCGTCTTGATAAACATCCTCGAGTCCTGTGTGGTGGTGTTACTGTGCTAGTACGGTATAGGAGAAGGACCTCTCCTAGGAGGCTTCTCAGCAGCGCTCGGCTACTTCGTACAGTGTGGGGGACCCCCTGGGTGGTCTCTCCGACTCCCCCGAGGTCCGCCTTCCAACAGACCTCAATAATCTCAGGCCCATCTCCCTGCTGCCATTCTCAACCAAGGTCATTGAAAAGGCCTTCAAAACCCAGCTAGCAAACTTCACGGAACCTAACAATGTCCTGGACATGTCCCAATCTAGATTACGTAGCAACCACAGCACTGAGACCACCCTACTTGCCAGCAACTACAACATCCGTTCCATCCTCGACCAGGGCCAAAAGGCAGCCCTCATCTTCCTGTACCTCTCAGCTGCCTTCAACACCATCTCCCCAGCACACTAGCCCCAGACTCCACAAAAACGGCATCCATGAAAGGCCCTTGACTGGATATGCTAATTTCTCACAGGCAGAACTCAGTGAGTCAGACTCCTGCCCTACCTCTCAGACCCAAAGAGAACAGATGCAGAGTACCTAAGGGATCCTCCCTCAGCCCACCCTCTTTAACATCTGCATGGCCCCCCTCACAACCATTGTCCGAAACAACAGGTTCAACATCATCTCCTATGCCAACGATACCCATGTCATCCTCTCCCTCACCAAAGAATCCAATCTCACCAGGCACAACTTCCAAGAAGGGATGAAAGCCGTCACCACCTCAATGAAGAAGAGCTACCTGAAACTCAAATCGGTAAAAAAGAAGTCCTCATCCTTGGTGGGATGACACCTGGTGACCCCTCGCCCTCAGAACCACCCCCCCACCCCGACGGACCATGCACATAACACCGGCATCATACTTGACTCATCGCTCACAATGACCGCCATATCGATGCAGTATCCTCAGCCTGCTTCAGCACCCTCTGCATAATCTGAAAAATATTTAGATGGATCCCATCTGAATCCAGAAAAACTGTCATGCATGCCCTCATCAGTAGTAGACTGGACTATGGTAATGCTCTTTATGCCCAAAAAAATATATACTTTGCAAAATCTCAGACCATCTAGAACGCTGCAGCCAGACTGATCCTAGACATCTCTCCTCACAACCACATCAGCCAACAACTTGGCAATCTCCACTGGCTCCCCAACAAAAGAGAATAACCTTCAAGCTCCTCACTCACACCTACATGGCCCTTCACAACATACCTAAACAACCGCCTGTCCTTCCACACAGCCAAAAGACACCTCCAATCATCTGACCTCTCTCTGGCTACCATCCCACACATCTACAAGACCCGAACAGGAGGAAAGCCCTTCCCCTTCCTCATAGCCAAGGCTAGGAATTACCTCCCCCTCCACCTCTTGCAAGTCTCTACACTGCTACAGTTCAGGAAGGACCTCCAGACCTGGCTCTTCGGATGAACTAAGCACTTAACGGAGCTGACCCCTCCCCCCAGTGCCTTGAGACCCTTGCAGGTGATTAGCCAGGCTTTACCAACCCTGATTGATTAATCTATGTAAGCGAGACAGGTGTTGAAAGCAATAGTCTCAGATTCAGTTATTGAACATTACTTTACTAGTCAATGCCAGGGACACAAAATATCCTAAAAATGCTGTTTAATTAGGTGAAAATAACTGTTGTTTTCTTTTCCATTCTTGCCAGTTAATCTCTACATTTTGTTGTTTTTTGCTAGACCTACCATTTATGCCCAACAGCTTTGTATTGAAATAAGAATGGAAAATGTAAACCATTGTCAGCCACAGATGGGTTATACGTCATCCTGATTGGCTGTTAGGGGGTGCTTTGTGAGATAAACAGTCATTATGAGCACAGTTGGAATCTAAAGCCTAAGATGTGTAATTGCTGAACAAAATCCCTCTAATCTCTTCCATCCATTTTTTTTGGCTATGGATTTCATAGTACAACTAGATTCATTTATAATAGTATCTCCATTTCACTAGTTCACATGGTGGGAATTACCATTCACAGGGTTTATTGTATTGTAATTTCATTTATATGGTGCCTACTACCCATGACGAGGTATCGAAGCACTTTACACTGGGCATCATGCTGACCCAGATCCATGGTTATTACTTAGTCCATTGTTATTGTATATTACAAAAGTGTGTAAAGGTTGAAGCAAATATAACAAAAGATTCCTATTTGAATATATTAGTTTATATTGATGTGGCTATTAAAATTCTCGTCTCTCCCCTTCAGGTGGTGCAGTTTGCCAAAATCTGCTCAACGGGGTAAAAGATGAGAAACCGCGTGAGTACAGTTCCCAATTTCAACAAAAGCATAAGTCCTTTCCATTGTGTTATGTCCCACAATGTTATACCTTGCAGTAGCTCTAATTCTTCAAATATTTAGGGACTGGTTCACAAGCTGAACTTTATCATATGGTTATGCCTTTGCATTGCACATACTTATGTGTTCATAGCTCTTTACCGTTACCGCAATTTGCTTTATTCAGTGAGTGGAGACATGTAACTTATACTTTTGTAGCAAATTTACACTTGGCGTTTGTGAATAACAAACGGTAGTAGACTTACTCCAAAGTGATGCTATTGCTAACCACCTTGAGGATAAAATGAACCTGATCTATGATAAATTCACTGGAGATAGCGACCTTTTGAGATAAGTCCCCCCCACACCCTTTCAAATAGAGACAACACTTGTCTCCTAAAGAGCTTGACCCCCACTTATGGTGGATACTGTGGAAGAAGTTCTGAAATCTGCTAAATCAGGGTCACCTTTAGATATAGTGTCAGCTAAGATTTCCTTTTTACTATCTGAACAACTTGCTCCCTCCATCTGCCAGATATTAAATCTATCAGCGAGTGAAGGGCAACTTCCACTAGAGTGGAAGACTGCACAGGTAATTCCCATAAGCAAGAAGGAGAACCTCTCGGTATCGGATCTGTCAAACTATCATCCCATCTCCCTTCTTCCTCTGATGAGCAAACTTTCAGAAGGTTATATTAATAAACAACTTAGAGAATACATAGAGTCTATTGGATGCCTGGACCCTTCGCAGTCCGGATTCAGACCTATGCTCAGCACTGAATCAGAGGTAACAGATTACAACAGATACTCTCTTGACAACAACCAGGCAGTTCTACTGATGTTGTTGGACCTATAAGCAGCTTTTAAAACAGTGTCCCATTGCACATTGCTTCAAAGATTAGAGGAGACAGGGACTTGTGGAGGAGCTATACAATGGTTCTCAAGCTTTTTAACTCAACACATGTAGACCATTGATCTTGGACCTTTTTGTTCCTGCACCCTTGTGCTTAACGAGGAAGTGCCAGAGGATCTCTGTCTCAGTCCCACATTTATGTGGATCCCCTTGCTAAAATGATCAGAAAGTCTGGATTCAACCCATTTCATATTCTAATGACACCCAACTTCTCTAAGCTTTTAATACCACTAAAGCCTGCATCTCGGAGGGCATGACAGGCATCTAGGATGACATAGAACTTTCTCCAGCTGAATGTTGGTAAGTGAGACCTTATACTCTTTGGCAAGGCCCAACTGCTCTTTTTGGATGACAGAGAACTTGCTCCGGCTGAATGTTGGTAAGACAGAAATTAGGCTCTTTGGCAAGACCCAAATGCTCCGGTCTCCAGAGTGGTGGCCTCTAGACTAGGGTGCAGCACGTGTCCCCAAGACAGTGGTTAGGAATCTGGGTGTTCAACTGGATCAGACTCTTGTTATGAAAGATCAGGTAGTGGCTAGCACGGGCACCTGCTTTCACATGAGGAGTCTCTGGCGTGAAGTGAATCTTTATTGAATAAACTCCAGGTGGTCCAGGACACAGCGGCCCAACTAGTCCAGAATCTGTCAGCAAGAACAGCTTCTCTCCCCCTCCTGCACACACATCACTGGCTCTCTATATGTACGAGAATTAAGTTCAAGATTTGCTGTATAGTACATAAAGCATTGAATGGAAGAGGACCCAGTGATTTAACAGAAAAATGTATACCATACACGCGGAGCAGAGCTCTATGATCTGAGGCGAAATCCCTTCTTCCTACTCCCTGTTTTCGGAAATCTTGTTCTGGGGGCAAAGACTTTTCCTACCTGGCTCCCATTATTGGAATCAATTACCCTTTAACCTTCAGCAGTGTATGGATCATCTTCATTTTAGAAAACTGCTGAAAACTGAGCTGTCTTGCAACTAATTTCTCCTGGCCTATGTTTATTCCTCAGTGACGTGGAGATATGCTTTTGCGGTGATTTAGGCTCTTTGAAAATCAAATCAAAGTAATAACAAATGAAATCCTACAAGTGTGCTGAGGCATCAGTCCAAAATTGATCTTAAGGAAAAGTACACACTTTTAGCTTTCAACGTCGTTTTACTGTGTAGTGAACTCCATAGCACCTGTACTGTTTATCCCATTAGTTATACTTCTTCTTTTATGCAACGTAGTACATTTTAGTCTGAATAATGAAATTCTCTTTCCTAAAAGAAAAGAATTGGGCTTTTTATTTACTTATTGTGGCTATTGTATTATTTTTGTGTTTTGAGTCTCCACTTCCCACACAACCTCCCTGATACACCCTGGACTGCTCACCATCTGTACATTTTAGATCTAATTCTCAAAGGTAAACATACACTTTTTTGTAAGTTTAAGATTATATTGCTATTCATAAAGGAATCTATGTGTAGTATCTTTACAAGCACAGAGTCTTGGCACCTAAAAAAGACTTAAACTGCAACATACAATTCATTTATTTATTGATTATTTTAATTTTCCCTTTTCCAGAATAAACTATAGAATTATTGAATAAGACATTCATGGCATAAACAACATAATCCATATAACTTTACACTCAATACATTTAAAGCTCCTTAGAAAATCTTCATGCATAATCATATGAACTCTTCATAATGCAGATTCTGCTAGAGGAATATATAAAAATATTATCAGCTTTACCATTGAAACGTAAACACAAGTTATACTAGGAACTTAGAACATCAGAAAACTGGGCAGGAGATTTTTTAGATTCTATGTGTTTGTAGTTGTAGCCCTTGAGAGAGCAACTGCTCAAAAAACATACTTTTGTTTCTTTACTTTCCCAACTCGCTGACAAGTGCCTGATGGCCTCTCCTTGCGAACAAACTTTCTCCCTGTCTTGCATCTCCATCTGATAATGTTGTGTACACATGGCCACCAGTCATTCTCTCATACATTTCTCTTCAATCTCCAGGGTCAGAAGCGGGCAGAAAAAGGCCCAGGAACCAAAATAAAAGTGGTCATCATTAGTGAAGTAACGCGTTTAAAAAGTGGCCCAAGATTCCAAGTTCGAACCCTTTTGAACTTATATATTGAATTTGCATAAGTATTTTGCAAGGTATGGAAGAACGCATGGATTTGAGCTTGCTGCAGCCAATGTTTGTTTTGTTATCACGGAAATCAACAGTAACCACTGGCCCAGCAGACCATACAATAGGTCCACAAATAGCCCAATAAAATGGCCCAAACACTGACATAAAAGACCAGCCCATTGGGCACTGCTTAATTGTTTTGTAGGCCAGTCCGGTCATACCAATATCTGAGGCCCACCATTTCATATATGCTTCCTCACCTAATATCCATTCAGTTAGTTTTTAACACTATCCATCAAAATATGAGACAATGTTTTGTACCTGGAGTTTGGGGAGAAATGTATGTTTTGTACCCCTTGTACGACTGTATGTCACTTTGCAAGGTGAATCAACAAAACAGACTTTTTATTTTTGATGGAAATTTCTAACTGCAGATTTCTCACCTTTTGAATTCCTCGGGTGCCAGAATAGATCAGCAAATGTTTAGTGAAACAGCACTCATGTGCTGCTAGGAGGTGCCCTCGTTCTCCAATGCAGCTTTGTCCTTACTCTGGAAATCACAATTCAGAGATGTATATATGCACCATGCTTGAGCACTAACTTCAGATCCGTTTTTTGTGCCCTTCGGCATTGCAGCAGAGCTCCTCTTCTGAATTTTTTATCAGTGTTCAGTGACTCCAAAATATCCTTAACAATAGATTTTTCTAGGGAACAGTGTCCCCGCCATCAATTATGGACTGTAAACTATGGAAAATCAGAAAGTACATGGTGGTGACACATTCACACAACATTTGCCATTGGCGCACAGGTTCCAAGCATGGCTTGATGTCCTGTGACAATTGTTCCCTACTACACCCCAGGGCTATCAGTCAGTTTGAAGCTTAGTTGTTTGTCATCAAACATAAGAAGCAAGGTTAGTCATGTTCAGTGTCTTAGATCTGCTCCTGATCCAAGAATTAATCCAATTCCAGCTCCTGATCCAGCAAAAAAAAAAAAAGAAAAATCAATCTAGGCAGAAATCCACCTCTCCAGTGAGAGTCTGGGCATTCAGCTTTCTCAGTATCCTACTATGTCTTATTTCACAATCAGAGTCAATGCACTACAGACTTTCTGACTGTGAGGCAGAATGAGACTTTGCTGCCCTGATTCACAGAACTAACGTAAGACAAAATCCTAAACTTACTACTTTTGGTATTCACAGAAGGCATTTATGATTTTGTCTTAAGTCTGTCTTAAGTCTGTCGCAAGTCTGTCGTAAGTTTGTCTTGAGTTTGTCTTAAGTCTGTTTTAAGTCTGTCCTAAGTTTGTCTTAAGTCTGTCTTAAGTCTGTCTTAAGTCTGTCCTACTACTTTTGGTATTCACAGAAGGCATTTAGGAGTAGTAAAGTTAGGATTTTGTATTAAGTTTGACTTAAGACAGACTTAAGACAGACTTAAGACAGTCTTAAGACAAACTTAAGACAGTCTTAAGACAAACTTAATACAAACTTAGGACAGACTTAAGACAGACTTAAGACAGACTTAAGATAGACTTAAGACAGACTTAAGACAAACTTAGGACAGATTTAAGACAGACCTAAGACAGACTTAAGACAGACTTAAGACAAAGTCCTAACTTTACTACTACTAAATGCCTTCTGTGAATACCAAAAGTAGTAAGTTTAGGATTTTTTCTTAAGTTACTTCTGTGAATCGGGCCCTCAGTGTGGTAATGCTGCAGCATTTTCAGATGATTCCAGGTAATTATGGAGTGCTTTATGCTCCATTTATTCATCCGGGGCCTATAGTTAGACTTTTGCCAGTGGGGTGCTCACTCGCGCTGACGGACCTCTTTGCCCATGCCAGTGTCAGTCCATGCCTCTGGAGCTTTCCAAAGGCCAGGCAGGGGTTCCAGCATAGAGGAGAAATGTTGAACCCCATTGTGATCTGCAGAGACACTGCAATGTATATAGTTTGCTGGGGTATGGCGGCACACCTGGCTTAAGAAATGTCATTTCAACCACTGCTACCTGTGCTATTATGTTAACATGCCTAGGGCTGGGTGCTCATCCGTAGAAACTTGAGATCAGAGGCCGCTGGTATCCAAAAGAGCAGATGACGCTAATCAATCTGATCTAACCAAGGGCAATGACGTTGGTGCTCAAGGTGATACTTCCTTCCCTTTATTGTCGGTCAGTCAATATCTTAATGAATAGTGCAGTCTCAATGTGGTATGTCAACAAGCATGATGGAATGAGGGCTACACTTATCCGTTTAATATCAATGTAGCCCTGGTTCTTGAGTGTACCTTTACAGTTTCTAGCTGATAGTGAACCATCTAGATATCTTTCTGAACACCAGGACTGACAACGTCTATTGACATCATCTTGCCAACGACAAGTGGCATTTCCATTTGGAGATGGCTCATTAAATATTTACGCAGTGGGGTATTCCTCATTTGGACCTGTTTGCCACCTGCAGCAACATGCATTGCCCACAGTTTTATGCCCTCAAGGTCCATTGAAGGAACCTTGGGGGATACCTTTTGGTTGAAAGGAACTTTCTACTTCATTTTTTGTTTCCTCCCATACTCTTGATTTCTTTGGGTTCTCTGGCAGATTCACCAATGACTGAGCCACAGTCATCTTCATAGTCCTGGATTGGCTGAGAAGGATGTGGTACACAAACCTCTTATATCACTCTCCGAAGTCAGAAGGTCATGTCCTGCACTTCAACCTCCAGAACAGTAGAGAAATTATCCCTTGGCTGATAGTTCAATGTGATCGTTTCGTGCAATGCTCACGTGCACATCAAACAAAGTTTCTTTTCATGTCACCCCTACATTTGACCATCTCACCACAACTCCTGCAGCCCATATGATAGAGTTTGAATATTACATAAACAACAAAAATGTATCAAGAATAAATATATTTTATTTCATTTAAAATATCACATAAATCACTATATCATAAAAACCCATACATGTCACAAAACTACAAAAGTGAAATTCACATACGTATAACATTAGTTGCCACAACACAAATACCAGAGAGAAACACAAAAGACAATACACTTTGTCATAGATAGCACATCTAAAAGGAACACTTTTCTAGCTTGTCCTGGATATGCTGTATTATGTTAGGTCTGCAGGATAAGCTTGTTCCACAGATTATGCAACAACAGCGTCTACGCGTTTCGATGGCTTAATTATTTTTCCATCTTTTTCAAGACAACATTTGGCTCTCTCTTATTGGCACTGAATGTTTACCATAAAACAACTCCTGTTAAAATCGGGAGGTCCTCCTCTCACCCAGGAGATCCCTTTCTCTTCCTTTATTTTCAATAAAGTTGTTCTTTCTCGTTTTCTGCCTGTTAAAATCTGTGTCTTGTTTTTATGTTCCTGGCCTGGATTTCGTATGCTCTTTTTAAAATCCTGAGCGCTAATGAGCTTGACCCTCCCTTATTCTTTGAAGACACTCTTGTCTACAATACTCCGGGAAACTCCTTCCTTGTACAATGCGCCATCCTCAACCTTCAGAGCCTCCACCTTCATGCCTGGCGATCCAGCTGGAACATTAAAGTTCATTCCATCTGCCAGTGGACTTGGTAGATATTATTCTGTCTGCTCGCCACAATTCTACAAATTAGATGTACTCCAGAAGTTCTAACATGTTTCATGCCTGGTGTGATGAGAAAAAATGTATCTAGTGACGCCCCACTTGTTTCAAATTTGCACTCTCATTTGCTCAGCATGGCCATGCTGTTGGGACTGCCAAGACCTTGTTGGCCTTCTTTTGTCTTCTGGCCACCCATCCTTGTTTGAGCAGTTATATCTGTCATTATTTATTTACTTATATAAATAATGTTTTTGTTCAATACTTCTTGTTTACCCTTGAATGTTCCTCAACAGCTGTTGTTTAATCCTTTAGAATCTAGAGGGTTGGTATAGCAGTTTACTCTGCGCTGTCAGCATTTTACAAATTCAGCCCACATTCCAGAGCACACTTTCACTTACGGTACGCTTCACATTGGTGGAGAGTAACCCTGGAGTGTTTGTATGCATTTAACGCGGCTATGTGCTGTTATCTTTACATGCTTCCTCATTGTGATGATGCTCAACACACAACGTAATAATCTTACTAAACATCTTACTTTGGTTCCTATTGGCTTTACACCTGCAATCTTATTGGCACTATTAAATGGTAGCGGCAATTTCAGTCGATAACCCTTCAAGTATTGCCCGGCGGTAATCGCCTCTCATACCATTCGATAATTTACCAATGAAAGAGGCAGGCGCCGGAGAGTGGAAGGCAGGAAACAAAGTTTTTATTCCGTCGGAGCAGAACACATCAGATCAGACAGCAAGGTATCGTCACGAGATGCTCTAACTGCATCTCTGAGGCCTGGCCTCTTATACACAGGTTTATGACTTTATTGCAGGGTTTTCGTAAATGGCACATTCTTGAGATTGTCTTGGAACATGAAAGAACATCCTTGGAATCCCCACTTCGGGCTCGTTCCCACACATATCTACAGTGGAAGTCCCCACCCCATCTACAGTAGGAGATGGCTATCACACAGCTGGATATTCCGCCAATTCCCGGGGGTGTGGGCGACCAGCCGGGTCTCAGGGGGTAGGGGCTTTGATCTACTGTAATCCCTTTGATGTGGGGTATTTCCCTTACAGTAGGGGCAATAAACTGCATCCGCAGGGCTAGGTGATGGCCTGGGATCGGTTTGGACAATGGGGCGCAGAGGAAGGGGGTTATCAAAAGAGATGCATGACCATGTATGGGATGTCGGTCAGGCGTGGGATGTGGTTCCATGGCAGGGTCGCGCAGAAGGAGAGGGTTTATGGCCCGTGTATGAGAGAGCGGGGGTGGTCGGCGCGCGGGGGGATGCTTGCAGCGCCAGGGGAACGCGCTGGCGACCGACAATGAGCGGGGGAGAGAGTGGGGTGCCTAAAATGGCGGCCGTGCGTTCGCTGTGCGTGGCGCTGGGGAGAGGCAAGATGGCGCAGATAATGTTCAGTTAAAAGCTAAATTTCCACAGTCCTCCCTTTTAACATATCTCGCCAGCTTGTCTAGTTCGGATCTATCCCCATAATACTACGAACTTCCACCTCATAAAGAGCTTTCATTCACTCTGCTTCAAAGTTCAAAGTCTTAGGGCAGATGCAGTTCATAAAAAGCGAACATAAAGGTGGCAGGCACTGAATCCCCAAGCAACATCCACATAGTATCACAATCGGTATTAGGATAAATGAAAATAGCCTCCATCCCCAACTTTTAATAGTGTCCCAAAACCAGCTTCCAAGGGACCATCCCTCTTGCTCCTGATGAACCTCTGCGGAAAGTCTGTGGAGGTGTTCAATTGCTTTGTAGACTGAGGGTGAGTTATCCGGTACGTAGGTACAACAGCTGGACCCAATGATGCGGCATGCTCCTCCACGATCAGCCAGAACCACATCTAGAACGAGGCGGTTCTGAAGAGCCACCAGGCCTGAAGCTCGGCAGTGTTGTTGGCGAGGATGCCAGCCGTAATGTTCATCGCCGTCTCGACTGCCTGAGTTAAGTGGCGGATGGCACGGCTGTTTGCCATTGGGCCCCAGAGTGGAACAAGTCCCTTTACTGCATCCATGAACTGTGCCCCGGTGGAGTCGGCTTGTACAAGGTCTTTGGCACGTTTCTGTCGGTGATGGTTTGCTAGAGCCACATATGTCGGAGGAAGGACAAAAGCGATGTAGCAGGTGCCTCCCCAACCTTTCGGGAGCCAGGTGTAGGCCTTCGTACCACAGATGAAGTACATATTCGGGGAGGCAACAAAGGAGGGTGGATCGACTGAGTCCAATGTTCGGGTGATGAGGCAGGAGCTGTGGCCCACCAGCTGCGACCCTAGGCCTTCGAGGCACACAAATCCAGTGATGTTGATGACGGATAGGGCCACTGTCAGGGTGGCGGCCGTTCGTTTCCGGAGGTAAGAGAAGGTAGGTCTGGCTGGGTTGTTGAACACTTGCATTTCAACTCGTTCTTTGGCAGGGATGTCCATGTGAAAGGAAGTGTTTGATCTCAGAGGGCAGAAGAGGGCAGAAGTTTTTCCAGTTTTGTTCAGCCAGAACCCATGGTAGAAGTGTGACACAATTTTGCCGGAAGTGGCATTGTCCTTGTAGCTTTCCTGCAGGAGGATTAGCCAGGCGAGGCAGGAAACATGGACAGAAAAAGGTGAAGGGATGAAAGGGATTGAGTGTCCAGTGGCATGTGGTAGCAATCCACAGATCCAGCAGTTAGTGGCGTTGGCGGCAAGATTGTGTTGGTGGAGCAACTGCACAAAAGAGTTATTCCAGAACTCCTTACGTCTTTCTCGGAGTTGGGGTGAAAGTGAGATCAAATGGTGTTCTTTCATGGTGATAGGTTGAACGGTGGTCAGCAATGTCTTATGAGCGGGTGTGCTCTCCTCCATGATCCAGAAGGTGACCATGAGGAGAAGGCAAAAGAGAAGGGTAATGAAAAGTGTAATAGTCTTTGAGCTGTGCATTCTGTCAGTCTTTGGGTTTTTGTAGTGGATCTTCGGACGTCCGGTTGCTTCCATCATCTTCATATCGGGCGCTTCCATCACCTTCAAGGAACTCGGTAGCGGGCAGAACCACAGACTTTGTTTAGTTTCTCTCCTGGTGGCCTTTGAGGTGGCTAGGCTACCGCTCTGAGATTTCCACTTAGTTTGTGGTCTGCTTAGCCGAAGTTCTCTCCTTTCGTCGCAAGTTATACCCTTCCTTGGATGGCACGGTGGGATCGGGATATTTCACTAACTCAAGTGTTTCTGTATCTGGGCAGTGGCGCAGGGATGGTCGGTCCTTGTCCAGAAGTTCTTCTTGGGCGGTGATGTTGTCCGTGGTCGTCAGGGTCGGTGATACCTTCTTGCAGTGGTGTGCATGCAGCCAATTATGTTTCCCCTCCACTCGAAGAGCTGTTCGGGTGGAGATCAGGACTTGCAGGGGGCCTGTCCACCGGGGCTCCAGACTCTTGGTGCGCTGGAAGTGACGCACTAAGACAAAGTCACCGGGTTGGATGTCGTGTCCGGGGCCCCTGGAAACATCGGGAATGGCGTGCAGCACCTGCTGATGGATAGCAGACAACGTTTTAGTTAGGTTATACAAATAGTCAGACATGAGGACGTCCGGGACGTCGTGGATGGATGTTGGCTTTGGTGCAGTCCAAAGGTTCATGGGCCGCCCGAAAACGACCTCGTAGGGTGTCAAGTGGTGTTTAGTGGGGGTGGAACGCATTGATAGCAATGCTAGCGGGAGGGCGTCTGGCCATTTCAGTCCTGTAGTTGCGACTATTTTTGCTATCTTAAGCTTCAATGTGGCATTATGTCGCTCAACCAAGCCTGCAGACTGGGGATGGAAGACCGCATGGAACTTCTGTTTTACACCCAGCCCCTTTAAGATGAGTTGGATAACCTCGGCTACAAAGTGGGGGCCGTTGTCACTCCACAAAATTCGACAAAGGCCGTATCGGGGGAAGAATTCTTTCAGTAGTACTTTTGCGGTAGTCATAGCGGTGTTGTCATGGGTTGGATAGGCTTCCACCCACTTGCTGAAGGCACACACAACGACAAGTACGTACTTCAAACCTTGGCACCTTTCTAACTGGACGTAGCCTATTTGGAGGACTTCAAAGGGGTGATTGGGAACCCCAAACCCTCCCCGGGGTACAGCAGTTCCTTTCCCAGGGTTGTGTTGGAGGCATACCAGGCATTGTTGGACCAGACGGTTGGCTAAGTCTGGGATTTTGTCGTTGTGCCAGACTTTAGAGATGAGTTCGATCATGGGGACAGACCCTATGTGTGCGGGGGAGTGGGCCATGGTCAGCATGGGGCTCAAGTATGAGTCGGGTAGCAACCATTTGTTCGAGTCTTTAGTTCGCCAGCAACCGTCATCGTCCTTCAATCCCACCCGGGCCCATTCAGTTAATTCGTGTGGTGTGCTGGCTAGTTGGATATCCCTAATCGTTTCCCTAGCATCCTTCCATTTCTCAGTTTGTGACCTGGTCACGTACATATGGGTCGTGGACCTATTCTCGGCTGTGGTTCGGGCAGTAATGTCAGCTAGTGCATTTCCTTGTCCTATAATGTCTGTCACCTTCTTGTGTGCCTGGCATTTGATCACAGCCAGCCGTGTGGGGAGGAGGACTGCTTCGGTCAGGGCAGAGACTATATCTCCATGCAGGATGGGTGTGCCATGGGAAGTCAAGAATCCCCTCTCTTTCCATAAGAGCCCAAAGTGGTGAACTAACCCGAAGGCATACTGACTGTCTGTGTAAATGTTTGCGGTTGTCCCTGCTGCCAGGATGCAGGCTCGTGTGAGAGCAATTAGTTCCGCCGCCTGTGCGGATCGCTGTGTGATGAGGGCTGTCTCAACAACTGTTCGGGCTGTGGTGACTGCATAGGCAGCTGAGGTGGTGCCATCGGGGAGCTTGATGCATGAGCCATCCACCCACAGTTCTCCGTCAGGGTCCGGGAAGGCAGTGTCCCGGAGGTCAACCCTACTCTTGGTCTGTTCGTCGGTGAGGGTCACGCAGTCATGTATAGGGGACGCATTGGGGTCAGCGTCAGGGAGAGGTAGTAGAGTAGCTGGATTCAGAGTGGTGCATCGTTTCAATGTGATGTGGGGTGCGAGTAAAGTCAGTTCGTAACCAGTCAGTCATGCGCTAGTCAGGTGTTGAGTCTTGGTTTGGTTCAGGAGGGTGTCAACCGCATGGGGTACCAATACTGTGAGGGGGTTCGAGAGCACGATCCCCTCACTTTGTCGGATGGAGACAGCATCGGCGGCTACTGCTCGAAGGCAGGCGGGCAAAGCTCTGGCTACGGGGTCAAGAGTGGCAGAGAAGTAGGCACAAGGGCGTTGTTTAGGGCCTATGGACTGGGTCAGGACAGACAGTGCACATCCCTCCCTTTCGTGGGTGTAGAGGGAGAAAGGTTTAGTGTAGTCTGGGGTTCCTAGGACTGGGGCCGAGCAGAGGGCGTCTCGTAATTCTTTGAAGGAGGATTGGCATTCGGGTGTCCAGGGGAGGGGGAAGGGGACATCTTTAGCCAGCAGGGAAAGCAGAGGTTTTACGATGAGACTGAAGTTTGGCAACCATTGTCGACAAAAGGAGGTGAGGCCTACTAGGGACCGCACTTGCTTCTGAGTTTTGGGAACAGGGGTTTCTAGGATGGTCTGAATTCGGTCAGGGGTAAGTTTTCTCCCGTCTTTGGATAGTAGGTGGCCTAGATATGTTACTTGGGGTTGGCAGAATTGCAATTTCTTCCTGGAGACCTTGTGACCGTTCTCCGCGAGGAAGTGGAGGAGGTGAATGGTGGCTGTGACGGCAAGTGGAGTGGTGACGGCCGTCAAAAGAATGTCATCGACGTACTGTATTAACACCACTCCATCGGGTAGTTGGACTGCATCTAGTTGCCTCTTGAGGGCTTGGCTGTAAATGCTGGGACTCTCAGTGTAGCCTTGGGGTGCCCTACAGAATCTGTACGAACGGGCTTTTAAAGTGAAGCCGAACAGGTAGCGGCTGTCTGGGTGGATGGGGATGGAAAAGAATGCGTTCTTGAGATCAATAACGGTAAAGGTGGTGGCAGTGGATGGAATCAGGGTGAGGATGGTGGTGATGTCTGAGACCACGGGGTACTGAGGTATGACTACTTTGTTAACTTCTCGTAAGTCAACAATAAAGCGGTATGCTTTCTCATCTCCCTCGCCTTGCTTCTTTACAATGGGTAGGATAGGGCTGTTGCAAACATTACTGACTACTTCTTCTACCACTCCTGCATCGACTAGGGACTCGATGATTTCCATCAATGCCTTCTCGCCTTCGGGCGATATCCGATACTGTGGAAGCTTTGGGAGCACTGCGTCCGGTCGGACGGTTATGTGTACTGGGTCGATCACCATGCGCCCTACATCTGAGTCGGTTTTAGCCCATAGATGTGAAGGTAATGTGTCGAGTAGGGATAGGTCAGCATCGGTTATAGAGAGCATACGCCGTGTGTGACAGGGTCTGAACAGATCTGGGTTATCGTGCAGGATGACTCGAACTCCGTTTGGGGAGCATCTGATGGTAGCTCGAAAATGTTTTAGCAAATCAAGTCCCATAATAGCATCGGGGGTGTTGGAGGAGAGCAGAAAGGTCGTGTCAGTGGCGTTATCTTCTACGTCAAAGGAGATTGGTGCTGATAAGGGGTTAGTGGAGGGCGTTCCCTCGAAGCCTATTGAGGTTACGTGTGAGCCAGACAAGGGTGCCCTAGGAATCAGTCGTTTAGATAACGCACTACGTGTCGCCCCAGTATCTACCAGGAATGGAGATTTTGTGCCCAAGACCTTAGCGGTGACGTAAGGACCTTGCTGGTCAACACGGAGTTCGACTGGATCCCTCCCTTGCCCCTGGCGGTCCTATGCGAAGTCATGGGTGCTTTCATAGTCGGACTGCTGACACTGGTTTTGTCGGGGGCGATCAAAGGTGTTTGGTCTGCCTGGCCTGTCGTTGATGGCGTCGTTCGTGTACCCTCGTCCCTGTCCTCTATTTCTGGGGTCATATGCTGTGTCTCTGGGGTCCCTATTTTTGTTCAATTCCAGAAGGACCGGGCACTGGGATTTCCAGTGCCCGAACCCTCTGCAGAACGCACATTGGTTCCCATCTAAGTCTCTCCGTCTGTTGTAGGGTGCAGGTGTATGGTCTCTAGGGGGTAGCTTTCTAGGGGCGGTTGGTTGGTAATTCCCTTTCGGGGGTTCCCTTCCTATGGTCACCCCTTGCAACTGTGCTATCATTACCCTCTCCTTCAGTTCCTTTTTCTTCCTCTCTGACGCCCTATCGTTCTCATTCTTTTGGTTTTCGTAGTATTGGGCCATCTGGAGGATAGCTGCGGGTTTGGAGGCTGCCCAACTACTCTCGCTGGTCTGCAGCTTCTGGGAGACTTCTTGTGACAGACCTTTCACGTAATTCTGGACAAAGAGGTGATGTCCGGTTGCAGTGGTCATGTCCTGGCCACTATAATCGGAAAACACAGTCTCGAATCGGGAGAAGTATTCAGACACATCCTCCTGGGGTTTCTGGCGACAAGCCGTCACTATCGACCAGTCTACCTTTCTTTCTGGGATTAGAGTCTTCAACTTCTGTACAATCTTGTCTGGGAGCTCCAATATGGCTTTCGGGGGTTTCTGTCCCGGTTCTCGCTGTTTATCTATGGTATCGAGTTGTACCCAGGTATATCCAAACGGCTCATCATGGTCAACTTTCCGGATTTGCTTCCACACATCAGCCGGCAGACATAGCCCGAAGAACAAGTCGATATCTGCTAAAGTCATTATTGTTGAACCTAAGGCTGTACCCAGTTCGGTGTAGAAGGCAGTCGGGTTCTTTCTTAAGTCGGGTAGAGTTTTTCTAAAGGTCAAAATATCTTGTTGGTCCCATGGCTGGTAGACCCAATTATATACAACCCTTCCCTTCGCATCTTGGTGGTTGATGTCGTCATGTGTTCCCTGACCTCGTGGGGGGACCCAGTAGGGGGCGGCCTCTTTGATGGGCATCATGGTATCAGTCCTTCCTTCCTGAGGCTTAGTCGCTATGGGGGTTTCTGCTTTGGTGGTCTGCCTGTGTTCTCTAAGGTGTTGATAGACCTTGAGTGTACGAGTGAAGAGGTTTGTTACATCGCCCTCTCCTTCTTCCCCAATGTCTACCTTCCTATATAGGGCCGCTAAGCCTTCGGGACCTTTATCGTGGTACCTATCCTCATATGTATTCAGAGCGTGATAACAAAGTCGTACGACAAAGTGCCGTCTGCGGCTGTCGGCATACGAGTTATACACGTCTGTTATATACTCTTCACTTTCCTTACGCTCCACCAGTGTCTTTACTATCTTGTCGATTCCTGTTCGTTCATCCTTCGTTAGTCGATTCATTCTGGTGGACTCTTTCTTTCTCATCTCAGGGTTATCCAACGTTATTGCCGACGTTGTGTTCAGTACAAGAGGCTCGGCCGGTGCGGAGGCCGTGAGGACCGAGGCCCCTGTACTGCTTTCGCTCGTGTTTGGGGGTTGTGGGTGTTGCACTACCGATTGGGACGGTGCGTATGGAGGGGGCATGTAAATGATCGGGGGACCTAATAGTAATTCATCATTCGTTCGTTGCTTAGAGGACAACTCAGGGTAGAGCACAGAGGGGGTCCTAACAGCGTACTGGCCTGATGTTTCGGGCTCCTGTCTTAGTTTAGTTTCCCTTCTCTCCTTTATTTCTTCTTCTAAATTCCTAGCGGCAAGGTGAGCTGCCTTTCGTAATTCCTTTTCTGCTTTTACTTCTTCCCTCTTTTTCCGTTGTGTTGCTTCTTTGCGCCACATGCCGATACTGTCAAGCATAGTAGGCGTCGTCTTATTGCTACGCAGAGCTATTTCTAGCACTTCTATCTTATGGTCGTCGAAGGATCCCATCAGTGGCCACTGACTCTCGGGGTCCTTCCTTGTATATTTATGCCATAGCTTGCTATAAGCTACGGCGACTAGTCCATATTTAGTGAACATGTCCTTATTAGGGGTGCCTTCCAGAGGAGCCGGATGGTTCACCTCTAATAAGCGGTCCGGGCAGCACCAACTACCAATCAGTGGGGAGAAGATAGGCATGACGGGTTTCAACGGGGACAAAAGTCAGCACTACCTATCTTTTCACTGCTTGCAAAGACTAGAGAGAATATCTCTATTCCTCGTTATTTGTAAGCAGAGAATACCTCCAAAGAACCAATATCGAACAACTAGTGTTCGGACAATCAATCAATCAATCAATGGGGAGATAAAGATAGGCACGACGGGTTACAACGGGGACAAAAGTCTGCGTTACCTACCCTTCATTATTTGCAAAGACTAGACAGAATATTTCTATTCTACGTTATTTGCAAACAGAGAATATCTCAAAGAGCACTATTCTTCAAAACAATCAATGTTCGGACAATCAATCAGTGGGGAGATAAAGATAGGCATGACGGGATACAACGGGGACAAAAGTCTGCGTTACCTACCCTTCCCTATCTGCAAAGGGAGAGAGAGAGAGAGTATTTCTACTCCTCCCCGTTTGTAGACAGCGAATATCTCAAAGAGAACAATCAATGAGCAATACTAGTATTTCAAACAATCAATCAATTATTTCGCAATTTGTCGTGTTTCACCGGACCGCGTGGACAGTTTCTCGTCTTCCGCCTCCAGCGCCCGATCTTCCTCTACTCTCCGTATTTGCCGCGGCACTCCTGATGGTTCCCAGTCAGGACCGTAGATCACTCGAGAGAGGTCTGCTCGGAACCAGTGAAGTTCGGATGATCGGCTGCCAGACGAGGGTCTATCGGGCAGGAGCTCTCCCGATCGTTGCAGTCGTTCACTCTGTCGTCAGGACCTCTCCCACTGGATCCACGTGTCGCTGATGGGCCCCACGCTTGGGACGCGGGGGGATGCTTGCAGCGCCAGGGGAACGCGCTGGCGACCGACAATGAGCGGGGGAGAGAGTGGGATGCCTAAAATGGCGGCTGTGCGTTCGCTGTGCGTGGCGCTGGGGAGAGGCAAGATGGCGCAGATAATGTTCAGTTACAAGCTAAATTTCCACAGCACGTGTGAACTGGAATTTCGGTGGATAATCACCAGGAAGTTGATTGGTCTTGTGAGTTTGCTGCTTTCTCACCAGTAACTTTTGGAATTTATTTGAGAACTGGTTATTTAATCTCCTGAGACTTTTGGATTTCATGTGGAATTTAAGGAAACAATATTACCTTTCCAGCTGTTGGGACTATTTCAAAATAAGAAAGAAAGACATATTCAGAATATTATTCCACTGAGGGTGAACTGGTTTTATTACATCTTCTTTAAAATTTTCTGTTCAGAATTTCATTATTTCATGTTCAAAATTGCTGTGTAGGTTTAGGGTTTGGTGTGAGTAAAATTCAGTGTGATTCCCCTAGAAAGATTCTCCTTAATAAAGGGGAACCTGCGATCCCTTTGGTAAGATGTATGGAGGAATGTTTAACATATATGACTGCAATAGATGTCCAACGTATGGGGGCTGGGAGAATTTTTTTAATATTTTTACATTGTTTGGGCTCTGAGGAAGAAGTGGTTTTTAGGAGCTTACCACATGTGGATGATGAAGATTTAGATGTATACAAGGAATCATCATTAAGAATGGACCTCAGATTCGAACCCACTACTAGCATTGCCCTTAACAGATTTAAATTCTATACTAGGTCACAAAAAGAAATGGAATCTTTTGATGAATTTCTTATGGCACTAAGAGGACTTTCCATGTCTAGTAATTTTGGGACAATGACAGATGAAATAATCAGAGACCATATTGTAATGCACATAAAGAGTAAAAGAATAAAAGAACAGTTATGGGTTGTAGCGGATCCTAAACTGCATGGTGCTATTGCTATTGCAAAGGCTTTAGACCAGTCAGAGAAATGGATGTCAGTGGTAAACAAGAATAGCCCCAGCAGTGAGGATGTGTGATTAGTTAACAACGCTGAGGCCAAAATTCTAAATGTGAGTAGTAGACGCACCTATGATGGGAAATCCACTGCATGTTATAGATGTGGTAGCATCAATCATGTTGCCTCTTTTGTTCACTTTCCTGCCATTGGGAAAGTATGTATTAAGTGTGGACGTTTAGGACATTTTGACCGTGCGTATAGGGATATCAAAAAGAATATTGTATCCCAATGAGGTAGAGTGTTTTCTGTAGGAGAAGGTGGTGAGCATGATATGAGACGTGAGTGTGGCATAATGGAGAATTACACTAAAGGTGTGGTGCTGTCCATCAATAATGTTAATACTGATGGAAAAGAGGTCAAAGGCCCCCCTAAGTGCACTGTAAAAGTGTTAAATGTTGAACTAGAACGTATGACGGATTCAGGTTCTCCTTGGACCATTATCACCAAAATGTAATTTTTGGGACTGTTTAGAGATGTCTTGGATTGGTGATGGCACTACCATTGATATCATAGGTTACATTCCAGTTGAATTGGAATTTAAAGGAAGGAAAGCTCAGATCAAATTATATGTGGCTGAAAAAGGAGTAGGTACTTGGCTGAAAGGATCAGTGTAAACTAGGCATTATTCTTTACCCTAGAAGTAGTTAACCTGTTTTCACTGACAAGCTAGGTAAGTTGATAGGGTCTTCACACAAGATTAAAGTAATGAGAGGGACTAAACCTGTGAAACAGAAGCTAAGAAATGTTCCTGTTAATGTCAGTCAAGAATTGAAAGTGAGTATGGATGATATGATCAAGGAAGGAATCAGTGAAGAGGTAAAATCTTCAGAATGGATTTCTCCAATAGTTTTGGCACAAAACAGGTATCAATCTTTGAGTTCTTGTATGGGCTTAAGAGCATTAAATGCCAACATAATAGCAGATGTTCATCCCCTTCTCAACATAAATAAAGTGGTATGTTTGTTAGAAGGTGCTACACTGGACTGAAGATCTGCTTATCATCAGATAGAATTGACAAAATATTCTAGGCATTACACTGCATTTTTAACACCACTGGGTCTATATAAGTTCAAGAGGATGTCTTTTGGTCTAGTTTTAGCAGCATCTGTTTTCCAAAGGGAAAATCAACATATTTTTAAAGACATGCACTCCTTTTTGAAATACTTTCAGGATGACATACTTATATTCTCTAAGAATCATCATGAGCATTTGAGCCAACCAGGAGAAGAATGAAAGACATTGGAGGATCATGGTTTAATTCTTAAGTAATCTAAATATAAATTGTTCTACACCTCAGTGAAGTATTTGGGTCACACAGTATCTGAAGAAGGGGTGGTTCCTAAAAAATCTTTGGTTGTTGCAATTGTAAAAGCTCCTGCACTGGACATGAAAGAGAAACTACTTTCATTTGCAAGAAGGTGTGAATTATAGTAAACGTATTAAGGATGTTGCAACTAAGATGGAACCTCTATATTTATTGAAAAGGAAGGATGCAATATTTGAGTGGTCTGACAAACAACAACTTGCTTTCCAACAAGTGAAAAATTATTTTTTGGAGGCACCTTTTTGTATGGGAAAGGAATACATAATAAGTGTGAATGCCAGCGTGTATGGTTTTGGTGTTGTATTTTCCCAGTGGTGTGGAAAGGAGGTAGGCAGTCATAGAGAAGGAGTTACTGTGGTGTGTTTAGGCCATAAAACATTTCCACAACGTTGGGGCATATTATCAAGGACGGCGTTAAAATTATCGCCGGTTTAGCGGCAGAAAACTGCCGCTGAAGCGGCGATAATGGGCTTGATAATATGCCCTGGAGAGTTCCAATAGAAGCCCATGTTGACACCAAAACATGGACTTCCATTGGAATTCTCAAGGGCATATTATCAAGGCCATTATCGCCGCTTTAGCTGCAGTTTTCTGCCGCTAAACCGGTGATAATTTTTAACGCAGTCCTTGATAATATGCCCCCACGTGTGGGGAGGGTACTTTCTTCTAAGAATGGACCACAAACCACTTGTTCATATTTTGTCACTGGGGGGTGGTGGGAATGCCACTATCCAAATTGCAAGGCTAATGTCTAGATTGCAAGAGTATAGTTTAAAAGTGTAGTATGTTCCGGGGAGTGAGGTGAGACCAAGGCAGGAGGAGGATATGATTGCCACTATTAAGGATGTTGTTGAAAAGGATTTTGAAGGGATTGATGAAGTGTTGTGGATGGAGAATAGTGAGAAAGGTGAATTGTGGCAAAGTGTGAGAGAGTGTGTTTTGAGAGGATGGCCTAGGAAAGGAGATATATCTCCTGAAATGTTACAGTTTTGGAAGATTTCAGATGAGTTTGTATTGGAAGGAGAATTGATATTTGGTAAGTGTATTCCCCCTGTGTGAATGCAGGGTGTTATTCTCCAGTTGGCCCATAAGCAACATTTAGGTATGTCTTCTATGAAAAGGCTTGTCAGATCTAGTTTTTGGTGGCCGGGTTTGGACCGGATGGTGGATCATGTAGGTAGAGAATGGGAAGAGTGTGTATGCAGTGAAAGAGGTCTCAAGGTGGTCCCTGCACCTTTGAAACCTGTAGGATGGCCAGAGTTTTCCTTAGCAGAATACATCTAGACCATATTTTGTATTCCTTGTCACAGGAAGCAGGGTTTGCCTTAGTTCTGGTGGACTACCATTCAAAATGGCCTGAAGTTAAGTTTGTTGCGCAGATCACCAGCAGTGCATTGAATTTCTCAAAGAAATTTTGCTAGAGAACAATATCCTGAAGTGTTGATCACGGATAACGGGGTTCAATTTAAATCTAATGAGATGGAGGATTTTTCCACAAACATTGTTGCATTCAACATATTACATCTGCGTTGACCGACCCTCAAGTAAATGGCTAGTTTGAGAGGTTCAACCATGTGTTCAAATCAAATCAGGTGTTTGATAAGCGCAACTACTCACCCATAAGGGTCTCAAGTCGCTGTGGGGTGTGAGGGGGGTTCACAGGTTCTAGTCCATCAAGGAGGGGGTCTGTCAAAGAGCCAGGTTTTGAGGTTTCTTACAAAGATGGGGAGCAATGTTATCTGTCTGAGGTGGAGCGGAAGGTCGTTTCAGGCTCTGGCCGCGCAGAAGGAGAAGGAGCGTCCTCCCGATCTGGTCTTTCTGGTGCGGGGTACCACGGCGTACGAGAGCTGGGCTGATCGTAGGGTGCTTTGGGGTGCGTGGAATTTGAGTCGGCTATTCAGGTATTCTGGTCCGGTGTCATGGAGGGCCTTGTGAGCGTGGGTTAGCATCTTGAAGGTGACTCTAGCTTCAATGGGGAGCCAGTGGAGTGTGCGCAGGTGCTGGGAGATGTGGCAGTTTCTTGGCAGGTTGAAGGACCAGTCTTGCAGCGGCGTTTTGGATGTTCTGTAGCTTGCGGATGAGGTTTTTGTCATGTCACCCTGTTTCTGAACTGGAAGTCTTTAACATCCTATCCAAACTAAAACCATCCTCTCACACTAAGAACCCACTCCCATCCGCCCTCACCCAAGAACTAAAGCACATCATTGTCCCTTATTGGACCAACACCATTAACGCCTCCCTCTCCTCTGGATGTGTTCCTATCTCACTCCAACTTGGACAAATCACGCCCATCCCTAAAAACCCCAAAGCCGACCCTAATGACCCTAACAACCTCCGCCCTATCTCCAACCTCCCACTACTCTCCAAAACCCTTGAAAAATGCACCCTAATTCAACTGGACAAGCACATTGACACTTTCACCCTGCTTGACCCCCTTCAATCTGGCTGCCGCAGAGGTTGCAGCACTGAAACCGCACTGCTTAACATTGTCGATGACATCCACCTCACCCTGGATAAGGGTGAGTCTTGCATACTCATCCTCCTTGACCTCACTGCTGCATTCGATACAGTTAACCACTCAAACTTACTCAATGCCCTCAAACATCGTTTCGGACTTAATGGCAGTGTCCTAAACTGGTTCACCTCATACTTACAACACAGAACACAACAAATCAAAATTCAAAACTGCCTCTCCTGCCCTACATCGGTCTCCCTCGGTGTACCCCAAGGATCTATACTCTCTCCTGCCCTCTTCAACCTCTTTATGGAACCCCTCACCCTCATACTTAAACAAGCCAAAATTAACTACCACCTGTATGCTGACGACACCCAACTGTACTATAAAATCAAATCCCACTCTGATATCATACACCTCAACACAGCCTTATCCAAGATTCAATCCTGGTTCTTCACAAATCATCTCAAACTTAATCCAAACAAAACTGAAATCATTCTCTTCTCTCCCAAAAACAACCCTCTACCCATTGAAGCATGGATAACTGACCTTAATGCCCTTAACTGCTCTCTCTTCCTAGCCGAATCAGTTAAATCTCTTGGCATCACCATCAACAATAAACTTGCGCTCAATACGCATATAAAAAATTCGGCAAAAGGAGCACTCTTCTCACTCCGGCTTCTCAAAAAAATCAAACCGTTCATTCCTGCGGAAGACTTCAAATCGGTTATCCAATCTTTAGTCCTTTCCAAGATTGACTACGGAAACGCTTTACTCTCTGGAACACCCAAAGTTCACCTTGCCCCCCTCAAATCAGTCCTCCACTTAGCGGCCAGACTAACAACCGACTGTAAACGTTCTGAACACATCTCTCCTGCCCTCAAAGAACTCAAATGGCTTCCCATTGAAGGCAGATCCTCGTATAAAATTGCCTGCATTACACACAAAGCCCTTTATCAAAAGACATCAAGTTACCTCTCCAATAAACTCACTAAAGCAGGATGCTCCCGGACGTTGATAAGTTCAAACGCACTTCTTCTCGTCCCCCCGCTATTAAAGAAAAAAGCCTTGCAGGCACGCTCCTTCTCTGGAAAAGCCCCCAGCATCTGGAATGCCCTCCCCAAAGCTCTCCGTTGTACCTCCTCCTATATCAGTTTCAAAAAAGGCCTTAAAATACACTTGCTCAATCAATATTGGGGTACTTAATTCCTCTCTTATTATACTTGTGCTACCCACCCCTCCTCCCTTTGACACTACCGATCTCCCCCACGCCTCTCACACTTCTAAAGCCCCCACTCCTCTCCACCCTACCTCCCTCTTCCTATCCTAATCTCTCCCCTCCATCGCCTTCTCACACACCCTATCCCACCATGCGCTATTTTATCCACTGAACCTACCCTTTTGCTCCTCTTACTGTTATTATCGGTATGAGCTCAACTGAATCTTTTATTCCTCCATGTATAATGCCTCACTATTTAACAATTTGCTCTGTTTTGTCCTAAAATAATTTTTATGCAAATGTAAAGCGCACTGATACCCCCGGGTGGAGCAAGCGCGATATAAAACTTCTAAAATAAAAAAATTAAAATAAGATTGGGTGGCTTGAGCACACAAATGTGGTGGTGAATGGAAGAGTACATTGATGGAAAAACTATGGATGTATTGGACAACACAAAAACATACTCACTGAGGTCAGTCCCTTTAAACTGCTTAAAGGGAGAAATCCCACTACACAATTGTATCCACGGTGGTTCAAGAAAATGTAGGTAGGAGAAGAAATGTGCTTGTGTGGATATTAAACAAGTTTTCAGAGGAGTGGAGAGTAAGCAAGACAAGATGAAGGAGTGGTATGATGCCAAATGGAAAGTTAAAAACCTAATTTCTATGTGGGTGATTGGCTTAAGATCTGATTACCAGGCATCATAGTAAAGGGAATGCCTAGATTTTGTAAAGCTTTGCAGGAGGTAGCAATGAATACTAACAATGCGGTCACGCAGGATGGAAAGACTTGGAATGTCAGACTTGTGGCCAGGTGCAAATAGGTAATGGGTCGAAAAATGGTGGTGGAAGATGGTATTGAAGGGGAGCACACGTTGATGTTGAATAAGTTTCATTTGTCGGGTGGTAGTACCATGAGGGAAGATGGGAATAGCAATGTCAGATTGGACACCAGAGTGGAAACTCTGCCCAGTGAGTCTGTGGCATCAAGGGTTAAGAGAGCTTACAGAATGAGACGTGCACCTGGAAAGTTTAAAGATTTTGCTGCTTCTTGACTTGTTTACTTCTCCTTGTTAAAGGGGAAGATGGGTTATATCTTTTTATTACCTATTTACTTATACATTTACATACAAATATATATTTGTACAGTCTGGATATTGTGTTCAATACTTCTTTATTTTCACTTGACTGTTCCTCAATGGCTTTTGATTAACGCTTTAGAATGTAGAGTGTTGGTACTTTGACTACGTTTAAGATTAATGAAGAGCTTGACAAATGTATTCTTCCCTACTCCATTTGTCATAACTAAATCTGATTTTGACATTGTTGATGATGTCCTTATTTGAGCCACTTAATAGTTCCCAATTGAGGTTTTAATGTTCAAAATGTTTAGTTGCCATTACATGGGCGAGGTCTATCAGTGAGTTGAGCATCACCTTCCTTTTATTGTTTTTTCTCTGACAAGTTGGTACTTTAAACAGGAGCTGTTTTCCTTCCCAAGGCAGTAACAGGGTAAATCCAATGAGCTTCCTTCTCCCCTCTACTTCCTACTGAGAAGAAGAAGACACTACAAAGGCTGGATGGAAAATGTGTGGCTAGTTTTCTAATTGAACTCACCAAGGATTTCATGGTTGAAGACCAGTTTTCTGTAGGGTAAGCAGGTAAAACAAAGGGAAAAACTGTATTGAGGAGGATCATGTAAAGCTTTAAAGAATGAGACCCTCTGGCACATTACCACCTGAAGGTATATTGGCCTATTATGCCAGAGCCACACCTTTTGCAAAAGCATTAGCAAGCAGAGTTCAAGTGGCCTAAATATGCTGAGTGGCAACATGGGTGTCCCTTCATACATTTGCTAATCGCTAATGCTTAGGAAATATTTTGCACGTTCCTGTGCTCCAGGACTTTCTTATCTTAACCAAAAAATCAAGTACCTCCACTAAGTGATGTACTGTGTGGTAATCTGTTCTTAAGGTGCAGAATCTGAAGCTAGAAGTATTCATCAGAAGCATTTATTACATACATTCAGTAACAATCTTTCTGCTCGATACTCTACCTACCTGCTAATTCCTCAATGATTCCCACCACCTTCCCAATTTGAAGGATGGTCTTAAGGATGTCAGGTTAATAAGGTATATATATATATATGTGTGTGTATATATATATATATATATATATATATATATATATATATATATATATATATATATATATATATATATATATATATATTCACTGAAAAAACCATAGGTTTCACACACGTTATAGTTAGGAATTAGCATTTAAAAAACCTTGCAAATTCACTGAAAAAACCATAGGTTTCACACATGTTATAGTTAGCTGTACATTTCACTCGTAAAAAACCAATGAAATTCCCCCGTTATAGTTAGTGCAGGCAACTATAACTCACGCGACCGCAATCCTCTGCTGATGCTAATACAGTATTTAGACACTTATTTGCCCATGTCTTCTTCCATAAAATTTTAGCTATACATATATTACAAATATTTTTTTTTCATAAAGACACATATGTCATCAGCAGAGGATTGCGGTCGCGGGAGTTATAGTTGCCTGCACTAACTATAACGGGGGAATTTCATTGGTTTTTTACGAGTGAAATGTACAGCTAACTATAACATGTGTGAAACCTATGTTTTTTTCAGTGAATTTGCAAGGTTTTTTAAATGCTAATTCCTAACTATAACGTGTGTGAAACCTATGGTTTTTTCAGTGAATTTGTACGGTTTTTTAAATGCTAAGTTACTTTACGCCGTTCGTGGCGTGCGCGCCCAGTTAACGCAGTTCGTTCCATGCGCGCACGCCCACTTTACGCAGTTAGTGCCGTGCACGCACGGTGGTCACGCGGTGCGCGGGATGGGCCATGTACGCACGATGCGCATCGCGCACCGTGTGCACATGGGGGCATATTATGCGCATCGTTTTGAAATGTATTTCTTAGTAATTTCAAAATTTTTGACAAGCCATGCACAAACGGTGCCCTACGGACACCATTTGCACAAGGGGTGGGGATAGTGTGGATAATATTTTTTTTTTAATAAATTTTACGGTGAGCGTAATCGTCGAATTTTCGAAAAATTATTATTTTTTCTTTTTTTGCCTTGGGGGATGTTTGGGGACCCCTACATCAATGCTGGGTGGTTATGAACTCAAAATTCTGCCCCTTTAGATGTTTTTTGTCTTTGTTTTTGCTGCCCCACTCAGAGTGCGAGAGAGAATATGGCGGCCGCCGCTTCCTGGTTTCGACCGATTCGAATGTTTACTTGGATCGAACAGCCAATCAGAATCGCGCTCGAGCATGTCACCGTACGCGTACGGTAAGCGCAACGTAAGCTGGCTCAGATATATATATTGATTTAAAGGCTATTTTCTCAGAATCTACTGAACAGATTTACACCAAACCTACAAAAGGCACTTCCTTGACCTGTAGACTACCTCTCTGCCAAATTTCAAGGAACTCTGTTCAGCCGTTCGGGCTGTAGCTGTGTCTAAAGGTCCTATGGAAAAATGCATGGGAAAAACGCTTTTTGGGACCCCCCTTTTATCTCAGCCCCCGCTTGACGAATCCCCCCAAGACGTTCAGGGTAGGAGCGGAGCACAGCACCCCACCTATTTTGAAAATTTCGCGTGGATTTGTCGAACGGCGCCAAAGTTATTCAAAATAGAATGTTGCGGTTTTCCTATGGTAAGAGGGTCCTAAATATAACTACCTACTGGCGACCGCCAGTAGGTAATATATATATATATACACACACATATATATATATATATATATATATAAATATATGTGTGTATATATATATATATATATATATATATATATATATATATATATATACACACATATATATTATCTGCTGCCGGTCGCCAGTAGATAGTTATAGTTAGGACCTATTTTCCATAGGAAATCTGCAACATTCTATTTGGAATAACTTTGGCGCCGGTTGACGAATCCTCGCGAAGTTTTCCAAACTTTTGGCCACATTCGCTCCGCTCCTACCCTGAAAGTTTTGCGGTGATCCGTCAAGTGGGGGCCGAGAAAAAAGGGGGGTCCCAAAACGCGTTTTACCCATGCAATTTCCCGTAGGATCTGTTGTCGCAGCTACAGCCCGAACCGCTGAACGGAATGACACCAAATTTGGCAAAGAGGTAGTCCTCAGTTCGGACTCGTGCCTTTTGCATATATGGTGTGAATCTGTTCAGTAGTTCCTGAGAAAATTAGGATTAAAAAGTTAGTGATATCTATGGCCGCGGAGGATCCGCGGACCGTACCCGCACCGTAAGCGCACCCTCCCCGAACGAGCACGCACCCTCCCGATCGTGCGCTGAATGCTAATTGGCTGTTGAGTGTCTCTCTACATCTGAAACCAGGAACTGTTGGCGGCCATTTTCTGCCTCGGTAGAAGCGAGGCTGAAGATGCAAGGGGAATAAGTGTGTAAAAATATAAAGAGGGCAGAGTGGAAATACTCTGACCCTCTAGAGGTGCTTAGGGGGTCACAGAAGGATCCCCTGGGGACCACTTTTAAAAAAAAAAAAACACAGGGAAATGCACGCATGGTGCGCGCATCCTATCGCTTTGGATGCACGGATTCTCTCGCGGTGGGTGCGCGGATCCACGGCAACGTTTCTTGAAAAACGCCAAGAAATCATTGGTTATATGACAACTTTCTACACTGAAAGGTAGGGTGTATTTTTCTGTTTTTTAAAGGTATGATTGTTATTGGTTAACAAAAACAGATTGTAAGGAACAATATATATGATAAGCTGATATGTTGAAATGTCAAGCACACTTCCTGTCTTGTGTAGGAACATTGTGTGCTGAACTTGTGACCTGTGAGCTCAGTGCAGTGTTCCATGACCTGTTTCTATGGTAACAGGCAGAAGGCAGATTGGGGGAAGGGTTGAAATGTATTTCAGTTGGAAAGGGTTGAAATGTTTAACCAATAGAAATGTGTGTTTGCTTTTGAGTTTATGTGCGAAGGATTGTGATTTGATGTTTTCATGTATATGTGTGGAAAATGAAAGGGAAACTTTTTCATTCTTTGCTTTTGCTGAGAGGTGCACAGTGCAGAGATTCTGTAAAAGAAAATATGGTGAGTGATTGATATACTTCTTAATCTACAAAATAACTTGAAAGATGAGTTATTTAATTGTGAGGGGATGTGTGTAGACTATTTTGATTTTAATCAGACTAATGTATTTTTCCTGCTAAAGTGTAGGGAGTACTTTTTTTCTCTACAATGTGTGTGCATGTAAAAACCATTTTGTGATAAGCATATGTGTTTTTCATGTGTTTGTAGACAGATAACTGTGCTGTTTTTATATTTTGGTAGAATTAGAAACCAGTCATTGTTTATTAATTTGTGAAATGAGTTATGTTAGGTTTCTATACTAAAATGTAGTACTACTTCTAGATGAAGAAATGTGTTTTGGTATAGTGCAAGGGATAGTGTTGTTTGTTTAGAATCACACAGTGAGTCTGTATGCATTTGGGAACCACTGTGAGAGAAGCATTTGGTAACTTCGTGTATTTGCTGACAGATAACTGTTTTAACTTGTCATGTGAAGTTTTAGTATCATTAGAAGACAGTTACGGCTTATGATTTGATTAACTGAGTCAGGCTTTGACAGAAAAGTGCAGTCCTGAAATATGTAGATTGTGTGCAGTTCCCTTACCAGTTGCACTGTAGTGAATGAATTTTGGTAAACTCCTAGGGATAGTGGTACATGTCTAGAATCACAGTGTGAGTTAGTGTGTATTTGTGATCAGTGTGAGAGAAGCATTTGGTGATATCATGTATTTGCTTACAGATAACTTTTCATGTTGTGAAGTTTTAGTAGCATTAGAATCCAGTCTTTGCTTATGCGTTGATTAATTGAGTCATGCTTTGACACTGACGTGCTGTACTTAAATATGTAGATTGTGTTCAGTACCATTAACTCTTCCAGACTAGTGAATGAGTTTTGGTAAACTCCTAGGATAGTATTGATTGTATAAAATCACACTGTGAGTCTGTGTGCATTTGGGTAAGGATTGTGAGAGAAGCATTTGGTAACATCGTGTATTTGCTGACAGATAACTGTTTTAAAACCAGTCAGGTTGTCATGTTTTAGTAGCATTAGAAGACAGTTATGGCTTATGCTTTCATTAAATGAGTCAGGCATTGACAGTAAATTGCAGTCGTGAAATATGTAGATTGTGTGCAGTTCCCTTACCACTTGCACTGTAGTGAATGAGTTTTTGTAAACTCATAGGGATAGTGGTGCTTGTCTAGAATCACACCGTGAGTTAGTGTGTATTTGGGATCAGTGTGAGAGAATCATTTGGTAACATCATGTATTTGCTGACAGATAACTGTTTTAAAATCTGTCATGTTGTGAAGTTTTAGTAGCATTACAATCCAGTCTTTGCTTATATGTTTATTAAATGATTCATGCTTTGACACTGATGTGCTGTACTTAAATATGTAGATTGTGTGCAGTCCCCTTACCCCTTCCACAGTAGTGAATGAGTTTTGGTAAACTCCTAGGGATAATGTTGTTTGTCTAGAATCACACTGTGAGTCTGTGTGCATTTGGGAACCACTGTGAGATTAGTGTTTGGTAACATCGTGTATTTGCTGACAGATAAGTGTTGTAAAACCTGTCATGTTGTCAAGTTTTAGTAGCATTAGAAGCCAGTCTTTGCTTATGCGTTGATTAAATTAGTCAGGCATTGACATTAAAGTGTAGTCGTGAAATATGTAGATTGTGTGCAGTTCCCTTTCCACTTGCACTGTAGTGAATGAGTTTTGATGAACTCATAGGGATAGTGGTGCTTGTCTAGAATCACACTGTGAGTTAGTGTGTATTTGGGATCACTGTAAGAGAATCATTTGGTAACATCATGTATTTGCTGACAGATAACTGTTTTAAAACCTGTCATGTTGTGAAGTTTTAGAAGGATTGGAATCCAGTCTTTGCTTATGCGTTGATTAAATGAGTCATGCTTTGACACTGATGTGGTGTACTTAAATATATAGATTGTGTGCAGTTCCATTAACTCTTCCAGAGTAGTGAATGCGTTTTGGTAAACTCCTAGGATAGTGTTGCTTGTCTAAAATCACAATGTGAGTCTGTGTGCATTTGGGTAAGGATTGTGAGAGAAGCATTTGGTAACATCGTGTATTTGCTGACATATACCTGTTTTAAAACCGGTCATGTTGTGAAGTTTTAGTAGCATTAGAAGCAAGTCTTTGCTTATGCTTAGATTATATGAGTCAGGGTTTGACATAAAAGTGCAGTCCTGAAATATGAAGATTGTGTGCAGTTCGCTTACCACTTCCACAGTAGTGAATGATTTTTGGTAAACTCCTAGGTATAGTGGTTGTTGTCTAGAATCACACTGTGAGTCTGTGTGCATTTGAGAACCACTGTGAGAGAAGCATTTGGTAACATTGTGTATTTGCTGACAGATAACTAATTTAAAACCTCTCATGTTGTCAAGTTTTAGTAGCATTAGAAGCTAGTCTTTGCTTATGCATTGATAACATGAGTCAGGGTTTGACACTAAGGTGCAGTACCTGTTCACTGTGGCAGAACTGAAAATTTCAAAGTTTTACCTAAGCACTGTCCTAGAAGTAGTCTGATTATTTAGTCAGTTTCTAAGTACCAAATAGACTGCTTCAAATGTCTATGCAGTATGAATGTAGTGTTCTAACATACTATACACTTGTCTTTTACACCTTCAATTCCCTAGTCAGTATCCATACACTTCCAGGAAACATCCTGTCACTTCCTTTGCAGTCCTCTAGAGACCCATTCAACAGCATGTACTAATCCATTCACTGTGCCAAAACCCAAACACTTATAAATTCACCCAGGCACTCTCCTTGCAGTACTCTAATCATTCAGTCAGTATCCAAGTACTCATCCAGTGACCCAGGCCTTAGTATATGGACTGCTTCAAACCCTTATTCACTATGCATGCAGTCCTCTAACCACCTACACAATTGTCTTTCTCACCTTCAATTCCCTAGTCAGTATCCATACACTTCCAGGAAATACCCTGTCACTCCCTTTGCAGTCCTCTAGTGACCCATTCAGCACCATGTACTAATCCATTCACTGTGCTAAAACCCAAACACTTATAAATTCACCAAGATACTATCTTTGCAGTACTCTAATCATTCAGTCAGTGCCTAAGTATTCATACACTGAGCCAGGCCTTAGCACATGGACTGCTTCAAACCCCTTTGCACTATGTATGCAGTCTTCTAACCACCTAGACACTTGTCTTTCACACTTTCAATTTCCTAGTCAGTATCCATACAGTCCAGCACTTGTGACTGCCTTTGCACTCCTCTAGTGACCCATTCAGTACCAAGTACTAATCTATTCCCTGTGTGAAAAGACTAGCACTTATAAATTCACCTAGGCACTCTCCTTGCTGTACTCTAATCATTCAGTCAGTACCCAAGTAGTCATGCAGTGAGCCAGGCCTTAGCACATGGACTGCTTTAAATACCTATGCAGTATGGATGCAGTCCTATAATCACCTACACAGTTGTGTTTCACACCTTCAATTCCCTAGTTAGTATTCATACTCTTCTAGCAAACACCCTGTCACTCACCCAGTGTGTCTCCTTATAGTACTGTAATCATTTAGTCAGTTAGCATGTAGTCTTTTAGTGAGGTAGGCTTTAGGGCATGAACTGCTTCAAAGTAGTATGCACTATGCATGTAGTGTTTTAGCGATTGTCACACTTGTGGTTCAGGGCTATAGTTTCTTAGTCAGTTTTTATATAAAATGTTTTTGTACAGTAATGGAATAGTATACATTTGAAAGTTATTAATTTACATTTATTTGTGATTCTTTTTTACAGATACAGAACAGGAGTGTTTCTCATCTGTTTGCACTCTTCTCGTGCAAGATTGTTTGGATGAAGGGTCCTTGGGTGTTTCATCATACTTGCTGTGCCGCATGAGTATTTTTTGTTAGGATCCCCTCGTAACAGAACTCTTTGGCAAATCTTGCGAATGAAGAAGGTGGCATTGGTCTTTGTTTGCCCCTTGGAAAAAGTTAAAAATGTCTTCACCACTGAAGAAAAACGTTGTGGGCGTGGTGCCTTCTGCAAAAAAATTTCCTCAGATTCGGTAAATATTTTAAAGCGGCAACATTTACAGTTTTTGTAAGTTAAACTTATAAAATGTTGTTAGCTGTATGCATTTTATATATCTGTGATTTATTTCTTGTGGTATTTTGTCAAGAATACCATGCTGTTTTTTTTTTAACAATCTTTCTGATTTTCCAGGTCTGTCGTCGACATCAGTGGTTCCCACAGGAGTGTTCCGCCTTGTTGTTTTGTATTATTGTTGTTACATTTTGTTTATTAGTTTATTGTTTATATTTATGTTAATAAAAAAACAAAGTTTGAAAATAGTTTATCGTTTATATATTTATTATTATAAAAAATAAAGTTTGAAAAAAAAATTAATAATGTTTTTGGTTGTTCTCTTAACTGCTGTGTGACTCTTTCTTGTTCTTATTACTGTTATTTGATGGAGTTCACCATGGTGTTAAAGTTTGGGGCACTTATCACTGGAATACTGGTGATATCTGCAGTTTGCACCAACTTCTGAATAGTGTGTTAGATTTATCTCAACTTTACTTCCGTTAAAGTGTTGATAATGAAATGGAGAGTAGCCATTCCCGTGCAAAAAGACACGAGGTGCACCTTTGCGATTCATTTTAAATACTAAAATCCTGTATTGTATTGCACTGATGTATTGGCTGCACTTACAGTGTACACACAAAATCTATTAAGAAATCTCATTGTATTTATATTGATTGGGAAAAGTGCGTCAAGTGCTGGATCTTGACGAGATACACTGCTCAGCTCGTATATTGTTGTGCACACGAAAAAATCACATCACAACTTTCACACCAATTGCAATGCGAAACAAATTCCGGCGATAAGACACGTTAGCACCAGGGATTTTACACCTGCTTTCTGCTGGTGTTAAGCAGGACAACTACCTGCACCATGAAAGGGAACACAGCCAAGAGCCACACCAGAACACCCACAGGTGCCATTGAGTCAATGAGCATGATACAGGGATACCCATGAGGGCCAGAAGACTCATCTCAACAACTCCAGGACTGCCAATGCCCCCCAAACCCACATCTTAGTAAGTGTGTCCCTGTGGTCATTGTCTTAGCATGATAGGCACGAGCCCTGCAACATCACAGTGTGCTGTCACCTCAGCGTTGGCAGTGAGCCTGGATGTGTAGCTACGTACGCATCCTCCTGCATGCTCAACTGGCGTGTGCTGGTCTGTCGTTCACAGGTCAGTGCAGAGGTGTGCCTATCCGGCAAGGGGAACGGGGTGTCTCGGACATGTCCGTGTACAGGAAGTGCAGTAAGTGTGTCTCTGTGTTCTGGTGTGGCCTGTTACAAGAGCCGCAGCAGTCGATTTTGTAAAGTTGCATGCACCACCTCCAAACGGCACTGTGATGTTGTAGTTGGAATATAGCAGGACATGCGCAAATAGGCATTTAAATGGCGTGCCGTACGAGTGCACAAGATACAACAGCTCACCGTACAAAAGTGTGGGGGCTCGTGGGAGGGAGGAGCAGCCGTTTGGCAACATAACACACAGTGAACTCGACCATGTGCCACATGCTGGGCATCTCATCCATGATGGCCACGGTCGCAGAAATCCCGAAACACCAACGACTGGCCTTTGTACACATCCTGTATAAATGCAGCGTGGTTTTCACTTCTATGGAGTGGAGTGGTGTGGCTCACTGGTTAGAGGCGGCAGACCCGTAAGCAGAGGACGGCCCGGGACCAGGGTTCGATTCCTGACGCGGCAGGGTCGTGGACCAGAGTCAGCGGGCTCGATAATTCTCGCCTCGGTGCCTACTCCAGTCAGGGACCACACTCGGCAACTCTGGGCATTAGCTTGCCTCATCTTCACAACGGCCCCCCCAGACCGCCGGGGATGCTTGGTCGCACCTTAGAGTTACCCATTAGGGACCATCTTTCAGGGTGAGCCAGGACGGGTTCCCCAGCGGTCGAAGCGCGGAGATACTCCTCCGGGAGTCGATTCTAGCGCTATATAAACCCACAATTAAATTAAATTAAATTATGCTCGTTCAGTGGTGTGATGTTGGCAGCTTGTGTGACTTGTGCTCCTTGTTGGTGTGTTTCATTTTGGCCATTGTTAGTCTATATGTGTGTTGTACTTATTTGTGCATGTGTGCCATTCTGCCCATCTCCTCCCCTCCCCCCACTCCCTGCTTCTTCCTCTTCCTAGTGCTGTTGTGTCTATAATTTTGTTGCTGCACACATAAATACATGTAAAGAATAAATTAGAATAGTTCCTTGATTCTTTTAGGTTTCAAAACTTCTCTATTGGTTTCTTTTTAATTTTCCATATGAACCGTTTTTTAAAATATTCAACAACACATAGAAGTCAGAAGTGCAACGTATTCTATCAACACACTTTCTAGAACATTCTACAATACGTGCAGGTTAAAAGTTCATCAATTTTTTTAAACTTTACAATATTTTTTTGTAACATTTTCTTGAACATTTAACAACACGTGCAGGTTAAAAGTTTTGTTTTAAGTTCGAGCAGTGCCTTCCAAATGCAAGTAGCAGGTGTGGTTGAGCTGAGCAAATTTTATCCTATTATATGTACTCCACGTTGAAACTGCTTTTTCTTAACCAATCATAAAGATGCTTTTCCACAAAACTAATGTGCACCCTACTTTTAAAAAAGAATGCTTTTCATGATATCTTCAGAGATAAGTTATAGATAGGAATTAGCATTTAAAAAACCTTTGAAATTCACTGAAAAAACCAAAGGTTTCAGGGGCATTATAGTTAGGAATTGGCATTTAAAAGACCTTAGAAATTCATTGCAAAAACCATAGGTTTCAGGGGTGTTATAGTTAGCTGGACATTTCCCTCGTACAAAACCCTAGAAATTCCCCTGTTATAGTTAGTTCAGCTAACTATAACTCGCGCCCCCGCAATGCGCTGCTGATGACGTCACATATTACATCACTCATGACATGGTCAGTGACATCACTGATGACATCTCAAATGACATCACTGATGACATCACTGATGACATCACTGATCAAGAAACAACACTTTTGATTGGTTTAAACTACTTTCAGTTCTAGAACCTTCCTACACCACACCCATTCCCCTCATTACTGCGTGTGACCGCTTAGGAGAAGGAGCTAAATTGTCTTTGAGATACGATGGCAGAACAGCAGTCCTCTTCTGAGAGTGAGCCTGGTAGCAGCATCATCAGAGAGAGAAGGAGGAAACAAAAGAATTGTTTTGTATGGGAATATTTTACCTATCCAGAGGGGCAGAAAAAGGTAAATGCTCCTTTAGTCACCTGCTCACTTTGTGAGCGTGTGTTATCTAGAGGGAATCCAAGGAAGAAGTATTCCTTTGGTAATCACTCTATGGTTAGACACATTAAGGATAAACATCCCAGGACTTATGCTCGACATACTGGAGAAACATCTCCAGTAAGTCACCCGAGCACACCCGCAGAAGCTCAGCCGAGTACATCTTCGGCAGCTCAGCTGAGCCCTTCCTCTGCGGTGGGAGCATCACCCTCTTCTGCTCCTCTGGATATAAACCCTCGTTTTGGGAGGGTTTCAATGAGGTGCACAAGATGTCATGGCCTAATTGTTCATGCGGAGACCAGTGTTTCCCTAATAAACAATAGGATAGACCAGCACATCTGTGTTTCTTATTAGTATTCCCATTCTTTCTTTCCTCTTTCCCTTTATGAACACAACAGTTCTTTTAAGAGCCAACCTTACCTCTTAACTTTTAAAAAACAAAATGTGATCACTTTTTTTTTTTTTTTTTTACCGTATTTTTTGTTTTTTACAACAAAAATTTTTTAATCACCCTACAAGGTCCTTGAGGGACTACTACAGAAATGAGAAAAGCATAGAGAAGAGTAGTGAAAAAAAGTGAGCATTAAAGTAAATGTGTGATAATTCCAGAAATGTCACACTTACCTGCCAATCAAAGTAACTTAATTAAAAATAAGTGATTTATTTAACTTTCTATAAAGAAGTTTATTTTTCATATTTTTCCTTTCTCAATCTGTAAAAAAAGAAAAAGGTATTAATATTTAACAATACATTTTAGAATACAGTGCACATATTTTCATATTTCAACAAACATTTTTTTGCCCTTTTTTTGCTGTTTTCAGAATATATTGCATTTCACTGTAAATCGTAAAAGCAATTGCATTCATCACTTAACAGCGGGCAAAAAAAACATAAAATTGTTTAAAAAAAGCCCAGAATCTCTTCTCACTAAAACATACCATAATAGAAATGTAACATTTGCAATAAAAATCTCACCTAAGAACAATAACTAATTCCAATAAATATCGTCTGAAAGTTCTGTTGCATAAGCATAATCACCAAAATAATTTGTGTCAAAGAAGTCCACAATGCAAATTATTACCTTTCCTTTAGGCCAAATGGTAATTTTTAAAATATTTTTTTATGACATTTCCAATGGTAATCCAATTAAATTGCAATAATGTTTTGTACAGATGTTGCAATTTCTGTCTAAAATGTTGGTTTCAGAAAAAATAAATAGGAATTTGCTAAATCAAAAGGCAAACGTTGCTTGAAAACCAATTGAGAATCATTACACAGTGTCCAGCCTTTTTCACATTTAAGAAAAACTGTGTAATGACCAGAAGTTACAATAGGCCCATCATGGAAAATTATTGCAACTGTGACAAAAGTTTTTCCAGAAATTGATAATTGCTGTCCTGTAAATTTCTTTATTAAAGTGTCCAATTTTGTCCCATCAGCTCTACAACGTTGCATCATTAAAATTACATACTGTCCATATTTCTTTAAAAGTAAGGTTGAAAACATGTCAGATTTACATTCACAACATTCCATGCTATGATTGGCATCTTTAACTAATTTACTAAAAGTCACTGATTTAGTCTCTGGCAATGTTAAATAGATACACCTTTCTGAATCAACATTAGAGCTGCATGTGTAGAAACAGTTTTCACAACTATGTTCCCATTTATAACAGAGACCAAACAAATTTTCAATTTCTATCCCTTCATCTTCAAGTACCAAAAGGATGTACATCAAGAATTCCTGTGCATCTTGCTGGACATTTTGAGAAAACTGTGTTCGTCCTGAACATACATCTAATAGATTTCTAATTTCAGTCGCACTTTCTATTTTAGCTTTATCAACACTCAGCTTCTCATAAAGAAGACTTAGCACAGAACAGAATCTTTTTTCATGATTTTCTATTATCTGCTCTTGCAAACTTTCAAGATAAAATACAACATTCAGCACTACATTAGCGTAGCAGTTGACACCAGAGCTATTTTCAAAATGACAACCAACAACCTCTTCAATACTGATCTTTTTCTTTTTGCTTGCAGTCACATCACTCTTTTTTTGTTTTCTGTTCTCTACATCCTCATTACAGATATTCTCAAATCTCCTTTTCCGACAAACAACACGTTTTTCCAACACAGGATACTGACCTAAATGAGGAGCATAGGTTCTCCTTAATCTATTGTACTCCTTTACACAATTGGCATCTGCACTAACTTTTGTGTCATCAAAGTCTATCATGAATAAACCAGATAATGTTTTTACTCGTGACAGAGCAACATATGCCATACCTTCTTTGAACACAGTAGATCCAATGTTTACAAATGCACTATCAACAGTTAATCCTTGACACTTGTGAATAGTTACAGCATATGCTAGAGAAAATGGAAACTGCTTCCTACGTACATATAAGTCTTTCACAAGCAAAAAAACAAACTGAACAACAACTAATGTCTTTTACCTCTTCAATCTGATCAAATTTTGTTTTTAAAAACTCAATTCCTTCTTTTTTCTGGTAGTTAACAAAACCCACAACTTTACCCATAGCTCCATTTACTAAACCTTTTTCAACATCCAAATTTCTCCTTAAAAATACTCGACAGTTCATGCAAAGATATAGATTTTTTTCTAATCCAGCTGTTTTCAAAATGTTCTTCTCTAGAGAATCCAATTTATTTTTCAGTTCGCCTGTTAATGTAATAGTAATTCTTTCATGTTGGATTTTGTCCACTGCTTCCATTTTCTTAATCTCTTCTTTTTCCAATTTCAAAAGTTCCTCATTGAATATTGAGCATTCACGTGGTGTTGGCATTAAGCAGATTACAGTATTTTTTTTCTGCAATGTTCTTGTATATTTTCTCTGCAACTATTTCTTCACTTGGAAATAAATTATGTAGCAACCGACTCTGTAATGCTTTTCTGCCAACTTCTGTGAGTAGTCCAATTCTGATATCTTTCAGAATACTTCCATATTCTTCATCGTTTGCTTGCCTCATATTGGTAGTGAGTTCTTTGTACTCAAAGAATGACCAAATATTCGCATTACCAATGCTTCCTAATGACTTCTTCGTGTCCTCATGTGTCACAGTATTAAACACTGGTTGCCCTTTAACTGGAGTAAGCTGTAGAAGATCCCCAAAAACTATAACATGTTTTCCACCAAATAACACGTCATAGTCTCTCTTTAGAATTTGCTGCATTCTTAAATGCACAAAGGCAAGCATTAAGTTTGATACCATGCTTACCTCATCAATAATGAGAACTTGCATCTTCTTCAATACTCTTGAAACTTCGAAGCATGCTTCGCCAGTTAGCTTGTGATATTCTATTTTGTTCTCATGCTCCACTGGTAACATTAGCAAGCGATGGAGAGTAATTCCTTTAATGTTATATGCTGCTAACCCAGTTGGAGCAGTAACAACACAAGATAAAGTTGAATCCGTTTTTTGCTGTAGGTAGCTTCTGATGACTTTAATTAAGAAACTTTTCCCAGTTACAGCTTGTCCACTCACATGCAACCTAATTGGTTCAAATGATGTGCATGTGCACTCTTTATTTTCATGTAGTAATCCGTGATCAATTTTTTTTTTGACATCTTCATAAATATGTTGTTGTTCTTCATTCAGTTGTTGTTCCAAATTTGGTAAGTCTATTAAATCTTCCTGAGCTTGATTCATAGCCGTTTCCACTTCAGTCATGGCTATTGCAGCTTCATTTTCTAAGATTGGCTGTCCTAGTGGATCTTGACTGAGCGTTCCAGAACTTTGGCTGTCTTGAGAACTGTCTCTAGCTACTTCAGCTGCAATTGTAGCTTCCTGTTCAATTTCTTCGTTTAACATTTGGACATAATTCCTGAAAATACTGCATTCAATGGTATCTTTACATGCATTAAATGAATCCTCATAGCTTTGAAATTCTCCAAGTAGTTCATCCTCTGAACGCCATGGTTTAAACAGCTGTAAAAGTGCCAAGTAGTAAAATTCCTTTTTGTCAGTAGTGTCACAACTCAGCTTCCTGTGATTAATCAAACTTCCTTTTGTTTGCTTCACCAAACATCCTTCCTCACCAATGACTTTATATTTTCCATTGTTGATGTCTTCTGTGGCTTTCCGTGAAAAAATGTAGTTCTGCAGCACTTCATAGAGACACATGTTCTCAAGATGATGACTTCTTTTTGGGTAATATGTGTCCAACATGTTTGTTTTCAAAATATCTGTACTTTCTGGGTCGTTCTCGGCCAAATATTGAATTTCTCCAACAGATTTCAGTACCCGATTTTGCATTCCTGCAAGGCCTAAACTGACCCAAATTATTCGTATTGATTTCGAATACAGACTTGCAGATGATATCCTATCTGAACATTCGTAGGATCCAATTTCTCGATGTGATAACATCTTTAAACTGAAACTGTACAGCTTCTTACTGACAGTCTTCTCGTGAGAAATCTCTTCCCACATTTCCTTCAATTCCGTTTTCTCAGATTTAGTGATGTAAGATGTGACATACCGAGCAAAAGCAATAGAATTGTCTGCCACATACTGAATATCCATGTTAGCATTCCACATGGATAAAATGACTGGGTTGTAGTCATTTATATATTTTGACTCTTCTTTTCTTCTTAGGTTGTACGTATTTTTGGGAGATTTTCTTGTAATAGTATGTCGCACAGCTGACATAAAACTGTTGACTCTTCCTTTTGAAAGAACAGGTCTGGGAAATCCAAATCGACATTTTGTGTAGAATTTATCTTTGGTCTTGTACTTCCGTCGACAGTATTTTCCACACCGATGACTTTGGAAACGTAAAACTTGCTCTTTTAACTTTTTCTCTTCTGTGCTTTTAGGTATAGAACATGTTGCATATTCTTCAATGAAAGATAACACTGCTTCATCAGCATCCGTTCCAAATTTTGGAGCATCCTTGATCCACAACAGCATATGAATATGAGGAGCACCTCTTGCTTGGTACTCTTTTCTCCAAAAGAAATCCACAACTTCTCCAAGAGGTGGATTTTTTTTATTGCAGATGAAGGACATCATAGCCTCAAATCTATGATTGAAATATCTGCAAACATTAACCGGATCCAATGAGCACAGTTCTCCTGCTGTCTTGTATTCAATGTTTTTAATGTTTGAATTTGCCTCTCGTAGAAAATCCAGTAAATCATCCCAAGCGTACTCGGCACAGCTTAGGGTTAGGAACAATGTAGGAGTTCCTAAATTCCGTAACATACATTTCAATTCTCCATGGCGTCGGTACCAATATTCATTTGTCCCACGCTGACAAGCCATCAGATTGATCAATTGTGATTCCAAATAATCATTTCGCTGCTGCACTTTGTTCATAAAATCCTTAGCAGACACATTATGTAGATGTGTTCCACTTTTTAAAATGTGGTTTACTGCATAAGATAGTGCAGACAAGTGACTTTCAAATAACAGATGGAACAAATATGGAATCTTGGATCTTCTGCATATAATCTTGTAGTCCGATACTCAGACGCAGGAATCTGTACTGGGCGTTCATCGTATCGTCCACCTTCTCCTGTAGGAAACAGCTGGGGAAAACAACGAGCTTCCAATCTCTCCTCACATACACTCACGGGAGTTCCTTTGGCTTTTTTCATTTGAAACAGATCAATGGTGTTTGCCATTACTTCTTTTGAATGAAGAGGATGTATGCTGAAATGTTCATAAATGTCTTCTTCTTTTGACTTGTCAACTTTTTCAATTTGCCCAGTTGGTGTTTCTGTGTCTCCTAGTACATCTTCTTCATCTTCATCTATATAAATTGATTCATACCATTTATTATTCCTTTTCAAATCTAAATTTGCTCTTTGTACTTTCCGTACATCTACCAGCTCCTGCCAAATTTTCTTATTCTTCGTAGGTACACCATTAACCAGAATAACTAATGGTTCAGTTTCCAAAGTATCTGCATCAATAGTTTCCATATTTTTTTTCAAATCCAACGGCAAATAGACCACTCTTCCTTTTAAACCTCTCTGTAAATCTGAAGGAGGTAATTTACCGGTTTTTGGCTCCATACGTACTATGGTCTGGAACGGATGAACACATTGAATGAGTATAGACTCATACGTATTTAAATCAGAAAGTTCAACTGGAATATCAAACAGTCCTAAATTATTATGTACAGCTCTAGCAGGCATTTTATTTTCTTCTAATTTGTTACAACAATATTTGCAAATACGCTGATCTTCACCCAAATCAAAAACAATTTGAAGAAATATATATGTTGCAAAATCCTTCCACTTATAATTATCTTCTTCTTCACTTTTGTCATACAAATCAACATTCCTTGTTTGATTTTTGTAATGGCTTCTCCGGCAACATATACAAGTAATATTTGGTCTTTCATTAGAGGTGATAGCAAATATTGGCATATGATCTTCAAATTTCTTACTTACAGAGGGTTCTACATTCTCTTCCACATTTTCCTCAATAACTGTGTCATTTTCTGCACTTTCTTGTTCCGGACCAAAGTAACTAAACTGAATTTCATCAGTAACCTTCTGAACATCTGATACAGTTCCACGGAACAGAGCCCTATTCAACTCATTTAATTTTAGTGCTGGACTTTTAGCAGAATACAATCTTCTCACAAATTTTCTTATTTCAGTATGATGTACTGCCAGCATCCTAAAATGGTGAAAAACACTTTGACAAACTTTCCCGGAAAGACAAGCCAGAGAATGTCCTTGCAAACCAGTATTCTCTCTCACTCTGCATGGATCTAGTCTTTGAAGCACCTTAATCTTCTGTTTAACACTTTTTTTAATATATTCTCTTAGAAACTCACGTAATTTATCAATAGATTCCTGTCGCACAGTACAAATACTACTACAATTCCAAGTGTACACAGGGGCTTTAGGACGTCTCCCCATAACCTCAGCCGCCATCAATTCTTCCTCATTTCTTGGAAACATTTTCTCCTTTTCCATTATACAACCATCTTTCACTTCATAAGCTCGGCCACTGGTGTCAACTGCATGCAACAAACTATTACTTTGAAAATAACTCTCTTCATTAAAAAATGGGTCAGAACTTGAACTATGCATCCATTTTCCTAAAAACACTTTACAAAAGTTATTTCTTTTCACTACTCTTTTCGTTTTGCTTTGTGACTTCATTACATTGACCATTTTATCTAATGTACGCATCCTGTTCAAAATTAAAATGAATAGTTTTCTTTGTAATTCTAAAGCCTTAGCTACAATGGCTTCAATATCTTTTTTTCTCTTGTAAAATTTAGCTCTTTTCTTATATTTTTTCACATCCTTTAGCAAATTGGACATCACTCTTCTCTGAAACATTTTCCTACGGATCTCTTTAAATGCTGATTTTCTTTTCAAGTCAATTTTTATTGCTTCTGCTTCTACATTAGCATTTAGTAAATTCTCACTAGTGTCCTGTTGTTTTCTACTTGAAACAGTTTTTCCAATGGGGACATTTTTTATATTTTTCCTTTTTTTGAAAATATTTTTAAAGAATTCCTTTGTCTGCTTACCAGAAGACTTTTTCTTTTTCCCAACATGAGCATCTTCAACTAACTTGGGTCCTCCAGTTGTCTTCAAATATACATGTTTTTTCTGTTGTTTTCGCTTTCTTGATTTTATAGGCATCTTATATTTCCTTCACTGCTCTGCAGAAATACCTAAAAGAAACTAAAAAAAAATACCTTTTTGTAATTTAAATGTATTACTATATTTGTTATGATCTTTTCTAATCTTATAACACTATCTACCCCTTTCCTACAAGTGAAAAACACAACAAAACCAACAAGAATTTAATCTCTAAGAACAATTCCTGTGTGCACACAGACTCTTGGTGTGATTCTAGGCAGAACACGATATTTGATTTGCAATTCAAAAGCACACTTACTAATGTTTTTTTTGCAACTGATAATTACTCTAACAGTCTGACACATTTTCCTTATAGTTTAGAGAGGCAGAAAAGAGCACATGTTCAATCAGCTTTTTCAGAGCATGTACATGTGTAACCTGGCTGACTGACTACACTCCAGCAAAGATAATGAGCCTTGGTGATGTTCAATGCATTAGCATTCCTCACTCCTACCTAAAACACCACACAGTGCTGATTAGTAAGCATGAGTGTACAGGAAAAACAGCTAGCTCTCTGCTAAAAGTGTGGTTCTGGAGACTGTCTACTGTCAGGTGCAAGAGAGACTTGAATGGACCCTTACATAACTGCTCAAACACTGTAAACATGTATGTAAGACTACATGTGTGGTAGGAGTTAATATTAGTTTTTTGTATGTAGCAACTACATGACCCATTGCAAGAGTGGAAGAAAAATCTACCATGTTGATTTCAAATATGTTAGCATTTGCCTCTTATTTGAGAAACAGTTTTGGGCTGAATGCTAACCATCACATTTCCAGAAAACAAGCTTCCCCTTTCATACGAATGCAATTCTAAATGAAGCAGAGTATCACAAAATAGATCTCTGAGAACAATTCCTCATGCTGTGATTTTAGGCAGAAAATGAAATTTGCTTGCCAATTTCAAAGCACACTTACTACTGTTTTTTTCTGCAAGTGTTAAGTACTCTAACAGTCTGATACATTTTCATTACAGTTTTCAGATACAGATAACAGCACATGTGCAAACAGCTTTTTGAGACCCTGAACATGTGTGACCTTGGTGACTGACTACACTCCAGCAAAAGAAATCAGCCTCAGTGATGTTGAATGTATTAGCGTTACTCACTGCTACCTGAAACACCACTCACTTGTGAATACTAAGCATGATTCTACAGGATAAACTACTGGGTGTGTGCTAAGAGTCGGCTTATGGAGACTGTGTATTTTCAGTTACAAGAGACATATGCATGGATACATCCAAAAAGAACCAGAGTGACAAGAAATACATCTCTGACAACAATTCCTGTGTGCTCACAGACTCATGCTGTGATTCTAGGCAGAAAATGAAATTTGCTTGCCAATTTCAAAGCACACTTACTATTGTTTTCTGTGATTTTAGACAGAAAATGAAATTTGCTTGCCAATTTCAAAGAACACTTACTACTGTTTTTTTCTGCAAGTGTTAAGTACTCTAACAGTCGCATACATTTTCATTACAGTTTTGAGATACAGAAAACAGCACATTCGCAAGCAGCTTTTTGAGACCATGAACATGTGTGACCTTGGTGACTGACTACACTCCAGCAAAAGAAATCAGCCTTAGTGATGTTGAATGTATTAGCGTTACTCACTGCTACCTGAAACACCACTCACTTGTGAATACTAACCATGATTCTACTGGATAAACTGCTGGGTGTGTGCTAAGAGTCTGCTTATGCAGACTGTGTATTTTCAGTTACAAGAGATATATGCATGGATACATCCAAAAAGACCCAGAGTGACACGAAATACATCTCTGACAAAAATTCCTGTGTGCTCACAGACTCATGCTGTGATTCTAGGCAGAAAATGAAATTTGCTTGCCAATTTCAAAGCACACTTACTATAGTTTTCTGTGATTTTAGGCAGAAATGAAATTTACTTGCCAATTTCAAAGCACACTTACTACTGTTTTTTTCTGCAAGTGCTAAGTACTCTAACAGTCGCATACATTTTCATTACAGTTTTGAGATACAGAAAACAGCACATGTGCAAACAGCTTTTTGAGACCATGAACATGTGTGACCTTGGTGACTGACTACACTCCAGCAAAAGAAATCAGCCTTAGTGATGTTGAATGTATTAGCTTTACTCACTGCTACCTGAAACACCACTCACTTGTGAATACTAACCACGATTCTGCAGGATAAACTGCTGGGTGTGTGCTAAGAGTCTGCTTATGCAGACTGTGTATTTTCAGTTACAAGAGATATATGCATGGATACATCCAAAAAGACCCAGAGTGACATGAAATACATCTCTGACAACAATTCCTGTGTGCTCACAGACTCATGCTGTGATTCTACGCAGAAAATGAAATTTGCTTGCCAATTTCAAAGCACACTTACTACTGTCTTTTTCTGCAAGTGTTAAGTACTCTAACAGTCTGATACATTTTGATTACAGTTTTCAGAAACAGAAAAGAGCACATGTGCAAACAGCTTTTTGAGACCATGAACATGTGTGACCTTGGTGACTGACTACACTCCAGCAAAAGAAATCAGCCTTAGTAATGTTGAATGTATTAGCGTTACTCACTGCTACCTGAAACACCACTCACTTGTGAATACTAAGCATGATTCTACAGGATAAACTACTAGGTGTGTGCTAAGAGTCTGCTTATGCAGACTGTGTATTTTCAGTTACAAGAGACATATGCATGGATACTTCCAAAAAAAACCAGAGTGACACGAAATACATCTCTGACAACAATTCCTCTGTGCTCACAGACTCATGCTGTGATTTTAGGCAGAAAATGAAATTTGCTTGCCAATTTCAAAGCACACTTACTACTGTTTTTTTCTGCAAGTGTTAAGTACTCTAACAGTCTGATACATTTTCATTACATTTTTCAGAAACAGAAAAGAGCATATGTGCAAACAGCTTTTTGAGACCATGAACATGTGTGACATTGGTGACTGACTACACTCCAGCAAAAGTAATCAGCCTTAGTGATGTTGAATGTATTAGCGTTACTCACTGCTACCTGAAACACCACTCACTTGTGAATACTAAGCATGACTCTACAGGATAAACTACTGGGTGTGTGCTAAGAGTCTGCTTATGCACACTGTGTATTTTCAGTTACAAGAGACATATGCATGGATACTTCCAAAAAGAACCAGAGTGACACGAAATACATCTCTGACAACAATTCCTGTGTGCTCACAGACTCATGCTGTGATTCTAGGCAGAAAATGAAATTTGCTTGCCAATTTCAAAGCACACTTACTACTGTTTTCTGTGATTTTAGGCACAAAATGAAATTTGCTTGCCAATTTCAAAGCACACTTACTACTGTTTTTTTCTGCAAGTGTTAAGTACTCTAACAGTCGCATACATTTTCATTAGAGTTTTCAGATACAGAAAACAGCACATGTGCAAACAGCTTTTTGAGACCATGAACATGTGTGACCTTGGTGACTGACTACACTCCAGCAAAAGAAATCAGCCTTAGTGATGTTGAATGTATTAGCGTTACTCACTGCCACCTGAAACACCACTCACTTGTGAATACTAAGCATGATTCTACAGGATAAACTGCTGGGTGTGTGCTAAGAGTCTGCTTATGCAGACTGTGTATTTTCAGTTACAAGAGACATATGCATGGATACATCCAAAAAGACCCAGAGTGACACAAAATACATCTCTGACAACAATTCCTGTGTGCTCACAGACTCATGCTGTGATTCTAGGCAGAAAATGAAATTTGCTTGCCAATTTCAAAGCACACTTACTACTGTTTTTTTCTGCAAGTGTTAAGTACTCTAACAGTCTGATACATTTTCATTACATTTTTCAGAAACAGAAAAGAGCACATGTGCAAACAGCTTTTTGAGACCATGAACATGTGTGACCTTGGTGACTAACTACACTCCAGCAAAAGAAATCAGCCTTAGTGATGTTGAATGTATTAGCGTTACTCACTGCTACCTGAAACACCACTCACTTGTGAATACTCAGCATGATTCTACAGGATAAACTGCTGGGTGTGTGCTAACAGTCTGCTTATGCAGACTGTGTATTTTCAGTTGCAAGAGACATATTCATGCATGCATCCATAACAGCTTAAACATTGTAGTATTGTATGTAAAAGTACATGTGTGGCAAGGTTTAATTGCAGTTTTGTATATGTATGACCAAGCTCAGCAATTGCATGATTAGAAGCAAAATCTGCGATATCAATTTCAAATGTGTTAGCATTTGCCTCCCATTTGTGTCTTACTGATTTATGCTGAATGGAAACCATCATATTTACAAAAAGAAAGCTGCCCCTTTCCTACAAATGCCATTCTTACAGAACCGGACCATCACTATTAAAATCTCTAACAACAATTCCTGTGTGCACACAGACTCATGGGTTGATTCTAGGCACAAAACAGTATTCCTCAGTGATACCAGTACACATTAAATTATGGTAAAAACACACTCCATAATATTTAACTAGTTAAAGACAGTTAAATATCTCCCAAACCACAAAATGTAAAACATAACTTTTAAAGAAGAATCACAATTCTAATATTTATATCAAAAATTACCACATACATCCACTCTCAAACTCATAACTCACCTTTAAAATTAGTTAGTTGGGAAAGAAATGTGGCACTCAAACAGCAGACTATCAGAGTCAGAATATCAGAGCTCTACACCTCTCTCCTCTCTCCAGAACCAGTAAATGGCAAAGTTTCCCTCTCTTTTTTCACACATATACATGTTAATTACAAATCTCAGTGCTTCCTACTTTTTTTTCATATGAAATCACACATTTCTATTGGTTGAAAACTTCAACCCTTTTCCAAATGTACCCTTCCCTCAACTTGACTTCTGCCTGCTACCATAGCAACAGCTCATGGAACACTGCTGTGAGGAGAGAGGTCAGAAGTTCAGCACACAATGTTTAAAATCCAAAGAGCAAGAGTGCTTCACCTGTCCAACCTAACAGCAAATCCAAACTAATCTTCTGTGGGAACACAAATTTCTGAACCAATACAAAACATGCTTCTAAAAATGTACACATACAGCCTACTTTTTACTGTAAAAAGATTTGAATCAGCCAATGAGTTCTTTTTATTTAAAAAATATATGTATGCCTCCATTTTACAACTGTCTTTCATTTCATATTGCCATTCTACTGAAAGACACCTTCTGAGTGCATCCAGATCTCCTTGAAAGATGTTCACAGTGTGGATTGTAGGTCACAGCTATATCTTCTGGAGTGAAAAGTATGCAGAAAACAGAGGTATGGTGAGAGACCTTGCTTTGCCAAATGTAGACATTAAATGGATTGGTCAGAGAGGGTTAAAGTGGCACTAATTATTGCCTTTGGTGAAAACCTTTCAACATCTCCCACAGCCTAACCTTATTAATGTGCACTGTGGTGGAAATGACCTAGGCACTTTAACTGGTGTAGGTCTGGAAATGCTTATTAAGGACACCTTTGTACAATTGATGTCGCTTTTTCCTCAATCTGCCTTTGTATATTCTAACATATGCCAAAGGCAAAAGTGGAACTGGTCCAACCAATTTTGTCCGCAGATTGACAAAGCAAGAAAGCACATCAACAAATCTATTTCTGCTTTCCTCAGAGACTATGGTATGGGTTCTATATACCACAACAACTTGTGTTACAACATGCAAGGCATTTATAGAGGAGACGGTGTACATTTCACTGATGAAGGCAACAGAGTCTTCCTCTTGAACTTTAGACTCTGCATCGGTACTTACTTATAGGTACCAAAAAACACTTCATAAACACAACGGCTCTTTTTAGAGCCCCCTAATATCTTAACACTTAAATTTGTTTTTTACTTCTATTTTTTTATTGTGTTTTTTTTCTACCGTACGCGTACAGTAAGCTTACCGTACGCGCACCACGCGATTTTTTTTAAAAAAAATTACATTTATTTTTCATACTTTTATGACCTTCATGGATCCCCTGACAAACGCTAGGGGGTCTGCAACTCTCTTCGTTGCCCCCTTTCCACGTTCTCCTCCTTTGTTTATCAGTGTGAGACACACAAAATGGAGGCCGACACTTCCTGATTTCGACCGATTCGAATGTTTACAGTCATGTAACCACCAATCAGAATTAAGCTCGTGCACGGCAGCGTGCGCTTACGGTAAGCTTACCGTACGCGCTCGGAGCGCGCCTATAGATATATATATTGATTTAAATGCTATTTTCTCAGCAAATACTGAACAGATTTACACCAGACCTACAAAAGGAACATCCCTGACCTGAAGACTACCTCTCTGCCAAATTTCACGTAATTCTTTTCAGCCGTTCGGGCTGTAGCTTGGACTAAAGGTCCTATGGAAAAATGCATGGGGAAAACATGTTTTGGGACCCCCCCTTTTTCTCAGCCCCCACTTGACGAATCCCCCCGAGACTTTCAGGGTAGGAGCGGAGCGGAGCGCCCCACGTATTTTGAAAATTTCGCCAGGATTCGTCAATCGGCGCCAAAGTTATTCAAAATAGAATGTTGCGGATTTCCTATGGACCGCCAGTAGGTAATATATTCTCACTTAAAACACTTTTCCTATGGATACTAGGTTCTAACTATAACTACCTACTACCGCCAGTAGGTATATATATATATATATATATATAACACTTAAAAAACCATAGGTTTCACACATGTTATAGTTAGGTGGAGATTTCACTCGTAAAAAACCAATGAAATTCCCCCGTTATAGTTAGTTGAGATAACTATAACTCGCGCGACCATAATCCTCTGCTCATGACGTCACATATTACATCACTCATGACATGGTCAGTGGCATCACTCATGACATCACTGATGACATCATCGCGCGAGTTATAGTTATCTCAACTAACTATAACGGGGGAATTTCATTGGTTTTTTACGAGTGAAATATCCACCTAACTATAACATGTGTGAAACCTATGGTTTTTTAAGTGAATTTGTATGGTTTTTTAAATGCTAAGTTATGTATGTCTTATTATTTTTTTTATATATATTTTTTTGAATAAACTGCGTATTAAATTAAAAAAAAAAAATTTGTTATGGTTTTTCAACGTGCGCGCACGGTGCCCGCACCCCCGCGATTTTTTTCAAAAAACATTTACATTTTTTTTCTGCCTTCGGGGTCCTTCAGGGACCCCCTGACGAAGGGTAGGGGGTCAGGAACTCTCTACCCTGCCCCCTTTTCACGTTTGCCACCTTCCTTTTCCACTCTCGCACTGAAAACAAACAAAATGGCGGCTGACACTTCCTGATTTCGACCGATTGGAACGTTGACTGACATGTAACAACCAATCGGAATTACGCTCGCGCACGTAAGGGTGCGCGCACGGTGCGCGCACGGTGCGCGGCTATAGATATGTATGTGCATTTAAATGCAATTTTCTCAGGAAATACTGAACAGATTGACTCCATATATGCAAAAGGCACTTCCCTGACCCGAGAACTACCTCTCTGCCAAATTTCAAGTAATTCTGTTCAGCCGTTCGGGCTGTACCTTCGACTAAAATTCCTAAGGAAAAATGCATGGGGAAAACGCGTTTTGGGACCCCCCCTTTTTTCTCGGCCCCCGGCAACCCGAGACTTTCAGGGTAGGAGCTGAGCGGAGCGCCCCATTAGTTTTGAAAATTTCGTGAAGATTCGTCAACCGGCGCCAAAGTTATTCAAAATAGAATTTTGAGATTTCCTATGGAAACACGGTCCTAAATATAACTATCTACTGGTGACCGCCAGTAGATAATATATATATCTATATATATATATATATATATATCACAAAAAACGAAGGTTGCCCTCATTGGAACCGCCACTCACGGGGGGGTTACCGCACATACACCAATAGCGGAAAAGCCAGCAGCAGGAAATCCCACTCTCTCAATCGGCTGCCAAACGCATTTCGAGCACACCACGTGCTCTTGATCACCTGCTTGGAGAATGAGGAAAGCAAGCGTGTTACTACAAGGACCCTGTTGTATGTCAAACGCAAGTGGGTGCCTGATCCTCCTCAGTCAAATGTTCATTGTGCAAAAAGTAAATTTTCTTAAAATGTTCATCCATGCAGAAAGTGTGGAGATCAAGCAGCTTTCTCTCCAATATATACCAAAGGCAAGGCCCCCTCCGTTCCAGTAGGTGCGCGTGGTTACACGCACCCAGGACCCGCCACAGCAGTGGGGCAGCTTCGCGGCTGGACTAGCCGCTATACATCACAAAAAACGAAGGTTGCCCTCATTGAAGCTGCCACTCACGGGGGGTTACCGCACATACACCAATGGCGGAAAATCCAGCAGCAGGAAATCCCACTCTCTCAATCGGCTGCCAAACGCGTTTCGAGCACACCACGTGCTCTTGATCACTGGCTTGGAGAATGAGGAAAGCAAGCGTATTCAGCAACAGGTATTTATTTAAATCTGGATCCCGCCCAAATGGGCGTATGCAGCAAAGCCTGGTGGTTAAGGTAGTCCCAAAAAAATTATTACTACAAGGACCCTGTTGTATGTCAAACCCAAGTGGGTGCCTGTGCCTCCTCAGTCAAATGTTCATTGTGCAATAAGTACATTTTCTTAAAATGTTCATCCATGCAGAAAGTGTGGAGATCAAGCAGCTTTCCCTCCAATATATACCAAAGGCAAGGCCCCCTCCGTTCTAGTAGGTGCGCGTGGTTACACGCACCAAGGACCCGCCACAGCAGTGGGGCAGCTTCGCGGCTTGACTAGCCGCTATAAATCACAAAAAACGAAGGTTGCCCTCATTGAAGCCGCCACTCACGGGGGGTTACCGCACATACACCAATGGTGGAAAAGCCAGCAGCAGGAAATCCCACTCTCTCAATCGGCTGCCAAACGCGTTTCGAGCACACCACGTGCTCTTGATCACTGGCTTGGAGAATGAGGAAAGCAAGCGTATTCAGCAACAGGTATTTATTTAAATCTGGGTCCCGCCCAAATGGGCGTATGCAGCAAAGCCTGGTGGTTAAAGTAGTCCCAAAAAAATTGTTACTACAAGGACCCTGTTGTATGTCAAACCCAAGTGGGTGCCTGTGCCTCCTCAGTCAAATGTTCATTGTGCAGTAAGTACATTTTCTTAAAATGTTCATCCATGCAGAAAGTGTGGAGATCAAGCAGCTTTCTCTCCAATATATACCAAAGGCAAGGCCCCCTCCGTTCCAGTAGGTGCGCGTGGTTACACGCACCCAGGACCCGCCACAGCAGTGGGGCAGCTTCGCGGCTGGACTAGCCGCTATACATCACAAAAAACGAAGGTTGCCCTCATTGAAGCCGCCACTCACGGGGGGTTACCGCACATACACCAATGGCAGAAAAGCCAGCAGCAGGAAATCCCACTCTCTCAATCGGCTGCCAAACGCGTTTTGAGCACACCACGTGCTCTTGATCACTGGCTTGGAGAATGAGGAAAGCAAGCGTATTCAGCAACAGGTATTTATTTAAATCTGGGTCCCGCCCAAATGGGCGTATGCAGCAAAGCCTGGTGGTTAAAGTAGTCCCAAAAAAATTGTTACTACAAGGACCCTGTTGTATGTCAAACCCAAGTGGGTGCCTGTGCCTCCTCAGTCAAATGTTCATTGTGCAGTAAGTACATTTTCTTAAAATGTTCATCCATGCAGAAAGTGTGGAGATCAAGCAGCTTTCTCTCCAATATATACCAAAGGCAAGGCCCCCTCCGTTCCAGTAGGTGCGCGTGGTTACACGCACACAGGACCCGCCACAGCAGTGGGGCAGCTTCGCGGCTGGACTAGCCGCTATACATTACAAAAAACGAAGGTTGCCCTCATTAAAGCCGCCAATCACGGGGGGTTACCGCACATACACCAATGGCGGAAAAGCCAGCAGCAGGAAATCCCACTCTCTCAATCGGCTGCCAAACGCGTTTTGAGCAAACCACGTGCTCTTGATCACTGGCTTGGAGAATGAGGAAAGCAAGCGTATTCAGCAACAGGTATTTATTTAAATCTGGGTCCCGCCCAAATGGGCGTATGCAGCAAAGCCTGGTGGTTAAGGTAGTCCCAAAAAAATGGTTACTACAAGGACCCTGTTGTATGTCAAACCCAAGTGGGTGCCTGTGCCTCCTCAGTCAAATGTTCATTGTCCAATAAGTACATTTTCTTAAAATGTTCATCCATGCAGAAAGTGTGGAGATCAAGCAGCTTTCTCTCCAATATATACCAAAGGCAATGCCCCCTCCGTTCCAGTAGGTGCGCGTGGTTACACGCACCCAGGACCCGCCACAGCAGTGGGGCAGCTTCACGGCTGGACTAGCCGCTATACATCACAAAAAACGAAGGTTGCCCTCATTGAAGCCGCCACTCACGGGGGGTTACCGCACATACACCAATGGCGGAAAAGCCAGCAGCAGGAAATCCCACTCTCTCAATCAGCTGCCAAACGCGTTTCGAGCACACCACGTGCTCTTGATCACTGGCTTGGAGAATGAGGAAAGCAAGCGTATTCAGCAACAGGTATTTATTTAAATCTGGGTCCCGCCCAAATGGGCGTATGCAGCAAAGCCTGGTGGTTAAGATAGTCCCAAAAAAATTGTTACTACAAGGACCCTGTTGTATGTCAAACCCAAGTGGGTGCCTGTGCCTCCTCAGTCAAATGTTCATTGTGCAATAAGTAAATTTTCTTAAAATGTTCATCCATGCAGAAAGTGTGGAGATCAAGCAGCTTTCTCTCCAATATATACCAAAGGCAAGGCCCCCTCCGTTCCAGTAGGTGCGCGTGGTTACACACACCCAGGACCCGCCACAGCTGTGGGGCAGCTTCACGGCTGGACTAGCCGCTATACATCACAAAAAACGAAGGTTGCCCTCATTGAAGCCGCCACTCACGGGGGGTTACCGCACATACACCAATGGCGGAAAAGCCAGCAGCAGGAAATCCCACTCTCTCAATCGGCTGCCAAACGCGTTTCGAGCACACCACGTGCTCTTGATCACTGGCTTGGAGAATGAGGAAAGCAAGCGTATTCAGCAACAGGTATTTATTTAAATCTGGGTCCCGCCCAAATGGGCGTATGCAGCAAAGCCTGGTGGTTAAGGTAGTCCCAAAAAAATGGTTACTACAAGGACCCTGTTGTATGTCAAACCCAAGTGGGTGCCTGTGCCTCCTCAGTCAAATGTTCATTGTGCAATAAGTACATTTTCTTAAAATGTTCATCCATGCAGAATGTGTGGAGATCAAGCAGCTTTCTCTCCAATATATACCAAAGGCAATGCCCCCTCCGTTCCAGTAGGTGCGCGTGGTTACACGCACCCAGGACCCGCCACAGCAGTGGGGCAGCTTCGCGTCTGGAATAGCCGCTATACATCACAAAAAACGAAGGTTGCCCTCATTGAAGCCGCCACTCACGGGGGGTTACCGCACATACACCAATGGCGGAAAAGCCAGCAGCAGGAAATCCCACTCTCTCAATCGGCTGCCAAATGCGTTTCGAGCACACCACGTGCTCTTGATCACTGGCTTGGAGAATGAGGAAAGCAAGCGTATTCAGCAACAGGTATTTATTTAAATCTGGGTCCCGCCCAAATGGGCGTATGCAGCAAAGCCTGGTGGTTAAAGTAGTCCCAAAAAAATTGTTACTACAAGGACCCTGTTGTATGTCAAACCCAAGTGGGTGCCTGTTCCTCCTCAGTCAAATGTTCATTGTGCAATAAGTAAATTTTCTTAAAATGTTCATCCATGCAGAAAGTGTGGAGATCAAGCAGCTTTCTCTCCAATATATACCAAAGGCAAGGCCCCCTCCGTTCCAGTAGGTGTGCGTGGTTACACGCACCCAGGACCCGCCACAGCAGTGGGGCAGCTTCGCGTCTGGAATAGCCGCTATACATCACAAAAAACGAAGGTTGCCCTCATTGAAGCCGCCACTCACGGGGGGTTACCGCACATACACCAATGGCGGAAAAGCCAGCAGCAGGAAATCCCACTCTCTCAATCGGCTGCCAAATGCGTTTCGAGCACACCACGTGCTCTTGATCACTGAAAGTGTGGAGATCAAGCAGCTTTCTCTCCAATATATACCAAAGGCAAGGCCCCCTCCGTTCCAGTAGGTGCGCGTGGTTACACACACCCAGGACCCGCCACAGCAGTGGGGCAGCTTCGTGGCTGGACTAGCCGCTATACATCACAAAAAACGAAGGTTGCCCTCATTGAAGCCGCCACTCACGGGGGGTTACCGCACATACACCAATGGCGGAAAAGCCAGCAGCAGGAAATCCCACTCTCTCAATCGGCTGTCAAACGCGTTTCGAGCACACCACGTGCTCTTGATCACTGGCTTGGAGAATGAGGAAAGCAAGCGTATTCAGCAACAGGTATTTATTTAAATCTGGGTCCCGCCCAAATGGGCGTATGCAGCAAAGCCTGGTGGTTAAGGTAGTCCCAAAAAAATTGTTACTACAAGGACCCTGTTGTATGTCAAACCCAAGTGGGTGCCTGTGCCTCCTCAGTCAAATGTTCATTGTGCAATAAGTACATTTTCTTAAAATGTTCATCCATGCAGAAAGTGTGGAGATCAAGCAGCTTTCTCTCCAATATATACCAAAGGCAATGCCCCCTCCGTTCCTGTAGGTGCGTGTGGTTACACGCACCCAGGACCCGCCACAGCAGTGGGGCAGCTTCGCGGCTGGACTAGCCGCTATACATCACAAAAAACGAAGGTTGCCCTCATTGAAGCCGCCACTCACGGGGGGTTACCGCACATACACCAATGGCGGAAAAGCCAGCAGCAGGAAATCCCACTCTCTCAATCAGCTGCCAAACGCGTTTCGAGCACACCACGTGCTCTTGATCACTGGCTTGGAGAATGAGGAAAGCAAGCGTATTCAGCAACAGGTATTTATTTAAATCTGGGTCCCGCCCAAATGGGCGTATGCAGCAAAGCCTGGTGGTTAAGATAGTCCCAAAAACATTGTTACTACAAGGACCCTGTTGTATGTCAAACCCAAGTGGGTGCCTGTGCCTCCTCAGTCAAATGTTCATTGTGCAATAAGTAAATTTTCTTAAAATGTTCATCCATGCAGAAAGTGTGGAGATCAAGCAGCTTTCTCTCCAATATATACCAAAGGCAAGGCCCCCTCCGTTCCAGTAGGTGCGCGTGGTTACACACACCCAGGACCCGCCACAGCAGTGGGGAAGCTTCGCGGCTGGACTAGCCGCTATACATCACAAAAAACGAAGGTTGCCCTCATTGAAGCCGCCACTCACGGGGGGTTACCGCACATACACCAATGGCGGAAAAGCCAGCAGCAGGAAATCCCACTCTCTCAATCAGCTGCCAAACGTGTTTCGAGCACACCACGTGCTCTTGATCACTGGCTTGGAGAATGAGGAAAGCAAGCGTATTCAGCAACAGGTATTTATTTAAATCTGGGTCCCGCCCAAATGGGCGTATGCAGCAAAGCCTGGTGGTTAAGATAGTCCCAAAAACATTGTTACTACAAGGACCCTGTTGTATGTCAAACCCAAGTGGGTGCCTGTGCCTCCTCAGTCAAATGTTCATTGTGCAATAAGTAAATTTTCTTAAAATGTTCATCCATGCAGAAAGTGTGGAGATCAAGCAGCTTTCTCTCCAATATATACCAAAGGCAAGGCCCCCTCCGTTCCAGTAGGTGCGCGTGGTTACACACACCCAGGACCCGCCACAGCAGTGGGGCAGCTTCACGGCTGGACTAGCCGCTATACATCACAAAAAACAAAGGTTGCCCTCATTGAAGCCGCCACTTACGGGGGGTTACTGCACATACACCAATGGCGGAAAAGCCAGCAGCAGGAAATCCCACTCTCTCAATCGGCTGCCAAACGCGTTTCGAGCACACCACGTGCTCTTGATCACTGGCTTGGAGAATGAGGAAAGCAAGCGTATTCAGCAACAGGTATTTATTTAAATCTGGGTCCCGCCCAAATGGGCGTATGCAGCAAAGCCTGGTGGTTAAGGTAGTCCCAAAAAAATTGTTACTACAAGGACCCTGTTGTATGTCAAACCCAAGTGGGTGCCTGTGCCTCCTCAGTCAAATGTTCATTGTGCAATAAGTACATTTTCTTAAAATGTTCATCCATGCAGAAAGTGTGGAGATCAAGCAGCTTTCTCTCCAATATATACCAAAGGCAAGGCCCCCTCCGTTCCAGTAAGTGTGCGTGGTTACACGCACCCAGGACCCGCCACAGCAGTGGGGCAGCTTCGCGTCTGGAATAGCCGCTATACATCACAAAAAACGAAGGTTGCCCTCATTGAAGCCGCCACTCACGGGGGGTTACCGCACATACACCAATGGCAGAAAAGCCAGCAGCAGGAAATCCCACTCTCTCAATCGGCTGCCAAATGCGTTTCGAGCACACCACGTGCTCTTGATCACTGGCTTGGAGAATGAGGAAAGCAAGCGTATTCAGCAACAGGTATTTTTTTAAATCTGGGTCCCGCCCAAATGGGCGTATGCAGCAAAGCCTGGTGGTTAAAGTAGTCCCAAAAAAATTGTTACTACAAGGACCCTGTTGTATGTCAAACCCAAGTGGGTGCCTGTGCCTCCTCAGTCAAATGTTCATTGTGCAATAAGTACATTTTCTTAAAATGTTCATCCATGCAGAAAGTGTGGAGATCAAGCAGCTTTCTCTCCAATATATACCAAAGGCAAGGCCCCCTCCGTTCCAGTAGGTGCGCGTGGTTACACACACCCAGGACCCGCCACAGCAGTGGGGCAGCTTCGCGGCTGGACTAGCCGCTATACATCACAAAAAACGAAGGTTGCCCTCATTGAAGCCGCCACTCACGGGGGGTTACCGCACATACACCAATGGCGGAAAAGCCAGCAGCAGGAAATCCCACTCTCTCAATCGGCTGCCAAACGCGTTTCAAGCACACCACGTGCTCTTGATCACTGGCTTGGAGAATGAGGAAAGCAAGCGTATTCAGCAACAGGTTTTTATTTAAATCTGGGTCCCGCCCAAATGGGCGTATGCAGCAAAGCCTGGTGGTTAAGGTAGTCCCAAAAAAATTGTTACTACAAGGACCCTGTTGTATGTCAAACCCAAGTGGGTGCCTGTGCCTCCTCAGTCAAATGTTCATTGTGCAATAAGTAAATTTTCTTAAAATGTTCATCCATGCAGAAAGTGTGGAGATCAAGCAGCTTTCTCTCCAATATATACCAAAGGCAAGGCCCCCTCCTTTCCAGTAGGTGCGCGTGGTTACACGCACCTAGGTCCCGCCACAGCAGTGGGGCAGCTTCGCGGCTGGAATAGCCGCTATACATCTCAAAAAACGAAGGTTGCCCTCATTGAAGCCGCCACTCACGGGGGGTTACCGCACATACACCAAAGGCGGAAAAGCCAGCAGCAGGTAATCCCACTCTCTCAATCGGCTGCTAAACGCGTTTCGAGCACACCACGTGCTCTTGATCACTGGCTTGGAGAATGAGGAAAGCAAGCGTATTCAGCAACAGGTATTTATTTAAATCTGGGTCCCGCCCAAATGGGCGTATGCAGCAAAGCCTGGTGGTTAAGGTAGTCCCAAAAAAATTGTTACTACAAGGACCCTGTGTATGTCAAACCCAAGTGGGTGCCTGTGCCTCCTCAGTCAAATGTTCATTGTGCAATAAGTACATTTTCTTAAAATGTTCATCCATGCAGAAAGTGTGGAGATCAAGCAGCTTTCTCTCCATATACCAAAGGCAAGGCCCCCTCCGTTCCAGTAGGTGTGCGTGGTTACACGCACCCAGGACCCGCCACAGCAGTGGGGCAGCTCCGCGGCTGGACTAGCCGCTATACATCACAAAAAACGAAGGTTGCCCTCATTGAAGCCGCCACTCACGGGGGGTTACCGCACATACACCAATGGCGGAAAAGCCAGCAGCAGGAAATCCCACTCTCTCAATCGGCTGCCAAATGCGTTTCGAGCACACCACGTGCTCTTGATCACTGGCTTGGAGAATGAGGAAAGCAAGCGTATTCAGCAACAGGTATTTATTTAAATCTGGGTCCCGCCCAAATGGGCGTATGCAGCAAAGCCTGGTGGTTAAGGTAGTCCCCAAAAAATTGTTACTACAAGGACCCTGTTGTATTTCAAACCCAAGTGGTTGCCTGTGCCTTCTCAGTCAAATGTTCATTGTGCATGTGATATCCTCACTTGGGGCAACCTGTGGCTTTTATATATATATATATATATATATATATATTTATGTATATATATATATCACTCCAACTCGTATCCCTTCGTGATTGCTTGCGCAAGAAGAACGAGTGCAGACCGCCAATTGTGCCAAATTATTGTATTTTTTCTTGGAGTCGTCTGCCATAACTCTTTCGACTGTGCTTGCGGCCTTGATCACATGACAACGGTCAGCTAGTTTAACCCGCTATTTAAAGTGCCAGTGCATTCAAATCATGAACATAGTAGAAATACTTTAATGAAGGTACTGTAGTTTATAACAAACATATTCCCCTACATGCTCGTGCATGTTGTTAATAAACATTAATACATTTTCTACATGTTATAGACATAGAAAATGTCCACCTTAGATTATATAAATACAATTTTGTTGAAAATGCACAATCACTGCTCAATGTTGATAAAACCACTCAAAATATATATGTGCCGGTCGGGGCAATGGCGGCTGGATGAGGGTCCAGGAAACTCGCATCATCTCCATTGCAACATCCAGGCTGGAAAGGAGAAGCTGCAGGCACTTCCCACTGGAGAAGTATTACGTTGCAATGCCTGCAGTAAAGGAACCCAGAGCTCCGAGTTTGGGACATCCTCCTCTCTTTGCCTGACAGAGCGTCTCCAACCAATTGCAGTGAGGCGTTCTGTATTTAAAGGTGGACTTTGCGCAACATGTTTGATAGAGGCATTTGACAAAGGCGTTCAAGAGGAAACGCGTCATGTCAGATCCGCATTGCTGAAATAAAGCGGGAGTTCATGTGGGCTTTATTCTTTCTGAAGGGGAAGGATTTTGGATTTCGATATATATATATATATATATGACATCACTATTGAACACTATCTCATACTTTATGAGAATCAATGATGAATATAGGAACACTTGAGTAAGTGGTTACAAAATATTAGAAAATCACTAATCTCATAGACATTCATCATACAGCAGGGTCTTACCATTAATGCTTGTTGGCTTATAATTAATTACTTATTGTCCAAGGTACTTCACCGTGATTTTGAATTATTCCTAATTCCAATTGTAAAACTTTGAATGAAATAATTGCTTAATTTTTCCATATTGTCATCACCCTCCATAGTGGACAATCCATCGTAGTTATTTGATCTAAATCATGTTTTACTTTAAAACGATATAAATTACCGATGCAATTATTGTCCAGTATGTTTTCACTTTCTATTTTGGTATTGTTTCTTTAAAAAGACACTCTGGACACTGAGACTCTATGGTCCAGTCGAAGGCCGAGTGCCGAAACGCGTCGACCGTCTCTTGTGCGTGTTAACTCATGTGTACTTGAAAATAAACACTAATCGAGTGTTTTCTGCGGTGCTGTGTTTTTCTTGATGCGACGAACCCCTGGCCTCGAGGGTGAAGCGAGAGATAGTTTTGTTTCATATATATATATATTTATATATATATATATTAACAGAAAAAAACAGGTTTCAGGGGTGTTATAGTTAGCTAGACATTTCACTCGTACAAAACGAGAGAAACTCCCCGTTATAGTTAGTTCAGCTAACTATAACTCGCGCCCCCGCAATGCACTGCTGATGACGTCACATATTACATCACTCATGACATGGTCAGTGACATCACTCATGACATCACTGATGACATCTCAAATGACATCACTGATGACATCACTGATGACATCATCCAGTGTCTGTGTGTTTCTGTAAAGTTTAAATATGTTTATTATATATAGGGAAAGGCATATTGAAGAATGAGTGGGTGTATAAGTTTGTGAATGGATGATTTTGTAGGTATGTGACTGACTCTATAAATGAGTGATTAAACATATCTTACTGAATGCATGGGTTAGTGACTAAACTGTGTGAATGTCTGTATCCGTCTGTTTGTTGGTGTGTAAGCGGCTGCATGGGTTTGCAAATAGGTACATGAGTGTCTATATGGGTTATAGATTGGTTGTCTGAGTATCTGTATGGGTGCCCGAGTGTTTGTGTGGGTGGGATGTGTGTGACTGTGCATAGATGTGTGACTGGGTGATTCACTGTGTGCATGGTTTCAAGAGTGCATCTGTGATGGACTGTATGGGTGGGTGAGTGTGTGTATGGTTGTGTTAGAGAGTGAATGTATATTTCAGTGATACATGTATGAGTAACTACATATGTGAAAGACAGTATATATGTGTGTTGGAGTACATAAATGGCGATAAGTGAGAGTGTGTGATTGTGAGAGTGGCTGTATGGATGAGTGTGTACTTGTATCATTGATTGTATAAGAGCGTAAGAATGTGCTAGTATTTGTATGAGTAATTGAGCTGGTGTGTGTATAACTGTATAGGTGAGTAAATGGCAGTGTGATTCGTTATTTGCATGACTGAGTAAGTGTGTGTGTACCTCTGTGGATGAGTGGCGGTGTGTGAGTATCTATATAGGTGTATGAGTGTATATGATAGTCCTGTACTGAGTGACCATAAGTATGAGTGACTGTACGGGTGAGTGAGTGGATGGGTGTGTAGACCTAAGAATCAGTAATTGGGTATGTAGTTATTGGTGTTGGAGTGTCTATGGTTTTAAGAATGGCAGTCTGTAATTTAGAGTGGGTGTATCAAAGGTTATATTAGGGTGTGAGAAGATGAATCAAATTATCACATGGATGATGTCATCAGTGATGTCATTTGAGATGTCATCAGTGATGTCACTGACCATGTCATGAGTGATGTAATATGTGATGTCATCAGCAGTGCATTGCGGGGCGCGAGTTATAGTTAGCTGAACTACCTATAACGGGGGAATTTCTCTGGTTTTGTACGAGTGAAATGTCCAGCTAACTATAACACTCCTGAAACCTATGTTTTTTCTGTGAATATATATATTTATATATATACATATATTATCTACTGGCGGTCACCAGTAGATAGTTATAGTTAGGACCGTGTTTCCATAGGAAATCAGCAACATTCTATTTGAAATAACTTTGGCGCCGGTTGACGAATCCTCGCGAAATTTTCAAAATAGGTGGGGCACTCCGCTCCGCTCCTACCCTGAAAGTCTCGGGGGGATTTGTCAAGCGGGGGCTGAGAAAAAAGGGGGTCCCAAAACGCGTTTTCCCCATGCAATTTTCCATAGGGGCATTTAGTCCAAGGTACAGCCCGAACGGCTGAACAGAATTACTTGAAATTTGGCAAAGAGGTAGTCCTCAGCTCAGGGATGTGCCTTTTGCATATATGGAGTCAATCTGTTCAGTAGTTACTGAGAAAATTGCAGTTAAAAGCACATACATATCTATAGCCGCGGACTGTGCGTGCACCGTGCGAGCACCCTAACGTGCGCGCGCGTAATTCTGATTGGTGGTTTCATGTCAGTCAACGTTCGAATCGGTCGAAATCAGGAAGTGTCGGCCGCCATTTTGTTTGTTTTCAGTGCGAGAGTGAAAAAGGAAGGTGGCGAACGTGAAAAGGGGGCAGGGTAGAGAGTTCCTGACCCCCTAGCCTTTGTCAGGGGGTCCCTGAAGGACCCCGAAGGGTGAAAAAAACATTTTTTTTTTTTTTAAAAATCACGGGGTGCGCGCACCGTGCGAGCACCATGCGCGCACGGTGAACAACCTTTAAAAAAAAGAAAAATTTATAAAAATATAATAAAACATACATAACTTAGCATTTAAAAAGCCGTACAAATTCACTTAAAAAACCATAGGTTTCACACACGTTATAGTTAGGAATTAGCATTTAAAAAACCTTGCAAATACACTTAAAAAAACATAGGTTTCATACATGTTATAGTTAGCTGGACATTTCACTCGTAAAAAACCATTGAAATTCCCCCGTTATAGTTAGTTCAGATAACTATAACTCACGCGGCCGCCACTCTATCACAAGGATGATGTCATCAGTGATGTCATGAGTGATGCCACTGACCATGTCATGAGTGATGTAATATGTGACGTCATCAGCAGTGGATTGCGGTCGCGCGAGTTATAGTTATCTGAACTAACTATAACGGGGGAATTTCAATGAAATGTCCAGCTAACTATAACATGTGTGAAACCTATGGTTTTTTAAGTTTTATATATATATATATACCTACTGGCGGTAGTAGGTAGTTATAGTTAGGACCTAGTATCCATAGGAAAAGTGTTTTTTGATTTGCCAATATCTTTGGTGCCGTTTGACGAATCTTCGCGAAATTTTCAAAACTAATGGGGCACTCCGATCAGCTCCTGTCTTGAAAGTTTAGGGATGGTCGCCACGCGGGGCCAAGAAAAAAGGGGGTCCCAAAACACATTTTCCCCTTGTTAATTCCATAGGAAACTTCAGACACGGCTACAGCCCGAACTGCTGAACAGAATTACATCAAAGGTAGCCCTTGGTTCAGAAAGCACCTTTTTTTTTAACCCCTTCGACGCGCATGACGGAACGGTTCCGTCATGCATGTCGGTTGCGCTGGCCTCATGACGGAACCGTTCCGTCATGGCCCCGCCCGCGCACGGAATCTTCAGCGTGGCGCGGAAATCCGCGCCGCGCTGAAGAGGTTAAATGGTGTAAACCTGTTCAGTAGTTTCTAAGATATTCAAAAATAAAAAAATATCGATATCTGGGCGGAGCCTAACCACACATCTCATAGTGAGATCTGATTGGCTGTCAGCACTTCATCCTGGAATTGCTGACAGCCATCTTGGGACCAATATACATGATAGCACCCTATTGAAATGCATTGTAGTGAATAGAAGATTTTGAGGGTCACCAAAAGGAGAACTATAAAGTAGCAAGTTATATATATCAGGTTCTGTACTGATGGACACAGAAACAGTACAGGCACTTACACTGCCCAAATCGGTAAAACGTTATGGTCTGACTGACAGGAAGCAAAGCGCGCTATTCCCCTAAATCTTACTGTCACGCAGTGTCAGGCGAGGGTTGGAGGAGAGGGGGCATGAGCAGAGAGCGCTCTCTCTCCTCAAGCGCACACGAACCACCAAAACGCAAAAAATCACAGTTTGCGCAAATGAGCACTTCAGTTAAACAAAGGCAACACAAGTCAGAGAAGCCCAAAGTCTAACCCCATAAGAGGAGGAAGAAGGCATGAAGGGACTTAACTGACGAGGCAGCACTGAAGGAAGAGGAAGGACTACGCTGCTGCTTTTAATATATGGACTGTCGAAATGTGATTGGACTGTTGGTGACCATGGTTATTCCCGGTGTTCATGGGAGTTGTAGTTTTGATGTGTTGTTTTTTACGTTTCTTTGAAGTTGCTGTCAATAAAGAGTGACGAAAAAAATGCATAATCTTCGCCTCCACGTCCTTAATAGAATTGAAACTTTCCTTCATGTAAACAAGGACATTTTTCATTCCTTTGTGTTCTACTGCAGCTTCCCAGAGTGCTCTAAAGAACAACTAGAGCGCTAACAGGCTTACTTATGACAAAAGTATGGCACACCTGAAGCCATCTTGATTGGAATACACAGGTAACACTTAACACATTTAATTTAAAAAGGAACAAAATGAGGGGGTTCATTTTGTTATAAAAATTATGGCAAGTGCTGTACAAAGAAAAATTAGGACATGTTTTAGAGAGATCTCAAATATCTTCCTGCTATATTTCAACAGGAGCTGCCTTTTGTGTTCTACTACAGCTTCCCTGAGTGGTCTAAAGAATAACTAGAATGCTAACAGTCTAACTTATGAGAAAATTATGGCACACCTGAAGCCATCTTGATTGGAATAAACTGGTAACACTTAAAATATTTATTTAAAAAGGAAGAATCTGAGGGGTTCATTTTGCCATAGAAATTATGGTTAGTGCTACAGAAAGAAATATTAGGGCATGTTTTAAGTGAGATCTCAAATCCTCTTCTATTTCATTAGAAAATTCTGACATTCAGACTGAAACAATCACTTTCAATACCAGCAGTAGACTTCCATTTAACTCCCTGGTGAGCAGTAGCTTTACGAAGTGATCCAATGAGCAACTAGTGTGCTAACATTCTGGATTTATGGCAAATGTGTTACACATCTGAATGCCTTCTTGATGGAATACAAGTAAAAAACTGAAAGCATTTCCTACTGAGGACACTGCAGTAAATGAGGAAATTAGGAAACTTCATAACAAATAAGACTCCCAAAATGGCCACCAGAGAAAAAAGAGCCCAAATGTAGCACACATATTACCCAGATGTAGCCCACATATAGCCCAATGACAGAAGTGTGTAAACACTTTTTATCTTTTTTAGTGCAGGCTGGTCGGATATTGGAGTGCTTTACATGAGCATTGGTTACATCATACAAGGACAAACTCATTTTGGTTGTGGGCATGAGGAGAATAAGTGATTTGATCAGAATCACAGAATGTCAAGCTGAAGCAGAAACTTCAACTTGGTTCCCCAGTTGCAAAGTCTGCAGCTCTGGAAGTAACACCACATTCTCTTCCCTATGCGTAACATATAATCAAGTGGTCAACTGGTTAATAAAAAATAAAGATAAAAAATTATTTAAAAGTGAATTGTCTCTATTTGAGATCTCAGAAAATATGTCTTCATTTTAGTTTTTTAGAGCACTAACCATAATTTCTATGCAAATAAGACCCTCTCATTTCTTTAATTTAAAGGAAATGCTTTAGGTATTACAGTTTTGATTACATCAAGATAACATCAGGCGTGCCACCCTTTTGTAATTAATATATAATGTCAGCAATCTAGTTGTTCATTAGCATACTGTTGGGAGGCAGATTGTCAGGGGCACGGACCCGGAAAATTGAAGGCAGGTAGCAACAATTTGACCACACTGTGCAGACAGAAATGTCAGTGGCAGCACAACATGGAGGGCAGTGGAAAGGGGGGCATGAGCAACAAACCAACAATGCAGGACAGGCAAGAGAGGCTGTGGCAATATAATAGACCACTGAAGGCAGAAGGAAGAGGCAGTTGTAGTACAACCATACATGTCAACATAGACGATTCAGGCAGGAAACGCCCAATGTGTTTAAGCCCAAAAGGGCTTTATTTTATCTGTCTCTTGTCTACAATCTCCTTTATTTCTATGCAAGTCAATGGAAAAAATCAATTCCCCAGTTTGTTTTTCAAAATTTCCCTCTTACCAAGTTCAAAATGTTAGCAAGTATGGTACATTGGATCATGGAAGGCAGGAGGAATTAGGGTAGACAAACCATGGAAAGCAATAGGGAGAGGACAGGACCATGCACACGGATAACAGAAAACAGAGGGGAAAGAGGCAATGGCAGCAGGCTGACCATACTGGACAGACAGGAGAGAACGCTGCAGCATAACAGACCATAAAGGACAAGAGGGAGGGATTAGGGGCATGACAATGGAACAGACAAGCCAGGAGGGAGGGAATAGGGGTCTGCACACGAAAAGGGAGGGCAGGGGCGGCAAGCTGATCATGGAGGTCAGGCAGGATGGGCACTAGAAGCACAACACACCAGTGAGACTACAATGGCATAAAAACACAGAGCATTGAGGAATGGTGGGAGGTGGTCAGGGCAGCTAGCCAACCACACAGGGAAGGTGGGAGGGGCCATGGCAGCACAAAAGACCATGCATGGTAAGCAAGAAGGTTAGTGGCAGCACAATTTGGCCATGATAGCCAAGAAGGAGTGGGCAGGGGCATACACAAAGGATCATGGAGGTTATGAGGTAGGGGTAGGAGCTGGGCACAGACAACAGAGTTCAGGGGAAGCAAGCTTGGGTAGGGGGCAACAAAATGCCATGCCAGGCCCTGCTTCCAACAACCCACCATCCATTGTGATATGCATCTTACTTAACATAAAAAAGCTAGAAATTTGCTGAAAAAACAAAGATTACAGGGACGTTATACTTAAACTCAGATTTAAACACAACCACGGAAATTCAGCAGTTATAGTCGCCTGAGCTAACTATACCTTACTACCCGCAGTGCACTGCTTATGACCTCAGACATTACATCATTCATGACATGGTCAGTGACATCACTCAAGACGTCACTCATGGCATCTCAAATGAGCTGTGATGGAATGGGACTATAATCACTAGAACTTTATTTAGGGATAGTGTGTTTATATTAACACCCCTTTTTAGGTCTCGCCTGACCCAGCGCATGCGCTGGTCTGGCGAGACTTATTGAGAGGGCTCCAAAAAGTGCTACCAGGCCAGCCTAGAGCTACAGTGCATGTGCGTGGGCGCGCGTTGACGCGATTACTTTCACTTTCGCAGCCGCACGGCCGCTTGTTTCTTTCTCTCTCCACCTCTAAATTCCCTTCCGTTTAGCACCACCCATTACCCTTACCTCTGGCAAGGCAAAACTGGTCATTAAAGACAGTAAAGAAACTAGGCCCGTATTGTCCGGTTTGCTAGTAAAAAAGAAACAGTTACTAGTTGGCTGAAGTGGACACTCCCAAACCCATGTGCCCCGATATCCCTGCACTCGCTGCACTTACTGTAGCTGCACCCTTTCCTCCTTTAATTTCTTGCCAAGTTTAGAGTCAATGAGAAGATGTATGTAGCGCACTGTGAGGGCTGCATGGCCTCTAGTTGCTGTTCATCCTCTCTCTACCACTTAAGTCCTGGTCCCGTCCATCTTCCCCTCTCTCCCACCCTCCTCCCAGACACAGACAGTGACCTGGCCCTGCCGCTCTGTAATCTCCTGGGCGGTTGTTGATCCCATCACACTGTGGTAAATATTTAAATTACCTGTACTATTTTTATGCGGTAAAGTCTAATAAGAATAACTCAGTAAAAATAAGAGGCAGAATCCGTGGTATTTGAGGTTCTAAAAGGCTTTATTCCTTACAAAGGAATTATGGTTATGGTTCGAACCAGGCAATCGAATTCCATCACCACGAAGGTTCAGGAAGGGATAGGCAATACATTATTGACAAGTTAACATATATATAGGAAATGCATTACAGTAAGACAGATGCAGGAGGCGTAACAGCTGATATGAAAGATAAGAATACACATACGTAATGAAAAAGGCGTTACAATAGGCGTGCATAAAGGCGTATACTAGAAACGTCATTTAAGATGATGTCACAGGTGGGTGGATCCATAGAGAATCCTGCAATGTCAGCAGAAATACTTGGCAGAGATGCGCGCGCAGTCGCATGACGTGTGATTGACGTGTAACTAGAGGGTGAAGGGGACTTGACATTTAGCTCTCCATGTGGAGACAGATGTCTGGGATGTCAGAACGACCTAATCCCAAATCGTATCTAATATCTTATGTTTAAGGAACTGTATTATCCAAAAGGAAAAGTCTCTCAGACAGGGTCTATTCTATACTGACTGTTAGTGCGTGTACAAGCGTCTAAGTGTCTACATGAGATGCGAGGGGGGATGGGCCTTCCATGGTAACAGGGGCTATGAATTACTTGCATGAAGACAGTGAGGCCGGGCCCTTTGCTCGGTAGCTGGAAGGATATTTACCTAAACTACTAGACAGGAATGCATTGGATGAGGAGCGGAGCAGATAACTTGAAGGCTGAATACAGTCTTTGGCAGGCAACAGGCCGTGTCGGGCACCGTTAGCCGCGCAGGGAGTATGACAAAGTTCATGGATACAGATGCAGACTCAGGCTGGAGCTTTCAGAGGCAGAAGGCAGGAAAAGGCTTGATGGCAGGATTCAGGGCCTACTCGCCTGAACTGTAAAACGTGAAAAGTGTACCATATAAAGTCGGTGGCCAATCATACTTAGGAACAGAATATCCGACCCATTCATGGCGGATCTGAAAGAGGACATGTTGACGTTGGACGCACATGTATTTGCGTCTTCATAGCTGGAACTGGAGGGAACATACATGTACTTGTAGCATGTACATGGAGCCGTTGGGGTCTAAGATAGGGGACATAACTGATCATAAAAATTCATATTTCCTCATTCCCTCCTTGTCCCCTACGGACCCTTCATGAAATATCGATCTTCATCAATCCATCAATCTGTTCATATAACATCATCTGTTCTTCTTTCTTCTTACGAGGTCTTGAATGAAAACTTGAATGCGGAATACACGATGTGGCACACAGACCACAAATCGCTGGCCCACATTGTAGACATAAGCAGCAACTGAATAGTATGAGAAAGCCAATACCTAGGAAGGATAGGATTCTCCATCCCCAGGCTGACAACACGCTCCCGAGCCAACCGGACCAAGTCCAAGTGCCTGGATTCTGGTGTATCTGGCTTACAATCTTATGAAGGCGAGTTATGGCTTTATATACTGAAGGCGCGTTTTATGGGATGAAAACACAGCAACTTGATCCGATGACCCTACAAGCTCCGCCCCTATCGGCCAGGATGACGTCAAGGACAAGACGATTTTGAAGAACAACAATCCGCATCGCAGACTGCTCCTCTGTTAAGTTGCCTAGGGCGGAAGTAGTTTCATTCACTACTGCTTCAAGGGTTCTAGTTAATCTACGTATCAGCTTACTATTAGTGACAGTACCTATGTAGGGAAAGAAACCTTTATTGAAATCTGTGTATTGCTCCCATGCCGTTTCAGTGTAGTCGACAATCGGGAGATCTCTCTGCTGTCTATTGTGTACTAGATGGGTATTCCTATGGTAATCTGGAGGGGCTAGGAAAACAGGTGGCAAAAGGAATGCAATGTAACAGGTACCATCCCAATCTAGAGGTAAACGTATATATGCGGTCTGGCCACATATGAAGTAGGAATGACGAGAAGCTCTAAATGTAGACTTGCCTTGATCACTGAATTCGATTACAGTGGTACATTTACTATGGCCCATGTGTATTGAACAATTCTTTCTTACACATAATTCACCTTTAACTGGATATACTGACATAGCGGGCAAGACTGGTACAGCTTCGGATTCAACATTCAGAATCATGAGGTTAAGTGTAAAGTTACCTAATCCATATACTTCATTTTCTAGATCAGTTCCTGTTCTTTTGGGAAGTCCCTCCTTGTTAGGGTAGCAGACTTTAAGTAAAACTAGGTTCAGGTTTCCCCATACCCAGTTGTCCTGGTAAACTACGGAATTTGAATCTAGGGAATTAATTAAACTAAACCATGCTCCACAGGAGCCATTGTGTGTGAATGGATATGGAAAGAGAGGCAGAACTCCCTTGTAATTCTGGTAGGGAGGAAGTCGGCCACATATCCAACAATTTGTAGCATTGCTAGTCTGATGGGAATGATGTAACATACTAATGAATGTGTTATTGCGCAGCGCAAATCTATAGGACAACTCATGCGGAGGTAATTCGCTAAAAGAATGTTCGGAAGTAGCATTGAAAGCACGCTTGGAAATAGGGTAATACATGTGTAACAGTATACTTGCAACAGTAATCAGAATGCTTAGAAAAAACATAATTAATAATGTCACTATGCAGTGACTACGAAGTGATTTACAATACGCATGTTTCTTGAGCTGTTTCTGTCTATTTCTCTCTCTATTTCGGTCTAGAGGATACATGTCAGAGACTAATTCAACCGATTCACCTTGGAGAGGACTTAAACAATCAAATTGTCTGACTTGCTAGACCTTAGTTTCAGTTTATAATTTTCTTGTTCGGTTTTTTCAACCAAGGGGAGTTTTGAGTCAGTCTGTGAGGGAATGCAGGGCTGAGAATTCAATGTAGAAAGTGGTCCATGAAATTTCTTGATATGGCTCGAGTGTAGCCAACCCTTGCGACCCTCAATCTTCACTGCTGTCCTCGTGGTGAGAAGGACAAGTCTTGGTTGTTGCCAACGAGGCTCCAGCGGGCTCCTCCTGTCGAAGTTTCTTACAAACACTAGATCACCTGGAACCACTTCATGGGGCTTCACCTCAGTGTTATCGGGAAAAGCTGCAGCTACCTGTGAACGACAAGATTGTAGTGCAGACATCAAGGAAGCCAGGTAATCTGTCAGCATATTACAATCAACGTCTGTGATTTTACGAGGTATAGGCGTCCCCCACATATTTGGTGGCCTACCGAAGACCACCTCATACGGGGATAGCCCTGTTCGAGAGTGTGCTACCATTCTCATGTAAAAGAGCGCAACTGGTAAAGCTACTATCCAGTCGACACCTTTTTCTCTACATATTTTGGAGAGTCTTATTTTCAGAGTTTGATTATGACGCTCCACGAGACCTGCTGCCTCGGGATGTCGGACACAGTGGAATTTCCATTGATAGCCTAACAGAAGTGAAACGTGTTTCATTAGCTCGGATGAGAACGGCTGACCGTTATCTGAGTATACGACACGGGGCAAACCGTACCGTGGGAAGAATTCTCGAACTAACTGTTTGGCAGTAGTCGGGGCAGTGTAATCTGAAACCGGGTAGGCTTCTGTCCAATGGGAAAGAGCACATACAACTACGAGAACATATTTGAATCCTCGACAACGTTCCATCTGGATATAATCCATCTGGAGGACTTCAAAAGGGTGATCGGGAGGTTGAAATCCACCTTGCTCTACAGGAATGCTTTTACCTGGATTGAACTGACAACAAATCATGCAGGTACGTACTTTCTGTTTGGCTGCTGCTCGCAAGTGTTTGTTGAACCAAATGTGTTGAATACTATCTAGCATAGCTTTCTCTCCTAGGTGTGCTGGGCTATGTATTGTGTTAATGATAACTTGAACCATGGAGTCGGGGAGAAACCATATAGATTTTCCCTTCGTCATCCATCCTTGATCTGTTTGGATCCCTCCTAATTCAGTCCATTTCTTAATTTCTTCTGGTGTAGCATGTGTCTGTATGTCAATTACATCAAGGGCGGGATCCTTAACTGTCATGCAGTGTGTCGGTGTCGGAACTATTGTCTTTGTCAAGTCAGTTGTATGAATCTGATTCTGAGCAGTCTGTTTAGCTGTTCGGTCAGCTAGATCGTTACCTTGGGAAATAATGTCAGTCACTTTCGTGTGGGCCTTGCACTTCATAATCGATATTGCAGTAGGTAAATGTATTGCGTCTAATAGAGCTTGAATGAGGGGTCCGTGTTGAATGTGGGCACCGTGAGAAGTTAAATAACCTCTCTCTCGCCAAAGCACTCCGAAGTCATGGACGACTCCGAATGCATAACGTGAATCTGTGTATATGTTGACTTTCTTATTTTTGGCTTGAATACAGGCTTGTGTCAGAGCGATGAGCTCTGCTGCTTGAGCTGACAAGGTATCAATACAATTTGTTTCAATGATTTCAGTGTCTGTCGTGACTGCATAAGCGGCCACTAACTCTCCTGTACTGGTTCTCATGCATGAACCATCTACATACAATGTCAGGTCTGGATCTGATAATGGGATATCTGTCAAGTCTTGTCTGGGTTTCGTCGTAATAGTAATGACTTCAATACAATCATGTGCTAATGGGTCTGTTCCACTTAATGGCAAAAGTGTGGCAGGATTTAATGTACTACAACGTCTGATTTCTATGTGTGGCTGGAACAATGTTAGCTCGTAACCCGTCAATCTTGCTATAGTCAAGTGTTGTGTTTGTGTCCGGTTCAAGAGAACCTCTACTGCGTGTGGTACTTGTACTGTCAATTGATGTCCTAATACTATGGCATCGCTTTGTCTGATCGCTAAAGCTGTTGCTGCCACTGATTTCAGACACGCAGGAAGAGCCTGAGCTACGGGATCTAACGTACTAGAAAAGTAAGCACATGGTTTGTGTGATCCTGCTTGTTCCTGAGTGAGTACTGACAAGGCAGTACCTTCGCGTTCTGTAACAAAAAGTGTAAAAGGCTTACTGTAACATGGTGTTGCTAAAACAGGTGCTTGACATAAAGCTTTCTTTAAGCTTTCAAAAGCTTGTGTATGTTCTTGAGTCCAAGGGAGGACAGTCGATGTCGCTGCCTCCTGTGTTGTCAACTGAATGAGTGGTTTTGCTAGAAATGCATATTGAGGGATCCACTGCCTACAGTACGAAGTGAGGCCTATAAAGGCCCGTACCTCCTTTTGTGTCTTGGGTGGTGGCATGTTTATAATCAACTGGATGCGGTCAGGTGTAAGCTGTCTTCCCCCCTTGGACAGCAAGTGCCCAAGGTACACAACTTGCTGGACACAGAATTGTAGCTTCGAAGGGGACACCTTGTGCCCCTTGTCGGCTAGGAAATGTAAAACCGTCAGTGATGCTTTTTCACACTCGGGTTCGCTTCGGGCGGTGATCAACAGATCATCGACATATTGAAGCAGGGCAGTGTTAGCTGGCATGTGGATACTGTCAAGTTGTCTTTTCAGTGCTTGGCTATAGATGCTGGGGCTTTCTGTGAATCCTTGAGGTGCGCGTGCGAATTTAAAACTTCGTCCATTTAAACTGAATCCGAACAAATATTGACTTTCCGGATCGATTGGGACGCTAAAGAAGGCATTCTTGAGGTCAATTACAGTAAAGAACGTTGCTTCTGAATCAATAGCGGTTAGTAATGAAGAGATATCTGGGACCACGGGGTATTGTGGTACAATGCATTTATTCAACTCGCGCAGATCAATAACTAATCGATATACTGGCGGTGCTTTTGGATCAGTTCGTTTAAGAATCGGAATGATCGGAGAATTACATACATTGGAGTCGGTCTCCACAACCACTCCTTGTGCAATGAGCTCGTCAATGATTTGCAGCAAAGCCACTACAGCATCTGGAGGTAACTTGTATTGCCGCATTCGTGGTAATACCACTCCTGCTTTGAGTGTGACTCGATATGGTGTAATGTGCATACAACCTACATCAGTGGGGCCTTGTGCCCATAAATGTGCAGGTAAATTCTGTAACCGGTGATCCATGTCTCTGGACACGTAGTGACCTTTAAAGTCACGCAAAAATAATCGTACTCCTTCCGGAGAACAACATATTACAGCTCCTAGAGCTTTCAGCGTCTTTATACCTAACAAGTTTTCTGGACATGATTTAGTAAGTAATAAATCTGTAGTTCGTGTCAATGGACCAACCGTAAGTGGAAGAGGTTGCGATACTTCATTAATAATAGGCTTTCCTGAAAAACCAAGGGAAATATTCTGTGAGCCTGAGAGGGGTGCCCCTGGAACTTCGTTGTGACTTATAGTTGTTCTGCTTGCCCCTGTATCAACTAGAAATTTTCTGTCTTTCCCTAATACTTGACTATGTACATAAGGTCCCTCTTGGTCTACAGGAACCTCAATAAGGGGTAAGCCAACTTCCTTCTCTAGGCTATTTCATGTGTATCGCTGATAATCGGGATAGTCAGCTTGTGCATACTGGTACATCTGTTGTGTCGTGGTTTGTGTTGCAGCAATAGGCTGCGGCTGTGATACTGCTACGGTCTGTTGTGGAACTGGCATAGGCTGCACATGCTGAGGTACTGGTTGTTGGATCTGATCCTGTCTAGGTGGACGTGGTCTCTCCTTGGTTTTACCCGTAGAGATATTATGTTTCAGAACTGCACAATCGTTTATATAATGACCTGGCTGTTTACAATAGTTGCATGTCCCTTTTACAGGAACCGCTGAATCACTGGACTGTGTCGTACCCTTTTTATGACCGTCAGCTGGAACTGACTGAGCAACAAGCATTTTCATTTTCGTGTCTTTCATACGTCTTTGTTCATGTTCTTGTTCTTCTCTAATTCTATTCTGGTGATACTGTAACATTTGTAACATCTGTGAAGGGGTATTAGCTTGCCAAGTGCTCTCGACTTTCAATACTCTATTCTTAACTTGGGGCAGGGAATTTTCGACTAGTTTTGTCACAAACAGATGTGGATACGACTCGCTATTTGCTTTTAGGCCACTATTAATACCAAAACATTTTTCAAATCGGGAATAAAAATCACTAGTGTCTTCGTCTTGTTTTTGTTTACAGGCTGAAATTGCACCCCAGTCTTCCTTTTTCGTAGTTAATAAACGTGGCAATACTTGCACTAATAATCCTGGTAATGCTGTAGTTTTTCCCCCAAGCCCTGAGCCTGCAGTTCGGGCCTTTTCTTCGTTTTCTACTGCTGTCCAATCAATCTTTTGGTCTCCCACCTCCCATCCCTTTTCTTTGAGTTTCTCGTAAATACCGGCAGGCAATAATACTTTTAATATTTTCATAATGTCAGGATAGGTATAATCACCCATGAGTAACATGTCTTTTATTTCACGGTGGAAACCTGCTGGATCTTTGTCATGGCTGGGTACTAATTTTTTCATTTCCAATAATTCTATTTTAGTTATGGGCGTGTACACAAACACGCGTTTAAAAGTATTGTCTTCACCTTTGACTGGGTGCACTTCACGTAAGGGATTCTGTCTGTCTATGTAATACGTTTTTCTTTCCATGGTGGGAGCTGAATCATGTTCTGGGCATACGAAGACAATGTACTGGTGTCGATATTCTAGAATTTCTTTAATTAGATCAGTACCCGAACCTCTCCATTTATTCGTTAGTAATTCTATCAGGATATCAGGTAGGGGACCAGGATCGGAGTGTTGGCTTTTATACAATATAAGGAGGTGTTGTATCATGTATATACCAGCTAAACGCAGTTCGTCTGGGGGAAGATTCAAAAACGTGTGTGCTAGCGCATCATCACTGTATTTTTCAGAACTGTCAGCCCATTGTACTGCTGACCTGGCTAATTCTTGCTCATCCATAGAATCAAGCACATGGTACCCCCTTCGGTCTCGGAGTAATTTATCAGCAGCCTGGAATAAGTGTTCAGGGGACCTCGTATTTAACATAGGGGCTTGAAAATTTCTGTTACATTCTGAACGTATCGGACGTATTGGATCATTAAAGTATCTGGTATTGTTAAAAGATCTTCCCTTACCTACATAAGCTATCGTTTCTCCAGCTGATTTTTCTAATTGTCCTGTGGACATTTCTGATTCTTCCTCCTCCTCTCCCTCTGATTCATTTTTGTCTGCCTCTAATCTGGTTTCATGTATTCGTTCTACTTCTTGTCGGATCTTTCGGCACATAACTGCTATACTCTTCTGTTTATCATGTTTATTGTCTGCTATATTCTGACCCCATTTGGTAAGTACTTGCATTTCATCCTGATCTACCTCAGGCCTATCTCTGTTTCTGATCAAGCAGTTTATGAAGAATCGTAACAAGAATCTCTGTATATCCACTTTCTGGTATTCCATGGCCTCGTCAATACTTTCAGGGCCTTGCCCTGTTTGGACAAAGCGGTATATATTGTCTAGATGAGCAACCATTCCTGGTAGCATCGTTAAATAGTTCGAAGCTCGTCGTATACGTAGTGATGATAGCAACATTCTGTCCTTTTTACCGGGCACTGGATCATATCTACAATCTGCAAGAGGTTCCTTAAATATATCGGAATTTGCTGTTTGGGGTGTACCTTGGTATGCTAAATCTCTAAAAGTCAATCTATTTCCTGGTGGTGGCGTGGAAAAAATGGCTGTCGCACCTCCTGTCGCACCTTCTGAGGTGCCAGGCGCAAAAGGATTTGTTGAATGTAAGGTAGAGACGGTAGATGCCGGAAGGACTGTAGAAACTGGCGGAACTATTGGAATGTGAGGAGGAGTTTGTTGTTGCGGAGGTGGGGGCGGATGATCTTGGGGTTGAGCACCATCGACAGGTGGTGTGTGTAGCGGAACATTAACATATTCGGGAGCTACATCGTCTAAATAGGAAGAAAGGAAAATGTCCTTTGCGGTCTTGGGGTGTACTTTAATCGGGAGTAATGGAGGTGGCAGATCCTTTGGTATTTCCGGGGTGGCCTTAGGTAAACCCTCGGCCAGAAGAGGATACATACCATTCATAAGAGTGTTTCGTTGCCTGTCTACTTGTTCTGTTTTTACTCGGATACCTTCCTTAATTAATATGTTTTCTCGGGTTTTGTCTGAATTCTCCCTACTTTTCTCTTCCTTTCTGAACGCTTTCTCTGCGCGTCTATGCGATTCTTTACGCCATAATTCAATGGCATCTTTCTGTGACTGTCTGGCTTTCTTTTTCCATAATTCTTCTTCTACTCTCATGATGCAATCTGCATCCCATGTCCCAGCTGCGGGCCATCTCTGACTCTCTGCTAAATCCTTGGTGTAGTCCACCCATAAATCAAGATATAATACGGCATCTAGGCCTTGTTTATGGTACATAAAGTACCCTGGAGTGTCCCTAGGTGGAATGGGAACAGCTTCTTCGAGTACCCCTTTTCTAGTTTTGATCTGTCTTAATTTTGAAAAGAACGGCATCTTTAAACCTTGCTACTTGATTCTTACTCAAACTCTTAATACTTGGACTTGAACACAATTAATACAATGAACACAATAATGAACAATCATTCATACCACAATTTTTAAAACATATTAAAACATTTAACATTTAAAACGAACAATGATAATTAGAAGAAAACTAGTTACTGACATAATACTAATACTAGATAATACTAGATTATACACTAGATATACTGGATGTACTGCTAAACAGTACAGATACACTGCTAAAACAGTGCAGACCGGATCTGTGTACCCAAACCCGTCTTGACCTGCACAAACTAATGTGCACGTCTAAATGCGTCCCCAGCAACGGTACTCACCGGGAAGCACGGAACGGAAGGCCTCGGAACTGAACTGGACTGGATCGGACTGGACTCGACTCGTGAACGGAACTTCGGAACCTGGTGGGCCTCTGTATACCTCGGATCTTGCTCTCTCAGCTAGGCTCTGGTCGGGATCCTTCGCACTTCTCACCGCCTCGTCTGGGTGTTGATCGCAGCCTCAGTCACCCCCGCTTGGCCGGAGGGAGATACAGGAAATCCTGCGGGTACGCGTAGTTGTCCGTCCAGCTGTGGCAGGAGACCGGGCCTGCAACGCACCTCCGGCGCGTGAGATGGGGAAGGTGTCCCTATTCGGGCGCCAATTTATGTGGTAAATATTTAAATTACCTGTACTATTTTTATGCGGTAAAGTCTAATAAGAATAACTCAGTAAAAATAAGAGGCAGAATCCGTGGTATTTGAGGTTCTAAAAGGCTTTATTCCTTACAAAGGAATTATGGTTATGGTTCGAACCAGGCAATCGAATTCCATCACCACGAAGGTTCAGGAAGGGATAGGCAATACATTATTGACAAGTTAACATATATATAGGAAATGCATTACAGTAAGACAGATGCAGGAGGCGTAACAGCTGATATGAAAGATAAGAATACACATACGTAATGAAAAAGGCGTTACAATAGGCGTGCATAAAGGCGTATACTAGAAACGTCATTTAAGATGATGTCACAGGTGGGTCGATCCATAGAGAATCCTGCAATGTCAGCAGAAATACTTGGCAGAGATGCCCGCGCAGTCGCATGACGTGTGATTGACGTGTAACTAGAGGGTGAAGGGGACTTGACATTTAGCTCTACATGTGGAGACAGAAGTCTGGGATGTCAGAACGACCTAATCCCAAATCGTATCTAATATCTTATGTTTAAGGAACTGTATTATTCAAAAGGAAAAGTCTCTCAGACAGGGTCTATTCTATACTGACTGTTAGTGCGTGTACAAGCGTCTAAGTGTCTACATGAGATGCGAGGGGGCATGGGCCTTCCATGGTAACAGGGGCTATGAATTACTTGCATGAAGACAGTGAGGCCGGGCCCTTTGCTCGGTAGCTGGAAGGATATTTACCTAAACTACTAGACAGGAATGCATTGGATGAGGAGCGGAGCAGATAACTTGAAGGCTGAATACAGTCTTTGGCAGGCAACAGGCCGCGTCGGGCACCGTTAGCTGCGCAGGGAGTAGGACAAAGTTCATGGATACAGATGCAGACTCAGGCTGGAGCTTTCAGAGGCAGAAGGCAGGAAAAGGCTTGATGGCAGGATTCAGGGCCTACTCGCCTGAACTGTAAAACGTGAAAAGTGTACCATATAAAGTCGGTGGCCAATCATACTTAGGAACAGAATATCCGACCCATTCATGGCGGATCTGAAAGAGGACATGTTGACGTTGGACGCACATGTATTTGCGTCTTCATAGCTGGAACTGGAGGGAACATACATGTACTTGTAGCATGTACATGGAGCCGTTGGGGTCTAAGATAGGGGACATAACTGATCATAAAAATTCATATTTCCTCAACACTCCCGGCCCCGGGCTGTGATCGTCTGCACACTCCAGGCTCCTGGCAACCACAAGCTGCTTTTTACAGCTCACAAGTGAACTTTGTCCACCCGCACAGTGTTACTCGCTGAGGCACCGAATTACCCATGCCGTTCAGATACTTTAATGTATTCACACTCACTCATAGATCTGCATTCGAGCATGCACCAGGCACAGGTGCACTCTACTAATACCTGTATGCGAAAGCACCACAGAAGCGAACTCATGCGCTCATCAGTCTTGGACGTGAAATGAAATCATATTAGACAGGCACATTGTGTGCACCCCAGACAGACTTGGTCATATGCTTAATGAACAACAAGGCTACACTTGAGTGCACACCTTATTTTCTCGCGTGCACGAAGCCAGGCGTAGCTTCAAAAACACTCAGTGAAAGTGTCTGCGTGACACACAAATACATGTACATAGAGTTTCATCTACTTTTCTACACAGACGGGCATGCAATGCGCCCGGCTCCGGATTATTTATGAGCCATGCCAGGGCTCTGCTGCATCCTGCCTGCCAGAGGCCTACAGAGGCCTGCACGAGACATCCGTCTAGGTGTAGTGCTAGCTTCAGCATAGTGCGGGAAGTGGACTTCAGGTAACATCTCTTAATGAAGCAGTGTATGTACAACATTGGGGCATCTGGACAACCTGGGGATCATAATGGGGGGAATCTGTATAATACATAAAAAACCATATATAACTTTGGCACTCCCTAGCTCCACGCACCGCCTGCAGGGTCCGGACTCTCAAAGAGAGTTACCTGGCTCAGGATCAGCTCCCACTGGCACTCGGTTCTCGATCTGCTCCCATTGGCACTCGGTTCTCGATTGACTCCTACTAGCACCTGGTTCGTTAGCGCTTAATCTCAGAATCCACGCTGAGAGTGCAATCCCAGGCAGGAGTCATCACCACTGTGATGCAATCTGCACAGGCTGCCAGACTTCTGACCCATAGGCCAACCCAGACACTGCTGTCATGCTGGTAATGGCATTACCATAAATGATGGTCTCTACGGTGTGTGCATTAAGTTTACATTCCCTCTCCCACCTCTGAGAGGGATGTGATGGCTCTCCTCATGCTGTGGACGAGTGTGTCCTTTTCAATGATGAGCTAAACTTTTTTTATATTAAATCTTTTTTTAATGAGGTCACTCAATTAAACATAATTATAGACAGGGTAACAAAAATTCTTATAACACTGTTTTATTATAACTTTATTTTCTTTCATGTAAGAACCTCTATAATATGCAACGTGCCCAGATCAATATGGCCAATAGGCTTTCACTTTAAAGTAATGTGTAGTCCATTGTTCATGTTGATGTTTGCAATTGTAAGTATGTTTATTATGAACACATTGATGAACATACAGGTACGGCAGTGATGGGGCAAATTACATTGTGTGCATATTGACACTTGTTTTCTTTTCTGTATAATATGAATTCCTGAATCTTCGCATCGTGACCAGGCCAATATGTCTGACAGCTTTTTGGTTTTATGTAATATGTAGTCCTTTGTTAATGTTGGCAACTGGAGCCATTTCTACATTTAAATAAGGAAGCTACAACGACGTCTTGTATCGTGCTCAAGGTTCGGACTAGCCGAAGCACGTGGATCGCATCCTTTGTAGATTAAATGCTTCCAAACTACAACCCGAGTGCTGAGTCCTTCCTTGTACGAGTGAGAGGAGATTAAATAAATATATATATATATTTATATAAATATACAAAACTTCAAACCATTCCTCGCAATAACCTCTGCCCCTGCATGGTGGTGGGCTGCCGGCCAGGACGCGACCAATCGTATCCAGATACCATTCAATCCTTCTTTCCAAAAGATTGTGCCGAGCCCCAATTTGCTTTTTTAAGCGTGCTTTGTTACATCAAGTTATGGCAAACAACTCCCGACGCGTTTCGAAACCCAAAGGTTTCTTGGTCACCGGTCCAAGAAACTTTTGGGTTTCGAAACGTGTCGGGAGTTGTTTGCCATAACTTAATGTAATAAAGCACGCTTAAAAAAGCAAATTGGGGCTCAGCGCAATCTTTTGGTAAGAAGGATTGAATGGTGTCTGGATATATATATATATATATATATATATATATATATATATATATATATATATATATATATATATATTCACTGGAAAAACCATAGGTTTCAGGGGCGTTATAGTTAGTTGGACATTTCACTTGTACAAAACCCGTGAAATTCCCGTTATAGTTAGTTCAGCTAACTATAACTCGCACCCCCACAATGCACTGCTGATGACGTCACATTTTACATCACTCATGACATGGTCAGTGACATCACTGATGACATCTCAAATGGCATCACTGATGACATTACTGATGACATCATCCAGTGACTGTGTGTTTCTGTAAAGTTTAAATATGTTAAATATATATAGGGAAAGGTGTATTGAAGAATGAGTGGGTGTATAAGTGTCTGAATGGTTGATTTAGTAGGTGTGTGACTGACTCTATAAGTGAGTGATTAAACATATATTTCTGAATGCATGGGTTAGTGAGTAAACTGTGTGAATGTCTGTATCCGTGTGTCTGTTGGTGTGTAAGCGACTGCATGGGTTTGCGAATAGCTACATGAGTGTCTATATGGGTTATTGATTTGTTTTCTGAGTATCTGTATGGGTGCCTGAGTGTTTGTGTGGGTGGGGTGTATGTGACTCTGTGCATAGATGTGTGAGTGGGTGATTCACTGTGTGCATGGTTTAAAGAGTGCATCTGTGATGGACTGTATGGGTGGGTGAGTGTGTATATGGGTGTGTTAGTGAGTGAATGTATATCTCAGTGGTATATGGGTGAGAAACTACATATGTGAAAAGCAGTATATATGTGTGTTGGAGTACATAAATGGCTATAAGTGAGAGTGTGTGATTGTGAGAGTGGCTGTATGGATGAGTGTGTGCTTGTATCAGCGATTGTATAAGAGCGTAAGAATGTGCTAGTATTTGTATGAGTAAGTGAGCTGATGTGTGTATAACTGTATAGGTGAATACATGGGAGTGTGATTAATTCTTTGCATGCCGTACTAGGTGTGTGAGTACCTCTATGGATGAATGGTGGTGTGTGAGTGTCTATATAGGTGTATGAGTGCATATGATAGTCCTGTACTGAGTGCTTGTAAGTAAAAGTGACGGTACGGGTGAGTGAGTGGATGTGTAGCAGTCTGTCATTTAGAGTGGGTGTATCAAAGGTAATAAGGTTACATTAGGGTGTGAGAAGATGCATCAAATTATCACATGGATGATGTCATCAGTGATGTCATCAGTGATGTCATTTGAGATGTCATCAGTGATGTCACTGACCATGTCATGAGTGAAGTAATATGTGACGTCATCAGCAGTGCATTGCGGGGGTGAAAGTTATAGTTAGCTGAACTAACTATAACGGGGGAATTTCACGGGTTTTGTACGAGTGAAATGTCCAACTAACTATAACGCCCCTGAAACCTATGATTTTTCAGTGAATTTATATGTTTTTTAAATGCTAATTTCTAACTATAACATCCCTGAAACCTATGTTTTTTTTAGTGAATTTCTAAGGTTTTTTAAATGCTAATTTCTAACTATAACGTGCCTGAAACCTATGGTTTTTTCAGTGAATTTCAAAGGTTTTTTAAATGCTAATTTCTAACTATAACGTGCCTGAAACCTATGGTTTTTTCAGTGAATTTCAAATGCTAGTTTCTAACTATGACTACAGAGGTAGGACATGTGAAGAAAGAAGAAACAACGCACAGAAAGAAGCAAAAGAAATGCAGAAAGAAGCAACAGAAGTCCACAAAGACGAAGAAAAGTGCAGGAAGAAGCAAGACATGTGCAGAAAGAACCAACAGAGCAGCAGAAAGAGGCCTTGTTGCAAAATCATCCTGTGCCCACAACTTTTTCAGACGGGTACTGGTGGTAACTAACTCTGACTAACCAGGCCTAGACCCAGTGCCATGCTAAAAGACACTTAGAATTCAGTGACAAAACCTACATACACAAGGGAACACTATGCGTTGGGGTACCCCTGTGATTAGCATGACCTCCTCTGTAAGGCCCTAGTACATAATAGGGCAGGGGGATTAAAAGTACCTCTTAAAACGCGCTATGTGTGCAAACAAGCCATGTGGCTGTTTTAAGTTGGGGGATTAAGTTCCCTTGAAACCTGACGGTCCCTAGGGTCTAACTAGCCAACCAGGTACCTACAGTAAGTGCCACAGAGCTGCATTGCAGAGAGGTGTAGAAAGGGGTGTGGCCTGGCCCACTTCTCTGCAACGGAGTGCCCTGGCGCATACTGGAGGTACCTGGTGGGCTAGTTGGCCCCCAGGGACCCTCAGTATTCAAGGGGAATTAATTCCCCAACTTACAACACGCCAGGGGGCATGCCATTACAACACATGCCTTTACAACGCACTAGAAGGTAAGTGATGGATTTTTTAAAAGTTTTAGGGTGTGTATGGGTTTGGGGGTACATGGGAATAGTAGAATAGTAATTTTTACCCCTACACTATCCAACACTAACCCTACTGTTGCACTCACTGGAGTGGGAATAGTACATTTTACCCCTACACTATCCAACACTTACCCTACTGTTGCACTCACTGGAGTGGGAATAGTAATTTTACCCTTACACTATCCAAAACTTACCCGCTGTTACCCCATAAGTATTATGCGTTGTAATGGTATGCGTTGTAGTGGTATGCGTTGTAATGGAATGTGTTGTAAATGTAGCTTCTAAAAATGCATTGTGATGGCATGCGTTGTAAAATCATGCGTTGTAAAGGATGTTGCGATGTAAAAATGGCATTGTAAATGCATGCGTTGTAAATGTTTGGGTTGTAAAGTGTCCTATTCCCTCATAGAGAGGGGTAACTGCTTTGCGAAGGAGGACAGGCTCCCCTTCTGGAATGGTGGTGAGCGGCCTCAGAGGCAAGAGACAGTGGTCTAGGGGCCTTTTCCCCATTCATGTCTTCCCACATGGTAACATTTCTTTTTATTTCAAAACCTTTTCTTTCTTACAGGAAAAGGTAACAAAATTAATAAAAACTATTTGATTACGCATATTGTAAAGGCCTAGGAAGCATGTTTAATAACATAAATTAAAAAAAAGTTTGTCATGAAGAAGATAACATTTCCATATATATATATATATATATATAGCGGTACAATTCACAAACTTATGACCTTAAAAGGAGTGGTAGGTACAATATGGTGACTATTATCTTTAAAAAATAAAGGAATGCATAATTAAAAGTTATTAAGGCGCAGGGGCTGCTTTTGAAAAGGTTTCCTATTTTCAGAAAGGTACGCTGAGATGGAGGTTTGCAGTCCCTTTTAGGACACCATCCCTGCGCTCACAGCCAATCGAAGGATGTCACAAATAGCTCCCTGCATTATAAGGCCATTCATTAGGCAGGTCATTGTACTACTCTGTGCTAGTGGGCATTATACCATTCGACCTACCAGTATACGGGTTTGTTTATATCATAAAACGAAAGGGAGAAATTAAAATGTTATGAGCAAACTGCACCCACCATGAGAGCTGCCTCTATGTACATCAGGCCCAAGCTGCCTTCTTCCTGGTGCATGTCATGTTTGGAACATCTCACAGTTCTAGGTTGAAGGCTTCTCATTAGGGCTCTAGAACTCCCATGGCTCGGCCTCTGAGCTTGTAAAGTTAAAAAATAAAGTTCTACCACTGGCACTTATAGCCTGTTTTTGGAGGACTTACACCGCCGCCAAGGTCTATATGACATCTATTGCATCTGTTCCCTATTTGCCTACAGAAAAAAAACTTTCTGTTTATTTCAGTAATAGCTTTTTTATATTGAAAAGAAGGTAAATAAATACTTGTTGACACCCAGGAGCACAAAAAAAACTGTATTCTATCAAGACCTGGCTGAGACTGCTAACTTCAACCAGAGTGCTCAGGGTTAGTTTTTATTATGTAATGATTTACTTTTAAGGACAATGTGTGACGTGCTAAGCCCGTTCGCCCACCACAATGTCATGCACTTTATTTTCAGTGTTACTGGTCGTGGCAGCACAACTACAAATAACAATAAGGCCATAAAACAATGAATGAATGAATGATTCCACAGCCAGGCCTTCATACATGGACGGCACTCGCGCATTCACGGAGAGAGTGCAGTGGCCCCGGCATGGAGCTCTCGCACACCTGTGTAGAGATGCCCTCATCTTTTTCAAAGCCTCGTACTCACATCCGGCTTGAAAACAGTAGGCCGCGCAGGTACTGAGTGTCTCAGAGTGCTGTAAAGCTGCCTGAAGGCCACATCTTGCCATTGTGAAATATCCTTAAAACACATAACCACATCTTATAAGAATGCTTAAAATCTGTAGAGGAATTATGTGAGTCCACATCGCGCGAGGCCTAAACCCCTCATTCAACTCAATCGCTCCCTGACCATGAATTCTGCAGAACAATACATTAATTCCCCGGACCCCGAAAGCACAGACGTGAGAAGAGCCTGGTGTTGGCTGTGATTTTATGGAGTATGACATATCGCCCCCTGCGGCTTTCGATCCAAACAGTCCGTGCATTTGTCACTTTGCACTGACTGGCGGCAAGAAATATGTGGCGGGGCTCATGGGATGAGGGTGCTGGGTGACTGCAGCTCCCAGACCTCTCTATTCATGGGGAAAAAAGGATTATGGGCTTGTGTGCCTATACAGTGACTACATGGGGGGGGGGGGGGCTCCCTGTGAGCAGTCTGTTGCCCACCCAAGTTTATAAGCAGCTTTGTAGATGGGCGTAGGGAGTTCCAGAACGGCATATAAAGAAAATCTAGAAAATTCTGAAACGGCTGGGGCAGAGTCCTTAGCATGGTCCGTCACAAATCAGGCATCACTGAGGAGTGACTGACCCCACCCCGGCCTCTTCCAGTATCTCATCATCACCAGCCTGTGGAGAAACGACATTTGACCATTTGTTCCGCCGTCCGCCAGGCCTCTGGGTACCAGACTGCGCCTTAAATTCTCACAGCCCAGACTCCACTCCGTGATATGTCATCTCATATCATCATAGGCTTCTTTCAGCAGGGCCTGGGGACAGGCGCAGCCTCTGATGTGCCAAAAGAGTAGACATCTCGGCGAGGTGCGGGCAGAGTCTGCCTAGATCACACGTGCTACGCGACTGAGGGTAGAGGAGCCGTGACTGCACCGGCGAAGGGGGAGGGGTGGGCACCACCTCACTTCCCACTGCACCCTTCCAAGTGGGTGTAGTGAACGGCACCCTTGCAAGAGGGTGTGGTGACTGTCTGACCACCGTCTAGTGTTTGTAAAAAAATGTGGTTCCACCAGCCACTCCTCGCTTCCACGCTCACCCTGGGTGAGTCACCCCGTACCCATCTATCACAGGTATCACTGGTCAGGTGACCCTGCTATTGGAAGGGGCCGGGCGCACGTGTCCTGGGCCTGTTCCAGACACTATTACTATGTATCCGTGTCATTTATACAACTGCATGAGGGCCTGGGGTTCTAACTCTTACAGAGGGGTGTGGCGGATTATAGTCTACACTGCATTTCTCCCCCACCCCCTCTACCCTAAAAAAACAGTCCACTAAAATCGCCGCTATACTTCTGGATACAACACACTCAGTCGTGGCCTCACCTCCAGCCCGGGCCTGTCATCTGCAACCTCGAGTTTAAAGGTAATTATGAACAAATGACCTTATGAACGGCGCCAAGGGGAGGTGCACCAGCGGTGAGAGCAGCAGGCGACCCTCGAGTGGGGAGGGAAATGGGACAGTAGTGAGGGGGTCAGTTGCACAAGCAGTGCGCATTGTTGCACAAGCAGTGTCAGGGGTGCATCATGCATGCACCTAGCACTCTCTGGTGCCACCAGGGAGGTGCTGGTGGGGTGAGTCTGGGATGTTTGGACTGGAGCATCAGGTTATTTTCTCAGACAGCGGTCAGTGGCGGGGGCAGGGACCGTGGTGTAAGAAGGGCTCACTGGCGCAGACGGCAGATACCGCTGGCACATTAAAGTTGGGTGGGCGCTAGGACCCGGGTCGTTCAAGCCTTTGGTGTATCGGTAGCATTAGCAGACATAGGGGCAGACAGACCAGCCCATGCACCAACACATTTAGGCACCTCACGCACAATGGCGGTGCACACCTGCTCAGAAAATGACTGACCGCAGTGCACTGTGGGGAGGACAGGCCATGTGCTGTGCTAATCACCAGTGCCTGTGTGTCCAAGGGTCTGGGTGGGGAGAGAGCGGGGAAAGTTGTAGGTGTGTTCTCTGAGCGGGTGAGCCGTGCTGTACCTGGGAGCAGCGTCGGTGAGGTTGGGACTTGGATGGGCCTGGGGGCTGAGTGACCTGCCGCGCAGGTGAGGTGGTCAGTGCCTGCCTCTTCAGGCAGGGGCATCCGGCGAGTCGTTTACAGGGGCGAGTGGCAACGGGTTTTAAGAGCAGCGGGGAATTGGGATCTATCATCCGATGCCTTGTACAGTCACAAGTCCCTATGGCCTCTCTCTCCAACCCCAGGTGCCCAAAAGATGTTCTCACAGCAACCCCTTGATGAGGGAAGCTGAATGTTGACAGCCACCTCACACTGAAGCCCTATAGACCACCCTTTACATCACTGTTCCACTTTTCATGGGTCTTTAGAAGTGTGGCAGAATTCCCTCCACCAGAGTACCACCACACCTACCCTCCTCAACGATGGGTATTACGCATGAAGCGGTAAACCCAAGCACCCTCACTCACGTTTGGGAAGATTTCAGGGAGCTAAAAGCCACTCACAGGAGTAGCATCAAGAAGCTGAATGCCAACAAATGCAGGGAAAAGACATGACACCACGTGTGCCCTTCTTACACTGGGATGAGCAACGCTATCTTCACCCACAGCCGGCAAGCTCCCTCCCTCATCGTTGCACCTCAGAAGCAATGAAGATACTGCCCTCTTCAAGCAACACCTTACCCACACCCAACCCTCTGGCGATGGAGCCCAGCGGGTAACCCACTTGTCCAGCCGGGAAAGCCCACCTCCCCGCTGGTGCTCTTTAGCCATGCTTTCGAAGACCCGCTCACACACTTGGTGCTGGTGAAAGAGACTTGTTTGTTTCAATGAAAGTATGAAGCTAAGTTTAAGGCGAGATGAGTCTGTAGCCAGTCTCTCTTTTTGTTTGCTTGATGAGCGTAGGGTGTGAAGAGAGAGCAGCATCTTTGAATTAAGTCAGATCCTGAGTGAGCAAGTGAGATTAAACAGACCCAGATGTCTCATAAACTGCTTCGAGGGTGGTGGGGGGGAATGGCAGAGTACCGATTGAGCAGACCTTAAAGGGACGTCGCTGACTGATGTACTGGCACCACTGCCTTAAAATAAAATTACATTAGACTGTCTGAGACCAGTGTAAATTGGGGGCAGTCTAATGAGAAACATGGTGTCTCACCGTGTGAATGGTGGGCTCTAAAGAGATATGTTAACCGCATTGAAGGGCCAGCGGTCTAGAGAGACGGTGTTCAGTCACTGATTGCTGTCTCTTCTCAGTGGTGACAGCACTCGGTGACTATGCCTTGGTCCTCTCCCTTACATGGGAATGTGAAATATAAAGCGCAAGCACCTTTCAGCCGCCGTCAAACGCATACAGCGCTATAGAAAATACAAGGGAATCACTCGAATGGACGCTCTCGCATTCTATAGCTCCCAGTCCTCGCCAGAGCTCTCTCTGCCCAGCCTCCCACCCCCACGCCTCCTGTCACCGGACTCAGCCGCCCGCCCGTGTCCTCAGATGCCCCCCGCTCTGCTGCGCCTTCTCACGTCACTGGTGAAGGCTGTGCACAAGGTAGCCTCTCCAATCCAGTATACGGGTAACGGGCCCTCAGCGAACCACCCCTTCAAGCAACCGCGAACGGCCCCCTCCCGCTACATAATGCTTCTCAGTACACACTTCATGTACTGTTTCTCTGAGCAGCGTTGTTGTTTATATAGTATACATCGCCAAATGAGACCACTGCAATACTGCCTCTATATATACCGCTCCTCACTGCTCTGCGTCATAGTATACCTTGCATGAATGCCATGCCCTCTTAAAGAGCACCTCATTACACTCCTTACTACACCCTCGCTCACTATACGGCCTTTAGTATAGCGCCTCTCGTTATACTCGTAACCTTCTGCCCTAATAGTACAACACTCGCTATACTCTGTGTGGCACTAGCTCACCATCCCACCCTCCGAGTATACCACCTCCCGACATACAACCCTTCATTACACCAGCCTCAGTATACCGCCTCGAAAGACACAGTCCCTTCGTATACTGCCTAATGCTTAATGTTTAATGCGATGCGGTGTATTAAGTGCATAATGAGATGTGCGGTAGCATATCATTATACACTTTCACCGCATCTTAGCATAGCGCCTTTCCATAAGTATGCTTTTAGTATGGCACCAAGAGCAATCGTTCCTCCTACTTATGAGTCGCTCTTTGCTCCTACACTTTCTAGCCTGCCAAACTGTTGCACTTGTTTATGAGGCAGGACAGCTGCCCCCTTCCCCTCTGTGTGCAGCTCTCATTGAACAACTTTCAGCATCACAAACTCACACACGGCCACAGAACAGCCCCTCTTAAAGTAGGAACTCTCAGCATGTTTAAACCTCTGTATCCCGACCCATCTATATATCCCTCCGTGTCACGGCCCCTCCATACACACATGTGACACTGCCACTCCGTACACACCTCTGTGTTACGCCCCATCATACACACCTCCGTGTCACGGCCCCTCCATACACACTCCTGTGTCATGGCCCATCCATACACACCGCCGTGTCACGCTCCCCGTGCACGTCATATTCTTGCCCACCGCGTCATCGCTGAGGGCACTGGCTTTTGATTAAGGAAGATGCCCCATGATTCCCTCGGTACACCGCCCCATCGGTATACACTTACCCAGTATACCACCCTCCGTATACCACCTTTAGTGTTCCGCACCCCCTTGCTGAACGACCCTCTCTATACATCATACTCCTTACATTCCATTCGGCCGAGCTCGCCCTTGAAGCAGAGCAAATTGCACACCCTTGCCCTCGGTATACCGCCCACCTCAGTATGGAACCTGTCAGTATACCACCACCGTCACTTTACCACCCTCAGTACAACGTGCCCCCTAACATTCTATCCCGCAGAGCTGTTGCTGCCGCCCTTGTCCATGAAGTAGTGCATATTACCCTTAGTCCCCTAGGGGTCCCCGCATCTTCAACCTGCAACAGATGCACAAGAAATCAGTACACTGATGTTTCTTCATCTGCCTCTCCTTCTTCCTCCGAGTGTGGGGTTTGGGGTGGGAAGGACGGGAAAGGGGGTCGCTAGTCCAAGTCGAGGAGCCTCCCAGTGCGCAGAGAGCTCCTCAGAAATACTAAGAAACCACACAATACTGATGCTGGTTGCTCTGTTGTGAAGAGCAGCCCGCTCCTGTCGGTCTTGGGTTCTCAAAAGAGGGAGGAGGACGGCCGCCTAGTTGACCCTGCCTGCACTCGGATTGGGAAACTACAGCTGACTGCATAATGCCTAATGGTAGAAACGGCCCTGGGTTACACGAAGGAGCTAACAGGAACAAGCTAATAGCAGCAGCAAACTAAACCCAACTGCTGCTGTTGGTGCAATTATATTAATTTTCACTTGATGCGAGGCACAAGATGGCTGCCAACACTTCCTGGTTTGAAGTGTTGGCAGCCAATTAGAGCCAAGCTCGTGCTGTCGGTTAGGCTCCGCCCACATATATCCATGTCTTTTTACTTTAATATTTCAAAAACTACTTAACGGATTTACACCATTTTTAAACAGGTCGCTTTCTAAGCCAAGCAGTACCTATTTGCCAAATTTGGTGTAATTCCATTCAGCAGTTTTTGCTATAACTGTGTCTAAATTTTCCTATGGGAAATTGGTTTTTTGACATCTATTTTTTGATTCTCTCAGGAACTACAGAACGGATTTACACCATTTAATAAAAGGTCTCTTTCTGAGCCAAGGGCAACCTTTTTGCAAAATGTGGTGTAATTCTGTTCAGCAGTTCGGGCTGTAGCCTGTTCCAAAATTTCCTATGGGAAATAACATGGAGAAAACATGTTTTGGGACCCCCCTTTTTTCTTGGCCCCCGCTTGCTAAATCACCCCCAAACTTTCAGGATAGGAGCTGATCTGCCGCCCCACTAGTTTTGAAAATTTCACGAAGATTCGTCATCCGGCCCCTGAAACCTATGGTTTTTTCAGTGAATTTTTAAGGTTTTTTAAATGCTAATTCCTAACTATAACGTGCCTGAAACCTATGTTTTTTTCAGTGAATTTCAAAGGTTTTTTAAATGCTAATTTCCGATTATGCCTACAGAGATAGGACATGTGAAGAAAGAAGAAAAAACACACAGAAAGAAAAAAAAGAAATGCAGAAAGAAGCAACAGAAGTCCTCAAAGACGAAGAAAAGTGCAGGAAGAAGGATAACGTGCAGAAAGAACAAACAGAAGAGCAGAAAGAAGCCTTGTTGCAAAATCATCCTGTACCCTCAACTTTTTCAGATGGATACTGGTGGTAACTGAGTCTGACTAACCAGTCCTAGAGCCAGTGCTATGTTAAAAGACACTCAGAATACAGTGAAAACACCTACATGCACTAGGGAACACTATGCATTGGGGTCCCCCTCTGATCAGCATGACCTCCTCTGTAAGCCCCTAGTATGTAATAGGGCAGGGGATTAAAACTACCTCTTAAAACGTGCCACAGGGCGTGTTTGCACATGTCACCTCAGGCCCTGTCCCCTCCCTTCTCCACTGAGAAAACACACCCTGTGGCCGTTTTAAGTTGGGAGATTAAGTCCTCTTGAATCCTGAGGGTCCCTAGGGTCCAACTAGACCACTAGGTACCTCCAGTAAGCGCCACAGAGCTGTGTTGCAGAGAGATGTAAAAAGTGGCATGGCCTGGACCACCTCTCTGCAATGCAACTCAGTGGCACTTACTGGAAGCACCTGGTGGGCTAGTTGGCCCCCAGGGTCCCTCAGGATTGAAGGGGAATTATTTCGCCAACTTAAAACGCGCCACAGGGCGTGTTTGCACACGTTATCTCAGGCCCCGTACCCTCCCTTCACCACTGTGTAAACACACCCTGTGGCCGTTTTTAGTTAGGAGATTAAGTTCATTTGAATCCTGAGGGTCCCTAGGGTCCAACTAGCCCACTAGGTACCTCCAGTAAGCGCCACAGAGCTGCGTTGCAAAGAGGTGTAAAAAGTGGCACGGCCTGGACCACCTCTCTGCAACGCAGCTCAGTGGCGCTTACTGGAAGCACCTGGTGGGCTAGTTAGCCCCCAGGGGCCCTCAGGATTGAAGGGGAATTATTTCCCCAATTTAAAACGAGCCATAGGGCGTGTTTGCACACGTCACCTCAGGCCCCGTCCCCTCCATTCCTCACTGTGTAAACACGCCCTTTGGCCGTTTTAGGCTGGGAGATTAAGTCCCCTGGAATCCTGAGGGTCCCTAGGGTCAAACTAGCCCACTAGGTACCTCCAGAAAGCGCCACAGAGCTGTATTGCATAGAGGTGTAAAAAGGGGCGTGGCCTCAGAACACCTGTCTGCAACATAGCTCCGTGATGCATACTGGAGATACCTGTTGGGCTAGTTGGCCCTCAGGGACCCTCAGTATTGAAGGGGAATTAATTCCCCAACTTACAACTGGCCAGGGACGCGCTTGCAGAGTGCTGCAAGGAGGGGGCGTGGCCTCCGGCACGATGCCGGTCTTTAATTTATTTTATTTTTTTTAGAAAGAGGGCTGTGTGGCCCTCCTTCTTTTTCTAATTTATTGGCCCTGGGGACCCCATCCCCCAGGGCCTGCACTCTAATTTTTTTTGTTGAAAAAAATACATTTGGAAGGGGGCTGCGTGGCCCCCCTCCCAAGGCCTTAATCGGCCCCGGGGACCCCAACCCCCGGGTCATGGCCTTTTTTTTTTTATTCTTTAGGAGGGGGGTCGTGTTGCCCCCCTCCTCAGGCCACTTATGGCCCCGGGGACCCCATCCCCCGGGGCCGGCCTTTGTTTTTTATTATTTAAAAAAAAAATATATTTATAGAAACACCTAGGACATGCTGGACAAACCGTATGTACCTATCACCATGACGATTTGCGTGATATTCATTAAAAGGCGACTATGCATACAATGAATCCACGTGGAATGTATTTACACCACGAGTGAAGCTCTGACGTGTCTGACGCCCTACCGTGCCTAATCCCGGCGCCCCAGCCGGTGGGTACTCTCCAAGTGGACACCCTTGTTGTTTATTTATACAAACATGGGTAGCTATTGACAGGCACATTTAATACACACGCACATCAAGCCATTCAAACGTGATTTGGCAAAAATTCGACCAAACTATGCAAGAAACCCCCCTCACGGTTAATAAAACAAACATCCACCGCTGGATGTGTAATACTTTTATTTTACTCTCTGGAAAGGAGACAAACCTCACTTGAGAGTCACAGCGTGCTCCTGGCTGAGCCCAATGCTGTGTTACACCCACCAGTGCCCGTCGATTGCCACACACCTCTGTGTTGTATTCCACCAGCTAGTGCGTATGCTATGACACTCAATAGCCCATGTGCACTGTAACACCACCCCGTGAATATGTCATGCCACACTTGCCTTTGCACGGGTTATATTGCCCCATATAACGTGCCTTCGTTGATGCCTATGTTATAACGCACAGCGCTATGCCATACATATTACAATCTGGGATCCAATTCATTGTCACAGTGCATATGCAACGTTACACTCCCCAGCACATATTTTATATTACAACTTTAGAGACTATTTAGGTTACACAACACTGCCCTGTGCATATTACACTCCAAGGCGCATATCGCATATCACGCGCTAGTGCCTGTGCTATCTCGCGCTCTCCAATGAATCTGTCATTGCGCACAATGTATATACTATATCTAGTTTTCATTTTCAATCGTGCTCTCAGGACTATATTCTATATAACACTGCGTCCACCTACCCTTTTCACGGACATTATATTTTGCGCTGGGGGTGGAGGGTCAGGGGGTGTTTCTGCCAAGTGAGCCCGGAGTCACAGTCACAAACGTCCTCTTCTTCCTGAATAAAAGTGAGATTATGCTGCATACTTCTTCATATTTTAAGTAGTTCGCACAGACACACATTTTAAAAACAATAACGTTCCTAATACCCACCTTCTCTGAACAGTTAGCTTGCTGCCCCATCCACCTCCTCCCTATCCTCTGTTGTCTGAATCCATGGACTAGCCTCCTCCCTCCTGCCATGCATGGTCTGATGTGCTGCAACTGCCCTCCTTTTCGCATGATGTACCAGTCCACTCCTCCTGCCCTCCATTACCCAATTCTATGGTCCATCATTGACCTCCTGTTTAGACTCTGAGCTTAGCTTGCTGCCCCTATTCTCGGACATTACATTTTGCGATGGGGGGTGGAGGTTAAGGGGGTGTTTCTGCCAAGTGAGCCCGGAGTCACAGTCACAAACGTCCTCTTCTTCCTGAATAAAAGTGAGATTATGCTGCATACTTCTTCATATTTTAAGTAGTTCGCACAGACACACATTTTAAAAACAATAACGTTCCTAATACCCACCTTCTCTGAACAGTTAGCTTGCTGCCCCATCCACCTCCTCCCTATCCTCTGTTGTCTGAATCCATGGACTAGCCTCCTCCCTCCTGCCATGCATGGTCTGATGTGCTGCCACTGCCCTCCATTTAGCATGATGTACCAGTCCACTCCTCCTGCCCTCCATTGCCCAATTCTATGGCCCATCATTAACCTCCTGCTCAGCTGTTGTGCTTAGCTTGCTGCCCCTATTCTCCTTCCCCCTGCTCTCCGATGTCTTTGTGCATGCCCCTGCTCCATCCTTTTTGCCCACCATGTTCCATGGACCTGCCACTCCTATCTACTCTGAGTGTTCTGTTGAGCTGCCACACCCCTCCCACCTGCCTAGCATTGTCAGATGACTGTAACCTGTCCCTGCCACCTCTACCCTGCCTGTCCACATGCCATGCCCCTATCCCCTTCCTCCTATCCTCCATGGCCCATTTTACTGCCACACCCTTCTGCCCTCCCTGGTCTGTTGTGCTGCAACTGCTCCACCTGCCTGCCCTGCGTGGTCTGTTGTGAGGCCCCTTCCCCTGAACACTCTTGTCTGTGCCCAGGTCCTGACCCTCCCTTCTATCCTCCATGGTCCTTTGTGCATGCCCCTGCACCATCCTTCTTGCCCATCATAGCCATTGTGCTGCCACTAACCCTCCCGCTTGCCATGCATGGTCTTCTGTGCTGCCATGGCCCCTCTCACCTTCCCTGTGTGGTCCGCTAGCTTCCCCTGACCCCTCCCACCTTCCCTTAATGATCTGTGTGTATGCCATCATAGTCTCACTGTTGCTCTCCATGGTGTGTCTTGTTTCTAGTGCCCATCCTGCCTGACCTCCATGGTCATCTTGCTGCTCCTGCCCTGCCCCCTTGCCCCCAGCTGTCTGTGTCAATTTGCAGACCCCTATTCCCTCCCTCCTGGGTTCTCTGTTCCATTGTAATGCCCCTGATCTGTCCCTCCTGCCCTTTATGGTCTGTTATGCTACAGCTTTCTCTCCTGTCTGTCCATTTTGGTCAACTAGCTACCATTGCGTCTTTCCCCTCTGTTCTCTGTTGTCCATGTGCATGGTCCTGTCCCCTCCCTATTGCTTTCTATGGATTGTTGTGCTGCACTCCTGTCCCGCATGCCCTGTGTGGTGTATTGTGCTGCTGCAAACCCTGATGCCTGCCCTGTAGGGTCAGTTTTGTGTACCTCTCCATGTCCCTCCTGTCCACTGTTATCCGAGTCCATGTCCCTACCCCAATTCCTCCTGCCAACCATGATCCAATGTACCATACTTGCGAACATTTTGAACTTGGTTAGAGGGAGATTTTGAAAAAAAACTGGGGTATTGATTTTCCCCTTTGCGTTACATTGAAAAAGAGGAGATTGTAGACAGGAGACAGATCAAATAAAGCCCATTTGAGCTTAAAAACATTGGACGTTTCCTGGCTGAAACTGGTCTGTTGGCATGTATGGTTGTACTACCACTGCCTCTTCCTTCTGTCCACAATGGTCTATTATATTGCCACAGCCTCTCTTGCCAGTCCTGTATTGTTGGTTTGTTGCCCCTGACCCCCTTTCCACTGCCCTCCATAGTCTGTTGTACTGCCACGGCCCTTCCTGCCTGCTCAGTGTGGTTAAACTGTTGCCTTTGCACCCTCCTACCTGCCTTCAATTTTCAGAGTCCGTGCCCCTGGCCTCTGCCTCTCAACAGTATCCTAATGAACAACTAGATTGCTAACATTCTATATTTATTACAAAAGTGTGGAACGCCTGACGTCATCTTGATGTAATCAAAACTATAATACCTAGAGCATTTCCTTTAGAAATTACATATATGAGAGGGTCTTATTGGCATCAACATTATGGTTAGTGCTCTAAATAAGGACATATTTTCTGAGTTTTCAAATAGCGACAAAGCACTTTTAAATTATTTGTTATCTTTATGTTTTTTTATCCAGTTGACCACTTGATTAAATGTTGCACTTAGGGGAGAGGATGTGGTGTTACTTCCAGAACTGCAGACTTTGCAACTGGGGAACCAGGTTGGAGTTTCTGCTTCAGCTCGACATTCTGTGATTCTGGTCAAATCACTTAGTCTCCCCATGTCTACAACCAAAATGAATTTGTTCTTGTGTGATGTAACCAATGCTCATGTAAAGCACTCCAATACCTGACAAGTCTGCACTATATAACACTGCAAAAACACAAAATAATAAGTGTTTTGCACACGTCTGTCATTGGGCTATATTTGGGCTACATCTGGGTGATTTTGGGCTACATTTGGGCTCTTTTGTCTCCGGTGGCCATCTTGGGAGATTTATTTGTTATGAAGTTTCCTAATTTCCTCATGTACTGCAGTCTCCTCAGTAGGAAATACTTTCAGTTTTTTACTTTGATTCCAAAGGCATTCAGATGTGTCACACATTTGCCATACATTCAGAATGTTAGCACTCTTTTTGCTCATTAGATCACTGTAGTAAAGCTACTGCTCACCAGGGAAAACTGCTGCTGGTATTGAAAGTGCATGTTTCAGTCTGCATGTCAGAATTGTTTAATGAAATAGAAGAGGATTTCAGAAGTCACTCAAAATGTGCCCTAATTTTTCTTTCTGCAGCACTAATCATACTTTTTATGGAAAAATGAACCCCCTCATTTTGTTCCTTTTTAAATTAAATGTTTTAAGAGTTACCACTTTAATCCAAGCAAGATGGCTTCAGGTGTGCTATACGTTTATCATAAGTAGGACTGTTAGCGCTCTAGTTGTTCTTTGGAACACTCTGGGAAGCTGCAGTAGAACACAAAGGAATCAACTGACAGTCTCTGCCCTTGTTGGATGTACATGTTTTACTGAGAATGTCAGACTTCATTCTCACATGACTGAGAAAGATAATGTGAATTTACAGAAAATAAGCTCTCAGTTTAGCTTATAGATCACCTTCCAAACCTCTGTGGGAAAAGCATGAGAAATATTTTTCTCTCAATCATGATATCCCAGCAGAAGGCTTTTTCACATGGTGAAAACACCTTAGAACATACCACAATTCCTAAAATGAGTATGGTACCATCAACAAATGATTTAAAATGTAACTAAAGTCTTAAAACATTCTATTAACTGCAATGCTTTTTAATGAGGTGCTATCATGTATATTGGTCCCAAGATGGCTGCCAACACTTCTTGGATGAAGTGCTGACAGCCAATCAGATCTCAGGATGAGATGTGTGCTTAGGCTCCGCCCACATATATATATGATTTTACTTTGGATTTTCTCAGGAACTACTGAACAGATTGACACCAGACCTGCAAAAGGCACATCCCTGAGCTGAGGACTACCTCTCTGCTAAACTTCAAGTAATTCTGTTCAGCCGTTCGGGCTGTACCTTGGACTAAAGGTCCCTATGGAAAATTGCATGGGGAAAACGTGTTTTGGGACCCCCATTTTTTCTCAGCCCCCGCTTTACGAATCCCCCCGAGACTTTCAGGGTAGGAGCGGAGCGGAGCGCCCCACCTATTTTGAAAATTTCGCAAGGATTCGTCAACCGGCGCCAAAGTTATTCCAAATAGAATGTTGCGGATTTCCTAAGGAAACACGGTCCTAACTATAACTATCTACTGGCGACCGCCAGTAGATAATATATTCACTGAAAAAACCATAGGTTTCACACACGTTATAGTTATAGTTATAGTTTGCTGGACATTTCACTCGTACAAAACCATTGAAATTCCCCCGTTAAAGTTAGTTCAGCTAACTATAACTCGCGCGACCGCTGAACTAACTATAACGAGGGAATTTCAATGGTTTTGTACGAGTTCTTGCCTTTTCTGTACTTCTCTTGCTTCTTTCTGCACTTCTCTTTCTTCTTTCTATGCCTTTATTTCTCTTTCTGCACATGCCTTACCTATCTAGGTGTAGTTAAAAAGTCTCATATTAAAAACCTTAGACACTCACTGAAAAAATCACAGGTTTCAGAGACGGTATAGTTAGAAATTAGCTTTTAAAAAACCTTAAAAATTAACTGAAAAAAACATAGCTTTCAGGGACATTATAGTTTGAAATTATCATTTAAAAAACCTTTGCAATTCACTTAAAAAAACACAGGTTTCAGGGATGTCATAGTTAAAAATTATCACTTAAAAAAACGTTTGAAATTCACTTAAAAACTATAGGTTTCAGGCACGTTATAGTTAGAAATTAGCCTTTAAAAAAACCATCGAAATTCATTGAAAAAACCATAGGTTTCAGGGACGTGGATGATGTCTTCAGTGATGTCATTTGAGATGTCATCAGTAATGTCATCAGTGATGTCACTGACCATGTCATGAGTGATGTAATATGTGACGTCATCACCAGTGCATTGCGGTCGCGCGAGTTATAGTTAGCACAACTAACTATAACGGTGAATTTCTCTGGTTTTATATGAGTCAAATGTCCAACTAAATATAACGTCCCTGAAACCTATGGTTTTTTATTGAATTTAAAAGGTTTTTTAAATGTTATTTTCATATTTTAATATTTATAAAAACCTATATTTTTTCTATTTTTGTGTAATATTTTGGAACTCTACTATTCTTTTTTTAAAAATTGTTTAAAAAGTATGTAATGTGTTATATCTTAAAAAAATGTATGTGTATCTTTTTTTTTTTTTAAGAAAACTGGCGTCCCGTACCGGTAGTGTACCAAGCTCCATCAGCACACGAATCCTATCCGCCATATTGGTAAACTCGTATATGATGCACATTTCATATAAGACGGGTTTGTGGCACCCCGTCCCATGTAACAATGTATACGTATGTGGTTGCGCCAGCTTCTACTTTGAAATGCGATGGGTACGTAGTACCAAGCCGCGCGTTACATCATGTGCGTATGGGTTCTCGCTGCCAGGCCCTGTGTTACGTTATTGACGTATGGTGTTCTGCCGGGTACGCCATTCCCTCATTTTTTTTATGTCTCAAAACTATATCTAAATAAGTTTAAAGTGTATATGAGAGCAAGCGATAATCTAAAATATTTTAAACATTTATATATTTCTAACTGTAATAAACGTATATTATGGTAATATTTTCTCAAAATCGCGTCGGGTGTGGCCTCCTAGCTCGCTCGGTGCGCGATTGCCATGTGACCTTAAAAAAAAGCATTTGATTGGTTCATAACATTTCCCATTGTAACAGTTGAAGACCCCCCATTTTAGTCATTCTCTCTACAGCTTTTGATGGGAGACTCCTCTTCTGCTTAGAGAGCTTTTTTGAAAGCTTTTTGCTATGTACACATATCTGATACTACACACAACATGCAACCATCATCTTCATCAATATTTATGCTCTGTAAAGTAGCCTTCCACCTGTGATAGCCATGCACGTAAAAGTTACATGCCCAAAGTTTTCCCCACTGCCAGAGGTAACATGTTTGCATACGCTGTCCACAGCACAATGTAATGTGGCATGGTCCAGGGGCAGTATCATGCATAGATAATGAACACAGAGACACAGATAGATAGTAGAAGTGGGTAAGGGCACGTGTGCTCGACTCCTCTTTATTACCAGAGTCACATATCCAGTAACGTCTGTGCTGGATGTGTGTGGGGTGAGTGTAAAGCAGTCCTCGGAGAATGGTTGCTGCTAGCATCAACTACAACAGTAATCATTGGATCATAAACAGAGATTCAATAATAAAAGGGTCAATAGTTTGTGTTGCAGTAAGGTAGGGACAGTAGATGAGAAATAATACACAAAAGATTCTATCGTAAAAGAACTATAACTTGTGGTATACTGAGATACAGCCAGAAGATGTGAAATAATACACAAAAAGATTGTATCATAAAGGGTCCATCAGTTCAAGTGCACTCAGATAGCCACATCAAAAGCATTCAGCATGTGCACAGCCAGCGATGATGCGTGGATGATGCGTGCTGCGGGCGGGCCGTACTAGGAACAATGTCTGTTGCCTACAGTACTGCATCATCTGCAATAACGACTCGATCTGAATAGTAAACACTGCTGTCTGCAGTGTAGGCCAGAGAGAGCAGTCAGCAAGGGCCCACAGCCACGTGGCGTTGACTTGAGCTGCCCAGTTTGTCACACACGAAGCAACAAAAACCGTGTGCGGAGCCTGCAATGATGCGTATGCGTGGTGTGGACAGAGCGCACTGGAGCAATGTCTTTTGCCTACAGGACTGCTTCATCTACAATAGCGACTCGATCTGAATTGTGAACACTGCTGTCTGCAGTGTAAATTGAAAGCAGTAGTCAGCACAGTCATCCATGAATAATTTTTCTCACTTCCTCTTCACAAAATAGAACAACATAAATTACAAAAAACTCTGCAATAAATAAATCGAAAAATTCGAATTGTGATCTCTGCTGTCCACAGTGTAGACTTTTATTCATTGTTCTTTTCCACTACCAAGAAGAATTTGGTTATTGTACTAAACCTATAACTCATCTAAAAAAAGTTCTTCAAGCAAGAATACTAAAAGGATATTGTGTATATTTCAATAGACGTTGTAGTTAGTTGCCTACTGGATTCTGTAATTAAACAATCACCACTCAATCTGAATTGTGAGCCCTGCTGACCGCAGTTTAGGCCAGAGGCAGAGGTCATTAACGCCTCACAGCCACGTGCCGTTGGATTCGGAAGCATGGAGTTGCTTACACCTGATCAGAGGGGGTACACACAAATCATCACAGACTTTAACTTCTGACATCCTCAATCATAAAATCAAGACCCCTTTTCACTGTTCGGACCTGCTGTACCGTGGTGTACTCCAGCCACGGCAGTCAACCAAGCCCAATAATCATGTGCAGTAATTAGCTACGGAAGCACAGAGTCTGATGCACCTCAACGGAGGGAGTTCTGTGAAAACCAAGCAGCAAGTAATATCGGGCATCTTCCATTCTGGAATCAAGACACCGTTCCACTGTTGGGACCTAGAGTTGGTTACACCTGGTAGAAGGGAGTACCTTCATCTCCACTCTCAGATGCAGTTCTAACATCGTCCATTGTGGGATCAAGACCCTGTTTCACTGTTCGGACCTGATGTACCGCGGTGTACTCCAGCGACTGCAGTCAGCCAAGCCCAATAATCATGTGCAGCAATTAGCTACAGAAGCACAGAGTCTGATGCACCTCAATGGAGGGTGTTCGGTGAAAACCAAGCAGCAGGTAATATCGGACATCGTCCATTCAGGGATCAAGACACCGTTCCACTGTTGGGACCTAGAGTTGGTTGCACCTGCTCGAAGGGAGTACTTTCATCACCACTCTCAGATGCAGTTCTAACATCGTCCATTGTGGGATCAAGACACCGTTCCACTGTTGGTACCTGTTGGACTACTGTGTTAGTAGTATACAGAGCACTCCACGGTGCTGGGCCTCGGGCTGGGAACTGTGTGCCTGTGTTACGGTAGCCAGCATTGATCTCAGGAGGCTTCCGAGCTCGCAGACCTCGACCCAAAAGCTTACGCCAGCACGTGGTGGGCCCTCTTTCATATACGGCAGTGTTGAAAGGTGAATTGTGGTGCATATGTACGTCGCAGCGGTCATGACGGTTTCTGGGTACCAGCAGGCTGAGAGCATTATTCAAGCAGCCACCTTCGCTCATGCCGTCAGCCTCTTGGTGGTGTAAGCTCCACAGACCTGGCAGACATGTTCACCATTCCAGAAGAGAACCAGACCCAGAGAAACGTGCCTTTTATTCATACCCATACGCTAGCCGTGCATACGCCGACCCAGCCCACTACGCTAAAGATTTTGGGGGGGAGGGGGAACGTACACACTATGTTTACGTAATCTTTCCTACTGACTGTACTATCATGGTTGCGTCCACTGTCCACTTCACTCAATAGACCATCAGTGTATGTTGACAAGTACATGTCTGTGCTCTGCATACTCAAGTCTGTCTGGCACATCCCCTCAACACTTTGCATTGTATACTTTTATAATCGAGAATCACTGGCCATCTTCGCACATACTTTGCTCCCATCTCTCCCCGCATTCTCCATTGTGTGGCAGAGGTGCTACACCATGTTTGGTTTGTGTACATGGCTAGCCACGGTTCCCACAGAACGTAGTGTCATTGTGTCTGCTAGGTGTACATGTTGTTTGTCATGTTGTATGTGATTATATAAGCTAGCGCATTTATTTACGAGCAGTGGTTTCTCCCATTTACATATCGCTGTCTTAAAGAGGATACAGAAGTTTTTCTCACAGGTGAAAAGTGCGACCACAATGGCAGTTATTCATTGCTATGCAAGAATGTCCAACTGCACGACGCTTCTAAGCTTACAGCCCCCAATCTTGCGTGCTTTCTTAAAAGCACGCCAACTCCCACAATCAGACCAACATTCACACAGCTTTCTAACAGCAGTTATCTGCTTCTTAATAACATGGACTGCTACGGAATGTAAGCTGGTATACCGTATGTCCTTACTGTTTCAAACCGGGTAACTTCCTGTGGCAATCTCTATTCCTACCCATACAAAGTAACTCCCAAAGTTGAACTTGGCCTTCAATACCTACTTTCAAAACAGATTTTATTAAACTGAGCAAACTGAAAGCGCTTTTGTTTCAAACACAAGTGTCCCTCACTTCTACAAAAGTAATTTACCGACTTCAGATAGCACGAACTTCAAGTAAAATACAGTCCCTTTTAAATACGAACCTCCCATTACACTTTGAGAATTGTTACACAATTTTCAACACATCTGACATTTAAGCTCTGCACACTTTTTTAACACTGTCTCCTCTGGCCTTGTCACAGGCTTTCAAACAGTTTTTTGTATAATACCAGACTTCATTCATTTGCTCATCTCTGGAATAAGAGGAACGGCTGGGCCCCCTGTGGTAATTAGCATGTCCGACAGAATACGCCTCTAAGCGCAGCTACATCAATACCGTGAAAAAATAGAACAACTTTTCGGATGCCTGCCTCTATCTATTATCGGAGCCAGCTACAACATGTCTCATCTCCGTGTAAGGTCAGGAGCCTATCCCTCCCAGCTACTAGGATCAGTTCCACAGGAGTGAATCCCAAAACTTAGAGTGGACCTATCTCATCAGAGGTTCCTTTTTAAATACAGTCAGCCATTTGTCAATATCATCACCTCGGTGTACAGCCTGGGATTAAACCCACTAACCCTCGGCATCTCAGCATCTTCTTCATTGTCGCTCCACCATTTCCTATTACTTTCCACTCCTCCCACTTCTCTCTAGGTAGTGATAACTTCTTCTCTTCCAGGGCTATGGAAGCCAACCAAGCCTCAAGGTCTTGTATTCAGATGGCCCTCTCTGGGTTCTTTGTGGAGGAGCCTTCCCTCATCCCATTAGCTGGAAGGATGAACCTAGTATGAAAAATAATAGATGAGGTGTCATCATCGACCTTCTGGAGGTGATTGGAGGGGTCACCCTCCCCTTCCTTCTCTGGAGCTGTCTGTGCCCAGGCCTTAAGGGACCTAACCAAATCTGCCTTCCAGAACTTGTTGCTATTAGGTAGCCCCCTGGACCTACACTGAAACATAAGCTCAGCCACTGTGAGTTTATGCAATTTAATGGATCCAGGTCCTTTGTATTCATAGTTTTCGGTCGCACAAACTTCACAAATCTGCTACAGAACAAATATAGAAAAATCTAAAAGGTGGATCAAAAATCAGTTTTAGTCCTAATTTAAAGAAGGCAACAATCTGTTTTTATTTTAAGTCAATTTAGCATATTGTTAAATATTTTAACTTACTTTACAGTATGGTGTACTTTAAACACAAATACATATCCTCATAACTGAACACCAAATTTTGGAAGGCGGATTACTAGTAGGAGTAAATATGTACCTGCCCCTAGAAATAGGGCCACCAACTTAACATAAAGTCCAGTCAAGGTCTCAATACATTAGCCCTTGGCCCACCCCTTGGTTGGTAACTGCGAAGAGGCAGGCTTAATTCAGGAGACTGGTATGTAAATAATTTTTAAAAAAACAACACACAATAAAAAGTAAGACACAACACACAATTAAAATCCACACCAATTTATAAGAATAAGAAATATTTTTATCTTGAAAATGACACCAAAACGGCAAAAATCCAATATAGGAAACTGAAGGTATGAATTGTTACAAATTAAACACTTTCTAGTGCTTAAAAACATGTACCGCCAACTTGGGACATATGGTCACGCTCGCTTGACCGGGGCAAAGTCAAACTTTGAGGTTGCCCACCATGATGGAGTACTGGTCATATACACTAAGCAGGGGGTCCCAGTCAGTCAAAATGTAGCATTCGGACTTAGAAACATGTCTGGAGGATTTACCTTCACGTCATGCGAGCCACTCTAATAGGCCAATTTCGAAGCAACATCATCAGGTTGCTTCTTGACGAGGCCCATGTCACATCCTGGAAATCTGGAATTCCGGATAATTCAGCGGGATGTACTTGAAATCTAGATTGTCTTGCGGTTGAAGGTAGCCAGCTTGACTCTTAACCATCGAGTTGGTCCAATAATGAAGTATTTCCAAAATGTGCTCAAATTTCTCCAAACTTCTGAAACGTCTTCCTGAAGTTCCTCTTGAGGGGTCGAAGTGTCCAAAACACACATCCAAGTGTCCTGAAGCTCTGATATGGTACTTGAAAGTTTAGGACTACAATTCCCACAATGCACCTGCCCAATTCCTTAAAAGTCCAATGGACGCACTCCAGGCTGTGGCCTCTTGAGGTAGATGGTGCAGGGATGCTCTGCTAACCTATTGCTTTCTGGGAGTCCACTCCATAATCTTTGTAGTTCTATGTGTGCATCAGGAGCAGTCTTTCAGATTGCAATCCTGTGTGGTGCAGACCAGGGTCCCAGCAAGGCAGTCCTTCTTCTCCTTGTAGTTTCAGGCAGCAAATCAGAGTTGCTCTGCAGTTCTCACATATTTATTCAATGATCTGGAGTGACAAGCAGCGGCTAACCCCTAGCCAGCGAGGTGAAAGGTGCCACCCAAAAGCATGACAGCTTCCTACTAAGTGTGGCATATCCCTGTCACACAAAGCACTGCACTTTAAAATTAAAAATGGAGAATTCCTCTCCAAGATAGTAAGACTTGGCTAAACCAACCTATGTGAATCTAATTTTACCTTTGTGAATAGAGAAAAGTAGTAAATTTAGACATTTGGTCTAAGTTTAAGTTTGTGAATACCCAAAAGTAGTAAGTTTAGATAAAAGTGTAAATTTACCTTTGTGAATCGGGCCCCATATTTTTTAATATGTGTATGTGCATATATTGATGTATGCATTGGAGGCATAGCAGTGTTTGTCAGCACTGCAGTACTCTGATACTAAAGTTGTCTAAGCACTTGATTAAATGTCACAATTCCTGTTCCTCAGTTATTCTTGCCCCATGCTTTTAGTAGTAATGCTAGAACCATTATTTACTGCATTTTCGGTGCCCTAATTCATGTCATATGAGTTAATATTTGCTGGCAGTTTTCAAAAAGTACACAGATGTATCATAAGAGGGACTAGGAACCACTGAAAAGTAATAACATGTGTGTTTCTGAATCTATTTTGAAAACTGAAAATATCATGTGGTACTCTCCTTTTCAGGTGCTCTAGTTGCTCCAATGCCTATCAAGGGGGTAACCATGAAGAAACCACGTAAGTACTGCTTATCATTTTTAACATATCCTTAGATTTGTTACATTACAATATTCCATTGAACCACATAGGTTGTACTGTCTCTTTGATATTACTGGGTGATTTTTAAATCCAATATTTTCCACATGTACTGTGCAAACATGTCCTTATGTTAACTTCTGGTATCAGGTTACATATTACCTGTTTGCTTTAGACACATACTGTTTAGATGGTATTAAAGTCAAATTTGTTTCAATAATACAAGTGAAAAAAACAATCTACTACAATGTAGGTTTTTATATTCTGAAGTGCTGCTCCATTCTTTTTTATTATCAAGCAGTCAAGCTGATTTTTTAAGCTTTTGAAAATAACAATAAATTATTACTTTCTCCCCATGATATATTTCTTTCTACTCAAATGTCATCTCTAGATCACCTTGCAGCCAAAAGGATGGCCTAACAAACTGTTTCAATATATTGGTGCATATCTTTGTGAAATATTGCTGTCTGCTAAGATACAAATATGAGATGTCCTTTAGGCTTTTCAAATGTATGCTTCCAATTACATCATCTGTGTGGTGTCTGGGAAATTACTTCAGTCTTTTATGCCCTGAAACTGGATCTGGTTGAACAGCAGAAACCCATCAAATAGGATCTTGATATACCCTTAGATTTAAAAGATGTGCTCCAAAACTATTATTTTTTGTACATTTATCACACGACTACTTTTAAAGAAGAAACTGCAGCAAGGGTGATGTTCTATCCCTTTTTTGGGTTTCAAAATGTATATTGTCACTTCTCATCCTTGTACCTCCATCAACAAATGGAAGTCTGCTTCTACTCAAAGGCTGTCCTCAAAGGCTGCTCTATTCCATAATCATTGACCTTTTGTTTATACATTAAAGATCTTTAAATCTCAAATTTCCATGCAAAATATATAGCACGAGGGGCTACATTAATATGAAATCATATAATTTCCATGCAACTGTTTTTTCTTTAACACAAAAACTTAAAACAATTCCTGTGGAAATTCTCATAACCATTGTGTTTGTCATCAACATTACATTGCTTCCCTTTACATCATTGAGAGTTTACTAAAAATTTTGCAGTTTCAAACTTAAAATTTTGTTCGGCATTTTATTGAAGCTTCAAGCAAATTAGAAGAATGAGAATAGTGCTATTGAATGCGCAAACATAAGTTGTCTAATTGAGTGATTGTGTTTAACTGAAGTACACTGACATTAATACTCTCTCAGTTCTGTATACAAAAAGCCCCGCAGCCTCCAGACAGGCGACGCTTCCGTCAGCGAAATCTTAGCGCCCCAGGAGGTGCTATAAAGCAGTGATTGGTCCCTCGTCCCCTGAGGACGCGCCGGGAGAAGCCCGGGACAAGGGCGGGACCGTCTGAGGCCGTCAGGGGCCGGAGGAGGCTGGGCTGAGCCAGCTCTCTGTCTCTTGCCGTTTCACCACCCCTAACTGTATGCATTCACGATTTCTATTTAATCTGCCTGCCTTCTCCCCAGGAAGCAACTCTGTGAGTACCCCTCAGCTTACATTTTGCCTGTTCTAACTGGATTGGTTACATATTTGAGTTTTTATCGTAACATATCTACTGAAATAATCATGGAGACGCGTTTGTGCTCTGCGGGGACACTGGACGCTTACCTTCTTCGGGCCGACTCAATAATAAATAAAGAGATACACCTTATAAAGCGTAGACTCTCAATCGACCCTTCTCAACAGTCCCCGCCCAGACATTCTGCTCAAAGTACCCTCTCTTCCCTCACCAAAACACTTCTCTTAGTCCTCCCTTTACACCTGCGATTCTTACCACACAAACTCAATCTGGTATTATTGATCCTCACCCCCACCTTGCTGTTCCCAGTATGAAGGGTCCACAAACTCGGGGGAAAGCTAAGCACCCACAAGATATGGCTATAGGGGTCACACAGAAGAACAGAAGGGCAATCAAACAACGCAAAAATTCCATAAAACTGAAAATGCATACTCTAGGCACACAAACAGACCAAGGGCAATTTCTTTTTACTGCCCAGCCCACTCTCAACGTAACTCCATCTGATACTAATTTACAACTCAAAATTAATCATTTAACAGAAGAAATAAAAATCATCATTGACCAAAAACTCGAGGCTATGGCTCTTAGCCTTCTCACTAAGTTGAATGAATCACTCAGGTCCTTCGAGCTCAAGATAAATCAAATATTAGAAGCCAAAGACCCACCTACAATACAAGCATTAATACCCGACAGTCAGATAGGAGTACGTTAGATAAGAACTTACCCACGACACATGTCCAACTAAAGAAAGCTCACTTAAAAAGTTTCACCAACATTCCTATTACAAATTCTCATTCAAACTAAGACTGTACAAATCTGCCGCCTGCCACTTGTCCTTATATCGTAGTTCTAACAGGTGTTCCCCCTTTAGTCCAAGGAGTGACAGAACCCTGGTCTTCTCTGCGAAACATAGTGGTGGATTGGCTAGTCAAACACAGACATTTCAATGTGCTTAATACCAATCAAATAATTATGGTACGGAGAGTCCCCTGGATCGGCCCTTCACAAAAAACCATCCAGGGAGACTGTATCATTGTCAACTTTAGTACCCCTAGAGCTGCTCGTTCCATCTTAGCACAAAGGGAAGACCTCTCGCCTCATACAACTGCAATTTTCTCTGTTCCACTTGTTTTTTTCTATCGCCCGCATACCCACACACCTAAAAAAATCGAATGGCTCCATTTTAACGCAAAATAGATTTGATTCCTTGTCACTAATAGAGGAAGTAGATTGACTATCCACGACCTCAAAGCTCTCTAATATTCCAAAATCTGCGTTAGTAACCAATAATAAACTACGCCACCTAACCACCACACTTGAAAGAGAGACCTCACCATTGAGCAATTCTTCATCTTCACTCCCTTACCAACTTCCCCCACCTTTTACAATCCCATAAGTTATCCCACATCTCTATTCAACTCTCACCGCACCATAACACGCAGACTCCAGGACGCGGGGATCCGGGTCTCAAGGAAGGGCTCCAAACAAAGAAGAAATAGCAAGGGTGAAAGAGGACAGCCCTGTCTAGTGCCTCTATACAAATTAAAATAAGTGGAAAAATGACAATTAACAAAAACAGAAGCACATGGTTCAACATATAGTAATTTCATGAGAGATATAAACTTTGGGCCAAAACTAAACAATTGGAGAGTAGTAAACATAAATTGTCAAAATCTTTTTCAGCATCGAGCGAAAGGTCAGCAAAAGGAGATGGGTGCTTTTTCCAAAGGTGAAGGATATTCAAGAACATTCTAGCATTATCGCTGAAAAGTCTACCCTTAATAAAGCCAGCCTAGTCAGGTTTAACAAGAATAGGACAAAATCCTCAAATCAAGATGCCAGAATTTTAGCAAACATTTTACAATCATAATTAGTTAAAGTAATGGGGCGGTAGTTTTTACAAATGGTAGGGTCTTTATCTGGTTTAGGGATTATGAAAATAAGGGCATCCAAAAAGGAGACACTGCCTCTAGAGTTCAGCGCAAAGGAAATAAAATGTTCTAGCAATAAAGGTGCAAAAAAAATAGTGAAAGATAGAAATAAGCTCAACAGTAAAACCATCTGGACCAGGGGCGTTGGCCTTTTTCAAAGATTAAAAAGCATTAATAACTTCCTAAGGAGTAACATCTTTTTCAGAAGTATAAGGAATAGAGAGAGGATTAGGAAGGTCATGAAAATAAGTTTTAACATTACGTTTGTATGTATGGGATTTATAAAGCCCCGGCATCACCCCCGAAGGGGTATCTCCATGCTGCAGGAAAGAGAGGGTTCAGGACAACCACAAATCAGTCCCAGAATAGTTCAATTTTCAGGCGTTTCCTGAATCGAAGAATACTGGGGCATTTGCTCAGGGCCTCCGGCAGAATGTTCCAATATTTCGGGGCAAGGTATGCAAAAGTTCTGCCACCTGTTGATAATTTCCTATAACGGGGGACCGCAAGTAGCCCTTTACCTTCGGATCTAAGCAGCCTCCTCAGACAGTAAAATTTAAACTTGTCCGCCAAATTGCTAGGACTCATACCATAAAGTGCTTTATGGGCGATGCAGCAAAGTTTAAGTTTAATTCTATGGCGGGTAGAAAGCCAGTGAAGCAGTCTCAGCAGCGGCCTGGAGGAGGTACCAGGTGGCATTTTGAGAGCCAGGCATGCGGCAACATTCTGAACTATCTTTAGTCTCAGAAGAGATTAGTTTGCTGATGCTAAAAGAGCATTGCAATAATCAAGTCTGCCAATGACCAGTGCCTGAATCAAAGTTCTTCAGACAGATCGGGGCAGCCACAGGAACACTCTGCGAAGAAGACTCAGAGTGTGGTAGCAGGTCCCTGAGGTGGTCATGACTTGAACCCTCATATTACACTCGGAAGAAGTTCTATCCTCTGAATACAATGATGCCGTCGTTTGGAGAGAAGGTGGAGATCTTCTTACGATTCAAAGGACAGAATTGTCTATAAACAAGCTTTGCTTGAGTATTTGTGGATGAGGAAAAAGCTTGTTACTTTACTACAGCCATACTAACTGCACAAAATTCCTCAAAGGAATTTTTTCCTACGGTAAAAAAGCTGGCCGAATGTTCCGAAGTAACAGAGTCACCTTTCATTCTGTAACTCATTGGCTACATTTTTCCAAGATAAAGTTAAGGCGGTTTACAGTGGCTTCTCTAGTTTCCCTGTTTAAGGAATTTCATAGTCTCCTGGGACGTTAGCTGCATCTAGTGAAGTCAGAGAAATTTCCTCTGCTCCCCGAGACTTCAGTGACCCCCCTGAACTGTTGTTCTTTCCTTCACTGACTACCGAGGAGGTCATTAACCTTCTGCAGTCCACTAAATCTGGTTCCCCAATGGACCCATGCCACCCTAAACACTTCCATCTTCTACCAGAATTATTCACCTTATCGCGGTTTCCTATTTTTAATCAAATGTTCTCTTCGGGTATATTCCCCACAAGTTGGAAACTGGCATCTGTTCTCCCCCTGCTGAAGAAGCCAAACTTGGATGGGGCAGATCCTAACAACTACCGTCCAATTTTCAGACTACCTGTGCCTGCTAAAATGGTAGAAAAGCCACGAATGGTGCTATATCTGAATATATTGAGAAGTATGCTTTCCAGGATGCCACTCAGTTTGGTTTAGAAAGCATCATAGTACCAAACTGGCATTGATCACAGCGTCCGAATTGATTACGAAGACCGTTAATACAGGAGGCAATGCAGCACTTGTGCTGCTTGACCTCTCTGCCGCATTTGATACGGTGAACCACCAAAAATTATTGGAAGCACTGAAGAGGATCGGTATTAAAGAGAAAGTGTTTGCTTTACTTAAATCATTCTTATCTGATCGGGAACAATTTGTGGCTCTTGGTGAGTTTAAGTGACCGAATTTTAGACTGCAATGCGGAGTGCCACAGGGTCCTTCATTAAGCCCAACACCTTTTAACATTTATGTTGCACCACTGGCAAGGCTAATCAGGACCCAGATTGTAGTCTCAGTGACAGGCTCACCTGCTGATACTGTAGCACAGTTTCACACCTGTTTTTGTCAGGTTGGGGATTGGATGGTCACCAATTGTTTGAAACTGAATTCCAGTAAACAGAAGTCCTACTTTTTGGTGGCTATACTAATTTATGGTGCCTTTAGAATTGGGCCCGCTACCAACGCCTACGAATAGGGTGAAAAACCTGGGAGTCACATTTGACTATATGCTTTCTTTTGAAAGCCATATCAATCAGTTCACATCCCTTTGTTTTTACACAATAAAACTACTGAGAACGATTCTTCCATTTATTCCGGTTGAGCTGTGAAAGCTAGTGGTCTCTGCTCTGGTTTTATCTAGAGCCGACTACTGTAATGGCTTATTTATCAACCTTCGGAAGATTGTACAAAACGCTGCTGCACATCTTCAGTTGAACATTCCAAGACACAAATCTGTTTCACCCGTGCTCAAAGAACTACACTGGCTACCAGTGAAGAGGTGGATTGAGTTTAAGGCTCTTTGTACCGCTTTTAAGGCCAGGCATGATATAGGGCCGGGCTTTTTTAAACATAACTTACAGCCTTACATACCTGCTCGCAATCTTTGCTCGTCTCATTCCCATAATCTGATAGTACCCAGGTTTAAAAAATGCTACTGGGGTGGAAGAAGTTTTTTGGTCCGCACGACCAGACTGTTGAACTCTCTTCCTCTGTGGCTGAAACAAGAAATGCACCTGTTGGCCTTCACGAAGGCCTTGAAGACTTCGGTGTTTAACCTCTGATGTGGCCCAGGACCGTCCAGTTAATCCTGTCTGATGAGCTAGCGCCTTGACCCCTTCAAGTGAGCGTCACGCGCTTTATAAATTTCATTTTCATTTAATTTATAATAGGATTGAAAAGCATTAGTAATATCAGAGTCAGATGACCATATAGTGTTGTTGTGTTCATTATGAATGGGACCAATATTTGACCAACATTTTACCAGCTTTTTTTTAGCCTCCATGGTATTTAGATTTAATTTTAGGGAGGACGTTGCCAGCGTCAACTGTAGCAATCTTATTCAGGGGAGACTTGGCTTTAATCGATTATTGCAAGTTACAGGGAGATTTAGAGGTTAAATAGGTATGTTCAAGCACTTTAATATGTTGGAGAGCTGAAAGATATTTGGAATTTAACATCTTTTTTTTTTTTGATTGATAGGCAATAGTGAAGGCCCTAAAGAAAGTTTTTAAAGTGGCATAATTATTGTAAACAGAAGCATCCTGAGAGTGATTAAATAGAAAGAACTCAGTAATAAAGGAAGATGCTTCTAAAATAAAAGTTTGGTCTGATAATAAGGAATGATTAAACATTCATTGTCCCCATTTATGGCTATTAATAGACAAATCAAAGAACACAAAACAGGGGCATGGTCAGAAATAAAAATAGAACCAATTACCGACATTTGAATAGAAGGGAGTAAGGATTTAGAGACTAAGATATAATCAATTTGAGACATAGTGTGATGTACATTGGAAAAGAAAGTGAATTCACATATATCCGGGATACAAGTTTTCCATGTATCAAAGAGCAGACGAGAGGCAATGGCAGATTGAAATGCTTTATTGGACTTATCAGGTTTAAATTTATGTTCAGATTTTCAATCAGTAAATGGGTCTTAAATGTCATTAAAATCACCTGCAATAATAATATTGGGGTTAGAAATAGAAGATGATTTTAGTTTAACACTTTGCCAAAACGCAGGATCAGATTTAACAGGGCCATAAATATTAAAGTAGTAACTCGTTTTTGAAATATAAAAGCATCAACCAAAACCCATTGTCCATTCGTATCACATTCAGTAGATAAAATCTGAATATTCAATAATTTGTGGAATAGAATGGCCACACCACCTTTGCGCATTAACAGCAGGAGGGAATATCCTGGCCCACCCATTGACATTTAAAGTTTAAGCGATTCAATATCATGGCAATGCGTTTCCTGTAGAAAACCAATATGTGCTTTAAATTTTGATAAGTGAGAAAGTAACTTTTGACAGTTGACAGGATGACCCAAACCACAAACATTCCATGAGACGATATTAAACATGCTGTGGGGTGAGGGTAAGGATTCTGGAACAGGCACAGTGGGCTGCAAAACCAATTGGAAGAACAAAAAGACACAGTTTATCAACAATTAAGAGACATAAACAACATAAATCAATAGAAAAAAAAGTACAAAGTAAACCCTCATACAAATACAAGAAAAATAAGAGTAGGAAACGAGGAGAAAGGAAAAAAGGATGAATAAAAGAGAGAAAAACAAGGGGAACAAAATATTGGAAAGGAAAATATAAGACAAATGAAGCTGAGATAATGAAGATGAGTAAAGGGCATACTAGCGCCAAAAGCAAGAGTGACAGCGGAGACGGAAAACAAGAGAGTATATTTAAGAAATACCATATGTACAGTTAAGAATATTTAGAGATATCAAGCAGCAATTTCCATAGTCTTACATGTAACATTTAATAAAAAGTGTTTTTAATTTAGTCAGATCATTGAAAGAACTTGATACGCTTTCATGGGTAATTTTACATAGGCGGGGGTGTAAAATGCATTAATGAATGTTTAGTTGTCTTATCCGAGGTCAAAGAGCTAGGAATTATGTTCGCCGAGCATTGGTTGTTTTGAAGATATGATGAAAAATAAATATGTTATGGTCAGACCATACAAGGCAACGTTTTACCTTAGCAGCCTTCAAGACCCGCATCTAGTCAGTAAATTCCCGAAAGAGCATTATGATTCCACGTGGTTAAGTGGAGTGGGGTTGAAGACTACCCAAGCGATGCGCTTGCTGAATATTCAGAGGTGATGCTAGTTGAAGGTTGAGAAGATCAGGTAAAAACTTCTTCAGGAAGGTTAAAATGTCAGGACCCTCAAGATTCTCTGGACGACCATAAAGATGAAGATTATTTCTTCCGTTTCAGTTTTCAAGGTCTTCGGTGGGAGTTTGAGTTCTTGAATTACTTGTTCCAACATAGGTATTTTGGAAGCAATCTCTTGAAGATCACCAACATCCTTTTCTTAGTCAGTCATCATACCATCCATATTGATCCAACGATGTTCGATTTCTTGAACTTCATCTAGAATAGTATCTAAGGCAGGATTATGAGATGACAAAATTGGTGAGGGGGTGTCCTTTTTTGCTCCCTTTGGCTTTGTACCCGGGGAAGTTGGCTTAGAAGCTGAATGTAGGTCACTGGCCATCTTTATGCAATGAACTGAATGCTGCGCAAGCTTTTGAGAAGACCGAATGCTGTCCATGCACTAAGGTGTGAGTAGATATAGAAGCACAACATTATTTTTGTATATAAAAGGATATATGAAGAATTGTCAATAAGAACTTAATATTGTATTATATTTTCATTGTCGTTTTGTATACAAAGCTGGTTGGCAACATAAAATAGAACCACATTGTAGATCCAGCAATAGTTGAGAGGGAAGAAATTATATTGAGGTCAGACTAGGAAACAAAAAGTAATTTTCTTATTTTTCCCCCTTAAAAAAATATATCTAAAGGGGAGAACCGGCTGACACATAAGCCTAATGGGGCTGCAAATCTGCATCATGAGAAATGCACTAGAAAGAGGTGAGCGCTCGCAAGAATGAAAGGGATATTCCCCGCCACAGCACCAAGAGTTCAAGCATAGATATCCAGGGTATTCTTTAGTGTTCTTCTCGTTTCCTTGTGGGAAAATGTATTTATTAATAAACCCTAGGGAAGCTGGAAATCTAGAGGCGCAAGCGACGCGCTTTAAAATGGCAGCCGCTCGTTTGTTTCTGAGGAAAATCCCCACTGTAGCACCAGGAGCTGACAAACGTACCTCAGGCAATTCTTTCAGTACACAATATTTTCTGCCACTTCAAGGGTTCAAGTGCTTCTTGAGGAAAAGTAAGGCATGGTGGGAAAGGGTTAAAAAAGGTAAATAAGCTCTGCAGTCATAACAGAGCTGAGAAGTCTGCCGCCATTTTGTTTTGGTGCAGAAGCCACGCCCCCAACTATAAGGTTCTTAGACCAGCAGCCTATCTACAACATACATTTTCAGTTCATCTAAAGAAACAACTGATGGCACTGCTCTTTGGTAAGCTTCCCTCATTAGCAGATAATCCAAGCTGGAAAAACACAGGGTCCATAGCTTGTCAACTCTGTGGCAGTCAACAAGAAGACCTCATCCAACTGCTATGCATATGCCCAAGTTACTTTTATAAGTAAAGGCTTGCGCGACAGAGAAATAAGGAACTGCAGATTGCTTTTAATGAAAGGGTTAGAGCTATCTGGCCCCCAAATGAATTGTAAGCTAATACATTTTTTTCGCTTTCATGTACAGCCCAGTAGATGGTTTTATGCATTGCACTTAGCAACCAGAATCTTAAAAAGAACACAGCAGTAGAAGGCCTCACGCTCGCTTTTAGAGACTACATGATTAATTGAAACCCAGGTTGTTGTTTATAAAAACCTTTTTTATTAAAAATAGAGAGACCTTATATTACCTATACTGTAAGTAACAACCTGTAAAACACCATTAGGACATTGAAGGACTAAATGGTGTGTCTTGGTCCTTTTGAACACAATGCTCATTTTGATATACATGGATTTTTGGAATATATATTCAAATATGCACTGCTTGAGTTACGCCTATATTGAATCACTGACATAATATCGACCTACATTTTTATTGACACAAAAATATTGACTACAATAATATCGATAACACATACTCAATTAAAAAAATACTCTATTATAGACACAAAAATATTGTCAAACAATAATATCGATAGCAGTATAATCGAATACATAAATATTGTTATTTAAAATATCGGACATATAAAATATACAACATGACAAAAATATCGATCACAATAATATTATTGTTTAAAAAAAATATCAACAGCTTAAAAACAGATAAAACAAACAAAACATAACACCATAAATATATTTCAATAAATAAACATACACTGCATTCAAAATAATTCAAATACAATCAATTTAAAAAATAGTATAACATATTAAATAACAATACATCATAAATACACTATTAATAATTATATAAATCTTATATTTAAATATTATACACACATTATTTGACATCACATACAATATAATACACATTTAAAGGATTCAAACTGCTTGAAAGACAAAAAAAACTGATCCCTAATTAGTGTTTTCCATATATGGAAAACAACTACCAAAACAATTAAAACAATAAATATCAACCAATCAAATACACACAATACTAAAATAAACCAATCACATTAAGCAAACAATTATTTAAACCCTATATAAAGAACGAAAAATTATTCATTATTTTACACCTCAAACCAAAAAGAATAAAGAAGATGAAACTCTGCCAGATTGCTGCCAGAAGCAAGGACTTCATTAAAGAAAAATCTATTCCCTACTTCAAAAAGTAAGTAAAATGCCATTTATAATATAAGACTAATGATAATCTTCTAAAACTACTATTTGTCATACACTAATAATTTTATATACATCTTTTTTCAATCTATGAACATTTTCTAAAATCATCTAACAAATAAAGTAAGTATTCAACAAAATTCATCCCAAACCCCCACCCCACAATGTGTACAATTGAACAAAATAATACAAAATATATTTCATCAACATCAAAACAGAATTCAACTAACCACGAATGGACATCTACATTGAAAACGACTTCAAAATCGAAAACGTAAGTATATTAATAACAGAGTGTATATATTAATTAAAAAACCTGTACAATATTCGTTTTATTAATTTCTATATACATTTTTAGTAGCATTTAAAACATCACAATGAAAGAAGGCGCATAATTTATCACTTTCCAGAAAGGAAAGATTTTGCTATGTTACATGGGGTATGTTTATACCCAGGAAAAGCAAAGTGGACTTAAAGTAAATTGGAAATGTAGCAAGTACTATTCGAATAAGTGTCATGGCAGGGCAACAACTAGAGAAACAACTGTTTTGTATACAAGGGGGCATAACCACCCCCCAAATGTTACTGAAATAGAGGTTAGGAGTGCCCTAGACAACATTAAAGAAGCTAGCACTAGTTCACTGAAACCTACCACTCAAATACTTAAAGAGCTGCTGCCTAGGGAACCCCAACATGCTACTGGCCAAATGCCCTCTATTTCTTCATTAAAAAGAACTATAGCTTGAACAAAAAAAGCCACAACCACCACCACACGTGCCCCAAAAACAGAAGAAGAAATTCCCCAGTCTTAATGAAGAACCCTTCGTTCTTTATGACAACACATCTAAAGAGAAAAGAAAAATTAAGTTTGCAACCGCAAATAATTTAATCAAACTACAACAGTCAGAAACATGTATGATGGATGGGACTTTTAAAATGTGCCCCAAACCATTCAAGCAATTATATACTATCCATGCCCTATATCAAAACACTAATTTCCTTTTATCTGTGCCTTACTACCTAATAAACAGAATTCCACATATATGAAAATACTAACTCAAATTAAACAAGAAAAAAATAACTATTGTCCACAGAAAATAACTATTGATTTTGAACAGGCAAAGATAAATGTAATTCTAAAATCCTACCCACATATATCAATTCAGGGTTGCTACTATCATTTAAATCAGTAAATATGGAGACACCTTCAGAAATCAACACTAAGTGCCTGATTATGATGTTGGATGGAAAAGCAGTCCGTGGGCCATGGTGTTGCAAGAAATCCACCCACATGACCCTCAGCATGTCCGTCGGTCAAATTACGATACAATGTATGCCAAATCAGACCGCTGCTGGCGAATGCCACAAAATACCGTCCACCATGGACGGATAAGCTGCAAATCTGACCGTGGTGGTCGGGGAAAGCCGTTCAACAGCATGGAATGTCATCTCCTGCTGCGGTATGACCACATGGCCAATTACGATGAGAATGCGACATTACGGACGGATCACTGGGTCCGACAGCCACGCATGCACATAGGCCAAATGAATGGCAGACGCAACCAACTCCACAACAATGCCCGAAGGGTGCCTGTACCCCCTGCGGCCCTCATTCACAACACACTCACCACAATGATATACCACAACTTGCCCCTGGCAAGGAAAGACATGCGCAGCATGAAAGAGACATCTGGGGTCACCAAACATGTGGACACATCCACATACCAGAGTACAAAACCAACCAGTCCTGAGAACAACATCCTTTGCACACCTCAAGCCGAGACAGAGAGACAGGACACCATTGACTCACACAGCACAACATCACACCTACCACACACAACAACACACACACACACAACTCCCATATCTCCACCACCACCTTGTACCCTGCACCCCTCACCCATTTGCACCATGCCGCCCCAGAAAATGCCCCAGAAAATGCCCAAATCCACAGACTCAGATTGGAAAATGATGGTAAGTGAGACATTGGTGAAACTGGTCAAACACACTCCACTTGCGTGCAACAATCAGATGTGGGCAAGGATCACCCTACTCACCGTGCGTGACATCAGGAGGCGGTGCCTCGACCTAAAGGACCGGCCCAAGCTCCGGCCCTAGAGTAACCACGCTAAACAATAACAATGGTTCTGTTGGGAAATACAAATGATTTGAAAACCTGTAATTAATACATATCAATGGACATATCCCTTTGAAGGATATAAGGAGACACACACTACCGTATATGTTTCTAAAAGGTCAATCTTTAGTATAAACCTTGTGATGAATCAATCAACAAATTATAAGTAGCTGTCCAAAACAAAGAGACACAAAGACTGGTCGTGACTGGTGACATGGTGCTGTACAAAGATAAAACAAATGACATATATTCATACATATAGACAAAACATTAGGTCATGGATATCCACTTTTGAATACAATTGTCACAACCGGATGAAGAATTCCCTTGTTTTTGTTGGGACTTTGTGTGGACGGATACACGTAAAGAACGTCGACGTTTCAACCCTATATCTTAGTGCAGACTCATATGCATCTGTGTTGGGTCCTCCTCAGGACTCAAGGAGGGGGTAGGACAGCCTGAATGAACGAAAGAAGCGTGTTTACTTTCTTCAGTGGGTCCTTTTGGGTGGGAGAATGTCAGCTGACAAACTCGGAAACCATTCTTGGAGTAGTACATTCTTGTATGCTTATTTAGCGATCTTCTACACCAGCCGGTGGAAGAATCTGTGTGGGTGCCGCCGTATCGATCACTTGTGAAGCGAGAAGAGAGAATGGCTGCAGCACCCACCACAATGGAAAAATGCCATGTTGTGCATTTCCATGCACAACGTGGCAGGTACTGCACAGTGCCTGCCACCTTGTACATGGACATGTAGGGGGGTACCATAGTTACCCCCCAAGTGCACCCATCCCCGGGGGCCTGCAATGGGCCCCCACAGCAAACCCCGCCATCCTTTCCATGGCGGCATCGCCGACATAGAAAGGCCTTAAAATCTCTACATCATAATATGTCTGGCGGTGCCTGCTAGGCACCACCACCACATTTGAGCCCCTGCTCTGCCCGGCCGGCAATTGTAACAATTGCTGGCCTGTGGAAAAGCAGTGGATGGACTTTCTGTCCGCTGTGACACCCACTGCCATCGTAAGAGGATGTAGCCTTATGGCTAGAGCAATCGACCTCGGAGCTGGGGAACGGGGTTCGAGTCTCGTCAACGACGCTCAATATCCTGTGATTGTGGGCAAATCACTTAATCCACCCGTGCCTAACAAAAATAAATGTGTCCATCTGTATTGAAACTGTTGCACATGTAAAGCGCTCTGATTCCCGATTTCTCTTGTCTAGTTAGCGCTATATAAAACTCAGCAAAAAAAATTAAGATGAAAAAAAGTAATATGGCTGTGGTGTGTAATTCACTCTACGATGGTGTAACGGTTGTCACCGCCGGTCTGGCGGTGGCAATTTTTACGCCATCGTAATGGACCCCAAAGTCTCACATATGCAAGAGGACATATATCCCCTTTGGATGACATGAGAATGTAGAATAGATGCCCCATACTTGGAGAGTGATCCATCCAGTGATGGCAGCGACACAGCAAAGTTGATATTCATTTGACCATATATGGGCTGAAGAATGGGGTCTGCTGACAAAGCCCCTAGACCAGGGACATCCCATACAGCTGCTTTCTGCAAGGGGTGGGGGATATGCTCATGGGTCTACATACAGAGGGATTATTGATGCAACATATTGCCTCATGTGAAATTGATATGTCACTGTTGTTACTGGTTAGGTATTCATGCATTCTCAACCTGCTGTGGCACTGCCTCTGAGTGAGTAGGAGAGCTAGTGAGGCAGTCTAGCAATGGTATCCTGTGAGTTGTGGTGCTTCAGGGTGCACAGGCCCTGCATGCCCAACTGTGGATAGTCCACTCTATGTGCACATTCTCAGGCACTATTGTCAAAGTCTGTGACACAATAGCAAGGCACACAGACACAGTCATGGTCGCTCATTGATAACTCACACTCAACAGAAGTAGTTGATGATGAGCTATTGATGCTGCTTAAGGCCTTCTTCCTCACCACTGTCATTGTCACTGGGCATGTGTGGGTTGGGAGCGGGGGGATGGTGCTCTTCCGCAAGATGTAGCAATCATGTGCTGATGTGCTGAGCCCGGATACTTTGCACACATGTGTGAGTTGATCTGCTCCGCCTGTCATACCACTTGCACATTGAGGGAGTGGTAATGTTTGCAGTTCCTATAGATGGGTTCATTTGCCTGTGGTGGAACGAGGCCAATGTGGGTACCATTAATGGCTCCCATCAACATATTGGATGCCTTCCAGGCAGGCCCGGCTCCACATGTTATCTTTTGTGCGGGCCACATTCGTGTGGGCCACTGCAGGCCAGATTTGTCACTTATGTATCTCGCCAGGCCTGCTTCAAGGCCCTCCTTTGTCTCTCCTCAGTATTCCATTGGCCAGTGAAACGCATTCTATTCTTCCTAAATCGCTTTCTAGATGTTATCACTGTCAGTGACACCCATCCTCCCATTGTGTTTGCAGTTTCTCGCTACTTGTTGTATATGTGGCGTATTAGGCAGAACTTTTTAACTTAATTATTTTAAATGTCTTTTGATGTTTCTTTTTATGCTTCTGTACTTTTTATGGTCTTTCGACCGAAATAAAGTTATTACAACAACAAAAACAAGTAAGTGTTTTTCCATATGCTGTCCTCCTGATGGGAGTGTGAGGTTTGCTGAGGTGGGAGTATGAGGCAAGTGACACTTCTAAGGCTCTCACTCATGCCCTCCTCATCTGATTCCCTCACTGCCATCCTCCTCCTACAGCGCCCCTCATCTCTCCATAGCCACTCTCTCATGTGCATGTCATTTGTGGTATTGCGTTAGTGATATCAGTGTTGGGTGTGACTGTACTTTACATCACGCACACAGTGTAAAGAGACAATCAATCTTCCAAGTATCTAGGTAAATCAGTTTACAGGGAATGTCACCAAAGCCAATGCGGATTATAAGGCGTGGGAATCACATGTCATCCATACTGGTGGGCAGGATATTTTAAGGGTGTCTGGTCTGGAGAAGCACTAACTCAGGATTTAATGCACAGGCCAGTGGTTAGGGCTTGGCTTTGTTGATAAAGGTGTATATCTACACAAACAAACTCTTTATGGCAACATTCGAATGATGAATGACTGGGGAAGTTATGACTATGTCACAACCCAGTAATAAAGCTAAGTTCTGACTATTAATTCAGGTTATCATGCAGCTCTTCAATGACAGTTCCTAGGTCGCTGTCCTATGATAAGTTTGTAACTTCTGTACTGCTACTTACACAGGTATCTCTGTGACAGAGGCAGTAACCCACTGTGCTATCCACACCAAGTGCAGCTAATCTGCATTTAAGAACTACCAACAGACAAAGGATTAGCAGGATCATTAATCACCAGTTATATGGATATTTACATGTTGGCTTACATCCATTGCTGAGCCTTGATTAATATACAAATTGTTTAAATGACGTGTATAGGAAGTATGTGTCTTGCTGGGCCTTACCTGATGATTTTTGGAAGATAAAATAGCCAGACATTCTCTCATCTGCTGAATTTGTACTCACTGCCCAATCTGATAAGCAGCTGCAGCGGCCAGGTAAGGTGACTCCGGAAGAAATAACTTTTCCTCTCTTGTGGAATTGCAAAGGAGACATCCACACAGCAGAATGGTTGAGGTTTCCCGATGCAGAAGAGAAGATTTGTCCCCTTCGCCATGGCCATATTTCGACTGCACAAGTAGGTGGGGACACAACCCACCTTTCAGAAAGGAGTTGTGTGAATTGGAGTGCCTGTGGTAGAGGGCTCTGGCCCATATCCGAAACTCAAAGAACAGGAAACTAATCTATGTACGTAGGAAAGTTTCACATGAATGTGGCCATTTACTACTGACCTTAGTGTCATCACTGCCAGGATCATGGATCATGTTTGGGTGGGCCTGGTCCACCAGGCCCAACCGCTAGGACCGGACTTGGTCATATACTCCCCCTTCACATCTGCCAATTCATCCCTCCCCGGGAAGTGGACATATCTGTCCTTGTAAAGCATCAATGCAGGCAGGCCATCATGCACCACCAGGCTGAACATGAGCTGTCAAATCCCACCGGGTCTGGCCACGGTGTACTGCAAAGACCCAGTAGCAGAGAAATGCAGTGCAGCCATGACCTTCACTGTTGCTGATAATGCAGCCAGATGTATTCTTTTGGGCTTCACATGGGGCTCCAACTGTGCACATGGGTTCCGTAGTGTGCGGGGATCCAAACGGAATTTCTGTTAGATTTCGATGTCTTCCATCGTCCATAGGTCAGGGACAGGTCGGAGGATGAGTGGTCTGCTACTACATTTGTCAGGGTACACATGTATAGGCTGAGTTATAGATGAGATGTGGTGAAAAGCTTACCCTGTGACTCACACAAACACAACATTGAGGAGACTCATGGTCACATGTGGGTCAGAGCTATGTTTGTTTGTTCCACATCTGCACTCCTATGACATGTGTGAGGGCAATGGCAGCTGGGCAGACTGCATGCCACACCAGTACATGTGTTGGAAGTGCTAGGGATTACGAGTATGTCTGGTTTGCAGACAATGGACACCTCTGATTGTCTGCCTACAACACTGGCCTTTCACAAGATGACCCCTGGCCAAGAGACGCCAGTCAGATGTCAAGGCATATAGAGGCGATAATCGCAATTTCGATGATTCATTGCACAACATTGGTACAGTGCGAGAGACTTTTGTCCTTTTGGACTCCTTCAGCCATTTCAGTCCATGCTGGCCATGAAGCATGGCAATGTATGTAATTTCTCTCTACTTTCTTGGACATACCTTGTGTGTGATGACTTGACTCATAGGTCCCACTCTCTCATACCTTCACAGTGTAGTGAGCAGCTGGTCACTGTTCTAGTTGTCCTGATGTCCCAGCCACTCCCAGAGGGCTGGCTTGCTTCCTACCCCACAGTCCACCCAGCACAGGTGTCACTGGACCTGTGACCCTGCAAGCAAATGGTGCTGGACGCACGTGCCCTGGGTCAGTTCTCTTATGCAAGTTCAGTGTCTGTATGTGTGGTGACTTGGTATGCATGGGGGGCTCGTGGCCCATGACATTACACATGGGGTGCACCAATCACTTTAGGCAACTGAGTTGTGAAACAGAAACTCCTACTCTCCCTCCGAAAAGAACAGAGCTACCAACAGCTAAGACTGGAGCAATCTGTAACACAAATCAGACCTAAACTATCCAAACAAACTAAACGAATGTTTGAATACTTACAGCACCAAGTCAGAATATATCGAACAACACGAGGCCTAGAATACTTAGAAATAATTGCCATAAGCCTACTATAAATCACAAATGCAGTTTAAAATATGTATTACTTTACTTTACTGTAAAAAGAATTCAAATGCATACATATCATTTTTATATTTTCACAAAAATAATTAACTTGTCTACTATATGTTTATTACAAAAACACACATATATATATATATATATATATATATATTCACTGAAAAAACCATAGGTTTCACACACGTTATAGTTAGGAATTAGCATTTAAAAAACCTTAGAAATTCAGTGAAAAAACCATAGGTTTCACACATGTTATAGTTAGCTGGACATTTTACTCGTAAAAAACCAATGAAATTGCCCCGTTATAGTTAGTTCAGCTAACTATAACTCGCGCGCCCGCAATGCACTGCTGATGACGTCACATATTACATCACTCATGACATGGTCAGTGACATCACTCATGACATCACTGATGACATCTCAAATGACATCACTGATGACATCACTGATGACATCATCCAGTGAATGTGTGTTTTTCTGAAAATTAAATATGTTTTATATATGTATATCTCAAGGTCGATGGAAGAATAAATGGGTATATAAGTGTCTAAATGGATGATTTGTTTTTGAAAAATTGATTGTGTAACTGACTGATTAAGTGTATCTCTCACTTTGTGTATAAGTGGCTGCATGGGTTGGTGAGTAGCTACATGGGTGTCTATATAGGTTATTAGTTGTTTTTTTGAGTATCAGTCTGAGTGTCTGTATGGTACGGTGGGGGGTATTACGTAGTGCATAGATGCATGAATGAGTGACTCACTGTTTGTATGTGTTGAAGACAGTATGTGTGCAGGACTGTATGGGTGGATGAGTGTGTGTATGGGTGTGTTAGTGAGTGAATGACTGTCTCAATAGTGTCTTCAGGAGTAACTACATATGTTTTAAACTAGTATATGTGACTATTGGTGTATATATGTGAGTATATGTGAGAGGGAGAGATTGAAAGAGTTCCTGTATGAATAAGTATGTGTTTCTGTAAGTGATTGTTTAAAAGACTAAGTATGTGTAAGTTTCCGTAGAAGTAAGTATGGTGGTGTGTGTATTACTGTATATGCAAGTAAATGTATGTTTTATTCTTTATTAGCATGAGTGACTATGTGTGTGAGTAACTCTATGGATGAGTGGCATTGTGTAACAGGATGTATAGATGTATGAGTACATATGATGAGTGAGTACATGTATGAGTGACTGTATAGGACTGTTGGTGAATGAGTGGATGTGTATGTGGATCTTAGAATTACTGAAGAGGTTGTTGTAACTGGTATTGGTATGTCCATTGTTTTGAAATTTTTAGTCTCTATTTTTGAATGTGTGTATCAAAGCTTATATTGAGGTGAGAGGAGGTCTGCCACTCTATCACAAGGATGATGTCATCAGTGATGTCATCAGTGATGTCATTTGAGATGTCATCAGTGATGTCATGAGTGATGTCACTGACCATGTCATGAGTGATGTAATATGTGACGTCATCAGCAGTGCATTGCGGGCGCGCGAGTTATAGTTAGCTGAACTAACTATAACGGGGCAATTTCATTGGTTTTTTACGAGTAAAATGTCCAGCTAACTATAACATGTGTGAAACCTATGGTTTTTTCACTGAATTTCTAAGGTTTTTTAAATGCTAATTCCTAACTATAACGTGTGTGAAACCTATGGTTTTTTCAGTGAATTTCTAAGGTTTTTTAAATGCTAATTCCTAACTATAACGTGTGTGAAACCCATGGTTTTTTCAGTGAATTTGCAAGGTTTTTTAAATGCTAATTCCTAACTATAACGTGTGTGAAACCCATGTTTTTTTCAGTGAATTTGCAAGGTTTTTTAAATGCTATTTTTTTTTTTTATTCTTCATTTTTTTCAAACATATTTTTAATTTAATTTTCTTATCTTTTATAAAGACTATGCTTAAATTTTTAAAATCCTTAAATATTTTTTTTATATATATTTTTTAAAATAAACATGTAAAATTTATTTCCAGATTTTTTTTTTTTTTTTTTTTTTTTTTTTTAGTACGCGTACCGTAAGCTCACGGTAAGCGTACGGTTTACGCAACGTTCGTAATCTATCTACGCTGCTTGCGTATAGTTACGTACTTTGCGTAGCCGCGCGTACTGCGCGTGGGACGCGAGCGCGCTTACGCAACACGCGCACGTTACGCGGAAGTGCCGGGGAGTGACTGTTATGCGCATGCGCGCAAGCGCGTGTCTTTTTTACGCGCACGCGTACTTTTTGCTGTAAGCGTACCGTAAGCGTACCGTAAGCGTACGGTAGGTCATGTGATCTTGAAACACAACTTTTGATTGGTTGAAAGTACTTTCAGTTCTAGAACTCTCCTACACCACACCCATTCCCCTCATTTCTGCTTGTGATCCCTTGGGAGAAGGAGCTGGTTTGTCTTTGGGATACGATGGCAGAACAGCAGAGCTCTTCTGAGAGTGAGGCTAGCACCAGCAGCACTGTCTTGAGGCAGAGAGCGAGGAAAGTAAAGCCTTCTTATGTTTGGGATTATTTTACTTTTCCAGAAGGCCAGCAAAAGGTGAATGCACCCTTAGTTACTTGCAAGCTGTGTCAGCGTGTACTTTCTAGAGGTAATCCTAACAGGAAGTATTCCTTTGGGAATCACACCATGAAGAGACACCTCCAGGATGTACACAGAAGGACACATGGTCATCTTTTTGGAGGTAACTCTTCAGAAAGACGAGCCAGTACATCCACAGCAGCTCAGCCTGGACCATCACCTGCAGGGCAGACTCCTTCTTCTGCAGGTCAGGTGAGCCCTTCATCTGTGGGGGGAGAATCTCCTTTTGCTGGCCCTCTGGAAATTAACCCTCGGTTTGCGAGGGTTGAAGTACGGTGCGCCACTTGTCACGATCTAATTACTTATAGGGAGACCAGTGTTTCCCTGGTGAACAGTAAAATAGATCAGCACACTTGTCGTACCGTCTAATATTCCCAATCTTTCTTTCCTCTGTCCCTGCATGAACACAACGGTTCTTTTAAGAGCCAACCTTATCTTTCATCTTTTTTTTACATATGTTTTTAAAAACTTTTTTTTTTTTTTTTTTACCGTACGCGTACGGTAAGCGTACCTTTTTTTTTATTTTTTAAAAAAAACACTAAAAATCATTTATCACATTAGAAGGTCCTTGAGAGACTACAATTATTATTATTGACTTACCATACTCACTCAAAAAAATATTTATTCATTTGTTTTTTAAAAAAATAGTTTTTAAAATGGTTGTAGTTTCCGAAAATTTTCTATATCGATCTGAAAAAAAAGAAAAAAGTATTAATATTTTTAAACCATTTTATAATACAGTACACATATTTACATTTTTTACCAAAAAATATTTTTGCCTTATTTTTGCTGTTTTCAGAATATATTGCATTTCACTATAAATTGTGAAAGCAATTGCATTCATCATTTTACAGCGGGCAAAAAAAAATAACAATCTCAAAGATTGTATTAAAAAAGCCCAGAATCTCTTCTCACTTAAACTTATCATTACAGAAATGCATATTATTCTAAAAAAATATCATCTAAAAACAATACTTTTTTCTTTAAAATACCGTCTGATATGTTTGTTTCAGAAGTATAATCACAAAATTATATCTCAAATAACTCCAAAATACATCTGATTTTATTTCCTTTAGGCCAAATAGTATTTTTTTTTTTTTCCTGGAATAAATTTCCAAGGGAAAACCATTAAAATTCTAAAGTTTAATCTGTCCAGATCTCACCAATTCTCTGTAACATTTTGGTTCACGAAAATTTTTTGAATAATTTATTTAGTCCACAATAGAATTGCTTACTTTTCCACATGGCCAAATAGTAATTTTTTAAATCATTTTTGAAAAAATTTCCAATGGCAGTCCAATAGCATTCCAAAATTTAAAATGTGCAGAAGTTACCGATTATCTCTAAATTTTTGGTTTTTCAAAATTGCATTAAAAATTAAAAAAGTCCACATTACAATTGGTTATCTTTTCTTTAGGCCAAATGATAATTTTAAAAATCTTTTTTCTACAAAATTGCAATGGTAATCCAGTAAAATGGTAAAATTATTTTGTCCAGATCTTGCCAAATCTCTCTAAAATTTAGGTTTCAGGAAGATTAGATAGGAATTTGCTAAATCAAAAGGCAAACGTTGTTTGAAAATCAATTGGGAATCATTACACAGTGTCCAGCCTTTTTCACATTTTAGATAAACTGTGTAATGTCCAGAAGTAGCAGTAGGTCCATCATGGAAAATTATTGCAACAGTTACAAAAGTTTTTCCTGAAATTGATAATTGCTGTCCTGTAAACTTCTTTATTAAAGTATCCAATTTTGATCCATCAGCTCTACATCGTTGCATCATTAAAATTACATACTGTCCGTATTCCCTTAAAATTAATGTTGATAACATGTCAGAATTACACTCACCACATTTCATGCTATGATTAGCATCTTTAACTAATTTTGCAAAAGTGACTGTTTTACTCTCTGGCAATGTCAAATAAATAAACCTTTCATTATCAACAATAGAGCCACATATATTATAACAATTATCACAACTATGTTCCCATTTATAAGAGAGACCAAAAAAAATGTCAATGGGAACTCCTTCTTCTTCCACTACCTGAAGAAAATACATCAAAAATTCGTGTGCATCTTGCTGTTCATTTTGAGAAAACTGTGTTCGTCCTGAACATACATCTAAAAGTTTTCTAATATCAGTAGCACTTTCTATTTGAGTTTTATCTTTACTCAGCTTTTGAAAAAGGAGACTGAGCTCTGAACAGAATCTTTTTCCCTGATTTACTATTATCTGCTCTTGCAAACTTTCCAGATAAAATGCAACATTCAGCACTACATTAGCGTAGCAGTTGACACCAGAGCTATTTTCAAAATGACATCCTACAACCTGTTCTTCATTGTCCTTTTTCTTTTTGTTTGCAATTACATCACTCCTCTTTTTTTTCCTCTTCTCTACATCCTCATTACAGATATTCTCATTTCTCCTTTTACGAGAAACTACACGTTTCTCCAACACAGGATACTGACCTAAATGAGGAGCATAGCTTCTTCTTAATCTATTATACTCCTTTACACAGTTTGTATCAGCACTAACTTTTGAGTCATCAAAGTCTATCATGAATAAACCTGATAATGTTTTGACTCGTGACAAAGCTACATATGCCATACCTTCTTTGAACACAGTTGAACCAATGTTCACAAATGCACAATCTACAGTCAATCCTTGAGACTTGTGGATAGTTACAGCATATGCTAGTGAAAACGGAAACTGCTTCCTACGTACATATAAGTCTTTCACAAGCATGAAACGAACTGAACAACCACAAATGTCTTTAACTTCCTCTATCTGATCAAATTTTATTTTTAAACATTCAATTCCATCTTTTTTCTGATAATTAATAAAACCCACAACTCTTCCCATCGCTCCATTCACTAAGCCTTTCTCAACATCCAAATTTCTCCTTAAAAACACTCTACAGTTCATGCAAACATATAGATTTTTTTCTAATCCTGCTGTTTTGGAGATGTTCTTCTCTAGTGAGTCCAATTTATTTTTCAGTTTGCCTGTTACTGTGACAGTAATTCTTCCATCCTCAATTTTGTCCACTGCTTCCAATTTCCTGATGTCTTCCTTTTCCAATTTCAAAAGCTCCTCATTAAATATTGAGCATTCACGTAGAGTTGGCATTAAGCAGATGACACTTTTGTTTTCTGCAATATTCTTGTATATTTTCTCTGCAACTATTTCTTCCTTTGGAAATAAATTATGTAGCAGCCGACTCTGTAATGCTTTTTTCCCAACTTCTGTGAGTAGTCCAATCCTGATATCTTTCAGAATACTTCCATATTCTTCATCGTTTGCTTGCCTCATATTAGTTGTAAGTTCCTTGTACTCAAAGAAGGACCAAATATTTGTATTTCCAATGCTTCCCAATGACTTCTTCGTGTCTTCATGTGTCACAGTATTAAACACTGGTTGTCCTTTAACTGGAGTAAGTTGCAAAAGATCCCCAAAAACTATGACGTGTTTTCCACCAAATAACACGTCATAGTCTGTCTTCAAAATTTGCTGCATTCTTAAATGCACAAAGGCAAGCATTAAGTTTGATACCATGCTCACCTCATCAATAATGAGAACTTGCATCTTCTTCAATACTCGTGAAACTTCCAAGGATGCTTCTCCAGTTAGCTTGTTGAATTGTATTTTGTTCTCATGCTCCACTGGTAACATTAGCAAACGATGTAAGGTGATTCCTTTTATGTTATATGCTGCTAACCCAGTTGGAGCAGTAACCACACAAGACAAAGTAGAATCCGTTTTTTGCTTTAGGTAGCTTCTGATGACTTTAATTAGGAAACTTTTTCCAGTGCCAGCTTGTCCGCTTACATACATCCTGATTGGATGAAATGATGTGCATGAGCACTCTTTTTTGATATGTAGAAATCCGTGATCAATTTTGTTTTTGATCTCTTCATAAATTTGTTGCTGCTCTTGATTCAGTTGTCTTTCCAAATTTTCTAAGTCTATAAATTCTTCTTGAGCTTGATTCATAGCCGTTTCCACTTCATTCATGGCTATTATTGCTTCATTTTCAACGATTGGTTGTCCTAGGGGATCTTGACTGTGTGTTCCTGAACTTTGGCTGTCCTGAGAACTGTCTCTAGCTATTTCTGCTGCAATTGTAGTTTCCTGTTCAATTTCTTCATTTAACATTTGCAGATAAGTTGAGAATGTACTGCATTGTATGCTGTCTTTGCAAGCATTAAAAGAATCTTCATAGCTCTGGAATTCTCCCAGTAGTTCATCCTCTGTACGCCATGGTTTAAACAACTGTAAAAGAGCCAAGTAGTAAAATTCTTTCTTGTCGGTAGTGTCGCAACTCAGCTTCCGGTGATTTATCAAACTTCCTTTGGTTTGCTTCACCAAACATCCTTCTTCACCAACAACTTTATATTTTCCACTGTTGATGTCTTCTGCAGCTTTCCGTGAATAAATGTAGTTCTGTAACACTTCATAGAGACACATGTTCTCCAGATGATGACTTCTCTTGGGATAATATGTGTCCAACATGTTTGTTTTCAATATGTCTGTACTTTCTGGGTCATTCTCAGCCAAATATTCAATTTCTCCAACAGATTTCAGTACCCGATTTCTCATTGCTGCAAGGCCTAAACTTGCCCAAATTATTCTTCTTGACTTCGAGTAGAGACTTGCAGAAGATAACCTATCTGAACATTCGTAGGATCCAATTTCTCGATGCGATAACATCTTCAAACTGAAACTGTACAGCTTCTTACTGACAGTCTTCTCGTGAGAAATCTCTTCCCACATTTCCTTCAATTCTGTTTTTTCTGATTTCGTAATGTAAGACGTTACATATCGAGCAACAGCAATGGAATTGTCAGCAACATACTGTATATCCATGTTAGCGTTCCACATGGATAAAATGACTGGGTTGTAGTCATTTATATTTTTTGATTCTTCTTTTCTTTTAAGGTTGTAGGTATTCTTAGGTGATTTTCTTGTGATAGTATGTCTCACAGCTGACATAAAACTGTTGACTCTTCCATTTGTAAGAACAGGTCTAGGAAATCCAAATCGACATTTAGTGTAGTATTTTTCTTTGCTCTTGTATTTCCGTCGACAGTATTTTCCACACCGATGACTTTGGAAACGTAGAACTTGCTCCTTTAACTTGTTCTCTTCTGTGCTTTTAGGTATAGCACATGTTGCATATTCTTCAATGTAAGATAACACTGCTTCATCAGTATCAGTTCCAAACTTTGGGGCATCCTTGATCCACAGCAGCATATGAATATGAGGAGCACCTCTTGCCTGGTACTCTTTTCTCCAAAAGAAATCCACTACTTCTCCAAGAGGTGGATTTTTTTTATTGCAGATGAAGGACATCATAGCCTCAAATCTATGATTGAAATATCTGCAAACATTAACCGGATCCAATGAGCACAGTTCTCCTGCTGTCTTGTATTCGATGTTTTTAATGTTTGAATTGGCCTCTCGTAGAAAATCCAGTAAATCATCCCAAGCGTACTCGGCACAGCTTAGGGTAAGGAACCATGTTGGTGTTCCTAAATTGCGTAACATGCATTTTAGTTCACCATGGCGTCGGTACCAATATTCATTTGTCCCACGCTGACAAGCCATCAGATTGATCAGTTGTGTTTCCAAATGATCATCTCGGTGCTGCACTTTCTCCATAAAATCCTTAGCAGACACATTTTGTAAATGTACTCCACTTTTTAAAATGTGATTTACTGCATAAGACAGTGCAGACAAGTCGCTTTCAAATAAAAGATGGAACAAATAAGGAATACTTTGTCGAAATCTGGGATCTTCAGCATATAGTCTTGTAGTTCGATACTCTGAAGCTGGAATCTGTTCTGGACGTTCATCGTATCGTCCTCCTTTTCCTTTAGGAAACAGCTGGGGAAAACATTGAGCTTCCAAGCTCTCCTCCCATACACTCACGGGATTTCCTTTTGCTTTCTTCATCTGAAAGAGATCAATATTGTCTCCCATAACTTCTTTCGAATGGAGAGGATGTATGCTAAAATGTTCATAAATTTCTTCTTCCTTTGACTTGTCCACTTTTTCAATTTGTCCAGTTGGTGTTTCTGTGTCTCCTTGTAAATCTTCTTCTTCTTCTTCTTCTTCTATATAAATTGATTCATACCATTTGTTATTTTTTTTCAAATACAAATTTGCTCTTTGTACTTTCCGCACATCTACCAGCTCCTGCCAAATCTTCTTATTCTTTGTAGGTACACCATTAACCAGAATAATTAATGGTTCAGTTTCCAAAGTATCCGCATCAATAGTTTCCATATTTTTTTTCAAATCCAAGGGCAAATACACCACTCTACCTTTTAAACCTCTCAGTAAATCTGAAGGAGGTAATTTACCAGTTTTGGGCTCCATACGTACTATGGTCTGGAACGGATGAACACATTGAATGAGTATAGACTCATATGTATTTAATTCAGAAAGTTCAGCAGGAATAGCATCCAATTCTAAATTATTATGTACAGCTCTGGTCGGCATTCTATTTTCCTCTAACTTGTTGTAGCAGTATTTACAAATACGCTGATCTTCACCCAATTCAAAACAATTTTCAAGAAATATATATGTGGCAAAATCCATCCACTTATAATTATCTTCATTTTCACTCTTTCTGTAGAGATCAACATTCCTAGTTTGTTTTCTATAATGAGTTCTGCGGCAACAAATACAAGTAACATTTGGTCTTTCATTAGAGATTATTGCAAATTTTGTTATGTGATCATTAAATGTCTTACTTACACAAGGTTCTACAGTCTCTTCCACTTCTGCCTCATTTACTGTGTCCTTCTCTGCACTGTTTTGTTCAGGACCAAAGTAACAAAACTGAATTTCATCAACAACCTTCTCTACATCTGATACCGTTCCTCGGAACAGAGCCCTATTCAATTCATTTAACTTTATTGCTGGACTTTTGGCAAAATACAACCGTCTCACAAACTTTCTCATTTCAGTATGATGAACAGCCAGCATCCTAAAATGATGGAAAACACTATTGCACACTTTTCTAGATAGACAAGCAAGAGAATGACCCTGCAAACCAGTATTCTCTCTCACTCTGCATGGATCCAGACTTTGAAGCACCTTAATCTTTTGTTTTACACTTTTTTTACTATATTCTCTTAGAAACTCTCGAAATCTGTCAATAGATTCCTGACGCACAGTGCAAATACTACTACAATTCCAAGTGTACACTGGGGCTTTAGGACGTCTCCCCATTGCCTCATCTGCCATCACTTGTACCTCATCTCTTGGAACCATTATCTCCTTCTCCATTATGCAACCATTTTTTACTTCGTATGAACGACCTCTGGTGTCAACTGCATGCAGCAAACTATTACTTTGAAAATAGCTCTCTTCATTAAAAAAAGGTTCACTACTTGAACTATGCATCCACTTTCCTAAAAACACTTTACAAAAGTTTGTTCTGTTCACTACTCTTTTGCTTTTGCTTTGTGATTTCAGTACATTAACCATTTTATCTAATGTACGCATCCTATTCAAAATTAATATGAATAGTTTCCTTTTTAATTCTAATGCTTTTGCTGCAATGGCTTCAATTTCTTTTTTTCTCTTGTAATATTTAGCCTTTTGCTTATATTTCTTTATATCCTTTATCAAATTGGACATAACTCTTCTCTGAAACATTTTTCTACGTATCTCTTTAAATGCTGTTTTTCTGTTTATGTTAAACTTTTCAATTGCAGAAGGTATATTTGCATTAACTAAATTCTCATTTTTTTGCTGTTCTCTATGTTTTGTTACATTTTTCCGAGAACAGACATTTTGTACATTTTTCTTTGTTTTGAATATTTTGTTTAGAAATTGTTTTTTTTGCTTACCAGAAGATTTTTTCTTTTTCCCAACATCAGCATCTTCTACTAACTTTGGTCCTCCAGTTGTCTTCAAATATAGTTTTTTTTTTAGCGTTTTTTGAACTCGAGATTTTGTAGGCATCTTAAATTTTGTTCACTGTTCTTCAGTAATACCTGAAAAAAACTAAAAAAAAAATCCTTTATTGTATTTAAATATATTACTACATTTCTTTTCACAATAGTCACAAAACGAAATTTCTTTGCCAATTTGAATGCACACAAACTGCTCTTTTTTTTGGGCAAGTGAAAATCTCTTTTACAAACTGTCACATTATGAAACCAAGCTGTTTTTTCAGACCACCACCGTGTGTATTCTCTGTGACTGCCTACACTCCAGCAGGGGCAACCAGCCTTAGTGATGCTGAATGTATTTGCATTACAGACTTAAACCTGAAAACCCCACTCGCTTCTAATTACTGTGCATGACTATACATGGCAAGCACATGGGTGTGTGCTAAGCCTCTGCTTCTTCCCCCAAAAATTCGCTCCCCCTTTCCATCTACTGCAACTGTGAAATCACCAGAGCAAGACGCAATAAATCTCTGCCTATAATTCTTCTATGCACACAGAGTCATGTTTTCACATTAGTGCCAAAACGAAATTTCTTTGCCAATTTGAAAGCACACTTACTGCTCTTTTTTTTTCGGGCCAAGTGAAAATCTCTTTTTACAATTTGAAATCACTTTTACAGACTGACACATTCTGAAACCTTTTTTTTAAATTTATTTAAATGCACATGTCCAAGCTGTTTTTTTTTCAGACCACCACCGTGTGTATTCTCTGTGACTGCCTACACTCCAGCAGGGGCAACCAGCCTTAGTGATGCTGAATGTATTTGCATTACAGACTTAAACCTGAAAACCCCACTCGCTTCTAATTACTGTGCATGACTATACATGGCAAGCACATGGGTGTGTGCTAAGCCTCTGCTTCTTCCCCCAAAAATTCGCTCCCCCTTTCCATCTACTGCAACTGTGAAATCACCAGAGCAAGACGCAATAAATCTCTGCCTATAATTCTTCTATGCACACAGAGTCATGTTTTCACATTAGTGCCAAAACGAAATTTCTTTGCCAATTTGAAAGCACACTTACTGCTCTTTTTTTTTCGGGCCAAGTGAAAATCTCTTTTTACAATTTGAAATCACTTTTACAGACTGACACATTCTGAAACCTTTTTTTTAAATTTATTTAAATGCACATGTCCAAGCTGTTTTTTTTTCAGACCACCACCGTGTGTATTCTCTGTGACTGCCTACACTCCAGCAGGGGCAACCAGCCTTAGTGATGCTGAATGTATTTGCATTACAGACTTAAACCTGAAAACCCCACTCGCTTCTAATTACTGTGCATGACTATACATGGCAAGCACATGGGTGTGTGCTAAGCCTCTGCTTCTTCCACCAAAAATTCGCTCCCCCTTTCCATCTACTGCAACTGTGAAATCACCAGAGCAAGACGCAATAAATCTCTGCCTATAATTCTTCTATGCACACAGAGTCATGTTTTCACATTAGTGCCAAAACGAAATTTCTTTGCCAATTTGAAAGCACACTTACTGCTCTTTTTTTTTCGGGCCAAGTGAAAATCTCTTTTTACAATTTGAAATCACTTTTACAGACTGACACATTCTGAAACCTTTTTTTTAAATTTATTTAAATGCACATGTCCAAGCTGTTTTTTTTTCAGACCACCACCGTGTGTATTCTCTGTGACTGCCTACACTCCAGCAGGGGCAACCAGCCTTAGTGATGCTGAATGTATTTGCATTACAGACTTAAACCTGAAAACCCCACTCGCTTCTAATTACTTTGCATGACTATACATGGCAAGCACATGGGTGTGTGCTAAGCCTCTGCTTCTTCCCCCCAAAATTCGCTCCTCTTTTCCATCTACTGCAACTGTGAAATCACCAGAGCAAGACGCAATAAATCTCTGCCTATAATTCTTCTATGCACACAGAGTCATGTTTTCACATTAGTGCCAAAACGAAATTTCTTTGCCAATTTGAAAGCACACTTACTGCTCTTTTTTTTTCGGGCCAAGTGAAAATCTCTTTTTACAATTTGAAATCACTTTTACAGACTGACACATTCTGAAACCTTTTTTTTAAATTTATTTAAATGCACATTTCCAAGCTGTTTTTTTTTCAGACCACCACCGTGTGTATTCTCTGTGACTGCCTACACTCCAGCAGGGGCAACCAGCCTTAGTGATGCTGAATGTATTTGCATTACAGACTTAAACCTGAAAACCCCACTGGCTTGTAAATACTGTGCATGACTATACACGGCAAGGACATGGGTGTGTGCTAAGCCTCTGCTTCTTCCCCCAAAAATTCGCTCCTCTTTTCCATCTACTGCAACTGTGAAATCACCAGAGCAAGACGCAATAAATCTCTGCCTATAATTCTTCTATGCACACAGAGTCATGTTTTCACATTAGTGCCAAAACGAAATTTCTTTGCCAATTTGAAAGCACACTTACTGCTCTTTTTTTTTCGGGCCAAGTGAAAATCTCTTTTTACAATTTGAAATCACTTTTACAGACTGACACATTCTGAAACCTTTTTTTTAAATTTATTTAAATGCACATTTCCAAGCTGTTTTTTTTTCAGACCACCACCGTGTGTATTCTCTGTGACTGCCTACACTCCAGCAGGGGCAACCAGCCTTAGTGATGCTGAATGTATTTGCATTACAGACTTAAACCTGAAAACCCCACTGGCTTGTAAATACTGTGCATGACTATACACGGCAAAGACATGGGTGTGTGCTAAGCCTCTGCTTCTTCCCCCAAAAATTCGCTCCCCCTTTCCATCTACTGCAACTGTGAAATCACCAGAGCAAGACGCAATAAATCTCTGCCTATAATTCTTCTATGCACACAGAGTCATGTTTTCACATTAGTGCCAAAACGAAATTTCTTTGCCAATTTGAAAGCACACTTACTGCTCTTTTTTTTTCGGGCCAAGTGAAAATCTCTTTTTACAATTTGAAATCACTTTTACAGACTGACACATTCTGAAACCTTTTTTTAAAATTTATTTAAATGCACATGTCCAAGCTGTTTTTTTTTCAGACCACCACCGTGTGTATTCTCTGTGACTGCCTACACTCCAGCAGGGGAAACCAGCCTTAGTGATGCTGAATGTATTTGCATTACAGACTTAAACCTGAAAACCCCACTCGCTTCTAATTACTGTGCATGACTATACATGGCAAGCACATGGGTGTGTGCTAAGCCTCTGCTTCTTCCCTCAAAAAATCGCTCCTCTTTTCCATCTACTGCAACTGTGAAATCACCAGAGCAAGACGCAATAAATCTCTGCCTATAATTCTTCTATGCACACAGAGTCATGTTTTCACATTAGTGCCAAAACGAAATTTCTTTGCCAATTTGAAAGCACACTTACTGCTCTTTTTTTTTCGGGCCAAGTGAAAATCTCTTTTTACAATTTGAAATCACTTTTACAGACTGACACATTCTGAAACCTTTTTTTTAAATTTATTTAAATGCACATGTCCAAGCTGTTTTTTTTTCAGACCACCACCGTGTGTATTCTCTGTGACTGCCTACACTCCAGCAGGGGCAACCAGCCTTAGTGATGCTGAATGTATTTGCATTACAGACTTAAACCTGAAAACCCCACTCGCTTCTAATTACTGTGCATGACTATACATGGCAAGCACATGGGTGTGTGCTAAGCCTCTGCTTCTTCCCCCAAAAATTCGCTCCCCCTTTCCATCTACTGCAACTGTGAAATCACCAGAGCAAGACGCAATAAATCTCTGCCTATAATTCTTCCATGCACACAGAGTCATGTTTTCACATTAGTGCCAAAACGAAATTTCTTCGCCAATTTGAAAGCACACTTACTGCTCTTTTTTTTTCGGGCCAAGTGAAAATCTCTTTTTACAATTTGAAATCACTTTTACAGACTGACACATTCTGAAACCTTTTTTTTAATTTTATTTAAATGCACATGTCCAAGCTGTTTTTTTTTCAGACCACCACCGTGTGTATTCTCTGTGACTGCCTACACTCCAGCAGGGGCAACCAGCCTTAGTGATGCTGAATGTATTTGCATTACAGACTTAAACCTGAAAACCCCACTCGCTTCTAATTACTTTGCATGACTATACATGGCAAGCACATGGGTGTGTGCTAAGCCTCTGCTTCTTCCCCCAAAAATTCGCTCCCCCTTTCCATCTACTGCAACTGTGAAATCACCAGAGCAAGACGCAATAAATCCCTGCCTATAATTCTTCTATGCACACAGAGTCATGTTTTCACATTAGTGCCAAAACGAAATTTCTTTGCCAATTTGAAAGCACACTTACTGCTCTTTTTTTTTCGGGCCAAGTGAAAATCTCTTTTTACAATTTGAAATCACTTTTACAGACTGACACATTCTGAAACCTTTTTTTTAAATTTATTTAAATGCACATGTCCAAGCTGTTTTTTTTTCAGACCACCACCGTGTGTATTCTCTGTGACTGCCTGCACTCCAGCAGGGGCAACCAGCCTTAGTGATGCTGAATGTATTTGCATTACAGACTTAAACCTGAAAACCCCACTGGCTTGTAAATACTGTGCATGACTATACACGGCAAGGACATGGGTGTGTGCTAAGCCTCTGCTTCTTCCCCCAAAAATTCGCTCCTCTTTTCCATCTACTGCAACTGTGAAATCACCAGAGCAAGACGCAATAAATCTCTGCCTATAATTCTTCTATGCACACAGAGTCATGTTTTCACATTAGTGCCAAAACGAAATTTCTTTGCCAATTTGAAAGCACACTTACTGCTCTTTTTTTTTCGGGCCAAGTGAAAATCACTTTTACAGACTGACACATTATGAAACCACCATGTGTAACTACAACAAAAACAATTCCCATTTCTATTATTCATTTCTTAAGTTACCACATACATCCCCTCTCAAACTGTAAACTCACCTTTAAAATTAGTTAGTTGTGAAAGAAATGTGACACTCAAACAGCAGAATATCAGAGCCAGGATCTCTGTTGTGTTCACCTCTCTCCTCTCAGCAGAACCAGATAATGGCAAACTTTCCCTCTATTTTTCCACACATATACATGTAAGTTTCAAATCTCAGTGCTTCCCCCTTTTTTTCAAATGTAATGACACATTTCTATTGGTTGAAAACCAACCCTTTTCCAAAAGTACCCTGCCCCCAACTTGACTTCTGCCTAGTACCCTTCCCCCAACTTGACTTCTGCCTGCTACCATAGCAACAGCTCATGGAACACTGCTGTGTGCAGTTAGGTCAGAAGTTCGACACACAATGTTTCAATTCCACAGAGCAAGAGTGCTTGACTTTTCAAACCTAACAGCAAATCCATAGTACTGTTCTTTGGTTACACATTTTTTTGTACCAATACAAAACATGCTTGTATTAATTTTCACATACAGCCTAGTTTTTTTTCTAGAATGGTATGAAACAGCCAATCAGTTCTTTTTGTTTTGTAAAAAATATGTATGCCTCCATTTCCAAACTGTCTTTCTTTTCATATTGCCATTCTACTGAAAGACACCTCCTGAGTGCATCCAGTTCTCCTTTGAAGATGTTCACAGTGTGGATTGTAGGGCACAGCTATGTCTTCTGGAGTGAAAAGTTTGCAGAGAAAACAGATATGGTGAGAGACCTTGCTTTGCCAAATGTAGACATTAAATGGATTGGTCAGAGAGGGTTAAAGTGGCACCAATTGATGCCATTGGTGAAATCCTTCATTCAAATCCAACACCCTGACCTCATAATAGTGCACTGTGGTGGCAATGACCTAGGCACTTTGACTGGGGTAGGTCTGGAAATGCTTATGAAGGACACCTTTGCACAACTGTTTACACTTTTCCCTAAAACTGCCTTTGTGTTTTCCAACATATGCCAAAGGCAAAAATGGAACTGGTCCAATCATTTCTGTCCACAGATTGACAAAGCAAGAAAGCACGTCAACAAATCTGTTTCTGCTTTCCTCCGTGACTATGGTATGGGTGCCATTTACCACAACAACTTGCGTTACGACATGCAAAACATTTATAGAGGAGATGGTGTGCACTTCAATGATGAAGGGAACAGAGTCTTCCTCTTGAACCTTAGACTCTGCATCGGTACTTACTTGTAGGTACCACTAAAAAAATGACTCCATAAACACAACAGCTCTTTTTAGAGCTCCCTAATTTCTAAACTCTTAAATCTGCTTTTCATTTATTTATTTTTATTTTTTTTACCGTACGCTTACCGTAAGCTTACCGTACGCGTACCCCGTGATTTTTTTTAAAATCAATAAATGTTTTTTTAGTACTTTTCTGTCCTTCTTTGACCCCCTTACAATTGTTAGGGGGTCTGTAACTCTCCTCATTGCCCCCTTTCCTTGTTTTCACTCTTTTTTTTCAGAGTGAAATACACAAAATGGCGGCCGCCGCTTCCTGGTTTCGGCCGATTCGAATGTTTACTAAGATCTAAGAGCCAATCAGAATCGCGCTCGCGCACGCCACCGTACGCTTACCGTAAGCGTACGGTAAGCGTACCGTAAGCGGGCTCAGATATATATATTGATTTAAAGGCTATTTTCTCAGAATCTACTGAACAGATTTACACCAAACCTACAAAAGGCACTTCCTTGACCTAGGGACTACCTCTCTGCCAAATTTTGAGTAATTCTGTTCAGCCGTTCAGGCTGTAGCTCGTTCTAAAGGTCCTATGGAAAAATGCATGGGAAAAACGCGTTTTGGGACCCCCCTTTTATCTCAGCCCCCGCTTGACGGATCCCCCCGAGACTTTCAGGGTAGGAGCGGAGCGTAGCGCCCCACCTATTTTGAGAAATTTGCGAGGATTCGTCGACCGGCGCCAAAGTTATTCAAAATAGAATGTTGAGGTTTTCCTATGGAAACGTGGTCCTAACTATAACTACCTACTGGCGACCGCCAGTAGGTAATATATATATATATATATATATATATATATATATATATATATATATATATAAATATATATATATATATATATAAATATATATTAATAACTTACTCAGGCACTAGCACTTTACTGTTAAGCACTTTATAAAGTTTTGTTGAAAACACAGCATAAAAAAAGAGCAAAAAAAGCTATAAAATAACCAATCACCCGCCAGAGCGTGTCATGTGATCAAGGCCCTTCCGGGCTGAAACGCGTCATGGCTGTAAAGGTCGAGGGGACTAAAGAATAAAACCTCTGCTGGTTTACCTTGTGGTCTGTGCTTCGTTGTTGGTTAAAGTCTGTGCAAGCCTACGGAGTTCAAGTTAATAAATATATAAATATATATACATACATATATATATATATATATATATATATATATATATATATATATATATATATATATATATATATATATATAAATATAAACAACAATAACACTAAGGGGTCCATTAGGATGGCTGGCTCTAGCGGTGCTGGGACCAGCCGCCAGTGGTGAGGCAGTCCCGCACCGCCAATTAGGATGCAACGACAACCCTGGCAGTCGCATCCCGCATATCCAACATTGTGGCGGGCGGTGCTGTGAGCAATGTAGGAAATGCATGTCGTGCATTGGCATGCACAACGTGCCAGGCACCGCGCGGTGACTTCCACCTTGTGTATGCCAATGTAGGGGGGGTGCCATGGGTACCCCCCAAGTGCAGCCCCACACCCCCTACCCCTCCCTGGGGCCCACAAAGGGCCCCCAAAGCGATTCCTGCATGCCTTTCCATGGCGGAGTCTCCACCATGGAAAGGCATAACACCGCCCACATCATAATATGGATGGCGGTGCGGCAGGCAATCGTGACATTTGCCTACTGGAGGAAAAACAGTGGACTGGGATGGTCTTTCCGTCCGCCGCGGTACCCTCCGCCATGCTAATGTGGCGGGGGGAAAAAGACCGTCCGGCGAGGTGTTTTGGCAGGTGATTCGCAAGCCATGCTAATGGGCCCCTAACTCTCTTAACATTTTCCACCCACAATAAATAATTAAATTAACTTACTGTTTCCATAGCTGTAGCAAGAAAATTCCAACTCCTCTAAAACAATCCAGGTATCACATAATCCCAATTGAATGAAAAATACCCCCAAAAATGGAAAAATCCAACTGTTGAAAAAGTGATTCTCCGTCGGTAAGTCCAAAAATGATAAACCATAAAAAATCTGAAAAAGTGTTTTAAATAAAGTAACGCTCCATGAAAACCCGAAAAATTAAGAAAGCGCTAAATAATTAATAGTTACTTAAACTAATACACACTTCCTTAATAATAAAAAAACACAATCTTCTCGTAACCGCCACTTCTCACGGAGCAAAACCTGTAAAAAACACAAACATCCCCCCACACAAATAAACACATACTAAACATTATAATAGTATTACACACATTATACAACGATATTCACACATATCCTAACATATTTTAAGTTTTCTAAACTAGGCCTCAAAAAACAACGGGACATAACTCGCTAAAACCTAACTTACACATAAAAAACATCACAGCTCCAAAAACCTAACACTACACACGCTAATTACAACGAAACTACCTTCAAATTAAATTAAAAGTATAGTTAAAATAAAGAAAATTAATCTTACCTTCTTCGATGCGACGCAGCTCCCAACCGTGAGCTTGTCCCCCTCCCAAATAACACTCAACAAATGCAAGCAGTTACAAAATACAAGTAGCAAACAAATATGGCAACTTTAAACATGAAAAATAAATGCATTTTGTTTAACAACATTTTAGTACATTGTATTTAAATTATTAAAATGTTTAATTCAAATACTACAATTTATAACTTATATGTTTAAATGTATTCAACATTTTTCCAGCATTGTAAAATTATAATATTAAATATTATTAAACGTGTAATAATTATTATTATAATTCCAAATATGTCCAAGTTATTTACAACGTTGATTACAAATATTTCATACATTTATTAAGGGGCCAATTCCGATTCCGGCCGCAAAATGAACCGACCAACACGGATCTGGACAGAACACCGACCGACACGGACCAGCGCCGTACGTCCTGTGCAGTATGACGCAACGCGTGTGAATTACAACCGACACGTACGGAATACAAGCCGTACGACCGAGCCATAGGGAAAATAGTGATCCAGCCTGAAAACCAACGCGAATATCACCGACCGACAAGAACCCGAAATGAAGCCGACCGTCCAGTGCCCACGATGTACGATTTGCACAGTACGATGCAATGCGTTCAAAACCAGACCGACTCGCACGGAGAACAAGCCGCACGACCGACACGCACAGACAACCCGGCACACAAGCAATAGAGACCACCGCGAATGACGCGTACCAAACACAGAAGACAGGCAGCGTGAACGAGGTCGAGAAGCCCGCACGAGACAACAACAGCATCCGTTTCAGTCACATGAACGTCCCCTTCATGCCTACAAAACACAAAGGAAAAAAAGACAAAAAAAGGACCAAAC